>NC_080672.1:336049999-336793534 GCF_030247195.1 Topomyia yanbarensis | reverse complement strand
GTCTTTGGGAAATTGCGATTCACTATCTAGTGACACTCTTTTGTGTGAATCACGTAAAAATATCTATGAAGTAAGATTCGAGCAATTCACACTACTCAATTAATCAACTATTCCTGATTAGATGTAAATATCTTTACACTATGTAGAACCGAAAATCTCAAACTGAAAATCCTGTGCAAACGACTGTACGGATCACTTCCCTATCACAAGCAATTATTTGGAAAACTGATAATGCGTCCCCTCATCCAACCTTTTGGCCCCGGGAAAATCAGTCAAAAAGTTGTCCTTCAACTACAGCTCCCATCGACTTGGCACTTGGCAGCGTCGCTGCCGGAAGCTACCAGCTACAGCAGCATGGCATGAATTGGGGAGAATCGGAAGCTTTTGCTGTTGAAATTCCGGATATTTGCACAATATATCAAAGGAAATGATCGGTGAAGCGCGTCCCGTTCCATCGTTGGCATTGGGTTCTGGGACGTAGAACAACAAACTGGATGATGAAAAGTTTTCTTAGCCGACAGCGCCTTCGGAAAGGAAACCATACTTCCATCACATTTACATTCGTTCACCCTATCATGTCACATTATTTGCGGATATCATTGCCTTGGAAATCTTGTGAAATGTATTTTTTTCGTCACTCTTCCGGGTGTCGTTGTTATTGGATCAAGGCTTCACGCCTTGAAACCCGGTGGAATATTGGACTGGCGAAAAGGCGTAACGGCAGTACGTGAAGGTTGAATGAAACTTTTGATGTTAGTTCAATGAAATTTGTGAGCCGTGACTTTTTGAAACGGGGTGAGATTGAAGCCCCTTTCGCTGCTTTGTGGGTCACTTCCGAAAATTTCACTGGAGACACGTGCCGTGCAACGGTGAGGTTGCAAATTTTTCGCAACGGGGCAGGCCAGATTGAGAAATTTTATAGAACTAACAGAGGAAGCTGGTTAAATTTTCCATACTCTTTTTGGTGCTGGAACACTGGTCTGGTGTTTTGTCACGATCTCATACCGGATTATGAACCAAGGCAAAAAATTCGGTTACATTGAACACTTCTTTTAACTGAAAAATGTATTTATCACAACGCAGGAAAAACCACCGTTCCCCACGGTAATAGGAAAAGCCAATCCTGGCTCTGTGCACTATCAATCGTACTTGGCTGCAATAAATCCTAACTCGCTCATGGAGCAGCGAGTCTCGCCCCACTGCAGCGCTTGGTAAGCTAGTTTTATCTAACTTCATATAATAATCTATTCCAACTGCAACTACATCAATCTATCGCTGAGCGGGGTGGAGGGAGGTGACAATTTTTCTAATTGAAAGTGTGGTTAAAAAGCTATAATTCATAGTTTAAAGTCGCTTGGCGTTAAACATTTAGTGGTTTTATCTGACGTTGAATGAGGTACAAATTACCAAACCGAATAATAGGGGGATAGGGAAACAAGTAATTCAATCGGAGTTGTTTGGTGAAGTTTGTGAAGAAAATCAAAATAATTTAGCGTCCGGCATGTGCAAATATCAAGTTTTTTAAGTATCCCAATAATAAGAGATAAGTAAACCCTTTAATGCCCAACCTTCCGTATATAATGGGTATTTTAATAACTTCTAAAACTAATCCATGAATAAATTTAAGCATATATTCTTGTGGAGTGCATCTGGATTAGCTACCGATCAATTTGAAAGTATTAAGAGTTGTTTCTATTTATAACAACTAATTCGTGAAAGAAGGAAATTTTGTTTAGATTGAAAGAATTTAATTTGTGAAATGCAAGAAAAATCGGGCAATATTGGTTTAAAAAGATGTATTTGCAAAAATTTACCGTATTTTGTTATTCCAAATAAACATAAACACATTCAGTACGGAAAGACTTTCTCCGTAATATATCATTATCTCTCCTCAATCAAATGCACTTATTTTATAAGAAACAGTTCCCAGAAAGTGTCTAGAGTGGGTCGGAGAAAATTAGTGTCAATTACATCAATTTGGTCGTGGCGATTGCCCCGGCCTGTCAAAACCCTTCCAGCCCGGTGCCGGTCGCCATCGGACAAAGCTAATAAAGATTTCTATCTTGAAACCGTAAACGCCACATTTATGATTTCTTTCCTTCTGGCCAGTCATTTTCTCTGCTTTATGATTTGTAGTTCATAAATGCAGGTTTTGTAGCTCATTTCACGCGCCGTCAGTTTCAACCTCTCGGACAAACACCTCTCGAAAGTGCAGTCACATCACTGCAACTGCCGACCGGTCGACAGAAGGGGCACGGTAGCTGAAGTGTGCCATCGGGTACAAAGGCTACTGCAATGCACCGGCCAACAGTAGTGGAAGGGGGCCAACTGCAACCGAACATTGCTGTTTTCTTCTGACGGATTGACGGTTTGGCAGTCCCGCGTACAGCTCACGGGTCAGACACGCCACCAATGCCCGGGGGCTACTCATAAATAGTAATAAACCCAAAGTGCATTCACGGGGTGTAAAGTTGTTGAAAATTGCCCGCTTGGTCGCCGATACGCTGAAGACGGTGTGATGGCATCATTGGCCGCGACGAGCGACGACTGTGATGATGATGTCGCCCGCCCCGTGGATGTGGTTTTGTAATTTGCTCGCTTCTTTACTGCTTCCGGAATACTATAATAACGGCCAGGTTTTCGAACCTACCGACAGTCCACCGGGTTAACTGGCCTCGTAATGTGATTGGCGCTTTTGACGCGCTTAGGTTCTTGTCCTCTGAATCGGTTGGGTGACTTCGGGGCAACAGGAATAAATTCACCAACATTGATTTATTCAGTGAGGGAACGATAATTAGATATAGTATATTAAGTGGGGGTTATTAATTAGGATAGTCTGAAAATGGCTCCTTACTTACATTTAAATGTAGTTTTAAAAAAATCTGCAATCTTCTAGTTTTAAAAAAATTAAAATGTTAAATACGAAAATTGGCACCTTTAAGCTGTGATGGTACCGTGCCTTTTTAAATAAACAGATTGTGTAAAAGAAAGGGTTATTGCTTGCAGGGTCAGAATATAGACTACGGAAGGTAGAAAACGAAGACATAAGACAGAAGACAGAAGACAGAAGACAGAAGACAGAAGACAGAAGACAGAAGACAGAAGACAGAAGACAGAAGACAGAAGACAGAAGACAGAAGACAGAAGACAGAAGACAGAAGACAGAAGACAGAAGACAGAAGACAGAAGACAGAAGACAGAAGACAGAAGACAGAAGACAGAAGACAGAAGACAGAAGACAGAAGACAGAAGACAGAAGACAGAAGACAGAAGACAGAAGACAGAAGACAGAAGACAGAAGACAGAAGACAGAAGACAGAAGACAGAAGACAGAAGACAGAAGACAGAAGACAGAAGACAGAAGACAGAAGACAGAAGACAGAAGACAGAAGACAGAAGACAGAAGACAGAAGACAGAAGACAGAAGACAGAAGACAGAAGACAGAAGACAGAAGACAGAAGACAGAAGACAGAAGACAGAAGACAGAAGACAGAAGACAGAAGACAGAAGACAGAAGACAGAAGACAGAAGACAGAAGACAGAAGACAGAAGACAGAAGACAGAAGACAGAAGACAGAAGACAGAAGACAGAAGACAGAAGACAGAAGACAGAAGACAGAAGACAGAAGACAGAAGACAGAAGACAGAAGACAGAAGACAGAAGACAGAAGACAGAAGACAGAAGACAGAAGACAGAAGACAGAAGACAGAAGACAGAAGACAGAAGACAGAAGACAGAAGACAGAAGACAGAAGACAGAAGACAGAAGACAGAAGACAGAAGACAGAAGACAGAAGACAGAAGACAGAAGACAGAAGACAGAAGACAGAAGACAGAAGACAGAAGACAGAAGACAGAAGACAGAAGACAGAAGACAGAAGACAGAAGACAGAAGACAGAAGACAGAAGACAGAAGACAGAAGACAGAAGACAGAAGACAGAAGACAGAAGACAGAAGACAGAAGACAGAAGACAGAAGACAGAAGACAGAAGACAGAAGACAGAAGACAGAAGACAGAAGACAGAAGACAGAAGACAGAAGACAGAAGACAGAAGACAGAAGACAGAAGACAGAAGACAGAAGACAGAAGACAGAAGACAGAAGACAGAAGACAGAAGACAGAAGACAGAAGACAGAAGACAGAAGACAGAAGACAGAAGACAGAAGACAGAAGACAGAAGACAGAAGACAGAAGACAGAAGACAGAAGACAGAAGACAGAAGACAGAAGACAGAAGACAGAAGACAGAAGACAGAAGACAGAAGACAGAAGACAGAAGACAGAAGACAGAAGACAGAAGACAGAAGACAGAAGACAGAAGACAGAAGACAGAAGACAGAAGACAGAAGACAGAAGACAGAAGACAGAAGACAGAAGACAGAAGACAGAAGACAGAAGACAGAAGACAGAAGACAGAAGACAGAAGACAGAAGACAGAAGACAGAAGACAGAAGACAGAAGACAGAAGACAGAAGACAGAAGACAGAAGACAGAAGACAGAAGACAGAAGACAGAAGACAGAAGACAGAAGACAGAAGACAGAAGACAGAAGACAGAAGACAGAAGACAGAAGACAGAAGACAGAAGACAGAAGACAGAAGACAGAAGACAGAAGACAGAAGACAGAAGACAGAAGACAGAAGACAGAAGACAGAAGACAGAAGACAGAAGACAGAAGACAGAAGACAGAAGACAGAAGACAGAAGACAGAAGACAGAAGACAGAAGACAGAAGACAGAAGACAGAAGACAGAAGACAGAAGACAGAAGACAGAAGACAGAAGACAGAAGACAGAAGACAGAAGACAGAAGACAGAAGACAGAAGACAGAAGACAGAAGACAGAAGACAGAAGACAGAAGACAGAAGACAGAAGACAGAAGACAGAAGACAGAAGACAGAAGACAGAAGACAGAAGACAGAAGACAGAAGACAGAAGACAGAAGACAGAAGACAGAAGACAGAAGACAGAAGACAGAAGACAGAAGACAGAAGACAGAAGACAGAAGACAGAAGACAGAAGACAGAAGACAGAAGACAGAAGACAGAAGACAGAAGACAGAAGACAGAAGACAGAAGACAGAAGACAGAAGACAGAAGACAGAAGACAGAAGACAGAAGACAGAAGACAGAAGACAGAAGACAGAAGACAGAAGACAGAAGACAGAAGACAGAAGACAGAAGACAGAAGACAGAAGACAGAAGACAGAAGACAGAAGACAGAAGACAGAAGACAGAAGACAGAAGACAGAAGACAGAAGACAGAAGACAGAAGACAGAGGACAGAAGACAGAAGACAGAAGACAGAAGACAGAAGACAGAGGACAGAAGACAGAAGACAGAAGACAGAAGACAGAAGACAGAAGACAGAAGACAGAAGACAGAAGACAGAAGACAGAAGACAGAAGACAGAAGACAGAAGACAGAAGACAGAAGACAGAAGACAGAAGACAGAAGACAGAAGACAGAAGACAGAAGACAGAAGACAGAAGACAGAAGACAGAAGACAGAAGACAGAAGACAGAAGACAGAAGACAGAAGACAGAAGACAGAAGACAGAAGACAGAAGACAGAAGACAGAAGACAGAAGACAGAAGACAGAAGACAGAAGACAGAAGACAGAAGACAGAAGACAGAAGACAGAAGACAGAAGACAGAAGACAGAAGACAGAAGACAGAAGACAGAAGACAGAAGACAGAAGACAGAAGACAGAAGACAGAAGACAGAAGACAGAAGACAGAAGACAGAAGACAGAAGACAGAAGACAGAAGACAGAAGACAGAAGACAGAAGACAGAAGACAGAAGACAGAAGACAGAAGACAGAAGACAGAAGACAGAAGACAGAAGACAGAAGACAGAAGACAGAAGACAGAAGACAGAAGACAGAAGACAGAAGACAGAAGACAGAAGACAGAAGACAGAAGACAGAAGACAGAAGACAGAAGACAGAAGACAGAAGACAGAAGACAGAAGACAGAAGACAGAAGACAGAAGACAGAAGACAGAAGACAGAAGACAGAAGACAGAAGACAGAAGACAGAAGACAGAAGACAGAAGACAGAAGACAGAAGACAGAAGACAGAAGACAGAAGACAGAAGACAGAAGACAGAAGACAGAAGACAGAAGACAGAAGACAGAAGACAGAAGACAGAAGACAGAAGACAGAAGACAGAAGACAGAAGACAGAAGACAGAAGACAGAAGACAGAAGACAGAAGACAGAAGACAGAAGACAGAAGACAGAAGACAGAAGACAGAAGACAGAAGACAGAAGACAGAAGACAGAAGACAGAAGACAGAAGACAGAAGACAGAAGACAGAAGACAGAAGACAGAAGACAGAAGACAGAAGACAGAAGACAGAAGACAGAAGACAGAAGACAGAAGACAGAAGACAGAAGACAGAAGACAGAAGACAGAAGACAGAAGACAGAAGACAGAAGACAGAAGACAGAAGACAGAAGACAGAAGACAGAAGACAGAAGACAGAAGACAGAAGACAGAAGACAGAGGACAGAAGACAGAAGACAGAAGACAGAAGACAGAAGACAGAAGACAGAAGACAGAGGACAGAAGACAGAAGACAGAAGACAGAAGACAGAAGACAGAAGACAGAAGACAGAAGACAGAAGACAGAAGACAGAAGACAGAAGACAGAAGACAGAAGACAGAAGACAGAAGACAGAAGACAGAAGACAGAAGACAGAAGACAGAAGACAGAAGACAGAAGACAGAAGACAGAAGACAGAAGACAGAAGACAGAAGACAGAAGACAGAAGACAGAAGACAGAAGACAGAAGACAGAAGACAGAAGACAGAAGACAGAAGACAGAAGACAGAAGACAGAAGACAGAAGACAGAAGACAGAAGACAGAAGACAGAAGACAGAAGACAGAAGACAGAAGACAGAAGACAGAAGACAGAAGACAGAAGACAGAAGACAGAAGACAGAAGACAGAAGACAGAAGACAGAAGACAGAAGACAGAAGACAGAAGACAGAAGACAGAAGACAGAAGACAGAAGACAGAAGACAGAAGACAGAAGACAGAAGACAGAAGACAGAAGACAGAAAACAGAAAACAGAAGACAGAAGACAGAAGACAGAAGACAGAAGACAGAAGACAGAAGACGGAAGACAGAAGACAGAAGACAGAAGACAAAAACATTAAATAGCTGAAATGCTGATTGAAAGCAATCAAATTCAAAGTCATTAAAAAATTGATTTTTTTTTGTGACGCAAAATGTTATAATGAACTAGCTAATACCCATCGCGCGTTGCTGCGACTTTCGTCGAAATATGAGGAAATCACAATTTGTTCAGAAGCGCCATCTGTCGGGCAGATAATCCCCAATCAATAGCACATAAACACGCTCCATAACGAACGCCTACTATGTACAAATTTTTACGGTAATCGGTTTAGCCGTTTGGGAGTCTATAAATCATATACATACAAACATTGACTTTTATATATATAGATAGATAGATAGATTAACTCCATTCACGAAAATACTTACCTGAAAAGATTATTCTCAACCTTTGCCAAACAAAGAGAATATTGCTAAATCTTTTCAGCTCATTACTACTGGCGGCTCCAGGGAGGGGTACGGAGGGGCACTAAGGGGCACGTGCCCTACCCCCCTATTCGACCAGAAGCTGTTTTGATAAAAAGATATTTGCATTTTCCTACTTGAACATGCTAATATTTTAGAAGTGATCAACGAGGTGATCAGTTTGTTTTGTTCTTTTTTGACCAATTAAAAGACAATTAATTAAATTTGGTAACAAAAGTAAATTATTTTTATTAGTAGCAATCAAAGTATAGTTTCTACTAGGGTTGTGGTATCGGTAATACCGGTAACGAAAATCCGGGAATCTGACCGTTCACTTTTTCTTTTAAATTTTGTTTGTTTTAGCGTTTGTGAACGATTCTGTTGGTCTAGATAGGAGTAGACAATTTTGTTTCATATACAGTTTCGACCCGTTTTTATAAACTCCCGCTTTTATGCACCCCCGTTTTTATGCACCTCTGATTTTATGAACTTTTTGTACCCGATTTTATCAACCTCCCGTTAATTTATTCTTTTATGCCAGCAATTCAGGCCTACAACCTTACAATTGTATTCGATCAAAGTAGTGGGTCCTGCATTGGTAGGTAACAGTCAAAATGTAGGGTAGTGTACCTAATTTTGGTCCTATTTAAGGTAATTGATGAACTAGAATTACATTTCGCTTGAATTCTCATAAAAATGAAGGCTGTGTGTTTTTATGATAAACTAACACACTTTCACACATTATCCGTGGAAAAAATAACAATTGAAGTATTGTATATTTAGTAATATTATGTTTTTATTATGTTGTAGTTCATGCCAAACTGCAAATAAAATTTAAACCAAAGATTATTTTAGCGGACTATATGTGAACACCGCTCCGGAGGACACAATTTAGCGTATATTTGTCCCTGAGACTGGGATGTCTGAGCTCTAGTTTATCTACTCCTATAAAACGATCTCCTGCCAGCGCGCTTAAGTCATCACTAAACTACCTTTGAATTGAATCAGCTATTGTCTTGTTTCTGTTCTCTTTTGTTTTCTCCAATGCCATCTAAGCGGATTGATCTATTCACTTGTAAGTAGGAACACACCATGCCAGTCGAAAGCCACAGACCCAGGCTCAAACCGCTTATCGCCATAAAAAAAGTGTGCCGGTTTCAAACTCTTTGATATCCGGTACGGAAGATTGTTGATCAAACATGCCCATATAAGCATAAGAGTCCCATATGGAAAAACAGCAAGCCGAGAAAAACGCTGTTCAAGATTTACATTTTCATTGAGCCTTATGGATGGGACAAACATGTTTTGGTGTTTTTTCGATATTTGCTACACAAACCTGGTAATCTTATTTGTGCTTTGTGATGTAGTGGTGATACAGAATACAATCCAACAGATAACTCAATTTCGACAAAAATCTATATGGGAGGGATTCCATGAGAAACCGGCCAACCGCAAAACATGACCATCTTAGATTCAAACGAAACTTTGCAGGTGTGTTCGCTGTATGAATCTCCATGATATTCTCTGGCAATTGGAATATTTTGATACAAGAGTAATTTTTCAAAAGGGCGTAAACGTTTCTACGTGTATAAATTTCACATTTTTTTTGTTCGATTACTGTATTTTATACAGCAAAACTATCTGAGAACGAGTTACAGGGAATGAATACTTCTGTCCGAAAAAAATATACACTGAAAAAAATGTTGTGTCATTTTTCAAAAAAACAAAAATTTATGATAAAAATTTAAATTGCAAAAAAGCCCATTTTTTAATTTTTTTATATTTTGTTACCAAAAACCTAAAGAGAATAGAAACATTTTGATTGTGATTCCATGATGGAGAAAAAATAGGTAAAAAAGTTTTTCTAACAATAACTTCGTACATGTTTTAAAATTTCATACTAATTGACATACAAAATTGTAATTTTATTACAGAATATAATTCTAAGCACCATTTAAAATCAAAATGCATTTAACAAAAATCTTCCAAAATGCGATAGTTTTCGAGATATTTGAAATTTTGCTACTTCAAAAACAATTAATTCGAAAAATGTCAAAAATTTAATGTTTATCGTTTTAAAGACGTAAAAGCAACCTTTTTAGTGTATTTGGATCCTGGAGAAGCTTTCAATAAAAAAGTTTTCCTAACAACAACTTTTGACATTTTTTTATAATTCTATATACTATTTGTAGTCAAAAATACAATTTTATTTTTGAATATGATTCTAAACGCCATTTTAAATCGAAATGCTCTTAACAATTTTTTTCTAAAATGTAGTAGTTCTCGAGATATTTTAACTTTTGTTTTAACAACACAATTATTTTGTTTTATTACGACCTTTTCATAAGTTAGTCGCGTTTCTCCATCAACAATAATAGGTTTTTCAAAAGGCCCGTAAACTTTCGTGCAACTTTCTTTTTGACATCAAGGCGATATTGTAAACCATTTGAAAGTTACATGAAAGCAACCAAAATATATTTCAACCATAGGGTCTGTTGATTAAACTATATAGCTGAATCATATGTTGGTTGTTTTCATGTAACTTTAAAATGTTTCACAATATCACCTTGATGTCAAAGAGAAAGTTGCAGGAAAGTTTACGGGCCTTTTGAAAAACCTATTATTGTTGATGGAGAAACGCGACTAACTTATGAAAAGGTCGTAATAAAACAAAGTAATTGTGTTGTTAAAACAAAAGTTAAAATATCTCGAGAACTACTACATTTTAGAAAATTTTTGTTAAGAGCATTTCGATTTAAAATGGCGTTTAGAATCATATTCAAAAATAAAATTGTATTTTTGACTGCAAATAGTAAGAATTATAAAAAAATGTCAAAAGTTGTTGTTAGGAAAACTTTTTTATTGAAAGCTTCTCCAGGATTCAAATACACTAAAAAAGTTTCTTTTACGTCTTTAAAACGATAAACATTAAATTTTTGACATTTTTTGATGGGGTAACGCGAATAACTTTTTAAAAGAGCATAATTACACGAATTAATTGTTTTTGAAGTAGCAAAATTTCAAATATCTCGAAAACTATCGCATTTTGGAAGATTTTTGTTAAATGCATTTTGATTTTAAATGGTGCTTAGAATTATATTCTGTAATATAATTACAATTTTGTATGTCTATTAGTATGAAATTTAAAAACATTTACGAAGTTATTGTTAGGAAAACTTTTTACCGATTTTTTCTCCATCATGCACATTCAAAATGTTTCTTTTCTCTTTAGATTTTTGGCAACAAAATATAAAAAAAGGGTTTTTTTTGCAATTTTGTTTAAATTTTTATCATAAATTTTTGTTTTTTTGAAAAATGACACAACATTTTTTTCAGTGTATATTTTTTTCAGACAGAAGTATTCATTCCCTGTAACTCGTTCTCAGATAGTTTTGCTGTATAAAATACAGTAATCGAACAAAAAAATGTGAAATTCATACACGTAGAAACGTTTACGCCCTTTTGAAAAGTTGCTCTTGAGTCAAAATAATCTTATTACCTGTGGAAAATATTTAGTCTTGCATGACGGTGAAACGTGTAAAGTTTCATTGGAATCTAAGATGGTCGGTCACGATTTTAAAGATTTTCGGACGATTCTTCGTGGAATTCCTCATGGGACTCTTATGGTTTTATGGGCAGAAACCTGTTTGTCTCATTGTTGAAATTCTACGCATAATTGTCCCACTAATAAAATAACCAAAAAAGTAAATATAAAGTTTATGGAAAGAGAAAGTTTCATTAACTAAGTTAATAATAACTACAATAGTGAGATCCATCCTGTAAAACTTCATCACTGTCGTCGCTTCCAAAAACTTAAAATATGGCGAACTCATCCATTTCCGATTTTAGTAAAATTTGAAGCCGGACGCTTAACAAGAAAGCTCTCAGCGCACACTTTCGTAAACAAAATGAATAGACAACATCATTTGCGTGGATGGTGGCTGGAGCAACATGATCAGAAGCTTCCAATGTCTATCAGATTTTCCTACTGAACATTTTCCGTAAAATCTTTTGTAAACTGAATTTTTCCAATGAAAAACTGGACTAATTACACTAGAATTGAGTCTGAACGTCATTTTTGAGTGTAAAAATTTATTTGATCCACCGTTTTTCTCCTGATCGCTAATTTAATTGTCATCTTCGATCGGGTTTTTCTTAGTTGTTAGTTTTGGAACATGGGCGTAAAATGGTAGTAAACTACCAACGCTCTATGTCTAATTAATCAAAGAAAAATTTCTGCATCGCGCTTTTAACGATATTAGCTGTTAAATTTCGTTAACAGAATACATGGTCATTCATAATGAATCTCTCTGCAAAATTTCAGATCGATGCTAGGCTTGGAAGTCGGATTAGACAACTGTCGGACAGTGCGGATAAAAACGATTTTTTTGCACTGATAGGGTATTAGGTTTAATTTTTCTGTAAACTACCAACTTGAGATAATTCTCAGGTTGCTTCTAATTATGTTGGAAAGAATAAAGAAGTAAAAAAAATTCCCGATTTTATCAACTTCCCCGTTTTATCAACAAATTTTTTTCGGTTGGTTGATAGAAGCGGGTCGTTACTGTATCTGTATAAATAACATAGAGATTAGTTAGGTCACCGTTCTCCTTTTGCTATTAAATTGGTTGCTGGTTATGCTGCGAGGGCGATGACTGCTATGCACCTAAGCTGCCCTAACAAAAGGGTCTGCTGGGCAAATAAGAACCCGAGTAGTGCGCAAATCGCTACTTACACCATCGACTAATTCCACGGTGAAGTGAACTTCCACATGACACAGTTCATGTCTGAGCATTAGACTAGTTCAATTTTTGACTTTTAGCTCCACCAGGCTCTGCTGATTCCTTTTATGCCTTTTAGTAATTGTGCGAATTTTGGTACCGATTGGTTGTGTCTACGGACCCTCCAAAAATTTCAAAATTTATATGGAAGTTTGCATGGAAAATCGGTTAACATTGAAAATAAATTCTTAAAAAATCACCTCATCAATCAATTAATCAGAATACTATATATTTCTAAAGGTAAGCTTCTACTGAACACATTCGTGGAACGTTAAAAGTTTATGAATATTCGATGAGAAAAGTTATTGACTAAAGACAGCATGACTTCAAAACAAGTGGATTTTATTATTAATCATAGCAACCCTGTTTGAATAGCTGTATCTGTCGTACGCGAGCGGTTGGTGGCAAGTCTAGTTTACACTGGTATAACGATATAGCTATTCAAACAAGGTTGCTATGGTTACTAATAAAATTCACTTGTTTTGAAGTCATACTGCTTCTTTTGTTAATAACTTTTCTCAACGAATTTTCATAAACTTTTAATGTTCCCCGAATGTGTTCAGTAGAAGAATACCTTTAGAAATATATAGTGTTCTGATTAATTGAATGATGAGGTGATTTTTTAAGAATTTATTTTCAATGTTAACCGATTTTCCATACAAACTTCCATATAAAATTTGAAATTTTTGGAGGGTCCGTAGACACAACCAATCGGTACTAAAATTTGCACAATTACTAAGGACCATAAAAGGAATCAGAAAAGCCTGGTGGAGCTAAAAGTCAAAAATTTAACCAGTCTACTGGGCATGGCGGGTTCGCAATTCTGCATCGCGTGCAGTGATGCAGAGTAAATGTCTGAGCTCGTGGTCTTCAAATGCCCGCGATTGGAGCACGAGCAAAACGAAATGAGAACCATTGTCGGTGAGGACGTTGACATGAACAGTATTGTCCAAAGCATGCGCGCGAACAAACAAAAACGAGACACGGTGCACAGAATAATTGTTCAGATCATTTCAGCGTCGCAACGAAGATGGCGAGAGGAGCAATGACCAGCAACGTAGCAGTACACGGCTTCGGGTCAGCGAGGCACCGACGAACCGGAGTTACACTCCAACGGGAATCGCCGGACCGACCTTGGCCCTCGACTAGTCAGTCTGCTCAAGAGAGATAAAGTAGACGAGCAGGTGCGACCGGATGAGGCTATATTCAACGCTGAGTACGTCGGATGCATCGTCGACGATAGGTCGTCGGGGCACCTGAGAACCGGAAGTCATCCTCTGCCGGAATTGCAAGACTGACCTCGGCACCAAACCGACCAGCATCGTAATAACGGTTACGAGAGAACTTTCAACGTCAGGAAATTTCTACGTTGGAGTAGGCTTGGCCCACCGCCGTGGACTAGTTCGAGTAGATCGTGATGTAGCACCGGCAAATAGTCGTCGGAGCGCCTGTGAACTGGAAGTCCACACAGAATCACAGGACCGACCTCGGTGTCTGCCCGGGTGGCATCGGTTTCGGATGATCTTCCACTGCCAGAGAACTCTTCGTCGGAGTAGGAAACATTCGCTGTCGGGGACTATTTTTTTTTTCCTATTCGTTTATTTGATAAGGCAGGTTTGCGTTAGCTTAAAGGTGCCAATTTTGTTTTGTTTTACATTTTAAATTACTTAAAACTAGCGGATTACATATTGATTTTTGAAATTAAACTAAGGCGCATTTATAGCTATACATATACACAAGGGGGTAATATAATTTTCGTAAGATTAGGGGGTCATTTAGTTTTTATGGCAATATGGTTTGACATTTTTAGCAATGAGATTATTGGAGCAAATAATGTTTAACTAAGGGGAAAATTTTTACGACTATCTTAAAAGTAGAAATAATTAGAGGGCGTGATTAAATTTTGTAAAGATTCGGAGACATTAATTAGAGTTATTTTATGTGGTAGTAGAGTTGGGCATTTTCAACGAGATCATATAATATAATAGTTAAAACTAGAAAAGGCAAGAAGAGCTAAATGCTTCATGAAGATATTTGGAGGGGGGAAGGGGTGTTACTTCTGTGTATAAGAGTCAGGGGAAGTAGGGTGGACAAACATGGCAGGGGGAGAACATTATTTCAGTTTCAGACTTCGGGAGATCAACGGATGGATTACAGAATCAGCGTGGCCTTCATCAGGAAGAATCATGTACTGGGACGCCGGGTGGTCGTTCTCAAGATGGCAGGGGTTTCTCCAGACGATTTCGTAGTGCGGCTCAGATGTTGATCGGCTACATTTCGAATTGTGCGTATGATGTTCGTGCTTTAGGTCCCGTGTTTGTTGGCTCATTTGACAGGGGGTGTATGGTACAGGTGGAAGAGAGCGTTTCTGAGAATGATAAAGAAAAAGGGGCAGTTAAAGTTGGATATTGATGGTTTTTATGAAGGTGTATATAAGGGACATATAGAGGACATCGCGGCTTGCCAACACATCTCGAACCGGGACGTTGGGTGGTCTTCCTCGGGCCCGGAGGGTGTCCATAAGCCGAGACCTGGCGGAACTGTACTCGGTGCACGCCCAGACTATGTGCTCTATATCGTGATAACCGTCGCCACAAGCGCAGATACCACTCTCCACGAGCCCAATACGTCGGAGATGTGCATCCAGCGTGTAATGGTTCGCCATGAGTCGGGACATCACACGAATGAAGTCACGACCCACATCCATCCCCTTGAACCAAGGTTTCGTCGATACCTTAGGGACTATCGAATGTAGCCACCTTCCTAGCTCCCCATTGCTCCACGAGGTTTGCCAACTTTCGAGGGTTCTCTGATGAGTAACACTGAAAAATTCGTGGAAGCAAATTGGTCTTTCAAAAATGTCACCTTCAATGGCACCCACCTTAGCTAAGGAGTCCGCCTTCTCATTGCCCGGAATGGAGCAATGAGAAGGGACCCACACCAAGGTAATCTGGAAAGATTTGTCAGATAAAGCACTCAGTAGCTCCCGTATTTTCCCCAAAAAATACGAGGAATGCTTTCCATGTTTCATCGAGCGAATAGCGTCAATAGAACTCAGACTATCCGAGACGATGAAGTAATGGTCTGCGGGTAATGTGTCAATGACTCCAAGGGTATACTGAATAGCAGCTAGTTCTGCGGCGTAAACTGAAGCAGGGTCACTGAGTTTGTAGGAGGCGGTGAACTTTTGATTGAAAATACCGAAGCCAGTGGACCCTTCGAGGTTTGATCCGTCAGTATAAAACATCTTAGAACAGTCGACTTCTCGGAATTTATTATAAAAAATATTTGGAACCACTTGTGGGCGTATGTGGTCCGGAATTCCAATAATCTCATCTTTCATGGATGTGTCGAAGAAAACAGTAGATTCAGAAGTATTTATGAAATGCACACGGTTGGGATTGTAAGAAGAAGGATTAATATTTTGCGCCATGTAGTCAAAGTACAGGGACATAATACGGGTCTGAGAATTGAGCTCAACAAGCCTTTCGAAATTTTCAATCACCAACGGGTTCAAGATATCGCATCGAATGAGCAATCGATATGAGAGTTCCCAAACTCGATTTTTCAGCGGGAGAACGCCCGACAGGACTTCGAGACTCATCGTATGGGTCGACTGCATGCACCCTAAGGCGATACGCAAACAACGATACTGAATTCTTTCGAGTTTGATGAAATGTATGTTCGCGGCGGATCGAAAGCAGAAGCATCCGTATTCCAGTACCGACAGTATCGTTGTTTGATACAACCTAATTAGGTCTCCTGGGTGGGCACCCCACCACGTTCCGGTTATTGTACGAAGAAAGTTGATCCTTTGTTGGCATTTCTGTTTCAGATACCGAATATGGCATCCCCAAGTACCTTTCGAGTCGAACCAGACCCCTAGATATTTTACTGTGAAGACCTGAGCGATAGTTTGACCCATTAATAGAAGCTGTAGTTGTGCTGGTTCACGCTTCCTTGAAAATACAACTAGCTCAGTTTTCTCCGTGGAGAATTCGATACCCAGCTTAATAGCCCAAGCAGACAAATTGTCCAAGGTATTCTGTAATGGTCCTTGTAGATCGACAGCTTTGGGTCCCGTAACAGACACCACACCATCGTCTGCAAGTTGTCTTAACGTGCAGGAATTGTCAAGACATTCATCAATGTCGTTGACGTAGAAATTGTATAACAGGAGGCTTAGACATGAGCCCTGGGGAAGGCCCATGTAGCTAAATCGTGATGTCGATAAGTCACCATGCGAAAAATGCATGTGCTAATCCGACAACAAGTTTAGTAAAAAGTTGTTTAAAGTCGCTGAAAGACCATGCTGGTGCAGCTTCTCTGAAAGAATGTTGATCGAAACTGAATCAAAAGCCCCCTTAATATCTAGGAACACTGATGCCATCTGCTCTTTACTAGCATAGGCCATTTGAATTTCGGTTGAGAGCAACGCAAGACAATCGTTCGTCCCTTTGCCTTTGCGAAAGCCGAACTGTGTATCTGACAGTAAGCCATTTGCTTCGACCCAATTGTCGAGGCGGGATAGGATCATTTTCTCGAACAACTTCCGGATACAGGATAGCATTGCGATCGGACGGTACGAATTGTGGTCGGAGGCTGGTTTTCCTGGTTTTTGGATGGCGATGACCTTCACTTGTCTCCAATCGTGTGGGACAATGTTAGCCTCGAGAAACTTATTAAATAAGTTCAACAAGCGTCTCTTGGCAGAGTCTGGCAGATTCTTCAACAAGTTGAATTTGATTCTGTCTGGCCCTGGAGCTTTATTGTTACACGACAAGAGAGCAAGTGAGAACTCCACCATCGAAAAAGGTGTTTCGTTCGCGTTATCGTGACGGGACGCGGCGCGGTAGATCTTCTGTGCCGGGGCGGAATCCGGACAAACCTTCTTGGCGAAATCGAATATCCAACGGTTTGAATATTCCACGCTCTCATTAGTACTGTTTCGATTTCGCATACGTCGGGCTGTTCCCCAAAGAGTGCTCATCGATGTTTCTCTCGTTAATCCGTCGACGAACCGGCGCCAATATCCGCGTTTTTTGGCTTTCATCAAACTCTTCATTCGCTTGTCTAACGTCGCGTACTGTCGAAAACTAGCGGGTAACCCGTCGTTCCGGAAGGTCTTAAACGCGGCGGCCTTCTCTGCATACACGTCTGAGCACTCTTTATCCCACCAGGGATTGGGAGAACGTTTTTGTATGTTCGCGCCGGGTACTGGCTTAGTCTGAGCTTGATTCGCGCTGTCGAGAATCAAGCCAGCCAAAAAGCTGTACTCTTCCTCCGGAGGAAGTTCTTGAGTAGATTCGATGTTGTCGGATATCGCGGCAGCATAGCTCTTCCAATCGATATTTCGTGTGAGGTCATACGAAATATTGATTGTTTCCAATGGCCTTGAGCCGTTATTGATTGAGACTATGATCGGCAGATGGTCGCTACCGTGGGGATCAGGGATTACCTTCCACGCGCATTCTAACTTTAGCGAGGTCGAGCAAAGGGATAAATCTAATGCGCTTGGGCGCGCTGGTGGGGGAGGAATCCGTGTCATTTCACCCGTGTTTAGAATTGTCATGTTGAAGTTGTCGCAAATATTGTGAATTAAAGAGGAACGGTTATCATCATAAAGGCAACCCCATTCCGTACCGTGAGAGTTAAAGTCGCCTAAAACTAGTCGCGGTGCAGGCAGGGATTCTATGATGTCATGTAGCCGGCGATGCCCAATCGCGGTGTTGGGGGGAATATATATGGAAGCTATGCAAAGATCTTTGACTTTGGTTGTTACTTGACAAGCGACAACTTCAATACCTGTTATCGAGGGAAGGTTAATTCTGTAGAAGGAATAGCGCTTTTTGATCCCCAAAAGCACTCCTCCATAGGGGGTGTCTCGATCCAGGCGAATAATATTAAAGTCGTGGAAGTTGAGATCTATGTCGGAAGTTAACCAAGTTTCACATAATGCAAATGCATCGCAACTCAAATTATTTATTAAAATTTTGAAGGAATCGATTTTCGGGATGATACTTCTGCAATTCCACTGTAGAACAGTGATCAAATCCGTGACCTCGTTCGATGAGTTAGCCATCGAAGGATACAATCGCTGAAAGGAGGGGCCATTTAGCAGTCAACTGCTTCAAAAATGTTCTTACTGTAGGGAGAAAAGCTAACATAAGACTTTTAATAGGATCAGTTATATTGAAAGTTTTTATTATCCAGTCCACAATGTCCGAGAGTTTGATAATTCCAGTGCCGCGATTATTCTCGAACTGAAACAGAGGAACACTTGGGATTT
The DNA here is from genome assembly GCF_030247195.1 of Topomyia yanbarensis. NCBI lineage: Eukaryota > Metazoa > Arthropoda > Insecta > Diptera > Culicidae > Topomyia > Topomyia yanbarensis. The sequence continues at coordinate 336,774,911 of NC_080672.1, read as the reverse complement.
TTGATGTTCTGGGAAGTGCTGGGAACTCCTTCTCTGAGTTTAATCCTCCGAGACCAGGAGCTAATTGCTTCGGTTTGGTTGCAACACTTCCAATAGATGTGACTTTCGGAGTCCCGTCAAGGGATACCTTCTGGCCTTTACAACGAACTTTAGGAGAGGAAATGTTCCTCCTCTTCCTATAACTTCTAGGCGCCCTAGTAGATGTTCCCTCTTGTGGGTCATCAGCCTCGCCCTCGTTAGGAGACAAGTGAGCATAGATGTTTGTTGAGGTTGGTGGTGTAGCTTTCTTTAGCATTTCTGCAAAAGAACGTTCGGATCGTCCAGCAAGGGAACGTTTTAGTTTATCCTCGCGTAGTTTGTACGCGGGACATGCCGAGATATCATGCAGATTCTCTGCACAGTAAGGACACTTCTCAGCATTCCTACTGCACGAATCATCTAGATGATTCTCCCCGCATTTTCCACAGCGGGCCTTATTGCTACAATGGGTGGCTGTGTGACCCAATTGTTTACACTTTGTGCAATTCATGACCCGCGGCACAAACAGACGCACAGGCAGACGAACCTTGTGCAAGAGGACGTAATTTGGCAAAGCGGTACCAGCGAAGGTCAACCGATAAGAGTTTGATTGGGGGTACGTTTTTGAACCATCCCCCGCAACTACTACTGAGTGCAAACGCTTGCACTCGAGTATTTTCACTGGCTGAAGTATGCGGTCTCTAAAACGGCCAACCCCGTACTGCAGCAGATCCTCGCATGTCAAACTGTCATCGGTGACAACGCCTTCAGACTGTACTTTTACCGCTGGAATATACACGTGATAGTCCTTCGTAAAGTGCTCGCAGCAAGCAATATCGTTTGCCTGCTTTGAGTTAGTCAGCACGACCCTCAGCCTGTCTGAGCGGACCTTTTTTATTTCGGTCACAGCCGAGAACCGTTCCGTTAGGTCTTTTGAAATCTGTAATAGATTCAGCGATTTTGTTTTGGGCCGAAAGAAGACCACAAAGGGACCGGTCGAGAGCTCTGGATATTGTTTGGGTCGGGGGAGAGCCTTAGGAGTCGACTCGATCTCCATTTGGCCATCCGGGGAGGAAGCCATCGACACCGTCAACGCACGGGGTCAGCACCCGCGCAGACGGGAAAAAGCTTTAAATGTATCAAAAAGGTAGATTTCACTTATCTGTATACTCGTTTCCCACGACGCACCAGTCCAGCTTAAATAGCTGGTTATTGTTCAATCCTCGCTTTACGACAAAAGGTTGAGGAATGTGGCCTAACGGTTAACACACGCACAAAAGAATAAAAGTCTAAACCTCGAAGAGGCAGAGAATGGCAAAATAACCTTGAACTCGGATTACTGCACTGTTCTTTTTCCAACAGACCGAAAACAAAACACTTCTATCTCGATCGAGCGATGCGTAGAGACTGAGTCGGGGACTATTTCGAGTAGTGCCGTAGCGAACCGCCGGCTTAAATTGGCGGGACACCAGTGAACCGGACACAATCCTCCACCCGGAATCGCTGGACAGACCTCGACATTCTACCGGATTGTATCGATTTTGTTGGCTATTTTCGGCAAATTTGAGACTAAGAGAAACGAAAGCAATGAAATTGAAAGACGGATAGGTATTCTAGAGCGAATCAGTTATAAACTTAGAACGGAAAACTAGAACTAGGCAGGCTCATATGGGCATGATCCCTTGCCAAACCATTCATTTCTACCGGATTGCCTTGAAGCTTGCGTCAATTGTTGCGGGAGACATTCTTTCGTCGGGGAACTCTCCGCCGATCTCCACCGTCGGGGACTGCGCCGAGTAGTACCGAACGCGACAAAGCACCAGTACAAAATCGTCAGGGCACCAACGAACCGGAAGTCAGGGCATCAACGAACCGGAAGCCACCGGAATCGCTGGATCGACCACGGCATCCAACTGGTCAACGCAGAGAAGAGCGCATGTAAAATATCAAGCAGTGCAGGACTGATATGGCAGTTATGAGACCAGCGAACTAGCACGACCAGCTGGACCTAAAATCAAGTAAACTGCATGTGCACAGTATCCCCTCGAAGTAGTCATTTCAAATGGAATCCGAAGGATCGGGCAAATGTCGGATTACTTGGTGGAGGTTAGATGAGTAGACTTCGGAGTTATCTTTTCTGTTCAGAGTCCCTCACTCTGGCACACGATGGACGAAATCACTCGAAATAGGTTACTATGGTCTAACTATTGAACTGTGCGGGGTCAACGAAAAAGCTTTACCACCAAGTAAAAAAACACTCACGCACAACTGGACCCCATTGTATACCATTGAAGCAAGTCCTTGCTGGCTAGATTTGACCATAACGCAATTGGGCCATCATGGGACTGCTGCTGCTGATTATCTTGCCACAGCAACAGTTCACTTGCCAAACCATTCATTTCGAAAACAAAAATTATTCTGCTAGTAACCGTGAGTAGCCTTGTAGCATTCGAGCCCCTGCATTAATTTGAAATTGGTTTTCGAATAAGTTCGAACGTCGATCCGTACGACTAACAGGCCAAGACTCTGACCGGTTTCTGTTGTTTTGGGCTACTGTTAGGTTGTTTATTTGATCGGTAACATTTGTAGCCTTCTCGAAAACGTCTTCGCCACACAGTTCAGTGTTCAGTTTTTTCGCCATAATGGCAAAGATTATTACCAAAACTCAATTGTCCTAAGTGGCTTCCTTGTGTGACACATATAGGCATTTCAACTAACATTGAGCCTAAGGTACCAACCCTTCAAAGGCTGCACTAAGATATTGAATTTCAATCAATTATGGTCAACGAGTGAGAAACGACGCTTCTCAACAGGCTGACCTTTACTGAATATGGTTGAATCACCACTTGTATTTGGACTTGTGCTAGTTAGTGTCTGCCTGGTTTTACGAACATTTGCTTTTCGTGGAACGAGAAATTCGCCTGAATCAGTGAAATGCAAAGGATGTCAATTTAAAAGATGACTTCGGCCGAATAAACGTCAACTGACTAACAGGACTTTATTTGTTTGAAAAAATGATACCTAGATCTTTGTGTTTGTTCTCAGTTTACCAATAAATCAGGAGTGACACAACAAAGCAATAGGGGTACATTACTGTACACGCTATTCTTCAAGGATGAAGAATTTAGAAAAAAAAATGTCCCATTACATCAAACAGAAGTTCGATTTGTGTTATCAGTGGAAGAAAAATTAAAAATTCGGTTGCGTAAAATTGGACTTCACATACTGGAAAACAAAAACATTTACCACGAATTGTTTATGTTAACAAAATCAATAGCGAAATGGACTCCCTAGCGATTAATAAAAAAAAATAAAAGTGATTGCTTTCAAGGATGATGTGATTTGTCCAACTATTCTCCAATCTTTAAATACAAACCGTGTTCAGAAATAAGTTTCCAAATTTCGACACTATTTGGTCTGAAAGGGGTCCCTCTCCTCCCCCCCTTTGCCAGTCGGCTGGAGTCGCCTATGCTCATTACCGAATGCAATGTTCTTTGGCAGTTTAAATTCAAAATTTATAGTATTTTTTCACTTTTCCATATTGTAACCTTAATTGATCAACTCAATATGTTCTACATGCTTGTAAGTGCGTGCAAAATATAAGATTTTGTTAATAGCTAATAATGTATATAAATTAAAAATAATATAAGCACATTTTATGTTATAAACCGTCGTACATGAATAGTCACCCAAACAACGCGTCCAACTATATCCTGTTTCTATGTAGTATTAATTTTATTCTACGAATAATAGAGTATCGGAATAGCCAAAGTTTGGCTGCACAAAAGTGTACCTAAAAACAGAAATCTTTGATCAAAATAGAGTAAATTTACATGAAAAATAGTTTTAGAAGCCAAAATATTGATTTTAGGCTACTAGTTCCTTCAACAAAAAGTTGTATTTTGGTGTTACCTGCAAGTTTGTAGAACATATTAAATTAATCAATTAAGGTTTTTAGCATGGAAATATCGAAAAACTGATTTTTTGATCATATTTTCAAAAAAACAACAATTTTGCCTCAAATTTGAGGTCTGATGTCTGTGGTATCTTAGAAGAAGTTATTCAAAACCTAATATTCTACAACTTTGTCGAAGACATCGACCCTCTAAAACAATTTTTTGAAAAAAATTTTTTTGCTCGGGTACCCTTCTTTAGTCCAACATTAAAATATTCTATTTAAAAAGTTGCAGAATAATATTGTGAACATATCATACGAAGAAATGCTGGTTCTAAAATGACATCTAAGGCCTCAAATAGGTTTTGTCCCACCTTTTTTGGATTCGTCCCACTGTGCGCTGGTGCCCTAAGACGATTTTGCTAGATTTTCAAAGCAGTGTGCACTCAGTGCACTAGAGCAACTGCCGGAAGGTTAAGCAAAAAAAATCAGAGGCAAAATCGATTCCATTATTAGAAGAGTCGAAATAATTGTTATCTTTTACAAGGATGGTGAAATTTGTATAAGTTTTCGAACCTTGCTTCGAAAGAAAGTTTTGAAATACGAAATCACTTTTTTCTAAATCCAGAATGAAATATATTTTGTCGGGATAGCGTGCGCTCCACCTTTTTGTCAACGATCTGGAGTCGTCTGAGATTGTGCAAGGTTTAATTACATAAATTAAATCAATTGAAAATAATCCACACAAATTCAAACTTCCTAATCACAATCATACCTGACATTACCCAACTTGCTAAGTAGAACGTGTACTTCACCCGATTCGTTCAGTGCCGACCAGATCCGTTGCGATTTCCTCCTATACCTACCAGCTAAATCGATTCGATGCCGATGTGATCACAACTATTTTGCTGGCACTGTTTAGATCTGACTAAAAATAGAAACGCCCAGGCGCCCTCAAACCGAACCCAAAACAAACGTACAGAAACTAGTTTTCCTGCATGTCCAGTGTCAAACATGTCTCAAAAGTTTCAAAATAATAATGCTAGGAGATCGAATCAAACCGGTTTCCCCCACGTCACCTCTGACCACCAATGCTACAGCTCGCCGAATCGAACTGGGCTTCGCTGGGTGACTATTCAAGCGCACTGCCGTAAATCAAACTCTCGGACGGAACGCTCGCGGATCGGTGGCAGCGGTGGTCGAGGTTCGATTTAATCTGTTGGCTGTGGCTGTCCGACTGTCAAGTTTGTCTTCGGAGCACGCGCGCGCCCATGTTTACGCTGTCTAATATGTTTGGAAGCATTAACTAGATACTACAAGCGCCACCGGTCCTATCACTCGTGGGCTTAATTTTCGGGTCGTTTAGCTACAAGATATGAAGTTCGAAGTTGTTTGACTTTCTTTTTTTGTTACTTCTCTGTGTCTCTCACTCTTCGATACATAAATGGATTGGCCTGCTCGAGAAGTTGGATGAAAAATTGTGCGTAATTCTCTCTGGTAGCAACGCTGATAGATTATAGGCACCCCGGCGACAGGTTCGGACTGATGATGGGATGTTAGTCATGGTGCCCTGCAGGCGAATGAACCGGGAAGCGAGAAGTAAATCGTGGCTAATCCAAAGTAGCGTTAAATTGTTCGGCTGACCTGAATCGTGCCTGGCGTTAGATTATTATCACGTCGTCCGCTTTCCTTCGAGGCGTATTTAGCTGAAGCTAATAAATCATTAGTCATAATTATAAAACTTTCCTCTCCAGTTTGTCGAAGCTGGGTACTTGAAACGGAAGGGCATGAATAGAAATATATTGCTTACGTTGAACCCGAAGGTTCAACCCAGCGTTCAAATATTTGATGAACAAGTTTTTTGAAACTAATAGAGCTTTTGCCAACAAACAATTTCAAATTGCGAAGGGTAGAACGTAAACAGGTTGTAAAACTTGTTTCCAGAACCATCTCCCATCACTCCGCTAACTATACACTCAGCAACGGATGTCAGTAGCAGTAACGTGACAAGCTGGTGTTTGGCTAAATTTCGTAGAAAAAGCATTCATCTCGGAGAAACGCTAAACCTTGTTATTCCTCGTTCTGTCCGGCGATCGGTTTCCCCGTGGGCACTGAAAACGACACGAGCGCACGTAGTATTTCACTTCAGCGGCAACCACGTGCAGCGAGGATAGTTTTCAATTTTTCGTCCCAGCAGACGGTTGATTGGTTCCTGGAAGTGATGTCATCGGACCTGAACGACATTAGGCGTTCTCATCGGAAGCGATGAGATTCGCTTACGACATGAAACGTTCGCTACGGCGTACCACCTGTTCTGCGAAGCAATATGCGTCTAACTAGTAAGTAAAAGGTAGTAGTGATTAACTTAATGAACCGACTTCTAGGAACAGACTCGTAGGTTGTAAACTTTCGCTAAATTTAGAAAAATTATTCTCATTTCATTTTTTATCGTCCTTCCTACACGCTCGATTCAAAGTGTTACGTTCAAGAGTTTTACAACAGATTCACACAATCCAACCAATCTCGATACAAAATAGTCCAATGGAATGTTTAATAGATAATTTTTCGTTGAGAAGGAATTGTTCTGATTCTTCTCCTTATGCTTTTTGCTATCAAATTGGTTTCGAGAATTGCTTAAATGTTGCATGCACAAAGAGTTAGTCACTGAATAATGAATGAAAATTTGAAGGATGAAACAATTCCAAACTAAACGCGATAGAAATAAGCGATATTCAGAAATTCAAAATATTCATAGTCCCTGACTGATTTCACTAAAAAAATCAAAGATTTTTAGACTACGTATATGCAAGGTGGAGAAGACATGATTTCGGAATAAGTAGAAAAAGGTCATAACAAACACTTGTCTCAAGAAACTCTACCCGTGGTTGCTTATCAAACCATGTTGCATCCTTAAGGTTGAAGAAATTCACGATATGACCGACTTGCCCCAACACTCTGAACAGGAATTTTTCAGCGTCAATACCAAGTTAATCGTCCCAGAGTATGTTCGTGAGAAGAGACTTTGTCCTACAATTTCTGATCTGGCAAGCGATTTATGGATTTGGTGGAACAGTTCAATTATGTTTTAGCCTTATCTGGTGACCTGCCACTACTGCGCAGTTCTGCGGCATCAAACTATTTTGGCGCTTAATCAATTGCATGATACACTCGGGATTTTTTTACGTGGGGGATACAGGCCGCGTAAATGAAAACCACGCAAATGAAAACCGTGTAAATTTCAAAATGCGCCTAAATAAAGACCGCGTAAATTTAAGAATCCGCGTTAATGGAATCCTCGTTAATGGATACCGTGTAAATTAAAAAATTCGGGTGAATTTCAAAAACCGCGTAAATGAAAACCGCAAAAATTCTAAAATTCGCGTAAATAAAACCCGCGTAAATTCAAAAATCTGCGAAAAAGCCGCGCAAAAAACCTGATTGCACTTTAAATTTAAAAATTAAACTGTATTCGTGGCTTATGTGTATTTCAAAATAATGCACAGTGGGCAAAAGCGACCCTTAGAGACACCCAATTAGTTATCGCGGGTTTCATATCATAATTTATATATACACGGAGAACCAAAATTCAGCTCAGAAGCGAAAACCTTAGTTGATTTTCTGAATTCAATTAGTTAATATTTAGGACAACTAAGAAAATTCTCATTTTGCTGATTTTGATTAGTTGCTCCCGATCCTCCTAAATAGAGCTAAAAAGCTAGTTGAAATTTCTGATTTTTCTGTTGATTTGGCTAGAAAAAGATGCTGTCACTTTTAGCGGAGACACATTCTCCATCTTCTCAACTACAGTTTTTGCTGAATTTAGTACTATTTCTTGTTGGTTTCAACCAATATATTCTCTACATTCAAAACTTTTTCGTTTTAAAATTAGCTATTTTTTAGTTGAATTTCTAATGCAAATCTGCTAATTTTAGGGACTTGTTTTGTTCCATTTAGTTTTTTCTTCAGTTGATTTAAACAAATGTCACTTTTGAATTCAAGCCATTCTGTTTTAAAATTTAAAATCTTTCGTAGTTAAATTTAGTATGTCAATATTTTGAACTTAAGGCAGCTTTTGTTGAATGTAGCGTTTTTTCTAGTGATTTAAAAAAATATTCCTGCTTTTTAAACTTATAATTCAATAAAGATTTTATTCAGTTGATAATCAAATTTCTACTAAGAAAATCGATTTCGAATTATTTGTTTTAAAATCAGTAGTTGTATTATTTAAAATCAATGGCAAAAACGTATACGACTAAAACAAAGCTAATTATACCTATTAAAACACACTCGGTTTATTGTTTGCCTAGTTATCAATGAAATTATGTGACATCCTGATTAATGAGAAAAATAAGGGCTCGTTTGCCATATACATAGTTGGTTTGAGTATGTATTGTTTATCCTCCGCACGAAACTATCTAAAATCATAAAACAGTTCACATTCTTAATCGTTAAAGTATCATGATATCGCTTATATTTAGTACACATAGAGAACGAAAATTAGGCTCAAAAACCTTAGATGACTTTGCGTTTTTAATAAGTTATTATTTAGGAAGGACAACTAAAAAATCCTCAATTTGCTAATTTTAATGAGCTATTTATGCTACTTTTTTATAAATAACGATTGAATAATAGATTATCTTTCATGTTTATCTAACACCTTTCAGTATATGTATATCGAACGACTAAACCGTTGGTTATATCTTGGTGAAAAAGCTGATTAAATAAGATCAACCGTGAACGGCCTCGTCATAGGTGTCATTACTTAAATTAGCTAGATACACAATAGTTGCTACAGCCCGTCATGGTGTTATCTATACTATTAACGGTGGATGTTATTTGTGTGGATTAGGTCTTGTGCCTCACATCGCACTCCATCCGCTTATTCGAGAATTGAGAAAGCTTTTCTGCAAGAAATGGTCCGAGTTCTACAAAAACAACTTTTTTATACTGTGAGACGTTCGAGATGTGAGCTGCAAGATTTATTCATAGAAATTCGAAAGAATATCAGGTATTCACCGCCTACAATGTATGACACACCATAATTATCATCGACCACTGGATCGAAACCGCTACCTGTACTAATAAAATTGGGATGCTTTTTCAGATACATCTTGGCCGTACGGTGTTTGACTGGTGGAAAACCGTCATGATTCGCTGAGTACCTCTTTCAGGAAGGGAGAATTCAGTTCCAGAAACTTCAGCAGTTTGATTCGTTCTTGAGCCAGATATTGGAAGACGACGTCAATCCTACAATTTTGTTGCTTGATATGGAAGAAGAACAGGTCATGGATGCTTTGTAGATTCGCGAAAACTTGCCAGCATCAAGATAGTAAGTCAGCTGCAGAAAAGTATCTTGCGAGAGGAAACACTTCTTCAATCCTTCACCGTACGCACCATGGACAAAGATGCGCAGATCGACATCCTACGGAAATAATTTTACTTTTGTACAATACGTTAAGCGTAATGTGGGAAACAAATCTTACCAATAACACCTAGCGCTACATTGCTGTCCAGATTGGATGCACATTTCCAGTTATGGTTGTTTATACTCGGGAATCTCGAGTGTTTCCGTTTTTGTCATATTTGCACTGCGAGGAAAGTTACGTTCAAGTTAGCTGTTCTGCTGGTGCTGTCAACGTCAACGTAATCTCTTTTACCGCATTCGAATTAAAATTTTAACAATTTGATCTACTCACAACTATACTAAATTAACATGTGTATTGAGTAGTTTCATAGGGTTTCAATGATATTGATAGCACTTATCGCTAATGTAAATACGTAAAATACATCAGAACATAGATGCCAAATTTTTTGAAAACTATGCATAGCCTATGTAAAAATCTGTGCAAATCTGTGTTAAGGTAAACGTTTAAATTAGGCTCAAAACACGAAAGTGGGACCTTTTTTAGTGTTTGCCCCAGGTAAAAATTAAGCGCGTGGTCAAAAATTGAGAAATCTGTGCATTAAAACAGAAAACTGGAAATCTGTGCAGTTTCAAAAATCTGTATAGAACATTGGAAATGTGTGAAACACAGATTAATCTGTGTACCTGGCATCCCTCAAGCAGAATTTGCTACATAGGTCTGTCACTTTAAGCTAAACTGTTTAAAAGGGTCTAACAGAAAAATGTAAACAAATCGAATTTCTGTTTTCCATTCGGAACCAAAGACGATGTTTTAAATATAAAGACACGCGGAGAGAGGAACAGTAAAATTGGCTGCACTTTATACACAGACTTGCGGAGACAAACACAGTAAAACTAGCAACCATGCATGTAAACTGGCATCACGGAAGATCCCATATGCTTTGTATATGCATCCTCCTCCACTTCCCCTCACCATCATGCTCGTTCGGCTGCACCTTTTGACAGTTCGTATGGCTGCATTTTTAGATACTTCGCTACTCTGTGTATGAAGTGTCTGTAGGCTGCACGGCTTACCAAGTTTTTTAATCTGCTAGTTTTGGTAACCAGGAGTTTTGTGCAAACAGCGAGAAATTCTTTGTTTTATGAATACTTCATGAATTCTTTTTTTGAAATATTTCGTAAAATACAGAATCATGCAACTTGGAAACGCCTTGATTTACGTTAGTAAGCCTGTGTACGTGTTTTTCGTTGCCCTAGAGAGAATATTTTCGCGAGAATATATCGAGAATGCAGTTTGTGAAAAACAACAATATTGCTGCACAGTTGGCTACTTTGCTGGTATCACTCAAGATTAATATTTATGAAGTGTCACGATATTAGATGAAAACTATTCGATAAGTTTATAATGTTAAGAGTTCGCATCTAACAGCCATACAAAATGATAGACTAGACAGTTGATCAATGGCTTTGTTATTTTTAATTTGATTAACTGCACTTGTATTTTATTTGTATCATAAAAGTTATTTAGTATGTATGTATGTACAATTTCTCTCTTCGTATGTAAACATAATTTCGTGCATTTATTTTCAATTCAATCTCAATACTACCCACGCGTTACTTACTCGTTCCTGTATCCGAAGAAACTTGAAGAAATGCTAGGTTTGTTCCAGTACACGGCAGTTACACCGAAGCAAACAGGAGCAAAAAATGCTTCGACATATAGATCTTTCAATAGGGCTTAAATCGCTAATGTAAACAAACTGAGTTTTCGTTATTATGACATTATGCGACACAAATATTATAATATAGAGGTGAAAATGAGTTAAAATGTTTATAATAAATGATTTATAATAAAAAAAATACGGCTAAACAATCATTTTTCTTTGAGAATCTAAATAAGCTCTATAGGCCTGACACATTCCAATCTGACATATTCGAACGGAACCAGGGCGAATGTGTATTGTCCTCAAAATTATTCTGTAAACTGTGGATATACCCAATTTTTTTTCAGAGCTGCAAAAGGGTAATATTGACATAAAGTATCCAACCAGAACGAAATTATTAATTTGAAAAATCGGAAGCAAAAAGCTCACAAAATTTACAGAAAACACAATAATCAGGATAATTTGGAAAAATACCTTAACATTCGTGATCAACTAACTTTGGTTATTTCTTCGGCACTAACTGTATATAATGCAAAAACTGAAAATGAGATCAAGTCATGCCCAAAAAACTTTTTTAATTACATCAAAACTAAGTTGAATTCATGCAACTTCCCATCAAAAATGTCTTTAGATGGGAAAGAGGGTGAAACTTCAAAAGATATTTGTAATCTCTTCGCAACATTTTTTCAAGAAACTTATTCTAACTATTCAGACAATGATCGTGACTTTGAATATTTTTCTTATTTTCCTGATTATTCAAGGGATGTTGGTGTCAGTCACATTAATGTTCAAGATATCTTGTCTGGTCTCAATGATCTAGATGCCACTAAAGGCTCAGGACCTGATGGAATTCCACCTGCTTTCATAAAGAATTTAGCAACTGAGCTTACGTCACCTTTATTCTGGCTGTTCAATAAGTCACTAGAATCTGGTATTTTCCCAAAAGATTGGAAAAAATCTTTTTTAATACCTATTTATAAATCGGGTAAAAAATCTGATATTCGCAATTATCGTGGAATTGCCATTCTGTCTTGCTTTCCCAAACTTTTCGAATCCATCATAAATAAAACCATTTTCAACCAAGTCAAACATAAAATAACAAATTCACAACATGGGTTTTTTAAAGGCCGTTCAACTAGTACAAACCTTTTAGAATTTGTTGATTACTCGTTAAATGCCATGGATAAAGGAAATTATATAGAAGCGCTTTACACTGACTTCAGCAAAGCTTTCGATAAGCTGGACATTCCCATGTTAATATTCAAACTTGAAAAATTGGGAATCGAGATGAGACTCCTCAATTGGATTAAGTCGTATTTAACAGATCGTCAGCAAATAGTAAAATTCTATGAGATGAAATCTGATATAATTAAAGTTACTTCGGGGGTTCCGCAAGGTTCACACTTAGGACCTCTTCTTTTTATTTTATATGTCAACGACATCTCTCTTATTTTAAAAAACATTAATATTCTCATACAGGGTGTTTGGTTCATGGTTAAGAATCTCTCGGGGGGTGATAGACTGCCATATTTGGAGAAAAAAATTGTTCTACACATACCATCAAATCTCAACCGTTACAGAGTTATTGAACTTTTTGTGTAAAAAACTTATTTGTCTTAAAATACCTCTAACTTTAAAAGTATACTTTGTATTTTAAATGTTTTAGTTCCATTCGAAAGGTGAGAAAATTTCGCATTGAGTGATGCCCTGACATGTTTCAGCTAATGAGTTTAAGTTGCCTTTTCAAAGTAATTTATTGAAAATTAAACAATTTTGAACGATTTTTCGTTCATTTCTTGAAAATCCTAATAGTTAACCTCATCCTTTTAATAATTCAGATTATTAGTCTTGGTGAGCTGTTTAATTCGTTCTTTGACATGATACACTTACCTTTTCTTATTTTCATGATTTTGGGTTATTCAACAAGGATATTTTTATCTCATTTTCACTAGTATCAGCTCTAATTGAAAAATTATGGCACTTATTGTACTTTTTTTTCTTTTTATTCGAAAGCCAGGAAAATTTTACAGTGAAAAAAGTATTAACACCTTTCAGTTAAGTGAATTTAGTATTCTTTTGAAAGTAATTTAGTTTAAAGTTAGTGCTATTATTAGCATTTTCGTTAATTTTCTTAAAATAGTAAATAATAAACATCACCATTATTATCATGGAAATAATGCATCTCAGCAAGTTCTACAGTTCTTTCTTTGACTCCATTCAATTATCTCTTTTGGTTTCGACGCAAAATCGTTTTTATCACATCGTTTCATATGCAAAAATAACGATTTCGAACCCACTGCATTTGTGGCGAGCTCATGCTGTGTTAACTATTAAATAGCAGCAAAATGAAAAGTGATATAGACAAAGTGTCAAATAAAAAGTTACAGAGAACATTAAGGGGCATCAAATGAACAATAGTAACGATAAATTTTGTTGATTAATAATTAGAATAATTAAAAAACTCTCCAAAAACACAAATTTTGAGTTATTTCGTTAGTAAAAAATCATTTAGTACACTTAACTTAAAGATATTTGTACATACACTGATAGGAAATTTTCTCAGCTTTCCAATGAAATCTTGTAAATAACGATATAAAGCATATTTTTTAGATTAGAGTCTTTTAAGCACTTGCGAGTCGGTTATAGGAAAAGTATAGTAATGAAATTACAAAGAAATGACAAGAGATAGAAATATGACGTCCAAGAACAAATTATGAATCGTCCTAAAACCCAACTTTTGGATAATGGATATTGCTATAATCATACTTCATTATTTCGAGAAAATTCGCAAAATCCTCCTCAAAAACACTAACTTTTAACTACTTTACAGCTAAAAGGTAATTAAAACTAATTACTTAAAAGATATGAGAACACCATTCAATAGGAAATTTTCTCAACTTTCGAATGGAATTAAAACATTGAAATACAAAGTATACTTTTAAAGTTAAAGGTATTTTAAGACAAATAAGTTTTTTACACAAAAAGTTCAATAACTCTGTAACGGTTGAGATTTGATGGTATGTGTAGAACAATTTTTTTCTCCAAATATGGCAGTCTATCACCCCCCGAGAGATTCTTAACCATGAACCAAACACCCTGTATATGCGGATGATATGAAGCTATTTTTAGAAATTAGAAATAATAATGACTATAATGTTTTTCACGATGAAACACAAATCTTTTATACATGGTGTTGTAAATGTTTACTGGAGTTAAATGTTAAAAAATGTAATCTCATGACTTTTAGCAGAAAACAAATCACGGCTTCCGTGTCAATTACATTAGGTAATCAAACCGTTCAGAAATGCGATAAAATAAAAGATTTAGGAGTTATCTTAGATAAAAAATTAAAATTTGTGGAACATTACAACACAATTGTTCATAGAGCTAGTAATATGCTTAATTTTATAAAACGCTTCGGATATCACTTTCAAGATCCTTACACAATTAAAACTCTTTACGTAGCATATGTTCGGTCTATTTTAGAATATTGTAGTATTGTTTGGTCACCATTCATAAAAAAACACGAAGTGAGAATTGAATCAATCCAAAAACAGTTTCTATTATATGCACTACGCAAGTTAAGATGGACAGTATTCCCTCTTCCATCTTATGAAGCACGTTGTATGTTGATAGATATTCAAACATTGAAAGAACGTCGGGACTATGCTATGATCTCGTTTCTAAACGATATCGTCATGCAGCGTATTGACTCATCTTACATTTTGTCAAAATTAAATTTATATGCTCCTACTCGTCAATTACGCAATAGAAATTTGTTCGCGATAGGTCATCACCGTACAGACTATGCTAAATTCGGACCACTAAACCAGATGATGGCTGTGTATAACGAGCATTGTGAAAGTATTGACCTTACCATGCCCCGAACAAGTTTAAAACAGTTTTTCAACTCTTTACGGCATCATAGTACATAGAAATAGTTTACAGGATAGTATACAGGGTGTTTGGTTCATGGTTAAGAATCTCCCGTGGGGTGATAGACTGTCATATTTGGAGAAAAAAATTGTTCTACACATATCATCAAATCTCAACCGTTACAGAGTTATTGAACTTTTTGTGTAAAAAACTTATTTGTCTTAAAATACCTCTAACTTTAAAAGTGTACTTTGTATTTTAAATGTTTTAGTTCCATTCGAAAGGTGAGAAAATTTCGCATTGAGTGATGCCCTCACATGTTTCAGCTAATGAGTTTAAGTAGCCTTTTCAAAGTAATTTATTGAAAATTAAACAATTTTGAACGATTTTTCGTTCATTTCTTGAAAATCCTAATAGTTAACCTCATCATTTAAATAATTCAGAGTGTTAGTCTTGATGAGCTGCTTAATTTGTTCTTTGACATGATACACTTACCTTTCCTTATTTTCATGATTTTGGGTTATTCAACTTGGATATTTTTATCTCATTTTCACTAGTACCAGCTCTAACTGAAAAATTACGGCATCTATTGTACTTTTTTTCTTTTTATTCAAAAGCCAGGAAAATTTTACAGTGAAAAATGTATTAATACCTTTCAGTTAAGTGAATTTAGTATTCTTTTAAAAGTAAATTAGTTTAAAGTTAGTGCTATTATTGGCATTTTCGTTAATTTTCTTAAAATAGTAAATAATAAACATCACCATTATTATCATGGAAATAATGCATCTCAGCAAGTTCTACAGTTCTTTTTTTGACTCCATTCATTTATCTCTTTTGGTTTCGACGCAAAATCGTTTTTATCACATCGTTTCATATGCAAAAATAATGATTTCGAACCCACTACATTTCTAAGGAGCTCATGCTGTGTTAACTATTAAATAGCAGCAACATGAAAAGAGATATAGACAAAGTGTCTAATAAAAAGTTATAGAGAACATTAAGGGGCATCAAATGAACAATAGTAGCGATAAATTTTGTTGATTAATAATTAGAATAATTAAAAAAATCTCCAAAAAACACAAATTTTGAGTTATTTCGTTAGTAAAAAATCATTTAGTACACTTAACTAAAAGATATTTGTACACACACTGATAGGACATTTTCTCAGCTTTCCAATGAAATGTTATAAATAGCGATATAAAGCATATTTTTTAGATTAGAGTCTTTTAAGCACTTGCAAGTCGGTTACAGGAAAAGTATAGTAATGAAATTACAAAGAAATGAGAAGAGATAGAAATATGACGTCCAAGAACAAATCATGCATCGTCCCAAAACCCAACTTTTGGATAATGGATATTGCTATAATCATACTTCATTATTTCGAGAAAATTAGCAAAAACCTCCTCAAAAACACTAACTTTTAACTACTTTACAGCTAAAAGGTAATTATAGCTAATTAACTAAAAGATATGAGAACACCATTCAATAGAAAATTTTCTCACCTTTCGAATGGAACTGAAACATTTAAAATACAAAGTATACTTTTTAAGCTAGAGGTATTTTAAGACAAATAAGTTTTTTACACAAAAAGTTCAATAACTCTGTAACGGCTGATATTTGATGGTATGTGTAGAACAATTTTTTTCTCCAAATATGGCAGTCTATCACCCCCCGAGAGATTCTTAACCATGAACCAAACACCCTGTATAAGCAATTAATATTTATATAATGTAGTCTACATTTGATTGACGAAATAAATAAATAAATAAAATAAATAAATAAGAAAACATTTGGACGAGAACAAAACAAATGCGAAATAATTTGGGCGAAATGGTGCTATCAAAAAATATGGGGCGCTTTTCAGAAGGGCGAATTCATGATCTGAAAGTGTAACGAGCGATGAGATTCGGTGACGACATGAATCGTTCGCTACGGCGTACCACCTGTTCTGCGAATCAATATGCGACTAACTAGTAAGTAAAAGGTAGTAGTGATTGACTTAATGAACCGACTTCTAGGAACAGACTCGTAGGTTGTAAACTTTCGCTAAATTTAGAAAAATTATTCTCATTTCATTTTTTATCGTCCTTCCTACACGCTCGATTCAAAGTGTTACGTTCAAGAGTTTTACAACAGATTCACACAATCCAACCAATCTCGATACAAAATAGTCCAATGGAATGTTTAATAGATAATTTTTCGTTGAGAAGGAATTGTTCTGATTCTTCTCCTTATGCTTTTTGCTATCAAATTGGTTTCGAGAATTGCTTAAATGTTGCATGCACAAAGAGTTAGTCACTGAATAATGAATGAAAATTTGAAGGATGAAACAATTCCAAACTAAACGCGATAGAAATAAGCGATATTCAGAAATTCAAAATATTCATAGTCCCTGACTGATTTCACTAAAAAAATCAAAGATTTTTAGACTACGTATATGCAAGGTGGAGAAGACATGATTTCGGAATAAGTAGAAAAAGGTCATAACAAACACATGTCTCAAGAAACTCTACCCGTGGTTGCTTATCAAACCATGTTGCATCCTTAAGGTTGAAGAAATTCACGATATGACCGACTTGCCCCAACACTCTGAACAGGAATTTTTCAGCGTCAATACCAAGTTAATCGTCCCAGAGTATGTTCGAGAGAAGAGACTTTGTCCTACAATTTCTGATCTGGCAAGCGATTTATGGATTTGGTGGAACAGTTCAATTATGTTTTAGCCTTATCTGGTGACCTGCCACTACTGCGCAGTTCTGCGGCATCAAACTATTTTGGCGCTTAATCAATTGCATGATACACTCGGGTTTTTTTTACGCGGGGGATACAGGCCGCGTAAATGAAAACCACGCAAATGAAAACCGTGTAAATTTCAAAATGCGCCTAAATAAAGACCGCGTAAATTTAAGAATCCGCGTTAATGGAATCCTCGTTAATGGATACCATGTAAATTAAAAAATTCGGGTGAATTTCAAAAACCGCGTAAATGAAAACCGCAAAAATTCTAAAATCCGCGTAAATAAAACCCGCGTAAATTCAAAAATCTGCGAAAAGGCCGCGCAAAAAACCTGATTGCACTTTAAATTTAAAAATTAAACTGTATTCGTGGCTTATGTGTATTTCAAAAAAATGCACAGTGGGCAAAAGCGACCCTAAGAGACACCCAATTAGTTATCGCGGGTTTCATATCATAATTTATATATATATATATATATATATATATATATATATATATATATATATATATATATATATATATATATATATATATATATATATATATATATATATATATATATATATATATATATATATATATATATATATATATATATATATATATATATATATATATATATATATATATATATATATATATATATATATATATATATATATATATATATATATATATATATATATATAAAGTTGCGAGATTTAATTAGAAATCAATCGCAACTGGTTTGGTCCACCGCACGCATCTGTGGCAAGAGTTACAGGGGTTTGAGTAAACGAGCCTTGCTCTCCTTCCCAGCTAATAGCCAAGGAGGGCGAAGCGGGGAGGACATCGGCTCCCCCTGGAAAGACCACTGCGGCGTCTTCCGGGATTCTTTGCGGGAGCAAAGAATCCGGTGATTCGTCACCACCGACGCTAGGGAGGTTCCAACAAGAGTTGCTAGTCGATATTGCGGACTACGAGGTACAACTTCAAGTCATCAGCATCTAGTTTGCATTCAATACCAAGAAGCAAAGCAGCGTTGTTGAAGAATAGCACAAACAGTAGTGGCCTCATGTTGCTACCCTGTGGGACCCCAGATTTGTTCGTAAACTGAGAAAATACACAAGAGCCAAGCTGAACACATAGGACTCTATCACGTAAGTAAGAACAAAATTGTAACGCATTGTGTTATTTTCTTTGCTCTTTTCACTGTTGTTTTTACCATTTTACTGTTTTAATTGTTCATACTTTTTACACTTGTTTTACTTTTTGTTACTACTTTTACATATTTCACTGTTTCCACGTGTTTTACTTTTTGTACTTTTTTGGGCTTCTTTTACTTATTTTACTTTCTATACTTCCTTCACTCCTTCTACTCTTCTTACTTTCTTCATTATTTCTCTTTTTTTACTGTTTCTATTCTCTTAACTATTTTTAGTATTTTTGCTATTTCTACTGTACTGTTCTAGTATTTTTACTTTTTCCTCTGTTGTACTTCTTTTTTTCTTTCAATTGCATTCGCTATACGTTTTTCCTTTCTCCTATAGAAAGGTTATGCAATCACTGAACATTGTAAACCTAATCCCGGCTCGGAGGGCCGTCTGTCATATACCGTTAGAATCAGCTCGTCGATTTCGGCAAATGTCTGTGTGTGCGTGTGTATGTGTGTATGTATGTATGTATGTATGTATGTATGTATGTATGTATGTATGTTTGTATGTATGTATGTATGTATGTGACCAAAAATATGCACATCGGTTACTCAGAGATGGCTGAACCGATTTCATCAAACTTAGTCTCAAATGAAAGATACAACGTTCCCATAGGCTGCTATTGAATTTCATTAAATTCCAAGTTCCGGTTCTGGAGTTACGGGTTTAGGAGTACGAACACACAGCAAATTCACATTTTTGCCTTTCTCCTATAGAAAGGTTATGCAATCACTCTGAACATCGTCAACTTAATCCTTAATTTTTTTGACTTACATAGGTTTTCTGTATTTTAAAAGGATCGTAGTTAAGGGGATACGGTGAGGCCCTCCCCCCACATCACTCACCACCCTTCTCTAAACCGCCCTTCCTTCATCAAGTACCCCTCTACGCGAATAAAATTTTCTAATTCCTCTAGAATAAATTTTCCTAGTGGGTCTGAAAAACCAATGCAAAATTTGGTTTCAAATGATTTTGAGTTGAGAAACTACACCCCGGTTTTTTACGCGGTTTTTTTGCGCGGTTTTTTTGCGAGGTGCCAGAAATTGATTTTTGACGCCATTTTGAAATCAAAGATGGCGACTTCTGGTTTAGCGAAATTCACTATAACTCAATCAATATGGGTATTTTCACTAAACCGGAAGTCGCCACCTTTGATTTCAAAATGGCGTCAAAAAACAATTTCTAGCAACTACTCTTCAAGTCCATTCCGAAAATACCCATATTGATTGAGTTATAGCGAATTTCGCTAAACCGGAAGTCGCCGTCTTTGATTTCAAAATGGCGTCAAAAATCAATTTCTGGCGCCTACTCTATGGGTATTTTCGGAATGGTCTTGAAGAGTGAGCGCCAGAAATTGATTTTTGACGCCATTTTGAAATCAAAGATGGCGACTTCCGGTTTGGTGAAATTCGCTAAAACCCAATCAATATGGGTATTTTCGGAATGGTAATGACAAGTAGGTGCTAGAAATTTATGTTTGACGCCATTTTGAAATCCAAGATGGCGACATTTGGTTTAGCGGAAATTCCCTAAAACCCATGCAATATGGGTATTGTCGGAATGGTCTTGAAGAGTAGGTACCAGAAATTTATGTTTGGCGCCATTTTGAAATCCAAGCTGGCGACTTCCGGTTTAGCGAAATTCGCTATAACCCAATCAATATGGGTATTTTCGGAATGGTCTTGACGAGTAGTAGACAAAGATCTATGTTTGACGCCATTTTGAATTCCAAAACTTCCAGGTTAGCCACATTCGCTATAACCCAGTCAATATGAGTGTTTTTGGAATGATCTTAACGAGTAGGTTCCAAAAATTGATTTTTGACGCCATTTTTAAATCCAAGATGGCGATTTCCGATTTCGCGAAATTCGCTATAACCCAATCAATATTGGTATTTTTGAAAGTTGAAGTTGTAGTACAAATAGTTTTAATTAAACAGTTGAATTTACTTAAATTTAAGCAATATGTTTAATTTGATTAAATTCAAATCCCCAACTCACACTACATACGTCTCTTTCTACTCTCTCTTTCATTCTCACCGCATTTTCCTGGATGAACACATAAAAATATTTTGCATTTTGCTGGTTTATGATTAGATCCTATATTTGATGATAGCCCAATTTTTACATGCGAGAATTTCGGTAAACCGGAAGTCGCCATCTAGAATTTTAAAATGACGGCAAACATCGACGTTTGTCTGCTACTCGTCAAAACCATTCCGAAAATACTCATTTTGATTGAGTTGTAGAGAATCTCGCGAAATTGGAAGCCGCCATTTGGGATTTGAAAATGGCGCCAAAAATCAATTTTCATGGAAGCCTTGCGGGGAAGGTGTAGATTTATTTATTTCTGGCACCTACTCGTCAAGACCATACCGAAAATACCATTCCGAAATAAATAAAATGTTGGGGTGCGGGCCATAAGCAATCTTCCAGACCCGTCTCTTCCATCTTTCCGAAAATCTTATAAGTCTTTTGCATTCAAAAGGACTCATTTTTTGCAAAAACCGTGTTAATTGCGAAATCCGCGCAAAAAAAAAACTTCCAAAAATATTCTAAGTCTTTTGCTGAGAGTTTTTTTTTGCGCGGATTTTCGAATTAACGCGGTTTTTTTACGCGGATTTTCCAATTAACGCGGTTTTTTATGCGATTTCCCCGCGTAAAAAAACCTGGGTGTGATTTAAAATTTCTTAACGTTTCAGCGTCGACATATAGTGACTCAAGTTCGTAGCTGTCGATTCATTGTACGTATATGTAAATCGCTGTGATTATCTAGTAGACATTTCCACCATTATATTAAACACAACCAGCCATGAAATCGTAGGATAAATGAGAACGGCACAATTGCACCACTAGATGGATTAAAACGGGTTTTTACTATTTGTATTCTTTTAACTATTTTTACTATTTCTACGGTTTTTCAGTTTTATTTATTTTTACCATATTTACTCCCTTTTGCTCTTATTGCTTTTCTACAATTCTTACTATTTATGGCATTTTAAATCTTTGACCCTTTTTGTTATTCTTAATCCTTTTACTCAAACTATTTCTTGTTTCACCATTTTCACAATTTTTGGTATTTCGTTTTCTGTTACTATTGGTACTCTTCTTAATATTTTTGCTCTTTTCGTTCTTTCTATTTTTTTAGGCATTATACTGCTTTCATTCTTCTTACTTTTTTATTTTCTTTGCCATTTTTACTTTTTGGACTCTCTAATATTTTTACTCTTCTTAATAGTTTTACTCCTGTTACTTATTTTACTGTTGACTATTGTTTATTTTATCTTTTTCACCATTTTTACTATTTTAGTTTCTACGATTTTTGCTGTTTTTACTATTTTTGCTCTTTTAAAATGTTTACTCTTTTCACTCTTTTTGCTTTGTACACTTTTTGTCGATTTTACTCTTTTCATTTTTTTTGTAATTTTTGAACCATTTTTGCAATTTTATCTGCTTTTGGTGCTCAATTAATTTCCCCAATTTGGCCTGAAATAGACAAGACGCCCCTTATAGCAAATAAAGAAATTATTTATTATATGGCCGGATGTTATTGATGTAGAAAGATTAATTGTTCCCGCGGGATGCGCGTAAATGTCTCTATTGACAAGTAGGTTCAACTCTGTGTTTGGTCCTTCGATAACAGCGATAATATGAAATTTACTAGATAAATAAATTTAGCCTACTGTAAGTTCAGTGGTACTTCCTTCAGCGCATGTTTCCTACTACATAAATACATACATACATGCATTCAAAACATAATATAAAACAAAATATTTATTATTCGAAATTCCAGCAAATATATTTAAAGAAGTTTAGAAGTGGTTGTGCGGTTGTAAAAAAATCAATGTAATATTTTTACGTATTTGGAATCTCTACGTCATCCCAAAAGTGCCTTATGAGGGATTTGATCAAAATATTTGAGGTTTCGAGATATGGTGCGCAACTTGTGGTCCTTTCGTGGGTCATGTTTTTCGTTCGGATTGGCAAGTTCCTGTCTAAAATATTTAGAATAGTGCGTGTTTATGAGCTTTCATTTATTCAGCAGAAATGTCACTACTGCCTGACACATGCTTTTTGAAAATTTTTCTTTTTTGTCATTTCTACAGCCTTTACAGAAAAAAATTATGGAATTTTATTTAAACATTTTTAATTGTGTGAAAAAATTATTTTTTCCAAAATGCTCGTGTCGGGCTATAGCCAATGAAATAACACTAGCAAAGCAAAAACTGCAGTAGCAAGAGAACCACCTGATATCCCGGTGCGTAATGTCTTGGCGGTCCGAATCTGTTAGTGGTGTCATTGAGCACAAGTTTAATTTTTTCCTTCCCTTTCAACGTTGTTCACTTTCTCTCTTTCTGTCTGATATATCCTTCCCCAATAATGTTTTTGTAAAAAAAAAATCATCAAACCGTATCCCTAATCTTTATACAATTCAGTTAGTTCAACTTATATATCATTATCTATATCCCTAGTTTTAGTTAGCCTCTAATTCAAAATAATGTAAAAGTGTAAGCCTCTGGTTATAAGAAATGTAAAACAAATAAAATCGGCACCTTCCAGCTAACGTAATATGCCGCAATAAATGATCAGACTGAAAAAAACTTTCCCGGCCATTCCAACTGCAGCGAATACAGTAGGGTAACAGGGGTATTTTGGACCGCTTTAGGAAGTCATGTGAAAAAAATCTGAAAAAATACGGTTTGATTACGTATACTGGATCGTTTAATAGGCTAATATGTACGGCCTTATCATTTTTTGGATATGTAGTGTTCTATATAGTCAAATAAACGCAAATACTTGGGAAAAATGACAAATCGTGAACGCGCATTTTTGTTATTTTGGGCCAGTGAATTTTATTTTGTACCGTAAACACAGAGCCGTAGCAATCCTGCTTTGCGTGAGGGGGCACATATTTTTTTGATAAAATTTAACGTATATTTAAAGCAAGGACCTGAAAGAAGTATTTTCAATATTTAGAGCCACGGTACTTGTATGTGTATTTAAAATTTGTGTTCATCTGACACTAAGTCTTAATAAACTAAACTAAAAATAATTAACCTAATGTAACAGCAAACGGTGACGAAATTGTGATGAATTATAATTGAGGTCAAAGTGCTCGGCAAGCTCGTTGAAGCGACGAACCATTGCTAAAATCGGACTATTAGCAGCGTAGTTGGTGTTTCGCATTTCGATGTGTAGTAATGTCCGAGGGCGAAGAACATGGGTTGGGGCGTAGAGGTTGATTTGTCCAAGGAGATCGGGAACATCATACTCAGCCAACAGAAGCTTTGAAATGAAAATGACCTGCGAAGTATGTCTACGTTCTTGCAAAGTATGTAGTCCTAATAGTCTGCAACGGTTCTCATATGGTGGCAGGTTCAACGGATCATTCCAAGGCAATTGACGTAAAGCATATCCTATAAATTTGCGCTGGACAGCTTCAATCCTTTCACTCCACGTTGCATGATAAGGGCACCAGACGATGTTTGCAAATTCCAACTGCGAGCGCACCAGTGAACAATATAAAGCCTTGAAACACAGAGGATCCCGGAATTCGCTAGAAATTTTGAACATAAAACCTAGAAGTCGATTTGCTTTGTCGATGGTCGCTGACAGGTGATTGGTATAAGTTAGCCTTTCATCGAGAATAACACCTAGATCTTTTACGAGGTCAACGCGTTGCAGCTGATTTCCGGCAATGTTGTAGTTAAAATTAAGCATGTCTCTTGTACGATGAAAACTGATGACAAACATTTCGTAACACTAAGGATCAACATGTTTCTTTGACACCAATTGTAAAATGTATCAATGAGACACTGTAACTCACGGCAATCGGCTTCATTCCTTATCACAAGAAATATCTTCAAGTCATCGGCGAAAAACAGTTTCCCTCCACGCATTAGAACAAAGACCGCATCATTCACGAATAATGAAAATAGTAATGGACCTAGTGTACTACCTTGGGGAACTCCGGAATTATTACAAAAAGATTCAGACACGTTGTCACCAATTTGCACGACGCACTCGCGGTGAACAAGGTAGGATCGAAGCCAATGGCAGAAACTCGAGGTACATCCTAGTTTATCAAGCTTTGCAAGCAGTATCTCATGGTTAACTGTGTCGAAAGCGGCCTTAAGATCTGTGTAGACCGTGTCCACCTGGAGTTTCCTGGATATGTTTTCAATGCAAAACGATGTGAAGCTAACTAAATTCGTCTCAACCGATCGACCAGGGAAGAATCCGTGCTGACAAGGGCTTATGTAATGTTTACTAGCAAAAAACAGCACCTCGTTGATAAGCGCTTCGAAGATTTTCGACTCAACTCTCAGCGAAGTGATTCCCCGGTAGTTCACGATGTTGCTTTTGTCATTTTCTTGTGAACCGGAAACATAACTGAAAACTTCCAATCATCGGGAAATTTTTGCTGCTGAAGCGACACATTGAAAAGGTGCGTCAGTGGGATCGCTAAGATATCGGAACATTTTTTCAGAACGGCATAGCACTTTGTTCTGGAGCATAAGACGATTTTGTTTTCCGTATTGCAGAGAGAACCGATTGTACTGAAATAGTGAATACATCCATATCCACTGCACCAATGGGAACATCACGGGTCGCGTTTTCGAGCTCGATGGCAGATGGCACATCAGTCGTGAAGACACTTGAAAAGTAGCTGGCATTTTTCCGCCGTTGTAGTCGCTACTTCGCCATTGTAGACCATCCTAGACGGAAGACCCGTTTCCTTTCTCTTCGTTTTAACAAAAGCCCAGAATCCCTTCGGATTTCGTCGTAAGTTTTGTTGGATGCGGTTCACATATCCTTTGTACAGCAATTTAATGTAACAGCGGTACTCATTGCTGGCGAGTGCAAAAAAGCGCTTGAGAATAGGGCATCGACGATTTGTGTACGCACGTAGGGCTTTGGCGCGGGTGCGTTTCAGATTCCGAAGCATGGCGTTAGACCATGGAGGCTTCTTGGGAGGTTGATATTCTGGCACGGATTTTTCAACACAGTTAATGAGTAATCGGTTATAGAGATCGACTGCAGCATTTACATCAACTTGATCAAGTAATACACTCCAGTCAATCAGTGATAGGGTGCGACGTAGTGCTGCTAAATCAGTTTTACGAAAATTACGACGATTCACAGCTAAATCTTCTTCATATTGTGGTGAACTAATGATGGAAATGGATATTTCTAATGCGGGATGATAGTTATCCAAAGGAACGATAACACTGGAAGCTTCACTCACAGAACACTCAGGCAAAGCATTCTCACTGACGAACACAAGGTCAAGAAAACGGAATTGATGGTTGGAAATCGTGTTTACTTGATTTGGTCCGTGAAAATCCATCCCGTCCAGAAGTAAGCGGCTGGCAGGATTTGTTGTCGAGGATAACGGGTTAGGGTAAGCGTATCCACGTCCAGAAGAAACCCACATCAGTCCTGGTTGGTTGAAATCACCAAGAACTATTATCACATCATTTGCATCTGCCTGAGAAGAAGCGTGTTCTATAGAGTCGAGATGGAGCTGCGTAATAGTGCAGTCAAGTCGCTTTTCAGGAGGAATGTAAACAACTCCAATAAAGTAGCTCTTCGTCTGCGTAGTAATCTTCGTCCAAATAACTTCAATGCTTGATGAACTATCCACACCAAATTCACAGGAGGCTAGTGCGGAAGAAACAGCGATCAAAACTCCCCCGCCGCGACCATGAACACTGTTATGTGCGCTTCGATCCGCGCGATAAACCGCATAAGAATCCCCGAAGAGCTGCATCGATGTAATACGATCATCAAGCCAAGTTTCCGTCAGAACATAAATATCGTAGTCGCCGTCAAGAGCAGCCAAGTACAAGTCCTCGATTTTCGTCCTTAGCCCTCTGACGTTTTGGTAGTATAGCCGTAAATCGCCAGCGCCACGTGGCAATCGTGCCGACATGCCGAAGGAACGTGATGTACCCGATGGCATGCTAGAAACCAAAAGGTTTTTCAGGGAGCGGATCGTCATTTAAAGCAAAATACTCGCCTGAGAAGGGAGTTCGGAAGACGGTCCTGCGGTAGAACGCAAAGGGTTACGTCGTCGGCAGCTTACTTATATGACATTATTCCACGCTGTTCTAAGCTTTCTTCCTTGATCGTCTCGCTCATTACAAGATAAAAACAAAAAAAGAAATACTCACTCTTAGTCGTTAACAAGAAGGAAAAAAGAGCTACTACCCGATTTGGTTTTTAATGTGTATGAGGTGATTGTGCAACGTCGCGACACGGATACAATGTTGCACCCCAGGATCCCGAAGCTGCAGTATTCTTTAAAGTCGATCTGTGAACCTCAGAACATGAATGGTAACGTGCTTCCAATTCACCTGGAATTTGTGCAGAATCTGGAAGTATTCTGTGCTGCAGTGGCAACCGTAAGATGTTTAGGATACCGACACCTAGAGGGGATTCGTCTCAACATCACCGGAAAAAACCAGAACCTATAGCAGAGATTTGAGATCGAATCGGATATCGAACAACCGTGCCGCTATTGGAAGACTGACCGCATACAGAGACGGCAAAAGATCGGCGAAATTATATGCGATTATTACTCCTACTGAGCATCGCATGCTAGGAGCTCACCAGCTAACAAAAAACGCGACACACTAATACAGCAATAGTATAATAGTGTCTTATCAAAATGACTAAGGCGTTACACTTCTATGACCAAATCAGCCACAAGAAGCTCAATTGCAGTGAAGGTCTGGAGTAGGGATATCAGCGATGTCACTAGCTTTTGAACCGGTATTTGGAGGCCCCGGACAATATTGCGAAGGGCAACCGTGGCTAAGGCGCGAGGAGAAATGAGCAGGTGAAGAAATCGACGAGATGTCAGCTGTATCCGTCGAAATCAATTATTCACGCGAGGGTACGCAGTACCTTAGGAATTGGGCGTTACGCGAACCCCGCTTATAGTCGGATTTCATCACCAGTGGTACCACAATTCTCCTCCCCAAGGACATACCAATTACCTGTCTAACAAGTCTGCACAAGATCATGAGCACATTCATCACTATTTATGTAAAGGCCCACTGTGAGAAAAATAGCATCCTGACAGAGGGGCAGAAGAGATGAACAACACACTAGATTGGAAAGATCAAGCCATCATCGATACAGTCAATGTTAGAAAATTAGTTTGTAACTAACGGAACATTAGTATGGCCTATATCACTCTTTATTAAGGTGTTGAATATGTATAAAGTAGGTCTGTAGTCTGCGGTTCCTGCGGCAGGTGATGGAGAAGGGGACGACAACACTGATCAGCTCAGAAGTGAGAAAGACGTTTTGCGGTCTAGAATACATCTTGCGGAGGAACTTTCAAGATGATTATTTTATCCCGCTCGTCCTACCGTTCAATCAAAACGAGCATGACTATCAGGTAAGGTATAGAGAAAGCTCACCGGAAGAGAGGACCCATACTTCCAACATAGACGATATCAAGATCTATGCTGACTCGACAGAACGATTGGGTGTAGTCATCAAACTAGTCGAAAGAATTAGTGGCGACATCGGCTTGGCGTTTTGTCTAGAAAAATGCCGATCTGTTCAGCTACTATCAGTGCGATTGGTCGACACAGGAGTCAAGTGAACTGTATCTTGAAATCTTCCCTGAACGCGGGGAATAAAGTCAGAGCAATCAATACGTTTGCTGTCCCCGTGCTGACCTCCAGTTCCGGCGTCATCAAATAGACGAAGGCATTTAGAATTGCCACGGGATGAAGGAGGACAAGGAATACGACATCCAGACAATATGTGTAGTGCAGGTGCTACAACTGCGAGAATACTTTGTGGAAAATTCCAATCGACATGGAGTATACCAAGCAACCTTAACTGCAATTTGCTGATTACAGCGGAGAAGATTGCACAGTGGAAGCAGGAAGCTGTACACGGTGCCCATCCACACCAGTTGGAGCAGGCGTACGTCGACAAGGCTGCATCTAAACTGCGGTTCAAGCGAGGTAAGCTCTCTTTGCGATCGAATGCTACATGACTGCCAACCACGACAGGATAATGCAGTCGAGGAATTACAGGAGATATGTTTGCCACCAAGATGTCGAGGATATATGCCGGATTCACCGCACGAGACCTACGACCACATTATGGCAGGTTGTTGCGTACTAGTCATTGTAGCCAATACCGAGCATCACAACAACGTTGCTAAGAGTTTGCGCGTGCAACATGGTCTTTTGGAAGAGATTGTGCCGAACTACCTTTATCTGTCTGTCTGTGCCTGTTCTGGCAAATGCCCGTTTCAAGCTGTACTGGGATCACACTGTTGTGTTGGAACAATACCTACAGCGCAACCGCCCAGATATACTAGTCTATGACAAGGGTCGACGTCGGCGTTCCACTGGACCACAATCTGGTCGGTGGAATAATTGCCAGATATCGCCCACTGGCCGTTTACTACCAACACAAACATGCGCCGTGCCTTGTTGTGTTGTGATGATTTGCGGCGGTGAAGTTTCGTGTTGATAATAATTTTACACAGTATAAACTATGCAAACCAGACCCTCATACTCACTCTTTATTGCTTTTTATTTGATTTATCTTCAATTTAGTTCTTGTATCGATTTCATATATGAGAAACATACGTGGTGCGGCAGAAAAAGCGTAAGGGGGCAAAGCCCCCCCCCCCCTTGCCCCTTAGGTTGCTACGGCTCTGCGTAAACAAAGCATATTTTGGACCATTGACTTTCCTTTGTGCCATTGCTGCAAACATATTTTGGACCGATCTCGAAACATATTTTGGACCATCCAAATGTTCACATATCTTTCTTTGTATGATGAATTTGTACATGATTGAGTAAGAAGTGCTTTTCTGGGAACAAACAGAGAACTTTTTTTAAATGCAGAGTAGATATGCAACGAGATGTCAGAGTTAATTGGGAGCATGGCGATAATGGACATACTTAAAATAACATTTTCAATACATCTGATTGTTTTTTTCAACCTAAAATCGATTTCTTATGTATTTTATAAGCATAATAACGTTATTTGCATGATTGAAATGTATATACTTTAGAAATAATAACTCTTCTATGTTGGTTACAACAATACCACCTCCTCCTGATTTTGGACAAGACCAGCTGAAATGTGAAAACGCGATCAAAAATTTTCAATTCAATGCTTCCTATTAAATCATTTCGCTCAGAATATAACGGGAGTTGCTGTCTAGCATGATAATTTCAGTGTTACATTAGCAATATTTCAATTTGTTATGAGCTTTGAATGGAAAAATGTACAAATCAGCGTCAAGTGGTCCAAAATATGGTACTAGTCCAAAATACCCCCGTTACCCTACCTCTTATTTCTTCGTGTATCTTCACGTAACAAAACAAACCCCAAGAAGTGTATTTGTCGTCAACTATAATTAAAATCACAATAAATTGTTTGCTGGGAATCGAAAAAACCACACGCAAACTATTTGCGATGACGCACGGCTGGCATGGCCGTGGAATCTCCTTGAGCACTCGCTGTCACTTTCTCACGTCTCTTCCTGGTTGATAAAAGTTGCTTTGTGTTTTGTTCCTTCGCCACCGTCCTCTTTCACTGCAGCCGGCAGGTACCACATTTCGCCATCGTTACACCGGCACGTACGGTACGCGCTTCCCCGTTGAAATAAATCCCGCCCCTTTCCGTCCACGCGATCGGATTGGACCCCGACCGGGAGCGAGCATGAGTAATATCGAAATTAATTAAAATATAAAGGAAAATAAAGATAATTTACGCTGACATTGGCACTCCATTTCGGTCATCAAACTGCGGTTCCGACTTTGTAGTTGGTTGGAAGCGGGATTTACTGCGCACATTTCTCAATTTTCATACACAACGGCCTAACGAGTTACTGGTTGCGAAGAATTCGGCTCGTACAATTTGCGGACGACATTATGGACAACCGGCCACACCAAATCAAAGCATGTCCAGGGTAAATTATATCGTATTGAAGGAAAGAGCTCTCCCAGATGTTTTCGGTTCACCGTTTTCGAGATCAAGAAGAGAAGCAATTAACTTTCTGCCATCGATCCGGTCCGGCCGAGATTCTGCTGCGGTTTGCAGGGCGGGCGGCTCCTCACATTGGCATTCCCGCGGTCACCGGCGTTGTTAGGCGATGAATAATGTTTTATTCCGTGAAGATTACCGTTGCGTGTGACATATTTATGCTTGTCTGTCACATAAATTCTCTAAATGGAATTGTGTTTTGTAAATATGGGAAACTTGCATGGAAAGCTCCGGCTGTGGATGTGGAATGAGGTTGAGCAAACAACTATTTTCTTCAATCTAAATTTCTCTGATTTTTAAAATGTACTAATGGTGTTTTGACCAGGAAAGAACAATTTTCCAACCCAGGCAGGAAACAAATAGCAGTATGAAACAAATTCTGTCATGAAACCGGATATGATACACCCATCCGTACCCAATTGGTTGTCAAACAACCAATCACTACTGATTGCATTGGAACAATAAATATCAGTTCATCTAACTCTCCACCCAAATTGATTTCTGATCAAACGAACAAATGTTCCTCGCAGTCATCTAATGGAAAAAGTATCAATTACACACTGTATCACTTCGCCGAGGTAAATATTGAACAAATTGTTGGCGCTGAAGTGTGTAAATGAGTTTGTCCCAGCAATGTATCAATGTGTAGTACGTCAAAAGCTAGAACCATTAGAAACTAGATCACGCGTAAAAAGGGTGTCCATAAGAGCTCACTGCACAGCTGCAACGCTTTGGAAACGACGACACGCTACACAGTGGTACAGGGCTGGGCAAAGTACAGAATTAGTCATCTCTTCCCTGACTCACTATTATGAAGCGGTATCAGGAGCTGGAGCGAGCGAGGAGTGCGGCTCCCGTCAAGGCAAATTATTTATTGTACGTATCTATTTCGTTTGAGGCCCTACTCAAGCGAAAAAAGTTGCTTCGATTGTATTATGAAACCGACACTAAATGAAATATTGCCCCAATGGTCATCGGAGAGTGTGAATGTGACAAAATCCATTCGGCACGTGCTGATTTCCTACTACAGCTGAGACCAGTAGCTAAACGGTTTCGATTCGGGTGGCGCGCAGCGGTGGATCACCGAAATACGATACATACCGGGGGGTGATTTCAAAATCACAGTAGATAGTTTGTGAGAACAGGTTTTATTGGTGTCAGGTGAAAGGTTCCACGTGGAGCTTCAAGATCTACCAAGAAAATGTTTATTGTTATATTTTATAACTTTCATCCGTAAAAGGAATCGATAAACTTTGCAATTACAGAGCTATGGTTGGTTCTCCAACGTGCCGACGGCTGAAACGATTCTTTAATGCTTATTGTGATTTTACTACGATTTGTAACCATTTCCATACCCAATTGTGCGAACTCATGTGCTCTAACTTATAAAACAATGTAACGATATGAAGTTTACGTATTTTCTGGGAACAATGCCTTTCTTACTCTATCAGAATAACCTCAGTCAGGTCACATCTCATTGTTCCATTTCGGATAATAAAGAAACGAACTCTTTAGCTAAGGTGGACATTAGAAAGACCAATTTGCATTAAGGAATTTTTCATTATGTATTTGTCGTCAGAAGACACTGAACTGTTGGCAAACTGCATGGTGCAATGAGGTACTTGGACAATGGCTACATTCTAATATCTCGAAGATATCGACGAAGCCGTAGTTCAGGGGGAATGGAATTAGATCGGGATTAAATTCGTGTAATTTACGGGTTCATATCCAACCATTATACATTGCATGCACATTTGGGATGAACTGGACTTCCAGAGAGTAGTATGTGTGCTTGTGATCAGAGTCATCACGACAACGAGCACGTTCAGTGGCGTTGCCAGGGTTTGATAAAAATTGCTGATTTTTAAAAATGCTAAAATTTAATAAGATTTCATCAGATATTGAAAATTCAGAAACTTAAGTAGTCTTTTAGATGCCATTCCAGTCTACAAACAAGAAGAACCAATATGCGTTGCGTTGCGTAAGCACGGTATACTTCGTAGATTGCAGACTGATCACTCTCATTCCAGACTTTTTTTATTTCTTTTATTTGACACGGCTCATTGCGGTAGCTTAACGGAGCCGTGGATCTTTCATGTGTTTACAATATGTAAAAAATAAAAATTGAAACAAATATTATTGATTGTCCGTTGGATCTCGTGCGCGCAACTTTTTATTGCGAGCAGAGACCTTCTTTCGCGGCTCGCCTACTGCGTCATGGGGACCATTCAATTCTCTCCTGTCCTCCCCATCAAAGTCATCATCGTTAAAAGTGCCTTGGTGCTCGCGACCAGATGTTCTTTCCTGCTTCTTGCACTTACGGGTGACCAATGTAAATCCGCCGTCATTGTTATTATCTTCTTCACCGATGTTGCTTACAGTGGTTTTTGAGGTGCTGGATGCTGCTTTTGCAGTTGTCAATATGGACTGAACAGCTGCCACAAATTTTGCAACCGTTTGTGGTTCGGGTATTGGTATTGAAAACTCTTTTTTGGGTTGGTTTTCCGTGGATTCGTTAGCAATCGGTAGAGATGCACTCTCCTCTGTATCTTCCGCGCAAGGTTGTCCGTGCTGTGCAGTCTGATTACAATACTTGCACGTAGGAGTTTGCCCCTCGTGGGTGCATAACGTAGTTTGATTCATAATAGCATTTCCGTGGGTTTTGAGTTTTATAGTCAAGTGGGAGGGGATAGGTCTTTCGATCCGCATTCTCACCACAAGAACACCATTAGCTGTACCCGGGAAGAAATTTCTCCACGTATCAGGTGTAACGGATTCTACTTCTCCGTATTGTGACATGTATTCTGCAACTAGATCAGGAGGGGTACGTGGTGATAGGTCATGTAACTTTACATCTACATAGTCCTTCTCTATATACACGGGAATCTTAATTCCAACTTTATCACTTTCAGCCACGTGCTTCAAGTTATTCTCAAAACGAAACGTTCGGCTTGGGCTAACGTGTTGAATGATATGAGTACTACATTGTGAAGATGGTGATACTGTAGATACATAACATCCTTGAGACTAAGCTGCATCTTCACCTACAGCAGGTATTCCACTTCACGAAAACTCAATCTTATGGAACAGAATTTAAAGTCAACGACCGCTGTGTTCGGTCGGAGCAGAGATTTTTCGTCAACTTTACTCATGATCGCAAGAATTATTTAAAAGTTTCCTTTGTTCTCGAGACAATGCACACTAGATCGAGAGGTTGCTGGTTGTTGTTCACTTGGTTCGATTGTACGTTTGACTTGGGCAGAAGTAGAAAGTAGACTGATTCCAGACAACTTGAACAAGGAACCAATATGGAGCAGAAACCTCCATAGATAATTTTCTTGTATATTATGCCAATGAAGTCAAAGAATGTGAACTTTTAAGGTAGGACCAATTTTCTAAAACTTTCTCAACAGTCAAGACCACACAATTTCGAAATTTATTAATTTATTTATCTATTTATTACATCTTCGATATATATATCTTACAGATTACACTTAATGCTATTGCTAGTGTCAATGTTAAAAATTTCTAATTGCTAACTTATAATTAGATTTAGTGGTATGGAAGTCATAATCTAAAACAGTTTCGTTGAATCTGCTACAACATCTGTCTAGCGGATTGCTCTGGCCATATACTGTGCGGTGCCTGGTAATCCACAGAAGCGGACGATTCCTTATATCACGAGAGGGTACAAATAAATGAATCCTTGAGAGAATGTCGGGACAGTCAATATTGTTCGACAACATATCGAAAATGAACATTCTTTGCTAGAACGTGCGGCGAAACTCCAGCGTTGGCAAATCTAGCAACATGCATCTATTATTATGCGGCGGAAGACGGATAGGGTCGTTCCAAGGCCATTTTCTGAGAGCAAATCGTACAAAACTTCTCTGAACGCGCTCCAGTCGGCTACTTTGAACGGCGTTGTATGGCGCCCATACTTGTACAGCATACTCCAAAGTGCTCCGGACCAGTGCGCAGTATAAAGATTTCAGTGCGTAGAAATCCACAAAATCGACAGCGTTCCGTTTTAGAAAACCCAATGTCGCAAAAGCCTTCGCCGTTGTTGCAGTGATGTGGTCGGCGAAACGAAGTTTTCTGTCGAATAACACTCCCAGGTCACGGATAGAATTCACCCGCTCGATGACACAGGCTTGAAGAGTATATTCGCAACGCCTTATATTTGCCGAACGTCCGAAACTTATCATCTTACATTTATCAATGTTGATCTGCATACCGTTCAGCAAACATATTGGCTATATCGTCTTGGAGCACAGCAGAGTCGAATGTTGAATCAATTGAACGAAAGATTTTCAGATCATCAGCATAGAGCAGTTTTTCAGAGTTGATGCGGGTGCAGAGGTCGTTGATGAATAAGAGAAAGATCAGTGGCCCTAGGTGACTTCCTTGAGGCACACCTGTTGGCGTTACGAATGCGCTTGACCATGTAGTGCCAATTCTAACGAAGGCAGATCGTTGTGAGAGGTAAGAATGCAGCCATCTGGTAACCCACTCAGAAAAGCCTAGTCGCTCCAGCTTCAAAACAGCAATGTTGTGGGGCACCTTGTCGAATGCTTTTGCGAAATCAAAATATATAGCGTCCACTTGTTGACGCTTCTCTACAGCTGGAACTAGAAAGCTCGTGTACGATATCATCATCTTTAAAGGTTTAACAACTTCGCAGAAGTTTTCCAGCGTAAAACAGCGCATCTTTTGATATACAAATTTTAATGATTAATTCTACTAGAGGTAATTATGGATAACTCCTTAAAATAGTAAGTTGCTTGGTACCTTCAGCAAAGTTGTTGATAATATCATTTTAAACAATTTTGTCGAAAATGTGAAGGCTACATTAATACAGCATATCGAGATATAAAACAATATTTAGGAAATTTAATATTTTTTGTGAGCTTCAGAGACTCATACCTTGAATGCAATATGAATTTAATTGTTTATAAACTGCCTAAGGCATTTATCAAATACAGTAATATCAGAATAACTTGCTTTAAAGCTTTTCTTTTACACATAGTCTACTATATTTCGATACTCTAAGTATATGGAATATTAATGTCTCCAGCAAAGTTGTTTGAAGTAGCATTTACGAAAACTGAGGATATTAAGTCTCGAGCTAACTTTGCTTGAAGATTTAATTTTCTATAATTACTTCTAGAAGGATTAACCGCGCAAATTATTTTATCAGAAGAAGTGCTGTTTTACGTTGTAAAATTCTTCAATAATACTTAACATCGTAATTCGACAGTTTCGAATGAATGTGATTCGTGACCGTAAAAAATTATCGGGCATTTATTTTACTTTTCTTTCGAGTCCTAGTACCTAGTACACGAAATTTTATTACGCTATTCAATTCAGCACTCGAATAAACACCGTTAGTAGCTACTGTCTTGAAACATATAAAAAAAATAACTTCTATCCTACTTAACGGCTATTCATATGATTGATAATACAACAACATTAATAATCTTATTGAGTTTTTGTGTCAACGCTAGGCAATCTCAAAAAAATACATTTTCAGCAATTGTTGAAATTTATGCAAGTTTTCGCTGAGCGAGTTTATGTATTATAGACAATCAAGCTTAGCTTCCCATTCGAAAAATTGTCCCTAATCCATATTTTGGAACATCTTTCTTGAAAAAAGCTCATAATAATTCAGGTAATAATTTTATTTTAAATGATGTAATTTGACGACTATGGGATCTCGGCTAAGAGATATGTTACAATTTTCCAAAAGTCCTCTTGATGCTTAAATCAATAGGCTCTCAATTCAGTGATCAGACAATATTCTTCCAAAAAATATTTTGTGCAATATTTAAGCACATTTTTTGGAATGTAAGCCCCCTTCTTTTGATGTATACTGAATTGAAATGAATAGAGATAGAAAATTTGTTTCTACTACCTTTCAATATAGAGTCATGGTGTCAATGACAAAGTTATAGAAAGTTCTACTACAAGAAAACTTACTAAACATGAAAACTCTCTAAAATGGTATTGAGATAAAGCGCGTTGTTCGTGGAAGGCACCCAAAAATCATTTTGTGACAATAATTTTCTTCTAAGGTTTTTTCAGTTCTTTAAATGTTCTAAGAAGTTTCTTGGAATTGAGAAACTACAGATATTTGTCGAAGATGTCAACATTCGTTATTTGAAAACATAAAAGTTGTTGAATAAAGTAGGTTAAAAATGCCGCCATTTTGAACGTCAATTACTTGGAGATGTGGAAATATGTGGAAGACATTTCGATTCTATGAGAAAGACAGTACTACAAGGAAAAATACTAGTCACAACGGGCATTCACTGGCCTGTATATCAAAAATATTTACCAGCAATGTATGGTTTGTATTTTATAATAAAATAAGTAGGACTTTTTAAAGATAACTTTTTATTGGTGATTTTTTCTATTCGTCAAAAGCTCTAAAATCATTGGAAATATAAAAGTACACATATGGATTCAGAACTTTCAGTTTCTGTAATCTCAAACTTACGACCTTCTCAAAAATTAACACAATTTCGAATGAGAATACTAAAAGACGTGCACAAATTTTGACGGTATTTGCAGGAGTAAGAACCATAACCAAAAGTATTAGATGACATTTTCACGAAACGATTACGTAATTAAGTTGCCTTTTGGGACCAGACTTGCCAGAAAAACATGAGGAATATATTTTCACGTTTTTAACGCGGTTTTTGTGCGGTTTTTTACGAGGTTTTTTAATGCGGATTTTCCAATTACCGCGGTTTTTGCAAAAATATTCTAAGTCCTTTCGAAAGCAATTGACTTAGACTTTTTTCGTATAAAAAATTCGAAGTCCTTGAAATGCAAAGAACTTAAAAGAATTTTGGCAGTTTTTTTTGCGGCTTCCTCAATTAACATGATTTTGACAAAAAGATATTCTACGACCTTTTGAATGCAAAAGACTTAGAAGATTTTCGGAAAGATGGAAGAAACGGATCTGGAAGACTCCTTATGGCCCGCATATTTCAAAAATGGCGTCAAACATAAATTTCTAGCACCTACTCGCCAAAGCCATTCTGAAAATACCCATATTGTTGAGGTGCGGGTCGTAAGGAGTCCAGATCCGTCTCTTCTATCTTTCCGAAAATCTTCTAAGTCTTTTGCATTCAAAAGGACTAATATCTATTGCAAAAACCGTCATAATTCCGAAATTCGCGCAAAAGAAACTGCCGAAATTCTTCTAAGTTCTTTGCATTTAAGAGGACTTGGATTTTTTTTCAGAAAAAAAGCCTAAGTTTTTTTTATTCAAAAGGACTTTAGGTTAATTGCTAAATCTTTAGCTGAGGGTTTCTTTACGCGAATTTTCGAATTAACGCGTTTTTACGCGTATTTTCGAATCAACGCGGTTTATTTACACGGATTTTCCAATTAACGCGGTGATTTTTACGCGGATTTTCCAATTACAGCTGTTTTTTTACGCGGTACGTATCCCTCGCGTAAAAAAACCTGGGTGTATTACGTTATATTAGAATATTTCTAACGTTATATTAGAATATTTGTTTACCGTAATATCGGATCAATTTACCGTCTTCTGCAATGTTGATTAATTCATCTTCAGCTATACATCTAAGGATTTTGGGTACGTAAGATGATGCTGACATTTTTTACTGAATTTATTGTTTCCGTTGCCGATATTTCATATATATATATATATATATGTAGGTATACACAAACTTTAATTTTTTGCGAGTAAACCAGAAGCACCGACAAATTTGTATATGGAATGGGGCTTCTGGAGTCAATTACCATTTGATTAAGTGGTGTTCCGAAAAAAGTCACTTTCCGAGGCTGGTCTAGTGTACATATAAATGGCTCATTTGAATATGAAAAATATCAAAATAAACCACTCATTTGATTCAAAATATCGCTGTACCGTTTTTTTTCGAACCATATCATTTTATTGGTACTTTTTCATATTTGCTCTTTCTGTAACTGAGTATTTGATGAGAAACACGAGAACTAATACTTTCGCCCCATCTGCGTGGTAGAGAGAACTCAAAAAACAAATTGTGTCTCCGTATTTTGAAGCTAGCGTCAATCTGGCACTAGCTTAGTCCTGTCACCAAGCTAGCGTCGGATTCTGATGAGATGAAGTCGAAACGCAAATCTATAATTAATTTAGTTATAAAGTTTTGTGCTCTTCACGCGCAAAAATGGTTTTAAACAAATTTCTCCTTAATGGAGTAAAATAGTTTTTACTCAAATTGTTCTCCACGTAGAAGAAAGCATAGTCAAAATGATTCAATAATAGATCAACCCGTTTAAGTATGATAACTATTGTTGGTCTCCAGTATTCTTCATAATGATATCTTGTGACTCCTGAAAATGCATAAGTTAGTTAATCCCTCAAAATGGAATAGGCTGCGCACACCTATGGCAGTGATAAACTAATAGATTGAAAATATGTAAGGATTGTTCTCGAAAAATGAAAGCTATGCCGAAATGTATAGAACTCACGAAGCATATATTTTTAAAGGATACGCTTATAATTACAACTTTGTCAAAGTCAAAATATTTCTTATTTTATT
The DNA here is from genome assembly GCF_030247195.1 of Topomyia yanbarensis. Taxonomy (NCBI): domain Eukaryota; kingdom Metazoa; phylum Arthropoda; class Insecta; order Diptera; family Culicidae; genus Topomyia; species Topomyia yanbarensis. The sequence continues at coordinate 336,735,570 of NC_080672.1, read as the reverse complement.
AAAAAGTTTATAGCTTCGCTGCCCTAGCGGGAATTATATTATATTCTAGTATTGAGAAAACATCTTCCAAGTAAATTAAATATTTTGATTTTGTCAAGTTTTAAGTTTTATATAAAGAAATAAACTTTATATTATGAATTTATAAAGAGTAGTTCCATTTAAACTTTTTGGTAATCAATTATTTCAAGGATTTTTGGAAAAAAAAATTGGGAAATATCGCTTTTCATTTGCATATTATTTATTTATATGGGTTCTAGCATAAGTTAGGTTGTTCGCTACTTTATTTCTATTACTTCGGTGGTGGAGCGGTTAATACATTCAACTGGGAGGCTTTCTTATAACTCTCAACATTTTCTCATTGTGAAATTTCCCTAACTCGATGAATCGAAGCAGCGAAGAATGAAGCTTTTGCTGTACAGATTCTGATGGAGGGCGTCAATCGCAAATACAGTTTTTACTTCAACTCATTCTCAAATTTAACCGACGTATGGAATAGTACGTTCACACTACGATTTAAACATGTTTCAACGCTATCTTGATGACATTTATCTTGTTTCTAATTGTCAAAACATGTTTTAACTCTGTAGTGTGAACATAATTATAAGCTGAAATAAATACATATATTGGACTACTGTAAAACTTTGGTTTCATTAAAATAACTACAGCTGCATTGCCAATCAATCGAAAGTGTTGCAATAATTATCGACTCACCCTTTTTCCGAACCGAATGTAATGTGAAATAAGTTTACCTAAAAGTATTTTCATTGAGAGTATGCAGTATTTTCCTTTTTTTGTTACTCCGTCTAACGTATATAATCTTTAAACAATGATTGAACATTGCTATACAATCTTTTAAACAAACAGAATACAGGTTGAACGTTTAGTTGTACGACAAAAAGAATAAAACCTTATCATACAACGAAGCAACGATTGAATTGGATTGTCGTAACCTGATCTAATACTCTACTCTGTACTATAAGACACTTAGTTCTAGTCCATTACCTCCTCCTCCTCCTTCTCCCAGGCATTCGTATGCCATCATACATCCATACATACCAAAACAGTACCCAGTTGCTAGCATTTGATTCGTGTCAAGCGTCTCTTTGTCAAACCACCCGTAGCCGCCTTCGATTGACACCCGGCGCAACTGCAGTCCTATACAGTTTTGATTTGTGACCGTTTCGAGCACAGGCCACTTCATTGTTTACCATATATTCATTACCAAGTGGTTCATTAAATTATTAGGTCAAATAGATCTACCCGCCTGTTCGGGTTCGCAGTCCGGGGGAAATGGTGATGGTGATGGTTTTGGTACTTTTGATTCATATTAGTTTCAAATGACAATGAATGGAATAGGTTAGGAGGGGGGGATGGTTCGGAGAAATCGCTTCGAATGACGAAATTTAAGCCGCTTCCATTCGCTGGCGCACTGCTTATGAAGTGATGATGAAGGTTCGCTCTTGGAAATGTGAAAGGGACAAGGGTTTCGTGCGACTATAAAGCTTAATTTAATTTGGGGGTCAAATTTTATCGTCTGTGGCTGGCGAGGGAACAGCGATTTCTTCAGCGTCTACTCGGTAATTGAATAAGGCCTCCGCGATCCAATTACTGGAAGGGCTGCACGAGATTTATGTTACACAATGGTGCGTAAGTGATAATGATCTGGAAGCGGAAATGGGCAGGCTTGTTTCTACACATTTTGAGCATAAACTACGCAATTTTACCGGTTCGTAGAAATTGAAGCCGCATTCGAAGATGAGGAGTTGACTGGTGTTCATTGTGAAAACATGCTAGAAGATGCTCTCGAAAGATATCATCGCCGTAGCTCTGGTTAGTTATAGTCGATTTTGGAGTGGTGAATTGTTGCTGCCCATTGGAATTGAGAAATGCCCATTTTCGTCTAAGGCCTGTTTTCAATGTGGGATACGTGTAAAATAAACGAACGAAATACATCGCACTGCATACCTACGAAAAAGTTGAATGAGTTGTGAATAATTACAAAGGTAAAAAACTTAACCTCGAATTTACTGATTAGTCGTGGTTTTATTTTAGCTTCACGTCTACACCGTTAGGACACCTGACATATCAATTGCAACAATTTATTCGTTTAATACACCTAAAATACGTCGGGTACGACGTTTCTATTGTCTTTTTTGTAGACCATGTAATTGCGCTATTAAACCCATATTACCGCAAAAGTACAAAACGGTGGAATAACGAATTTTGGTAGCTGTACACTAGGGCATCGCAAAAATATATATTTTTTTCAATTCTCAAAGCCCCCCTCTCATATTGTGACAAATGTCAAAGTAAGCTCAGATGCCAAATTTCGCATCATTTGGACAATTCTAGACTCCCGCCCACTTCGCTTGATATTTTTGAAATTGGTACTATGGGAAAATATGGCGGCAAAATATATTAAATGCTATAACTTTTAAAGTAGCAATCAGAAAATTACAATTTATACTTCTTTTTAAAGGAATCAACCTTAGTATTTGAATGGAAATGTTTCCGTTTCTGGAAAAGAACGGGAAAGTGGAGTACTGGGTCATTTTGGCCCAAGATCCCCTCTTTTTAATAATTTTTCTGCTCCGTGGTACAAATCGTATATATTTTGCACTTTTTCTAATACTGACAGAAACCTGCTGTAATTCCGATTTTTTTGAATAGGTAGGTAGAATTGCACAAGTAAAATAAAATAAAACGATACGATGCTTGTACCAGAGCCTCAACTTTCGACTTGAATTATAGATGCCTGGTTCCGATTTAGGTTCATAACAGACCAGGATCCGGACCAGTCCATGGATCCGAGCTAGTTTAGTCTGTATCAGAAGCAATTCCCGGATCTAACCCATCCCATCTCCCGTTACCTATTCCGGGCCTGAATCATGTAAAGACTTCGTGCTAAGGTCCAGACAAGTGCTTGGATTCGAGCCCTTTCTCCGAAGCGTTAATATGTATTGTATGAGAATCGACCAAAAGTAAAGGATCTATGTTATATTTCTTCTCAGTGGAGAGAATTTAGGAATAACTGTTTTCTGCCCGAAGAATAAAATATTTTAAAACCACATTTTCGCGTGAAGGGTAAGTAAAATTGATTGTGGAATTTGCGTTTCAATTTCGTCTCATCATAATTTGTCACTAACTTAGTGACAGGGTTAAGGAAAGTTCTCATATTTCACATAAGTTCGACGCATAGAGGATTTGAATGTGTTGATATCACCGTTTAGGGATTTTTTTCCCTATTAGAGCATTTTTTCTTCTTGCCGAAATAGTATTAATGTCTTTTTTTTTTACAATGGAGAAGACCTTTATGTCCTAGCCCAGTACACGTGCTATTAGAAGGGTCCAATTTACCGCACGGGGTGCACTGGGGGCGTGTCGGACTCAAATGGTGACCAGCCATTAATACCGACTAAACTCCATTGGGCTCCGCCATCATTCCTCCCAGGAACTACCTCTCGGTATTACTTCTGGGGGGATGGCTGTACTAAATGTACTCATTCACTCTCACTCACGCGTTCATACATCCTGTATGAGGCTTACTTGGGTGCTCTCTCAATCGCACTTTGATTCACTCTCAAACACTCCCACATGAGGCTGACTTTTGTGCTCACCTTTTTCATTCCTTGCTAGGCTGACTTTTGTGCTAGCCTCTACCAACCTGTGAGGCTGACTTTTATGCTCACCCTTAACATGCAGTGTGAGACTGACTTGGATGCTCACCCTTTCACTCCTCTGCCACGCCATGAGGCATCGATAGCTTAGTTCCAACATACTACGCTACGACCCTCCCGTCTTGGCATGAGGCAGTCCACTTATACGCCTATACACTCACTCTTCTGTCTTGCTTCGAGGTGGCTGGGTTTACCCCTTACGCGGTTGCCATTCGCTGCGCCAACCTACCTCGGCATGAACTCTCTTATTTTGCGCTTGGCCTTTTTCGCTCCAGCTAACCAATCACTAGTTAGCCGTGCCCGTCGTCTGTTGCTCGGTTCGCCAGATTACCTGTAGCCTTCTGGCAATCTGGATGGTAGCAGCCGAGACTGCGTTCCACTTCTCCACCGATTGACACATCCGCTGAATAAGGGTATCAGGGGTTGTGTCCCAGCCACAGACGTCAAGCATTGCTCTTCTTTCGACGTCGAACCGATGACATACGAACAGTATGTGTTCGGCAGTTTCATCTACACCTGGGCAGTCCGGGCAGACTGGGACCTCCGCGTGCCCGAACCTGTGGAGGTACTGACGGAAACAGCCATGGCCTGACAGGAATTGTGTCAGGTGGAAGTGAACTTCCCCATGGGGTCTTCCCACCCAGCTCGATATGCTAGGTATCAGCCGGTGAGTCCACCTACCTTTCGAGGAGTTGTCCCACTCACGCTGCCATCTGGCGACCGAGGTCGCCCTGGTGCGCTCGCGGGCTCCCCTATTTCCACGTAGCTCAAAGCACTCCTCATCTTCCCGAATGACCAGCCCGACTGGCATCATGCTCGCTATCACGCAGGATGCATCGTGTGATACCGTGCGGTAGGCAGATATCACTCTGAGGCACATCACGCGGTAGGTGCTCTCCAGTTTCTGTAGGTAACTGGTTACCCTCAGTGCTCTTGACCATGACGTGCCGCCGTACCTGAGGATAGATACGGCAACGCCTGCCAGTAACCTACGTCTACTGGCGCACACCTTTGAGCTGTTGGACATCATTCTCGATAGTACCGCAACAGCAGTCGACGCTCTCTTGCACGTATAGTCGACATGGCTGCCGAAGGTCAGCTTGTCGTCTATAATGACTCCGAGAGACTTCAGACTTCGCTGTGAAGTGATCGCGACTTCTCCCACATGGATAACTGCATGTTGTGCCGACTTGCGGTTGTTGACGATAACTACCTCCGTCTTATGATGAGCGAGCTCCAGGCCTCTCGCGCTCATCCATTCCTCCACCGTGCTAATCGCGTGTTCTGCGGTTAGTTCTACCTCAGGAATTGACTCCCCGTAGACCTCCAAGGTTACGTCGTCGGCAAAGCCGACGATCTTGACTCCAGGAGGGAACTTCAGTCTCAGAACCCCGTCATACATGAGGTTCCATAGCACCGGGCCTAGGATCGAGCCCTGCGGGACTCCGGCGGTAATCGGAACCCTTTTCTGACCGGCATCGGTCTCATATATCAGTACGCGGTTTTGGAAGTAACTTTCCAGGATCCGATACAGACCCACCGGTAGGCTAAGCCGGTGTAACGAGAGCGCGATGGCATCCCAGCTTGAGCTGTTAAATGCGTTCTTCACGTCAAGTGTCACTAACGCACAGTATCGAATACCTCGCCTTTTTTGTTGGATCGCTATCTCGGCAGTATTTATCACTGAGTTGAGAGCGTCCACTGTGGACTTACCCTTCCGAAAGCCAAACTGGTTGCTTGACAGACCGTCCGTACCTTCCGCGTACGGGGTGAGCCTGTTGAGGATGATCCTCTCAAGCAGTTTGCCAGTCGTGTCTATCAGACAGATTGGTCTGTACGCCGATGGGTCGCCTGGCTTCGGCAACAGCACCAGTTTCTGCCTTTTCCATCTATCGGGGAAACGGCACTCGTCAAGGCATCTCTGCATAGCTAGCCTGAACATGTTCGGGTTCGCTATGATCGATGCCTTGAGAGCGTTGTTTGGAACTCCATCCGGCCCTGGAGCTTTGTTCATTGCTAGGGATTTAGCCACTGCGAGTAGTTCTTCATTCGTCACTGGAGCCACCATTTCGACCGTGCCCGCACTGTCTCGTAGTGCAGGTGGCCAGGGGCTTGTGGCTCGAGACGGGAAGAGTACTTCGATAATCGTTGCCAACCGGTCCGGAGACCGTTCTGAAGGTGAGGAGCCCCCTTTGGTCTTGGCCATCACAATCCGGTAGGCGTCACCCCACGGATTCGCGTTGGCACTCTCACACAGGTTGTCGAAACACGCTCTCTTGCTGCTTTTAATAGCCTTGTTAAGGGCTAATTTCGCAGCTCGAAACACTTCACGGCGGTTCTCTCTTGCATCCTCGGTGCGAGCTCTTTGCATCCTACGTCTAGCTCTGAGACAGGCTGACCGTAGAGCTGCAATCTCGGCACTCCACCAGTATACCGGGCATCTACCGTTTCTTGGCAGTGTTTTTCTCGGCATAGTGGCGTCGCACGCGCGTGGTAGAACAGCTACCAGCGCATCCCCGCTTAGACTGTCGGTGTTGGCCTCCAGTCCCAGGGCCGCGGTGAAAGCTTCGCTGTCGAAGTGATTGGACTTCCACCCGCGTACCTGACAGGGATCTCCCGCCCTCGGATGCTGCACACCATAGTTGATCTTAAAGCGGATTGCTAAATGATCGCTATGGGTGTAGCCTTCGTCTACCCTCCATTCCATGCCTGGAGCCAGACTCGGGCTGGCAAAGGTCAAATCAATCCACGCCTCCACTCCGTTTCTACGGAATGTACTAGCGGAGCCATCATTAGCTAGCACAGTATCGAGTTTCGCAAACACTTCCATTAGCGCTTGACCCCTGCTATTTGTACAGCGGCTGCCCCACTCCACTGCCCAAGCGTTAAAGTCTCCCGCTATTACTACCGGTTTCCGGCCCACGAGGTCCGACGAGAGCCTGTCGATCATCTGGTAGAACTGTTCTATTGGCCACCTTGGTGGGGCGTAGCAGCTGCAATAGAACACACCATTGATCTTGGCAATCGCCACACCCTCGGTGGAGGGGTGTATTACCTCTTGAACCGGGAACCGTCCCGTTGTACAGATTGCCACCATTCCAGACCCGTCCGACACCCAATTGCCGTTGCCGGCAGGGATGCTGTACGGGTCTGATAAGAGGGCGACATCTGTCCTCGACTCCGAGACCGACTGCCACAGCAGCTGTTGGGCTGCTGCACAATGGTTAAGATTTAGCTGTGTGACTCTCACGGCTTCTTCTTATTTAACTCGCCGAAGGGACACGAAGGTCCGCCCATAGCATGTTTATGGGCTTGCTTCTTAGCGGTGCAGATAAGGCACTTATATGCCTTAGTGCACCCCCGCTCTTTATGTCCCTCCTCGCCGCATCGACGACATAGTTTACTCCTATCTATGCCTTTGCATTCGTATGCTTTGTGGCCGGATTCAAGGCACCGATAGCACCTATCCACTGAAGGCGGCTGGGGTATACTAATAGGGCATACCGACCAGCCGATCTTCAGCTTCCATTTCTCGGTTACCTTTTTGGCATCCGCCTTCAGTAGCCTGAGGTAGGCTACTTGGGTGCCAGAGGGTCCATCTCTCAATCGCACAGAGGCCCGCTCGATTGTGACGTCGCAGTGCTCCTTGACGGCTGCGACGACGTCTTCTGCGGTCGTGAACTCGTCCAAGTGCTTGCACTGGAGAGTTGTTTCCGCACCTAGCGACCTGATTTGGGCGCCCTCACCAAGGACCTCTTGGGCCAAGGCCTTGTATACTGCACTTGATTGTGCGCCTCGCTTCAGCACCAGGAGCATCTCTCCCGTGTTGGTGCGTCTTACGCTACGCACATCCTGCCCAAGGGCCGAGAGGCTTTCGGCCGCCTTCATCGATTTAAGGACATCGGCGTATTTGTCCTTGTCGGTTTTTAACCACAAGGCTTCGCCTCTGTCCTTGGCCTTCCTCGCAGGCCGCGGTACCTCCGGTTTCGGTGCCGGCTTTTTCTTGGTGACCAGCGTCCAGGGGTTTGAGCCCCCCTGCCCCGGTCGTGCTGGTACCATCGCTCTCCACAGCGAGGTCACTCTCGCCCTCACTTACCTCACTCAGGCGGCGTTTGACCTTGACGGTTGCACGCCGAGTGGTGTCGGTTTTGGCACCCTCGCCTGGCGACTTCCTAGGGCGCTTCGCATTCGATGCCGTCTTGCGATTGCCCTTTCCTTTTCCCTTCGAGGGGAACTCGGTCGCCGCTCCGATCGACGTGGCTGCTCCGTAGAAGGTAAAGGCCACTGTCTGTGAACCTCTATCGACCTTCTCTCTTTCCTCCCTATTGGAGGCCACTGTCTGGGTTTCTCTGTCGGGCCTCTCCCGACATTCCACCCTCTCAACATAGGCCTGCTGTTCCTGTCTTGCGACACGAACAGCTTTCCGGAGCTCCAGGAGGCTCAACTTCAACTCCTTGGCTATATTCTGCTTTGCGCTAGCGAAGTCGATTATAGAATCGAGTTGCTTCGCTACTTTGCGCATCGCAGATATTGGCCCCTCCGATGCATTGGTAGGGCTATTGCCTACCACCGCTGGGGGGTCACTGGTGCTTTCGGATGCAGCACTCATCGCTCCACTACTCTCCCCACGGGGAGGAGACCTCGCCAAACCACCTCTAGCGAAGGGGTTTGGCACCTCCGTTTGTTTTGTGTATTTATTTTTGCTCTCCATATCGAATCCCACGAGTCGCGCGAGAAATAAATGTCCGCCACGCCAGAGCTCCGCATTAGCGTGGTAAGGGACGCTTACTGTGGGGGTTGCCCAGGTACCCCACAGGCTCCGTTAACGATCGAGCATCTTTTTCACCCCCTCGATCACTCATCCCTCGGCACGGGTCGCTTCACGCCTTGGAATTGGGGTTATGCCCTACCTTGCTTTACGTGGTGATCTCGGCCCGGATCATCACAACCATCCTCCTTTACCAGGGCTTTGGACCTGTAGCTCTGGTTCTCAATAGTTCCATGTACGTATGTTATTACAGACATGCTACTATTGAGATCCGTCATTCGCTAGCGGAGTTATAGTTTATTTTACGCTTTCATTCGTGTAATATTACATGTCATTCATTTTACAGCAATATTCGAGTAAAAATACATTGAAGTGCATTGGTTTTCCGTTTAAAGAAACTATAATTTTCAATCCACGTGTAAAATTACAATAATATTCTTAATTTTACATTTATATTCATGCTTCAAATATGTGCATGAAAATCAACTTAAAATCACAAAATATTTTTTTCTGTGTATATGAGAGAATATACAGTAGGATTCCGTTTTTGGCAACAATTTTATTTTTTTCAGTTGCCAAAACCGGAACCGTGCCAAAAATGGACCTTATTTTTAAAGTTTGGATTTTCAATTTACGACTGTAAAAATGTTTCAAGGATTTTTAATCATACGTAAAATGAAATGAGATGAAAGAAAAAATAAGCGAATTCAATTTTATTCATGATTTTATCAAATTCAGACGTCGTAGAGTGGGGCAAGCTTTCGACGCTCAAAACCTCTACCGCCCTGGGTATATATCCTGGATGATTAGTGTCTTTAGCTTTAGATGGAAATGATCATTATTTTGACAACTTTGGTTTTAATCTAGATAAGTAGAAACTGATCTAGATCAGTTCTATCTTTTGATAGAGGTGTTCTATCAAAAAACTTTCTTCGGCAAAGTTGTTTGTTTTGATATTTCTAACACATGTACTGAAAACATTTATACTTCATAACCTATGTAGATGGCGCTACATGAAATTTAAAAAAAAATACTCGAGAAAATGAATTTTAACATTTATTTATGAAAAATATATCTAGAAATAAATGTTTTATTCCTAAATCTTCAAAAATATACAATAATAAAAACGCTTAAAAGAGTGATAAATGTGACATTTTAAGGTTGTTTTCATCAAAAATATTAAAAAAATATGTTCCACAAAATTTGAAATAACCCACGAAGCGGCGAATGGCGGCAGCTGGAATTTTGTTTGTGACTAGTAAAAACCTTTAACTTTATAACCACGAAGAGAAAAAAGTGGGGCAAGGTGGGCCTTTTGCAGACAAATGAAATGAGGAAAAAAATACAATTCAAGTTAAATAGTTCCTACTTCGCTAGAGAATTTTTGAGTAAACTAAAATATATGCCAATATTTTCTTGTTTTCGAATTCAAATATAATATTTCGAACTGAGAATAAATTTATCAAGTAATTTATAAAGTAATCTTATTTAAATCACTTTTTAAAAATTAATAAATTTATTGCTTCTCCATAACTAACCCATCGTTGATATTTCAAATGGATTTGATAGATTGAAAATCGAACTGCAATGCTTGAAGATATTTAGGTTTGAAGAAAACCATTTTTGTTGTAAAAATCACTTGTAACTTGTCCATATTATAGGGGAAAGTCGTCGGTTGCCGGTACTGGTCGGTTGTCGGCACCCCTATGTAGTTTTTGACAGAAACCAGATATGGACATTCTGATAAATATTATTTGTGTTATATATTAGCGCGATCTTTTTGTGCCGATTGCTGAAGCATACTCGAATGTTGTGTTCTACAATATTTTTTGAACAATTGAAACTCTACTCAAAAGTTTTTTTTGATGATTTGCTTAGTATTACAGAAAGAAGTAAATCGATCGAAAAAGTATGCGCATTGAATATTTACGATGTGACTTTATTCTATTTTGTGATTCAACGTTGAATGGCGCCGAAATGTTCGCCACAAGTTTCTTTTGATCAGTTTTCAAAAAGGTTACTGCTCTCAATAACCTAATCAATATGGGTATTTTGGAACGGGCTTTACGAATAGATACCAGAGATCGATCTTCGACTCCATTCTGAAAACCAGGAAGGCGTCTTCCGGTTTAGCGTTTTACATTTACATGAAGAAAGCCCACCTGGTCGTGTTTTCACCGCTAGGTAGCACCGTATATACCAGATTGTCACGACCAGATAATTTGGTGGGGGGGGGGGGGGGCTCGGGGTTACCCTGTAGTCCGCCTCCCGTTTTGACTGACTTCTATCTGATATGTCTGAAGCTTTGGTAAAAAACTGGAGCGCCTGAAACTAAGGCAATGGCAATGAATGCGATCCGTCAATGCATTAGCAGTGCGTAATATTCGCACTAGTTTTTCACATACACATATTGTGGTTCTGATGAAGAATGATATTCATAATGCCTTTGATGGGTATTGAACTGAATAAATTTCCTTTTCCCTTTGAATCATGATGATCATCATTCATATTTTTCCATTTTTAAGTAAATTTTTTTAGGGTGCCGACAACCGACCACATTTTTCAAAATGGTAAACAGTTATCATTTTACTAAATTGTTAATAACTTTTTTTAAGTTGACAAATGAAATTAAATTCTGCGATAAGTTACTAGCTAAGGCCTCTACCTTTCTATTGGTATGCTTGTTCCCATATATTGTTTAATTGGAGTAATGTTGTGAGCCAAAAACAAAAGTGTTCCGACAACCAAACACATTCCCCTACATAAATAATGCATCTCTACACTTAATGTAATGATTAAATAAAACACGTATAGTGTAAAATATAGGTAACCCTTAAATACATAACACTGTTTTAAAACAACATTGCGAAAAACATCTCAAAATTATTACAGTAATGTATTGAAGCTATGAGACAATTTTCACAATAATAAAAAAAAATTGATCTGCGCCTTTGAGGGTTAATATGACTCCCATGTTTGGAAATGAAGTCAAATGTGACATAAATTGATACAAAAAAATATCTTTTGCACATTTCTAAAAGACTTGTTATGACCAACAAAAATGTTGCCAAAAACGAAACCCATTTGTTGCCAAAATCGGAGTGCGCCAAAAAGGGAGCATGCCAAAAACGGAACGTGCCAAAAACGGAATCTTACTGTAATGCAATTTATTGTGTTAGTGAGTGTCAGCATGAATCCAATTTAAAATATAGTAATAAAAGGAATAATAACATGCCGAATAAAAAAGAAAAAGGAAACAAAATAAGTAGAATCGAGTAAATTGATTAATATTATCTTTTAACATACATGAGTAGTGGTAAAGCAAACTAATAGAAGTACAACAAAAACAGACTAATGAAGTAGAAGAGAAGAACATACACACCTAGAAAAAATAATGTAAATTTACGTCTCCTGACCCTGACATATACGAGCATCAAAAATGACTTAGTTTTACGTTTGATTTTAATTTTGCATGACGTTTAATTTCGTAAATCATGTAATTTTACTCCACATACAGCGTTTGTTCTGAATGGTAGGAAGTGTAATTTTATGTTAATGCACATATAAAGTATATGTTTCATTTAAAATTAAACGGAATACGGTAATGCTCCGTCATTTCGTAAATTACGGTTTGTTGAATTGTGTCATGTTTGCAATTACGTTAACGATAAAATTCAGATTTTTTGGTGTGTATGTAACATTCAATCAAACTACTTGAACTAGTCTAAATGACAGCAAAAGATCCCAAGTAACAATTGAAGTTTTATAGCATAGTACAAGTGCAATCTAAGTTTTATGAGTAACTATAAAACTACCATAAAACCTCAATTGTTTATAGGGATACTTATTTACCATTAACGACTATTGCATTGTGTTAGATTTTTTTATGTTATGCTGACCGGGATTGTATGCGTCGGTAAATTATTCGTAGCTTATTTTATTCAATCCGATCTTCCCGAATGAATCGAATCGAATTCACAAATTTAACACCGAGTTTACACACTATTCTATCATATACACCAGTTGTGCATCCATCCTCAGCTGTCACAAATACTCAGACGAACACAAACACAGATAGATAGACGATTAGTACGTAACAATTGTACACTAAAACTAAAACTTTAATTAAAGTACTTTAACTAGCATGTGCACGAGGATAAAGTAAACTAACACCGCCATTAAGCTGTTGAAGAATACTCGTAAACACAGGCCATAGAAAAAGGCAATCCACGGAAACCTACCAGTCGGCCACGCCAGTGTGCACAGGCTGGTGGTTGACCGTTAGTTTGGACTGGTGCAGCGTATGGAAAAACACAAAACATAAAAAATGCCAATAAGCCCTCTCGGTCTCCTCGATGCATCACTATCGAGGCATAATGCAATAACTATGTTAAATCAGTTGTCTGTCAGAGGTTCTTTAAAACTGATGTACAAATAGGCTTGACGACGTTTGTAATACTGTCAAACTCGTTAACCTAGAGGAGGGACATACCCTTAGGAAACCAACCTGCAGAAAAATGCCAAATTGCACGAGATTTAGGAGTAATCTTCGATTCCAACCTCACATTTGTTGGACAATACAATATAATAGTACATAAAACAAATAGCTGGGCTTTACTAAACGCTTTAGCTACAAAAATGAAGACCCTTACATAATTAAATTATTATCAGTCCAAAAACAATGTGTTTTGTACGCACTTCGAAAACTAAACGGGATGACGTTTCCTCTTCTATTGTATAAAGTACGTTGCATGCTCATCAACATACAAACACTCAAAAAACGTCGCGAATTTGCCATGCTTTACTTTATCAATGACATTTTTTCTCAACGTGTACAATCCGTATCATTACTCTCGCAAATAATATTTTATGTCGTCTAAGAACTTTATTTCTAGAATAATCCTTTATGCAAAACAAATTATGCTGAAAATAACCCTGTCAATAGAATGATGCGTCATTATAATAAAATTGTGAAATATTTGACCTTTCCATATCTATAAAACTGCAACTTATCCGTAGAGATAATGTATAGTATATAAGAAGATATTGTAATACATTTCTGTGTAGTCTACGCAGGGCCGTCGAGAGCCGCGCCGGGCCCCGGGGTTTGAAGTAGTAACGGGCCCTACCATATATGACTTCTTATTTCAATATCGATTAGAGAAATTATACGGATGCAATCGTTTCAATTAAACTATTTTTTATGAAAATTGTTTATTTGCCACGATTCAATGCGTTAGCTGAACAGAGTTGTCAGTATTTCTAACATGTAATAGATGAAAAAATAAAAATCAATTAAGGAATATTTGTGGATGGCCATCAGAATGATTTGCGTCTGACTTGCCATTGCAATTGGAAACCTTTTTGCGGCGTTGCCATACAGTCCATATCGCTATCGTTCATGCTCCCTTGACGCACGTTAATGCTACTATCGTTAATGCTGCCCAGAATCAGAGCTTAGAAAAATTGACATCCCTGCGTGAGCTTGAAAGAGAAACAAAATTCAATTCATGACCGCCGTGATGAATCGAATGTTTGGTTAGTTTACCTCGTCTTTCGCTTTTCCGGTACAACGCATTCATGTTCGCATATGTTCGGTTTCAGAAGCAAACTGAATCTTGTTTCTATGCTAGCTCTGAAACACATTATCATGCAAAAGTGCACCAGATATAGATTACGCAGCTCAGTTATGCTCGAAAATGTTATAGAACTTCTGCCTTCAAACTGTCCTCATAATAACAAATGACTGCTTTGGTTGGTGAGTGAATTTATATTACCTCTGCACTCAACCATTCGATTCTGCATACAATTTCAGTCAGTTTGAAAGTGAATGAATGAGGGAAGCGTTGAAACTGAATATTGGTTTCAGCAAATTTATCAGAAATAGGCAAACTGAATGTGAAATTTTGCACCACTGATGCTGCCTTGATTCTTGTTGTTGGTACATGCTGTTGATTTTGAGGTACTAGATACAGCTATTGCAGTTGTCACTATGACCTGAACGAATTTTCTTTATCGGTTTCTGAACATGGTAAAATCGGTTTTGGAATCAGTAGTTGCGCTGACAATCAGAGTGAAAACATTCCGAATGCGTTGACTGGGATCAAACAGCGAAGTCTGCTCTTAGAAAGACTGCGACAGAGAGTTGTGAGAGAAAGAATTTCAACTTTTGGTGAAAACTAATGGGAAGAAGAAGTATCTAGTTGAATTCCCATATTTTTCTGCATCAAATGTGTACACTGGAACCTCCATTTACGAACCAAGCCGAGCATTCGTAAATTGAATTAGTTCGTAAAAAAGTGTTCGTTTTTTGGGATTTAGATTGTAAAAAAAGTTCGCTTCACATTCTTATTAAAATACGTTGGTTGAGCAACATTATCGATAACCCTAACAATATGGGTATTTTCGGAACGTGCTTGACAAGTACATGGTAAAAATGGATATTTGGTACCTTTTTGAAATCCACAATGAAGACTTCCGATTGAACAATAATCTCGATAACCCCAACAATTTGGCAATTTTTGAAACGGGCTTGACGAGTAGATAATAGAAATGGTAGCTTGGAACTATTTCCAACAATTTCTGTATAAACTATAAGGGTATTTTTAAACGGGTTTTACGAGTAGATGAGCGATGCCATTTTGAAGACCAAGATAGTGTCTTCTGGTTGAGAAACGTTTTCTATAAACATATCATCCGCATCACAAATCACTATACCTATATCTATTCTATGATTATCTTATTTCGAAAATGTCAATATTTTAGGTTATAGAGATATCTTAACTGGAATTCGCCATCTTGGTTTTCAAAATGGCTTCATACATTGATTTTCGTCATCTACTCGTCAACCCCATTTCGAAAATATCCAACTTTTATTAGTATTATTTATTTATTAGTATTGGGTGAGAAAACTAACCGGCACGTACATACACTGGTATTGTTCCCAAAATCTCCACACGTGTGAACGAGTGATGCACATTGTATTCGGTTTGGATTTCGTTCACACGGTAAACGAAGGAAAAACCTCCACCGAGTCTCAGTTTGTAAAACCAAACCGAGCCACTCAGCACCGTTTACATGTGTGTACGAATTTCAACTTGTGTTGATGTATTCTCAGCAGCGGTTTCGGTTTGGCTTTAGAAAACCGAGCCTGGTTTTTTCTGTAAGCGGTGCTTCTGTTGAAAGAAGAAGCAGTAAATTCGTCTGCAGTGCTGCCGAATAGACAACTGAATTGAGTTCAATTAGTTGTTGAGAGTCAATGGGGTAATATCGAAATGGCTGGTTCTGAGCAGTTGTTAAAAGTTCAACAATTGATGTTTGTTTCAATGCTGAACCATGAAATGTAGATATGTTTGATTTGGCAAAGTTGTCTAGTGCATACAAATTGATGTTAATGTCAAAATGTTTAAATTGAAATTAAAGAAAACAATGAAATCAGCGATGTCAATTAAATAACAAAAACAATAAAATAAATTAAATTAATGAAATCAATAAAACTAATGAAATTAATTAAACATGACTTGAATCACTTGAAACTTCACATTAACACTCAATGCATTCAAAGTGGCCTGTGTTTATGTCGCCAATAGTCGTATCAATGAGATCTAATCCACGTCTGGACGTCTGGTTGCGCTGGTTAGGCGATTCTCGAATAATCTCGAGCACACACTCGCATTTTATATACATATATCCTTATTATTCAGCCCTCTGGCAACCCTATACCATCATATGGAGTTTGACAGTGACCTACATATATGGGGCGTTATAGCTATAAAGCCCCAAACAAAGGATTATGTTCGGCACTATTCTCGATATTCATGCATTCTACACGACGTTTTGCATCTTGTGGGATGATTTAATATCATATCATTCAGAAAATCGACATCTTGTAACTAAATACAGCTTCTAATCATTCGGTTCAAAATCAATGTTTTGCCTTTCATGGCAGTGATGCTGGCTATACAGAGACGTCGTCCTTGACAGGGGGCTGTTATTATTACTGCTACGGCGCATCGTATTGATACATCTATCCTGACACAGAGTCAATTGCGTGTATGTTCACATATGGTAAGCAGCTCAGACGCAAGTGGGGGGAAACTCACGATTAGGTTCTTATTTACTGAGTGCTGGTAATACGTATTTCTGTTATTTTTGCTGTTACTGTACATCGTTTTGAAACATCTAGAAGGTTTGGTCGCGAATAGTCGAGTTTAGAGAAAACTACCACTAAATTATTCAATTATAAAAAAAAACTTTGACATTGAGAACAGCAACCAACTAACGAATAGCAAAACACCTTCTTTTTATAGACCGCCATTAAAAACTAAGTTTCTTTAAGGAATAAATATTTCCAGCGATACCAGTCGATGTGTGTATGTAAATCTACTGCAGAACAATTAAATTTTTAAAAAATGTTGCGCAATAATTTGAAGAAAAAAATTTTTGTTCACATTGCGTCCAATCACGAAGTTGTCTGTCTCATTACAACAAAACATGTAAAACGACCTTCAATCATTAATGTGGATATTGGTCCACAATGTAACCATGCTAGTTGTTAAATCATCATGAATAGGCCGCCATTTTGAATTTCTAATTTACGACGCAATTCAAGTTTCATTTTCTTGGAAATATATGCCTATTTAAAAATGCATGCTTTTAAATGCTAAATCGTCGTGAAAATAACGTCCTATTGGGATACAAAATGACAGCTAATAACAATTTTTAATCTCTACACAACTTTTCGATATCAAAAATACCCTTCTTTCATGATATTTTTTACCATTAAAACGTTATTGAATACCAGTAGTATTGAATATAGCTCGCCATTTCAGATTTTAAATGACGGCAGGCATCAATTTGCGATCTTTTGACATATTTCTTATATTTAAAACGTCCATGTCGCGTGATTCTAGATGACAGAATATCTTGAATATACTGTCATCTTAAACTTTGATCTGTTATCATAGGTATAAAAATAGCGGAGGCTATTAAATTTATTTTTACTTTCGATTTTTGGGCAGTTTCCCATACCAAACATACCCATATTGCAAACTTCCTGATGATGAATCATTATGAAAATGTCGCAATATTGAGTTAAGGAACGCCATTCATGACCACGAACATAATTTATTTGAACAGAAATATATCTGAAGACATTTTTTCACCGAAAAAATACCTTATATTATAAAGAATTTGGTTTAGAATTCTTAATAAAAATACTAGCAGCACTAGCACAGCCGATAAACATCAACCCGAATACACAACCGAAGTTTGGTTTCGTTGTTCTCGTGTTTCCTTCCGATACTCGTGCACCGGTAAACGAAAATCAAAACCAAACCGCGGTGCTGTGTAAACGAAACTCGGTTTGGTTTTCGTGTCTCGTTGGAACACAACCAGCGGTAAGACCGCACACAATGTAAAGGAAACATAAATACTTGTGAAAATTTGGTTTACCGTACCGGTACTCAACCGGTATTTTTCCATTTTTGGTATTTGGTA
Organism: Topomyia yanbarensis; assembly: GCF_030247195.1. Classification (NCBI taxonomy): domain Eukaryota; kingdom Metazoa; phylum Arthropoda; class Insecta; order Diptera; family Culicidae; genus Topomyia; species Topomyia yanbarensis. The sequence goes on along the minus strand of NC_080672.1, from coordinate 336,717,627 downwards.
ACAGTTAGCTTAGAATCTGTTAAATTGTATACAACTTCATACTGTACTATGCGTATACAAACTTTTTTTACGAACACAATTGCGTTAAATGAAACCAGAAAGGTTCAATTGCACTGTTAAATGAATCTAATTGGGTTACGTTCACGTACTTCAGAAAACCTTTGGAACGATTGGAACGTAGTTGATTGTGGTATAGTTGCAGTGTCAACAGAAACAATAAACTTCAACAATTAAATTATAATAAATTAAATTCAGTTAAAAACGCGGACCCCAAAACAGACCCGGGCCCCATGGTAGTTGCCCCCCCTGACCCCCCCCCCCCCCCTCTCGTCGGGCCTGAGTCTACGTATGCTTGACGGAAAATAGAAATAAAATAAAATAAAATCAATACTTCAAACATTTTACATAAGATAGCGAAACTTGTTAGTAAATACGCTATATGTTTGCTTAAGGAATGACTTCTTTCTGATACATTTCAGTTGCTAAATTCGCACGCTTTTCTACTAGGTAGAATGGTAGAGGAGAGGTTTTCTTTGTTGGGTATAAAGAAGAAACAATCAGTATTCTAAGATGTTCCACAATAAAGTAAAACTCCATAGTGTCCGAAACACATTGATTCAATTTTGTTTAGAATCTGTTTACAGAGAAACATTTTCACAAAAAAACAACCTAATGAAATCGACATCTATTAGGAACATAAATTGTTTTATCGTCCTAAATTGCCTCTTCCATTTCACAGTGTTCCAGAAATTATGTTGTAAACTCTTTTTATGGCCTTTGTTGACAATCAGATCCATATTATTACAGTCCATAACATGCCTATTCAAAGATGTTTCTCCAAGCAAACAAACAAAAAAATACTTCTCGTCTCTAGGAAAAAAAAAGTGTTTAGATTTTGCCTTCGAATGGCTCCCCCTTCCAACGAATTGGTAATTTCTCACTAGCTGCCACGCGCATTTACGCAACAAAAACAAAGGAAAACCAACTCACCACTTCTCCAGCCAGCATCGAATCGCTCTATCGCCTTCGTCGTAACCGTCTTCGTCGCATTACAGCATATTAATTCTGCCATAAATCTGTCAACCAGAAGCTTTAAAACCTAAAATAGACACTCGAAAGTGCCGATGCTGGGCGCGAAATGTGGCAATTTCTATTCACCCGGCAGTAGGTATTTACGCACGAACACGCACGATTTTGCCTACGATGGAGGAGTGGGTGACTGGCTTTCCAGCTATCGGCCAGTTGCTGGTGGAAAAGAAAGGGGGGTGGGAAACATTTATCAAAGCATTGTTATTGCTGTTTAATCGTGATCGTGATTTGTTCTGGGAAAGCAACAAATTTCCGAATACTGCCTAATAGCCAACACGTTGCTCGGAGAATAGTTGTGCTTTACCAACTTTCCCTCTGCTCGCTATATACTTTTCAAGCAATCAGGAACAATCGTTCCACTGTACCCATTAACCGTTATGTAGTTTGGTTACTCACGAATTGATATCATAAGCTATGAATTCGACAGGTTGAGCATACATACTGTAACTCGGCGAGGGCAAAGAGCCCAAAGACTCAATTCATGACGAATGAAGATATCTTCAAACTTTACCCACATCGCCGGTGGTTAACTTTTCAACACTCTCATTCACAGTTCATTAACAACTGCTTCAAAGTTGCTCAGTGCTTCTCAGGTCATTCAATGTACTGGTATACAAACGTTTGTTAACTAGACAATTGAAACTCGAATTAAAGCCGCAGATGTGAGGCACAAAAGGCCCGTACACAGCACAACACAACACATCTAATCGCCCATTTTCAGAATTCTGAAGCACCAACCGTTCGGCGGCTCGGATGTGCAATTTATGCTGAGCCCAATAATATGAACCGAGGGACGCCTCACGGTGCCTGCCGAGCGTGAGGAAAATGGGAAAATTTACATATTCAAGATCGGGGAACGAAAAATGACAAAAGCAAAAGAATTATCGTAATGGCCCTACAGAGGTTAGACTATTGAATACAGAATAAAGTGCTCTTTCTTGTTGCTGTTGCTGACTGTCCCCCTGCTGGCCCCGATGGTGGTGGTGGTGGTTTTAGCCATTGCGCTTCGACTCGCTTTCTCTAGCAGATTTGATTTTTTTTTTCAAAACGAAACTCGAAACCCGACTGGCATAATGTAATTATTTTGGGCGGAAAGACGCAAAATCAAGATGAGGGTCCTCCGGGTGACGACGACGACGACGACGACTGGTCTTTTCTTTTCATCACGAATCGGATGGTAATAATTTTGACATGGCCAAGAACAAGAGCAACGTGTTAAAAACGCTGAAGAGGCAACCGAATGTGATTGCGCATAAATTATGGCCTCGTGTCGAGAACGGTGCTGTCATAATCACCATCCACCAGAGCTCGCGTACCTACTAGCCAGCAGGTCGCTCTCTCTCGGGTTTTGGCACTCGATGACTTTTTTTCCCGTACCCGCGTGCTCCCCGCGCGCAAACCTACCTGACCTGACCTGTGTATGCTGCATGTAGGATTGGTATCATGAAAGGTACCAAGCTGTCTCGGCGGGCAACGATGTTGGCGTTGTCGTCACCAAGTATTGTGATGCTGTGGAGTAGCAAGAGATGCCAGAGGGGAATCTTCCTCAATCGACAAGAACGAGACGTTCTCTTTTGCTGACATGCTGCTTGCTGCTGCTGCTGCTGCTGCTGCTGGTGGTGGTGTTTCACTTTATGAGGGCGTCAAGTATGTTGTTGGCTATGCAACCGGGACAAATTGAATTTATGACGAACTTGTTTTGTCACGAGTTTCAGAAATTACCTGGGAAATCGAAAACTAAGAAGTGTGAAGACAGAATGTCCAAGAAATGATGATATATTGCTGCGAAACTGGGAGCTGGGCGACGAGCGTAATTGAATCAAGAATGTAGTTAGGTTGATGGCCAATAAGAGGACCTCTCCGGTTTGTCTGGGAAGGTAGATTGTCTAGTGCTCCTTCTAGATATCACAAGATGAACTACAATTTTGCACATGAACGGTCTTGAAGGAAATCACGTTGCAAAATACTTTCAAATTTATTTCAATCAAATTTTGGGAGAGTAATAGATACAATAAGAAATATGATATATCGTTTTCTTATTTTATTTCTCCTATAAGCAAAATTTTGCAATCACTTCCACTTTCCACAATCTTACCAAGTGTGTTTATAAGTATGTATGTATTTATGGTACAAAAACGGGTGCGATTATTCAGAAGAAAAAATCCCCTGATAGCAAGAGAGTTATTGAACGGTAAAACGCTTTTGAACCACCTAACAGTTAGCTTCAAGATAAGAAAGAGACTGCATAAAATTGCTAAATTCACTGCAGTATGAAATTTTTCAAAATATCCAACCGGGTAATGCAGCAATTATATGGAAAATGTGTAGGATAAGGTGGGGCAAATCCGACCTAGTAAATGGTTTTGGCTGTAAAATGTTCATTTTACATCAAATAAAGTCGTTTTATATACCAAATTAAAGGTTAGACTTTTGGGCAACTTTCTATATATAACATTTTATTCGTACCTTGGGTAAATTTTGAGATCCAAGCGTTTTACGAAAAAGTTCATTCTTGCTGTTTTCAAAAATGGTGGGGTAAACCCGACCGCTTATGGTGTTGGTTGATTTGGTACAGCTATTACCCAAACTTTACGGTTTCTCAATAATAAATTAATGCATTTTATGTTATTAAATTGTAACATGAAGAAAATGGAATTCCATGTCAATCTTGGAATGTCAAAATCACGAGCAGTAGCACGTAAAGATATTCCGATTTGTATCGGAGCAATTGCTCGACGAATACTATATTCATCGCGTTTTTGTGTTTTTCGTTTTCAATTATGAACCATTGCGCAAAAAACCACTGCCATTGTTCCAAAAAATAATAAAAATATATTTCAATTTGAAAATAAATATTTTCTAAGCAAAAAAAAAGCGGTCGGATTTACCCCACTATTTAGAGGTCGTATTTGCCCCACCGTGTTATTTTTCATTACGATACAATTAAAAAAAATATGAAAAAAGTTGGACTAAATTCATCTATGCTCTTTGTAGGACTTCAATCAAAGAATTTAAATCCACTTACCGTTTTTATGCAATCACTTAATCAATCAAAAATATCCTGTAGTCAATGATTTACAAAAATCAAATCAAAAGTTGTAAAAACACACTTATTGTTGTTTGAGCATCTCAATGTAGACTAATAAAATGCTGTCAGGCCACCATTATGATTATTTCCGATGATCTACGCGACAACATTGATATTAGTTCGCGTAGTGCTTCCGATTTTCGATAACAGAGGAGGGTCGGGTTTACCCAACGGTCGGATTTGCCCCACCTTACCCTATATTTTACTTTTTCTCCCATATCCTCAAACTAAAATTCATACAATAAACTGGACCAGGATGAAGTTGTACATCACCTGTTAGAAAATCATTCAAAATCGGTTTTAACCTTCCAGCAAACGCTCTAGTCCTACACAGAGTGCGCGTCACTCACAAAATCAAGCAAAAGCGTCTTTGAACACCAGCGTCTACTCGTTCAGAGCTATGCACGCAACTTCAGAAGGGCCAGACATATTGCTTTCAACAGTGCACAGTAGGGTGTCCCAAAATGACACCATATTAAAAAAGTCATCGGGCTTACTTCTTAAATGAAAGGTTAGGGTATTGGGACCACTTTCTTCTTCGAAATGAATTTGCTAAAACGCTTCCTACTGGTGGTGAATTTTGATTTTTTGAAAAATGGGCCGATTTTGGATAAAATTTCAAATTTATGCCTGGTGAAATGGTCCTGAACTGTCTTAGATTTTTTCAGCATTTTTTATTTTTTTGGAGATCCAAATTGAGAAGTTTGGTTAGTTAGTTTGTACAAATTTTGAATTATAAGAGCGGCAGAGCCGTTAAAACTTAGTAAAAAGAGAAATTTTTGGTGTTTTTCAGTATTTATTCTTCAAAACTGGGTATCTACAAAATTTTAAAAGTATGGAAAACACTTTATATATTTGAACCGAATACAGGGGCGTACTATGGCTGAAGAAAGCGTATAGCTGCGGCGAATGGGGTATGAGTTATTTAAGTTTTTGTTAGATAACCTTTGACAGTTTTTGGCAATTCATCAAAAATAATGCTGTTCCAAAAAGTAAATCAGTAAATCAGCTTTGACCGCACATTGTTTTTTCGGAAAATAGTAGGAAAATGATGAAAAATAACGTTTTCTGTACGGCTTTAACATGTCAGGACGAGGTTTAATGAGCATCTGATGATTTTTTTGTAACTAAAATTATAAAAATAATGATAACTTTGCTAATGACGCCAAGTCTCTAATTATTTTTTGAAGAGTTAATTCTTCATAATTACTTTTAGGAGGCATATAATTGTGTCAGAAGATGCGCTGTATTCTGTTGTAAAACTTTTTCGAGGATATTTGCCCCAAATGTGACTATTTCGAAGTTATGTGATCTAAACAGCAAATATCAGTTTTTCAACACTCACCTCACTCATCTGCATTTTTCTCCACTTTAAAGTTCCTAACATGGAAATAAGACCTTATATACAAAATGTGAATACGCCAATCAATTCAACTTTCAAATATACGCCATACCTTGCCATTTACTCGACATAGGGTTAACGTGCCCTTATTCATCTCATTAGTCACGATGTCACACTATTTCGCTGATAACTCAGCTTACACTGATTGGATTGCGCTTAAATAGGTATCAACATTTTTGCTTTGTTCTGAAGAAGCAGATCAATAAAAAATCTGGCTTGGAAAATGTAAAATACTCGCGTTAGAGCGAAGCGAAAAGTCCAGTACAACGCACCCTTATTCATCTCACCATTTGAGCTAATGCATTGAAAAGAGATAGCAGACACTGCTCTAACTAATGTGTTTAAATAGGTGGGATGAATAGAGGTGCTAGGATGAATTAGGGCGCAGTAACCCTATTTGTTTAATTTTAGTGATCTTCAAATCCGCTAGGTTGCAATTAGTCTACAAAATAATTTTACAAAAAATCGTCAAATGCTCATAAAAACCGATTCTGATGTACTAGAGACAATCGAAAAAGGCCATTTTCCATCATTTTCCTTCTGTTTTCCAAAAAATAACATGCGGACTAAGTACACTTAAGTTGTTTAATTTTTTTTTATTATTTTTGATGAATATTATAAAATGTCAAAAGGTTATTTAACAAAAACTTAAATAACTCATTCCCCATTAGCCGTAGCTATACACTTTGTTCAGCAAAATTGCGCCCCTGTATTCGGCTCAACTATTTCATATACTTTTAAAATTTTGTAGATACTCAATTTTGAAGAAAACTACTGAAAAACACCAAAAATTTCACTTTTTACTAAGTTTTAATGGCTCTGCCGCTCTTACAATTCAAAATTTGTACAAACAAACTAACCAAACTTCTCCATTTGGACCTTCAGTAAAATAAAAAAATGCTGAAAAAAACTAAGGTTGTTCAGGAGCACTTCAAGAGGCATGCATTTGAAATTACACCGAAAATCGGCCCATTTTACAAAAAATCGAAATTCGCCACCAGTAGGGAGCATTTTAGCAAATTCACTCCGAAGAAGAAAGTGGTCCTAATACCCTAACCTTTCATTTAAGAAGTGAGCCCGATGGCTTTTCAACATGATGTCATTTTGGGACACCCTAGTGCACAGTGGTCCAGAATACAAATTAAGCAGGAATTTTGAGATTTTACTAAAACTAAACAACATTGCCTTATAAAGTCTTTGGAGAAGTTTTCGTAGTTTGTGAGCCCCTTCTTTTTGGTAAAACAACAATTAGGGTGGTTCTAATTTTACCAAGATCAAAAAATTAACCTTTTAATCATTCTAGCTAGAGCCAAACAATCTTCAGCGAAGGTGTAGAACGTCAAATTTTGGAAAAGTTTACTAAAAATATGTAAGCTCTATCAATCACACTTTTCATTTTACAACAATTTTCAAATCGAAGGTTAGGGTGTTTCTTAGTGTTTCTTTGAAAAAATGGTTTTATTCAAATCGACACAGATCTTTCATTAGGGCCTAAGTCGCAATGTACTCAAATGGAGAAAATCAGTTTCAATATTCGGCGATGCTTTTCTAAATGCAGTTTTTATTGTAGGTATAAATTACTTTATGACCATGTTTTTTCCGGAAGCATCTTTGGTTAAACCTTATGACAATATAACAAAGAATTTAATTCCTATGTGCTTTTAATGGGTAGAAACTAAAAAAAAAATGCTTACGCCCAATTTGCATCCCAGTCGTGATTTCGCCCTTCAGCAACCACCATTTGCGGAAGGGCTAAACTGTGAACATAATTTTCAGAGGGGCGCGGTAAATGGGCTAAACTGACTTTGTCTTGCTGGGTAGAGCTGGGTAAATGGGTGATCATGACAGTATACTTTTTAATAGGGCTCAGCAAATGGGCGCATAGAAACCCAATGTAAACGAAAGTGCGCGTGCATCTTTTCTTCGAATTACATGACAATATCGAAATATTCGACTGTTTATGTGCAACAACTATCGAATAGACATGATCATAGTAGATATTGCTTATCATTTATATAATAAAACCGCCGTTTAAAGAATAATTTTGTGAATAATAACCGTACGCCCGGTTCTGTCAAAAAATGTAATGTGGTTTTTATTTGAGTCGAAACTGAGTCATTACCTAACCCCAACTGCTGTCAAAATGTATGAACTGACAGCGGTTGGGGTTAGAACCTGACTCAGTTTCAAGTTCAATCGAAATCGCCATAAATTTAGCCTTTATATTCCACATGAGAAGAAGGGCCTAAGTCGAAATCTCGAACAAAATGCATGTTTCGCCATTTTGTTTTCTTTAATTATAAATCGAACTAAAAACCATTTTAACTAATTTTCACCTCAATCTTATAGTATTTTTGTCGCATAATGTCATAATAGCGAAAACGCAGTTTGTTTACATTTGCGATTTACGCCCTAATGAAAGATCTATGTCGAAATAACTTTTGCAGTATTGATTTAAAACTGAAGTAGTGTTCAGACAACTTTAAGATTGTTTTAAGGCGAATAATTTATTTCATGGCACCACATGTCTGACTAATTTTCTTCAAAAGTTATGAGCACTTTTTCACCAAAGCATATTTTGAATAACAATATCACTCATTGGGGCAAACAAAATTCTTTTTCAACTATAAATAAGGTCATGATTAGAGTTATATTTGATAAAAAAATGTCGAATATTTTTAAAATTTCATGAAATTCAATTGAAAAAATCTTTTTTTGATATACTTGTATCTTTCGAATAATAGAAGCTAGAGATTTCATGTGTTAGAAGAAAATGTTACTGTGACAAATGTCAAAGTAAGCTCAGATGCCAAATTTCACATCATTTGGACAATTCTAGACCCCGCCCACTTCGCTTGAAATTTTTGAAATTGGTACTATGGGAAAATATGGAGGAAAAATATATTAAATGCTATAACTTTTGAAGTAGCAATCAGAAAATTTTAATTTATACCTCTTTTTAAGGACATAACCTTATTATTTGAATGGTGATATTTCTGTTTCTGGCAAAATACGGGAAAGTGGAGTACTGGGTCATTTTGGCCCCAAAATCCCCTATTTTGAATAATTTTAGTGCTCCGCGATACAAATCATACATATTTTGCAGTTTTTCTAATGTGAAAAAATCTCAGAAATCCAACGGATGCTGTTTGATTCTTGTCCGAATACGAGAAGTTGAGACTATAGGGCCTCTTGTCATCCAGATTAAATTTCATCATTTCCTCATGCATGTCTCTATTATTCTTCAATCAAATTTCATAAAATGCAGCTTGTTGAACGTGGATAATGCTTTGGAATACAACAAAAATAGATTTGTTAGCGGTAAAATTCAGAATCATCAAATTGTGTGAAATTAACTCTACTAATCACATTTTTTCATTAAATATCCTTATACCTCAACTTCCCCTATGTTTCTAGGATGGAAACTTTTCTCATGTGATCCACAAGCGTATTTTACACCAATTATAATAAGAATTTTGTTGTTAAATGGAGTTAATATATGCGACTTTATGATACAAATGTGAAATCGAGACTATATGTCAGATAATTTGATGTGTCTGAATTTTACCAGTAGCGAACCTATTTTTATTTTGTTCCTAAGAATTTTCCACGTTCAACAAGGTGCAATATATAAAAATTGAGTAAAGAATAACAGAGATATATGCACGATAAAATGATAAAATTTAATGTGAATGACAAAAGGTCCTATAACCCCAACTTCTCGTATTCCGATAAAGGTCAAAAAAGTTCCGTTCGATTTCTGAGATTTTTTCACATTAGAAAAATTGCAAAATGTGTATGATTTACATCACGGAGCAGAACATTTTTTCGAAATAGGGGATTGTGGGGCCAAAATGACTCAGTACCCCACTTTCCCGTATATCAATAGAAACAGATATATCTCTACTCGAATACTAAGGTATCCTTTAAAAAGTGGTATAAATTGTAATTTTCTGATTGCTACTATAAATGTTATAGCATTTAATATATTTTCCCCCCATATTTTCCCATAGCACCAATTTCAAAAATTTCAAGCGAAGTGGGCGGGAGTCTAGCATTGTCCAAATGATGTGGAATTTGGCATCTGAGCCTACTTTGACATTTGTCACAATATGAGAGGGGGAGCCTTCGAGAATTAAAAAAATTGCAATGCCCTAATGATCAATGAGACCAAAACCATATTTATTTGCAAAAAAAACAATTTAAATTCAAGAATATTCAAGTTTCAGCATAAGGCAAAGATTCTTCTCAGCATAAGGCAAAGATGGGCAACTGAAACCTTCGTTATAAGTTAGAAAAATTATAATACTTGCACCCACCATTGAAAGATTGTGGATCTTTTTGGACTTTGATCCGTTATTTTCAATTACACCATCACAAAACAGGTATTCTTAGTTTTCAAATGACATATTTAAACAAATGTTTCATTCAAAATTTAATGGAGATACGAAAAGTTTAAAAAACGTACGTGAAATGTCTCTTTTTATAATGTTCATCTTGAAACATCCATATCAGCCAGTTTGAGATATCCAAGGATTCAATTAATTATAATATATATAAACGCTCAGTATAGAATTGAATTGAGTTGGAGTTCATGTAGCTTTCGACATTTTGGTCACATGACTCTCCATAGTGCAACGTTTCGAATAAATACCCTTTATCCTCAGGGGATAGCAGGGTTTGAACATAAATTAGTTGAAGTTCACTCATAATACAAAGTTTGTCAGGGCTACAAATATTTTCTTTTTTAAGCAGAATGTAAGATATGGTTATTTTTCCGCGAGTAGCTCTAAAATGGAAAATCAATTTATAGTTAAACCAATTTATAAGTTCCCAAACCTACTCAATTATATCACAAACATCAAATTAGCTCGGACATTAGCAAATACTTCAAATTTAGTTGAAGATCTCATGACAAAACTTAGAAATACTTAAAGAAACAGCAAAATAGATGTGAGTCGTGACAGTTGCCACGAACAAGCAGGTAGAGAGAGGGGTGGTGCACGTGTAAGGAATGGTAAAAGATGGTTAGTGCTGTGACTGATTCCTTACATCCTTATTATAAATAATGCAACTGGTCTTTTTATGTCATGATCACTGCTCAAAAGAGAGTTTTTGAGCCAAAAAGTTTACCAAAAGCGAAAACTCCAAACTCGTGTCATAGCTTCTAATCCAACATGACTGGTTTCCTGGATAGCTACTACTTTATTTGGAAGCCTTATTTTATTTATTTATTTCATTTAAAACCAGAATGAACCGACAGCATTAGAATAAAATAAAAGCGATAAATTCTCGTCATAAAAGTCGATATTTTCATGCATCTAAGAACCAGAATTATCTGTCGACTAATCGTGAAGTATCTGCTAAATCCATTGGTATGTATATTGCAATTAACCATATATTTCAATGAACAATATTTCTCAAATATTTTGGTATTATAATGTGATATTGATTTATGTTCTCACCATTTCTCACCTCAAACTTCAATATCTTTTCATAAATCAATGACCCAGTAAGTACATCAAGAGTAAAATTGCTGCACTTTCTACCATTTTGCATTTGCAGTTTATTTCAAATATTGTAAAAGATAAGGTGTGTTGAACGAAATAGACGGGACACGAATCACATGCTGCCAAGCGGTCTCCTTTGCTCGGAACGACGCTTTAAACTCATTTGCCTACTGTTATAGAAAGTTATAACCACACCTTAAGATGCATACAAACATAATTACAGTATAATTCCATATGAAAACTACTTAGCACATCTTATTACACTGGTTTCCATTCATTACCGTACCTATCTTCATGGAACAAATTATACTAATGCTTTTGGCCTGCTTTTTGATACGAATACTCTTCTGTGCACTGAATGAATTAATTATAATAGATATTTTTTTCTTACTACTAAGTGGATTACTTGATGATATTGTATTCACATACCAAACGTCTAACGCACGACTGAAAGCAATGCTTTATACAACGGGTAAGTTATTAGTTATTATTTATTGATTAAATTCACAAAATGTTTTTAGAAATTAAATTCCTTGAATTATGTAGATATATTTTCTTACCTCGATATTCAAAATCGGTTTAGTTGTGTTCCTAAAGCAATACTCTTTACGTAGCGGTCTTATTTTTAGATATTGAAAAATGGTAAGTGAGAAATACAAATATAAAATGTTTTGGACATCTGGTCGGTGTTAAGTTAGACCGGACTAAGTCGCAAAACATCAAAAAATGAGATAATGATAACACTGGATAAACAATTTATTGAGCCATATTCGACTTTTGCCAGATTTGAAATATGTAACCATGAACAAGAATTATGGCAAAAAAAAAATTTCCAATTATAACGTAATGGATGCTGCGATTCAAACTTTAAACCCGTTTTTCTCGAAATCAATATTTTATCACTTAGTCCGATCTGACCTAACACCGACCATCTATCGTTCGTGAACGGATCTAATATATTTAAAATATGTCGTGTTTTAACAAAATCATCCGTATCTCAGAAAGTAAACAACACATCCAAAAACAAATATAATTGCATTTAATTATCACGTTACGCTTTTCATTAAATATGGGTTTGTTAAGATTGGTTCAGCCAACGCTGAGAAAATTACAGGACATTAGTGAACATACATAAATTTTCGTTTTTTGGAACTAACGCCAATCCGTTGCTAGCTTAGTCCTAAGTTAGGGTCGGATTCTGATGCGACGTAGTAGAAACGAAAATTCTATAACTAATTTAGTTTTAGGTTTTATGCCCTTCACGTGCCGAGGTGGTATTAAACGATTTTATCCTTAGTGAAGAAATAATAGTTCTAACCTAAATGTTTCTCCACTATGGAGAAAAATCTCATAGAGGAATAATTTGTTAAATATGTCAAATAGAAATCAAAGAGAATTATTAATACCAAATTCGAATTAAAGAATTAATATAAATATAATATATACAAAAACTTAATATTCTAGAATTGATTTTATTATTTTGTGTGCACAGAATATGAAAGTAAGGATCATTATTAAAAAAAATTGACTGGTATTAGGGATACTTTTAACTTTATTATGATATGTTTATAGGTTAAAATTAAGGTGCGCAATACTGCTCTTTAATAGTCGCTTAACTAAAACTTCAGCACAAAAACCGTAAAAAATATAATCGGTTCTTACAAAGCTCTTCTCTATATTTGACTTTTAATTTTGAATGTAAAGTTATGCGGAGTTTCCTGCGAATGAATTTTTCATTTTAAGCTTCTTTTCGGACTCTGTTCTTGTGACCTTTAGTTTCGGCCTGATATAAATATTTGGTTACTATAATCTCATCTCACTGTTAGGTTGATTAAACTCATTTTCTTAAATAAAAGATTCAATGATTCTTTCATATTATCGCGAAATGCAACAATTGTGAAAATAATGTGGAATCTGATATTTGAGCTTATTAGGTTGCATCGATCATTGATCACTCGAAACTTTTATCGTAGATCGCTTATTAAACCACATTAGTCTACCAAATCATTTTAATTTAAAATGATTTTTACTCTAAACTTATAAAATACTGATTTGTTATACTTTTTGACTTTAGCTTATTATTACGAAGCTTCGTAAAGTGTCTATTGTTTATAAAACAAATAAATCTCAGATTTGAGCAAGAGTAATAAACTTCAAGCGAGTTTTTATTTTCATTTAGATTGGGATATGCTAAATTTAGTTTTAAGAGTTTGTTTATTTTTAATACATTTTTTGTGAAACTAGTTGGCAATTATTTCAATTTTTTATTAGCTAAAATTCGCAACATTTTATTTATTGTTCAATATTCCAACGTGTTAAAATGGATGAAACTTTTTGTACATTGATAAAGCACTGAAATAAAACAATTGTAGCAGTTTTAAAGGTTTTCAGAATCTTTTATTCTAGTTGGACACAAATTATACGAATTTTGGTTACTCGAATTTTACAGTACATTGAAATACTTTGTATAATACTAATTAACATCTATTTAACAATGTGTATCCTTCCAGAATTAGTTTAAACAAACATTTGAATGAAAAACATTGACATCAATAACTTAATGTGGGTGAAGATGCAGGTTATCAAAGTCACCCCGGAACACGAAAACGGACTTCAACTTGAAATCATTTTTGAAAAAAAAAGCGGACAATTTTAGGTAAAACCATCCAATCTTGTTCTCCATACATCAGTACATGGTTTAAAAATATTAAACTTGAAAAAAAATGTGTTGCGTCTAAAAATAAGTAATGATTACTTCGAAAAGTGATCAATGTCACCCCGGTTTACGGTAAATGATTTTTTCATGTGTAGACCAAATGCGAGTCAACATAAACTCGTAATCGTAACCACTAACCGCCAATGTACTCCGTCGCCCCCGGTGAACACGGTGTGCACATAAACAGCTATCGATTAGGTTGACCCATCAGCGGTCACGACTCGTCATGCTCAACCATTGCGGTCTGATTGCATTTCGCCCCCTCAATCATCCACATCGCCCGTTGCAGTTCGCTGCATTCACAGTCATCGTCCCATGCAAATTCCGAGAACGTTGCCGTTATATTAATACCAGATGCTTGTTTATTTATGAAAATGTTATGTAAATATTTGAGAACCCGAAGATAGCTCATCAAAATAATAATAACAATAATAATAATCATCATTTCGATCCACCCAGTGCAGCCCCAAAACGGCATGACGGGCGAACTCGGACCAGTCGTTGACGGACTAGATGGGAGCAAGTTGTATCTTGTTTTACAATATATATTTCTGGTGTAGGTACGGTGCGCCATCAGCAAACTGGGCTCCACTGGACTTGGTCCAGAATCCCATCATGCCAATGATTGCCGCAGTGACACCAACAGGTCAGCAGCTCAGTCGTGTCGGGTAGCCAGGCTGTTAATAGTGCCTTGCCCGACAAGCTTGTAAACAAACTGTGTTTTGATTACGTCCGCACTCGGACGAATGCACATCCAATGATCCAAGTACAGCAGTGGCCAAAGTGCATTAAAATGCTACGACGAACATATCTATTTATATATACATACTTTGTTAAAACATTCATTTGGTAACATCGGGAAGTGGGTTGGAAATCTGTTCCATCGCACAGCCCTCGGGGGGTTCTACAATCGGTATGCTATTCTATCTTTCGAGGATTTGCCATATTTTTCACGTATAGTTCCAGGTCAAAGAAGGAAGATTCGAATCAACAGTACAGTAACTCCAGCCAGCGGTTCACATAATGGAATACATGTTAATGACAGACATGTTTACTCAACCGAGAAGACGAAATTGAATTTTATGTGATCATGATTACTGACCGAGCAGAGAGTGACGGAGTACTTACTAGATAAATAATAATAATTAAGATTAATATTTCTTGTTAATACACACATGAGGTTTATGTGCCAGCAAATAGTGTCTATCTGCCTCCGCTGATTGCAAAAATCTATGTGTGAAATTAATAGGCATAACGTTTACATTTTTTTGAGTGCTGAGTTATTGGTTTTTGAACATTTTTTCCTGCTCAGAATGTTTTTGAACATTTTTTCATATATTTACAAAAAATCTTCATATGCACCCCCCCCCCCCACCGAAAAATTTTCTTACTACGCCGCTGGAAGCATGTTAGAAGATATTCTGATAAAATAAAACACTGTCGAAAAATGAATACGCCCCTAACCCGCACGATGGTTCAAATTGAGAAAACAAATCGCGCCAAATCCGCGAAATCAGCGCGACCGTAACGACCCTGCAATATGCTTCACCTTATTAAAAGAGTCAGTAACTACTGAACGTGAACACCAACTACTATGTCTATTCTTGATTAACGATCCTGGACAAATTTCACGACACTTAATTTTGAACGATTGGCTTATTAAACGCTACAACATACCTCATACCGAGTGCACCGACAAATCGCCCGCGCCCTCTTTCCGCGTGACTAATGAGCCAAATTAGGCTGACTCAACCAATTAAACATGACTCATATTGAAACGAATCCCGAATTAATGAGCCAATTATTTTCGCTTTATTTCTCGATTTAGAAAAATCGCAACGACCAACCGTAATGGGACGCCCCATTTGTTAGCCCCGTGGCTCGTTTGAACCGGCCGTGTACAGTACCCATTTTTATCACCGGAACGAAGCTTTTCATCTTCATCATCATCATCGTCAACGTCATCATCGAGCGGCATGATTTGTAGCACGACCGATCCCAAACACCCCCGTCGTCGGACTGGTTGGTTCCATAAGGGAGGGAAAGGTGGTCGATGGGCGGAGCGGTCGAGGTGGGTTTGCAAGTTTTCAATTTTAATAACCAAGCGAACAAACCATTAAGTTATGAGCCCAACTGCCACGTAAGTCGTAGCTGTGCTGGAAAAGCGCATAAAGTAATAAAACCCGGACCTATTTACGCTCCTACTGTTCCGTCCTCTCGAGAGGGATTTGATGCGGAATCGAATTGCAAGTACTATCGGCGGAGTTTACTGCTCAAGTGGGGGAACATAATGCGATATATTGCAATGGGTGTAAGCTGTACCGCAATGTCAATTAAAAGCGTGCGAAGGGCCCGCAGCCGAGGTGGCGAAAAATGCGTGAGGGACGAGGGGTGATTGCGTGATGCATTCGATTGCAAAACCAGGGACTCTTGAAACGATGATCGAGAGTGTCAAAATGAAATTCGTGGCTTATTGAAAGTTTTAACTAGTGTTCAGAAAATAGAATTTTTTTTAAGGCAGATAAAAGTAGATAAGAAGAAAGCAAACATTAAACATCTGGGGACTTTTGGTAAATTCTTGAATTGGGATCTTGTAACTGATCTCTTAGTGAGGATCTTATAGTTAATAATTCATACAAATATCAAATAAAATAATTGAATTTAAACGGCTTCCGGTTTTTACGAGCATTTTTGGTATTACCAATTAGCCACTAAGTAAGACTAAAAATAAAGAAAAATTTTAAATTTGTTAATTTGGCTACTTATGATGTACATTTGATTACTGAATCGAATTGCATATTACAATTTCACATACAAGGAATCGTTCTCATGTTTGTAGTAGAGAAGAGTAAAGTAACTGTTCGAAAACATTGTTTTACTGTCAAGCTAACATAATTTCTAAACCGTCAGCTTTGGAGATTTTGTGTCTCCTAAGAATTTTGCGACGTAAAACAATACATCTTCTGATAACATAAACTTGTTGGATGCATTAATTCTTCAAACAAATTGATTTCCAGACTTGCTGTCTTCAGCAACATTTTCAAGAATGTTATTATAAATAGCTTGGTTGAAGACATGAATGCTCCTTTATTCAGGGCTTCGAGATGTATTAAGCTAATTCTGATATTACTGTATATGATCAATCCCTTCTGCTGTTTATAAATAATAAAATAAACATTTTTTTCTAAACCTTGTGCCTCTAAAGCTTACAATTATATTGGAGAAAACTGGATTTAAGAAAATTTCGGTAATATCGTTTTATCGATACACTGCAGAGCTTCCATATGTTCAATAAAGATGTTCATTCCCAATAAATTTGATGAGGACGCTACGTCCCTTATGACTATTCCTAGGAGGAGTAAAACGACTCGAACGTATCTCTGACACTCATCACACACCACTCGATCCATTGTCGCTTTAATCAATCGTGTCGGTTTGTCCGGGAACCCGTGTTTGTGTATTTCATGCCATTTTGCTCTAAGAATTCCCTTACTAACGGAGATAGGCGGCGACTAAGAATTCGAGAGAACACCTTGTACAGCAATGTGATTGGTCTGTAACTAACGGGTGTTCAATAAAAAATGAGAATTTTTTCATTTATGTAGTTAAAAAACAAAACAAAAAAAATTTCATCGAATTCAGCATTTTTTTATTAAAAACATAAAAAAACAATGTTTATTTTCCAAAAAAACGTCAATGAATATTTCAGAAGGGGCCCTGGTTAGCCGTACGACGTAACTTAGTCGCGATGCTCTCATAAGAGCGTTTGACGACACTGACGTCAGTCTTCCGGATACAATTGCGAATCCTGGTGGTCAACTGCTTCGTATGCTTGGCCCGTCAATTATTTCTATACACTAGGGCACTGAGGGAGCCGAAAAAATCCTCAATGGACGACACTGGGGAAAGTTGGTCGGGTTCCTTTTCCTCACGTACGGTATCTTTTTCTGCTCAAAATTCTCCAGCGTCTTCTTGGCGTAATGGGAAGAAGCCTTGTCTGGCCAGAAGACGTACTTCCCATCCGCATGGTGCTCCTTTTAGAAGGACAGACACTTCTCCTGGTACACTTGTTGATTGAAGGCCAGACCGTTTGGCTTGAACCACGGCTTTGAAATCCCTCTGTCCGATATGGCAATGTACAGCATACTTATATTTTACTTCGGGGGTGTAGCCGACTTGTCGCTGGAATAGCAGCTGTCATTTCCTGGAATGTGGGTCTTCGAGAGCGGAAAGTAGCTTTCGTCGTCCAGCGCGAGCGACGTTCCGCGGTAGTACTTCATCAACTACCGGCACTACGCTTTCACGATCGCTATCTGCTCGTCCGTGTACTCTGACGACAGATGATGTCCTCCATCTTGAGGGTTCGGTGTTTCAAGGTATGAGAGCAGTGGCCGGCGTCACGCAAACTGGTCCCGTCTTTGTTTACGAACAGATTTTTCGGCGCTTCATTCTTCTTCTTCGTCATTATATTCGCCGGACGGACGCTACCGACCTTCCGTTCCACACTCAGGGATGCCAGGATCCGGTAAACTGTAATCACTTGCACGTTTTCTTATCGAAAGTGGTCTACTATAAACTTTTTTCCACGATGGTCATGCATTTTGTAAAACCGTACAACACGCTCTCGGAGTACTTGCTGTTTCCACGCCATCTTCTATTGAACTGACATACTGCTTCTTCCATCCATTTATCCGGCAAAATCTTCTCCTTGCAGATCTTCAAGATCTCCCAGTGGAATACTCTAGCCAATACCTTTCTTCCGTGTTTGAGCAGCTCACATGGCAGTTGGTCACTGCCAGCGCACAGTGTCGCCTAGCCGGACAAAACCTCAAAATTTTATTTTAGATTTTTCATGATTTAACATTTTTCTCTGATTTTTAACAGGTTCAATAGAGTCTTCTCAAAATATTAAGTCACGAGGACAAGAGTTCGATTTTTTACAGAATTTCAAAGGTGAAATAGATGACGGATTCTGAGGAAAACTATTTTTAAACCTAAGTTATTCAAATGTATATATCTTTTTAGTTAAGATTCCGATTGGGGTCAAACTGATTTCATTGGAAAGGTTATTCGCCGTACTTATAGCTACTATTCGATTTAGTCGATACAAACTTTTCTTCTCGCTCAGACATGAAAAACAAATAGTAAATCGAGCAATAGTTTAAAGTTATAATGTTCAAAGTGGCTGTACTTTTGTTTGAAACGGTTCGGAAAGATCGCTTGTTGTTCATGATACTTGAAAATTAGTGTACTTTCCGAAAATGAATATCTTGTTTTGCCCCTTTCTGCCCCGAGGTATGAAAAAAGGTGATTTTTCATGATACGTCTGAAGGAGACGCATGGTAGCCTTTGACTACCCAGGGTTCCCAATATAATTTATAGATGTGTCTTATCATTATCAACAATTAAAAAATGTGTATTCTGCTAAAAAAATCACCGTACCTAATTTTTTGAAAATGAATTTTCGGAAATAGTGCACTTTATATTCGTAAATGTTGAATTTTCGAACCACCCTAAGTGCTAAAATTTTGAGGTAATAAAAAACAAAAAATAAACATCAAATATGAACTCAGCGTCACAAAATTACCCTAATGTGAAGTTTTCATCAAATTCGGGCCACTTTTGAGGTTTTGTCCGGCTTTTGTATGGAAGGTGATCACTGTGCAGCGGCTTTATTATTCCATCCGATCTCCTCATGAATCTTAAGTAGCACCGGTTCTGGGAATCTGTCGTTTACTGCTTCGCTCTTTAGATGTTCGTCGAGCATTTTTGCACATGTAGGCTTGTGGCATATAGGTTTGTAAAATTTCTGTTATTCGGTACAGATGCTCACCTCGCTATCTCACATCTATAGGCGATTGATTCGTCGAAATACCGAGTTTTGTCCATTCCGCGCTTTTCTGTATCGTTTCTCGTTCACTCTCGTACGGTGCATCTTTGCCCTTGCTGCATTCTTTTTTTATATTTCGATTATGGAGTTTTTAACCTTAAGGTCATTCGCCTCTTAGGGTTAGAAAAATCTTTTATGAAAAATTTCTAACCCTATATGCGGGGTCGGGACTCGAACCCAGGTGCGCTGTGCAAGGCAATCGGATTGCCAACTACGCTACATCCACCCCCCGTTGCATTCTTCTTCACAACTAACTACTGGCACTCGCCGTCAAACCAGTCGTTTCCTTCATTCGAAGATCCCGTACCTACAGTGCTACCTATGGCGGTTCGCTTGTTGCTCCAGCCATTCGCAGGAGTAGCGCTGTCTCTAATTGCTGCGCATGGTCCTCGGCATCACGATCGCTTCATAACTACTCGCTGGTGAGCCTAAACTCCCACACTCGACGAGTATTGTACATTGTCGACAGTTTTGAGCGTATGCAGATCTCCTACCAGGTAATGTTCCGAATCTATATTCACACTGCGGTTGATACAAATATGTGTGATGTTGGATGAATAATTTCCATTGATAAGAACGTAGTCGATTTCGTTCTCAGTTTGTTGATTAGGTGATCTCCGGGTGGCCTTGTGGATATCTTCGCGGAAGATGAAGGTGCTTCGGATTACCATCCCTCGTCGTAGATCGTTCTAATTTATAACGGTGTACAGACTATTTGGTGCGATAACCGGTTTATATAATGCATCCCGGCTTACCTGGGCATTCAGGTCGTCGATGATGAGCTGTACATTCCGCCGCGGCCAGCTGTCTCGTTTTGTGATGCACTGCAAGTGATAATGCTGTAGTTGAAAAAATTGCCTTTGATCCACATAAAACACATTTTCGCCATCCACTTGATCACGTGTTGACGCATCATGCCCAATCACCAGCTCGTTTGTTATGCCTTCGCTCTGGTAGAGTGTAGCCACTCAATGCCCTACAATGCTAAGGCGTCAAAGTTGCGAGTTTTCAGCTCGTCGTTTTCTTTTTGATTGATCGGAAAGTGGAGTTTTCTGCGCTGCCTGTTGGGCTCGACATAATATCCTGTCTCGTAGTCCGCCACTCCGCATAACTGCCTCCAACGACAGGTATTTAGTTTTGCCTACGTTATTATTAAGTTATCTTGACCATATGAAATAAAAACTGTAAATGGAGACGCATGGTTATTACTGATATTGAATTTGAATAATCACTTTATAGCTAAAATAATGACACGAATACATGCACAACTTTCAGATAGCGCTGAGAGCATGATTTTAGAGGATTTTGCTAGTGATCAAGAGCGAGAAGCCGAGTGGGAAGTATGATTTTTCAGATAGTTAAGATATTCAGAATCTTTAAAAATCAGTAAATATTTTCAACCTATTGAAATATGTTTCTGGAACTATTTCTTGCTAACTTACGCAGTAACTGTCAAATTGAATAAACACAGTGGAGTTCTAGTCATTTAGTAATATTATTTTGATCTAAATTTGTATAACACTGATATATCTGTAGCATAAGCGATATTGTCCAAATAAGACCATTTTTTAAGGAATCATATACGCGAAAAAATGTTTTTTGTTCTCTTTTTATGTAAGATATAAAATTAGCAATCTAATTAACTTAAAACTCACCCGCGAAAAAAAATCGTTAACCATCTTGATGATTAGTGAATGTAACTAAACATTCCACTAAGACGTTCAAAACGTGTGTTTTGAAAATTAAAGAAAATGTAGTTTTCATATCACCGAGTCGAACATATCTTATTTGATCCGTAAAAACTAAATATTCATTTCTGTATCACCATAATACGATTTTAATCAATTCGTTTCAATATGGAAAATAAATTCAACTTACTATAATTACTATTAAAAAATTACTATAAAAGACAAAATGCTTACTTTTGAGTCACCCTAATAAGTAGTAAAGTTAATTTCTATTTTTATAACCAAAATGGAAATTCAGCGTGCAAAAATTTCTTTAAACAAAACTTGAACCTTCCCAACAAAATAATTATTTTGAGCCACCCTAATGTATAATGAAGATTTTTTTACAAGTGAATAGTAAATGTTTAATTTTAATAAGTTTTACGTTTTTCAAAAACGAATTCAGTATACCAAAATTACATAAAACCGTCCTATTAGAACCGATACGGCAATGTTTCGCCTTTAGTCCTCCTTTTGTACTAAGTCGTGCCACTGTGCACTGGGGTACAAATGTACCCCAAGACAACTTTGACACGTGCTTCCACGAAGGCTATAAGCAAACTGGCTATACCACCTTTTCCTACTCTTACTAGGAACTCTAAATTAAATTATGGTTAGGGTCCCAGGTCGATAAATACCAAATTCTCGTCTTCACACTGCTCCAAAAAAGGCGTGGGGTACATTTGTACCCCAGTGCAACGTTCTAGGGTTAGTTTGCTCAGAAATAAAACGATGTTTTGGAAACTTGATCGGGCTACTCTTGAGTTGATTCCTAGTCCCACTAGGAGTGTCCGATCCAAATTTGAACCAAATTGGGCAATGCTAGCTATTAGACCGACGTGCTTGAAGTTTGTATGGCGTTTTTCGATAATTTATATAAAAAAACCATTATCTCGCATTTTCAGCACTAGGTAGCCCTATATGCATCAGATAATCACTACAAGCAAAAATAAAAACGATAATTTCAATCCCTACTACTTTGTCGAAGATTAAAAATCAATCCAACTTTGATAGGAGAAGTTATTAAACTTTAGACTTTTTTTTGAGTCGGTTTTCATGGGGCCTAACAGTGTCCGGTGATGAATTGGTAGTCGACTACACCGAACCTTTTTTTTTGCGAAAAACTTGTTCCACACTCCACCGAACGGAGGGTGCCAATTCTAACTTTTTAACGAAGAGAGGTAGAAAAGGAACACGTTCAGAAAGGTTACTGTAAAATGCATGTTCTACAACTTTGTGGAAGACACCCAATTTCTATCTCTCTCCGTTGAAAAGTTAGTATTAGCACCATCTATGCGGAGATATGTGGAATTAAAATTTTGTAGCCTAACGCTCGGGTTAGGATATCCGCGGATTTTTTTTTTTGAAATTCATAACTCTGGATAGAATTGACCAAATTCCATGCTTAGATGCCAATAAATTGAATATTCTTCTAATTCATACTAATGGAGGCTGGTCTTCCATGGTCCAAAAACACTGGAGTTATTCCGGATTGCGTTGGGGTATCTTGGTTTTGCTATTTGGGGCTTTTTATTAATAACATAGAAATTTTCTATGGGACTTACCTTTAACTGTTTTCAAACTTGTAGGGTTTGCTAAAGGATATCATAATAAAATAATTTTAGGTTCAGCCAATTTCCTCCGAGAGCCCTGGAACCGGTCACAAGAGGCCAATCACGAATGCTCATTGGATCCATTAAAAAGAGAACTCCAACAATGACAAAGTCAGTGTAGGCGGCAGTAGACTATGTGTAAGAACCATTGCAACTATTTTCAAACTATGAGGACGCTTGACCAGCTCACCGGTGTATCCGGAATATGGTCCCAAGAGGACACTTTCATCACATCGCAAAACTTCATCATGCGACATATCAAAAACATCTACTGAACTCCACAAGATGGTAGAAGGTGGGGGCGGGCATAGCGTTGAATAATCGATTGCCTTGTACGCAGTTCACCCGGGTTCGAATCCCAACCCCGTTATAGAGATTTTTCGTAAGAGATTTTTCTAATTCGAAGAGGCTAATGATCTTAAGGTTAAAACCTCTATAGTCTAAATAATAATAATAATGGTTGAAGGTATTCAAAAGAAATGTAGAAGCCATTTGGCCGCGATGTCCAGTTCCTGTGAATCCGGGATATGGCCCCAGAGGGTCACTTTTTTAAAATAACAAACTATCAGCATGCGATGTATCAAAAAACTAATACTAAGCTTCATCAGATGGTTGAAAGCATTCACAACAAGTTCAGGGGCCATTTGGCCGCGATGGTCAGTTCCAATGAATCCGGAATACAGTCGCAGAAGGTCACTTCTATCAAATCGCAAACTTTCATCATGATGTGACATATCAAAAAATGTAAGGGTTGTGTACAGGACACGACCACGGTGACATTAAAAATGTAGTTTTTTTCAAGAGCGTGCAAATGAATTTTATCTATCACACATATCGACTCACGTTCTTGTTCACTCGCCTGTTTTCATATGTTACAATTTGCTATATACCCTCCCCATCAAAACATAATTTATTGAAGGTCTTTTAACGGTAATCTATTAATTAATCAAGTATCTCACTAGGTGATTGGCATTATTTGGCTGATCCATCTAGTAAAAATAGGCTGGTCTGTCTAGAAAATATATTCAAAAGAAAAGTTCCATATTGAGAGCTGTGATGAGGAAGCCCACGCCCGCCAACGGAAATATACAGATTCTCCATGAAATATGAAATTCCATTTTCCATTTAAATTTTCAATAATGTACTAATAAACTTAAGTAAACAATCTTAAGTTTAAGTATTTCTTGATCGTTCGCACTACCAGTTAAAACGGGTTTTTATGCTATCTTGGTGACATTTTTCTTGTTGCTAATTATTAACACGTGTTATAACTCTGTAGTGTAAACATTGTATTATTAAACCAATTCTGCAGCGTTTTGTTATATAGGTGTTTTATGTGGTAATAGGACTGACATAATTATATCTTCAGTACAGCAGTTTGTTTCATAATTTAAAACAGATTTATTTTTAAATTTAAATTAGTATATCCAACCGTTCTATTTGTTGTATACTTTAAAACGCAATTAGAACTGTGTTTTAAATACATAGGGTAGGGCAGATATTCTGACTGGATAAACTGGGAAAACAATTTTAAGTCCAGTAACGCTTAAGACATGGCTTGAATTTGAATCGAAAAAGAACACCCGCTTAAACTGCTGCTGAGACGGTAAGTTCTGTTTTAAAATTTTCCGTTGTGTGCAGTACGAAACAAAAGTGTTTGAAATTAGAAAACAAAAAGTTCTGCTGGGAATGTGATTGTTTCCGATGCAATTACACTCAGATTTTTCACGCAGAGGATACAGGCCGTGTAAATGAAAACCGCGTAAATTTAAAAAAACGCGTTAATGAAAACCGCGTAAATTTCAAAATCCGCGTAAAAAAACCTGAGTGTACTCTCCTATCCTCCTACGCTGCTGAACAGTGCAATAACTACAGAAGCACGTTGTCAGATGCCTTACTGATAAAAAACATATAACCGAAATTTGAAAAATGAAAACCAATAGGCTCTTTACCCTACGCAGCTACAAAGCGCCGTAAACATGGATTAACAAGTTACAACGCACACGCATGCATAACAATAAATATATTTTTTTCAAACGCAACACTCTTAAGCAGCACACACCGTATTGAATTAAATCCAAACCACCCCGCCCACCCACTTTGCAAATCATTCTGTGACACCGCGCTGGTAGCCGAAAAATCCGCACACGGCCACCGCTGCCGAAAATGCATAGCGTCTACCGCTTATTGTAGTGCCCAGACGCTGCAACCATGATCTTACCCGTTCGACATAAGAACAAAAACTGATTCAAACGGGTACGCGTCACCTCTATTTATAAACTAACCGTATATGGTTTAGTCACTTAGGTGCGAGTGTGTGCAAATGCCAACGTTACCGAAAATCGATAGCGCTTATTGCATCGCCCGGAGACGACGTTGCTCGTGTGGGATAAGAGCAACAACTGATTTAAACGGACATGCGTTGCTTCTATTTATGACTTTTCGTGTTTCATTGAGCAACTAACCTGCCCTCTCTTGACGGCTGTGTCTGAGAAATCTGCCTCACGAATGGTAATTTTCCCGTTTTTCGTGAACTTTTTAATTTTACCATTTTCCAAAAGTCTACTTTTATTGGGGAAATATTAAATTATTACCAATATTTAAGTTAGGTGTTTCTGAATCGGTTGGTGTATGAATGATTAGAATCCATCTAGTAATATCGGAGTTATAAGCGTGCAAACCTTACATAGTTTCGTTACATGGGAGATAGTTTAGATTTTAGAATGACACCTAGCCCCAGATAGTGGAGTAAGACATTTTTAATGTCAAAAACATCTACTGAGCTTCATAAGATCGAAGGCATTCAAAATAAGTTTGGAGGACATTTAACCGCGATGGTCCCTTCCAATGAATCCGGAAGGCCGTCCCAGAGGGTCACTCTTATTATATCTCAAAAATCTCTACCCGAGCGTTGAGATGTTAACTGCTCAAATTCTTCTAAACATACTAAATGCAACCATTATTTTGCAAAAAAATGTACACTACCAAGCGCTGTTAGACCCTACGCAAGACTGACTCAGACATCATTTCCTTAACCGTTATGTGTCCAACAAAAAAACACCTTTAACAGGCCGACGTGGGTGCCCGGGTACCCAAAATTGAAGTTCTCATAACTATGGCTTCCTCTAACCAATTTGGACACTTTTAGGTGTTTTGGATTCAGGAACTCGTTTACCTTTCGATTCTGTAAAATAGAACCGGATGAATGGATCTGGTGCTTGGTAATACGGATTTCCGGAGTAATGTTCCAGTACTAGGGTATGATTTATGAATTTTAATAATGTCCTAGAAATATGAGATTCAAAACTCTTCAAATTGTCTCGGAAGTCTGTTATTTATTGTTACGGGGCCCTATAGCAATTTTAAAGATGAAATCGGAATGGAATGGCCAATCATGGCCCCACGGGAACCTGCTCCGGAATGTCCGTTCCGGGATCAAATCACCAAATGGTTCCAAAACCACGATATACAGCCTACTGATGCAATTCCAGGATTTTTGATACCCATATTGCTAGTATTCCATTGAAGTTCACAAATAGTATCCCAGCGCTGGAACCTGCTTCCGGAATTCTGGATTTCCGGGAACCGAATGAACTAACCAGTTTCATTTTTACCAGGTCTAAAATTGGATGAGTTCCTGCATCCAAAACACCTAAAAGTGTCGAAATCGGTTGGAAATTGTCTTAGTTACTGGCATTTCGGTTTTGTAGGTACCCGGGAACCCACGTAGGCCTGTCACGTAGTAAAAAAATCAGGAGCCCCTCCTCACTGCCCCTTCTACTATATCAACAAAATTATTAACCCAAAAGCTTGACTTAGTGAAGTTTTAAGATGTCACAAAGTTTCAATTTCCAACTATGGATAAAACACGTGAATTTCATTAATTAAAACCTAAAAAGGTACCCGGGTACCGCGTCGGACACATAACGGTTAAGGGGGGTTTCGCATTCAAATGACCAAAAAGTAAGCAAAATTTGCATTTTTGTGGATCAATGAAAAAGCATAGAAGTCAACAGTTTTAGGATTCAAAATGCTTATATTTTCTGTCTTCATTTACAATTTTTTTTCAAGACGAAAAAAACAAAATGGCACCCGTGGTGTCGTTCTGTCTAAGGTTAGGTGCGCGTGGAATTTTAAACTGCGCACAGCCTGCTGCCTCAGGATCGATCTAAAACACCAAATAATAATAAGGCTATAAAGTAAACTTAATTTATTGAAGGAATTACCTAAGAACGGGTAAAACCACTTTAAATTTGACGTAATGGTCTCAAACTTTGTGATGGATTTTTTGCCCATTTTCCACTTTAATGCATCACTAAAAATATAAAGCATTTATCGATTTTATAGGCCATTCCTCCAAAGAAAAATGTTTTCTTTCAAGGAATCAAAAGATGAAGTCTTTATATCGAAAAAAATTCAAATGAGGTCGTATACAGTTTTGAAAAACCTTTTGTAAAACCTTTTTTGAGATAAACGCGTTTAAATTTTTGAGAAAAATTTCTGTGAATTATTCCTAGTAGAATGTCAATATTTTGTAACAATTACATGGGATTATGGGTTTTAGATGCTGATCACGGCTTTGAAGTCAGTTTTACAAAATTCAAAATGGCCGATCCAATATGCCGGACATCCCCAAAAAAATAAGTGCTATTTCAGCCAGAATCGAGAATTTGAGTTAATACGTATCAAAATGGCGATTCCAATATGGCGAACTAAGATGTGACTTTATGAATTTTGATCATTTTTTTTTCTTTTTTCATCGTTTGTTTGTTGATAGCTCACGATTACTCTGCGGTACCTCTACAGATTAAGCCGTGAAATATGTTCTCGAGACCTGTACACATGTACAGTGCAACGCGGAGCATTCTGGGAACGTGCATAAAAAAGGTTTCTACCTGGGGCGCGCGTGTCGAGCCGAGAGCGTCCCATGGCGGCCAGGACACCGCTTCGAACAATGGCTTGATCGCGGATCGAAAAAATATCAGATCAATACAATATAGTAGACACTTATACCTTTCAAAAAATGCAAACAAAAACAAATCATTTTTTGGGAATAGTAGTATAATATGCATTACAGTGACCAGTTGATTTAAGCGCTATTTTGCAATTTCGTTTTCAAAAGGGTGTAGCTCAACGGTTTGTTTCGGAAATACAGAATAAACAAACTGTCTATCTTATTGTTGGTTGTAAATTTAGTTGATGATAATAATTGTCAATTGAACACCCTTCTCGTTTCAACCGTTGATATAATGAAAAGAGAGACACAAAGATTAACTTCATTCACGTCACAAATCTAATTAACCTTCATCTAAACTCAAATCGCTTTACAAAAATCACGAGATACACTTTACCCATCCCCTCCCTACTCGCAGTCAATTCCTCCAATTGTTCCACAAGAGTGGAAAACATTTCAAATTTAGGTTTCTCTAATCCGACGATGCTCCAGATAAGAAGAGGCTTGAGATCAGTAGAGAGAGAAAAAAAAGTTCCAAATCCTCAGTGTCACTTCGCTTTGACTCCGGTCTGACAGCAAGGCGACCCTCGTCGCTCCCGCCATCCTACATTACTAAACAGCGAGGCTTAACAACTTACTGTTCCAGCAGGGCAATTTTCCCCACCCTATCATCTTCTTGGCCGGTAGGTCGGTCGGTCGGTCGGTTTGCTGATGTTATTTCCTCTTCGGTTACGGTGCGGTAGCTGATCATCAAATAAAATAAAAAAAGGGAACAAACGAATCAAGCCACAACAACCGACAACGTGTGGGAGGGTGGCGATATTTCATTTCCTCATCGCCGAAGGATTAGACGCCTGGAATGAATCGTTCAACAGGAAATAAAAGTGATGCAAACAATGCGAAAAGTGTTCTGCTGAATCGACTATTTCATCGGCTCAACCTCCAGATTCAACAGTCGGAAGCCACAGAGGAGGAAAGTGCGAGAGATCTTCGGGAAAGATGTCCTCCCATTGTTCCTACACCGACTGACTGAGGCTGCTAAAGTGCTGATGATTTTTTTTTCTGTTTCATTCCCCCGAATAGCCTTCCTTTTTTTTCCTCGAACGCATGTTCCTGGATGCCGTAATTTATGCTGCTCTCACTCCAGGCGTGTCGCAAGGGCTTACGTCTTTTTATCCTATTTTGCACGCAGTTTTTCATTTACCACTTTAGCTAAAACGGTTTCGGACGCTTTTTTTCACTTTCCTAAACAGGCAGATTTTCTGTCCCCATGAGGATCTACCCCGTATTTTATTTGTCTGGCAAAGTGTTGGCAAGTGCACGGCGGTTGAAGCTTACGATGCCTTGAAGAAAAATTCCAGTAAATTTGTTGTCTGTAGGCAAGTAAATAACATTTTGTCTCTTACGTCTAACCAATGAGCAGACAAGTGCACGAAGGCATACGCATTGTATGCAAACATTTTTAGAACTTTAAACTCGGAATCGGACCTTCCGCAAGCGTCATATCCCAGGGCACCCAAACTGCAAACCAAGTGGAAGAATTCAACATCTTTCTCGTCAGTGTCACCACTGCACAGTATCGCCTAGCTAGACAAAACCTTAGTACTGTTCGGAAATAAATATTTTATTTTACCCCGAAGTATGAAAAAGGTGATTTTTCATAATATGTCTGAAGGAGTGAATGTTGAATTTCTGAGCCACCCTAAGTGCCCTAAGTGTGCTGAAAAAAATATTCATCAACTATGAATTCAGCGTCACAAAAGTTTCTTACATATTGAAGTTTTATCCGATTTTCGTGCGGAGAATGACCACTGTGCACACCGTCACGAAGGCCAGCCCTGGGGTGCGAAATAATACGAGGAAACGAAATTATCTCGAAATTCCGGAACACCATCTCAACAACCCTCTCGGAATCCTAACCAGCGCAACCCGTTCCGCCAGAGCAAAGCATTGAGATCCTTTCGAACCGATATGCTTTGCTGCGGTGCGAAGCCGTTCACACTCGTCCGTCACACCAGAGGAGATAAGTGTAACCCAGCAAATTAGAATAAGATAAAACAAAATTCTTCGTATTGGGCCGCAGAACAGCACTCACTTGATGGGATTAGCAGTAGAGTGAGTCCTACACCAAATTGGTATTGAAGCATCCGAATGTGTACGTCGGTTGTGAAGGATATTCGGGTGGGGTTGTATTTCTCTGCCTCTGATGTGGCTTTCTGCGGTTTTCTCAACCCATCAAACTCTCGTGTATAGCCTTCAGTGTGACTCAACATGTACTGGGGACTCTTTCGTAATCGTATCCTTGTAGCAAAATGTTATCCAAGAAGAGATGCATAGAGATGAGCCCGCCGAAGGAGATCAATTTCATGCTGTTTGTGGGTAACGCGTGGAATGTGCAATTTCTTCATCAGCTCATATATTCAGAAGATCAGTTATCTTTACTCTATTGTTACTACTCCGGGCGGAGCTGTCGAAGAATGACAATAGTGTATTCCCGCTTCTTGCTCATGAATGCGTTTTCTTTGATGAGTGATTGTCTACTGTAATCATTGGGATGGTTTCAACAGTTATATGTCGGACAGGATAAGCGGGTACCTTAAAATTTTCCGCCCGAGAATGTTCAATCCCAAGTAACAATCTTAATGCTTAGTAGATTTATTCAGATTTTATCATAGTTTTATCATGGAAACTTTCACAAGCTGTGATTTTAAAATAGTTTTATGCGGTCGGCATAAAATAAAGTCAACAAGTATTCTTTAAAACCAGTTTATAACTACTACGATAAAACTTGAATCAATCAAATACAACAAGGTTTTATGATATACTTGTTTATAATCATTTTAAACATTCAAGCACTATAAAGGCAATATTAAAACTTCGATAAAACCGTCATTCTTATTAGGGATATGTGATGCGCCCACAAATTATTGCAGTGACAGTTTACTTAAAATCTAAACGATTGTCTCGAAGTCACAGAATGAGCGCGTGGAAAGCATATAAGGCGAGTGGAACATACAAAAGGAAAGTTAAGGAAAATATAAAGGGAATTCTTAATACAGCGATGCAGAATAACGCTTCATCGAATGCTCCGCATGATATCAGTATTGAATACCCTATCACAGAATTGCTAAATGAAACGGATGGTGAAGTGAGGATTGGCTTAGAATCATATGCGAATACAGAAAATGAAAATTTTATTGACGTTGCCGAATTTTATGAAGATGAGACACTCGCTAACATGGATTTTCTGAAGGATCTTAAGCTTTGGGCTCTATCTTCCAACATAAGACACAATGTAATGAAAGAGCTATTAAAAATACTGAACAAACGGTTATCCAATATACTTCCACAAGATCCACGAACGCTTCTTAAAACAGCACAATCAGTAGCATTAATCCCGGTTGGAGATGGTCATTATTGGCATCATGGGTTTAAGCCTTGCATAGAAAAAGTGTTTAGTGAAATATTGGAACCAATGAATATTTCAGTAAAATTTAATTTGGATGGCTTACCAGTGTACCAAAGCTCCAAAGATGAGTTTTGGCCTATATTATTCAACATCGATGAATATCCTCACATCAAACCAATGGTTATAGGCATCTACGGAGGAAAACATAAACCTACGGACTTAAATGCTTTTCTTAACCCGTTGGTCGAAGAAATGAACGACGTTTGTAAAAATGGCATGTTCGTCAATGGGCACAAAATCATTGTAAAAATTCTTTGTTTCGTGTGCGATTCGCCTGCTAGAGCTTTCGTGAAGGGTGAGTAGTACTAAAATTTTATTTAAACAAAGCGTATTTTACGTTGTCATATTTTATACACAGGGGTAACGAACTTCAACGCTCAGAATGGATGCCAGAAGTGTGTCACCCAAGGAGAATATTCGTATGTGTCAAATACAAATTACTATCCACAGATTAGTTGTCCTGCGCGAACTGATGCCGACTTCCGAACTAAAACATATGGAACACATCATAAAAACGACTCACCATTGTTAAAACTTCCGATAGACATGATAAAAGACTTCCCAATAGGAGATTCACTTCATCTGATCGACCTTGGGATCATGAAAAAATTTCTTCTTGGATGGCGTGATGGGAAAATTGGGTCTTACAGAACTAAATTCTCGGCTCAAATGTCAGCTGAAATATCTAAGAAATTGTTACAGCTCCGGATGCCTGTAGAGATTCATCGATCGGTACGTGGTTTGGATTGCCTTTCTCACTGGAAAGGTCTCGAATTCCGTACATTTTTGCATTATATTTCCATTGTTGTCTTGAAACCTGTGCTCCCGTCAGACGTATATGAACATTTTCTAGTATTCTTTTGTGCTATTACAATTTGTTCGTCCAACCTGTATTCAACAATGCAAGATTTAGCTCATGAATTGTTGACGCATTTCATTGAACTGTATAAAAGTATTTATGGAGTAGATTATATAGCAAGCAATGTTCATAACCTAATCCACTTAGTCGATTACGTTAAACGCTTCGGTCCGTTATATAAATTCAACGCATATCCGTTTGAAAACAAACTATTTGAAATAAAAAATCTAATTCGAACCGGTAGCAAACCATTAGTACAGATCGCAAAACGTCTAAGTGAGTTGAATCAGGTTACTACAAACGCTAATTTGAACCCAAAAAAGAACCAACCAGTTCTGCACAACGAAATGCATTCATTTCCAAAAAACATCAATCAAAATCAAGGGATTTCTAAAGAGCAATCAAAAAAATTCTCTAAAATTAAATGGGAAACATTCTCCTTGAGTGCAGATTCTACTAATAAATGGTTTTTGACGACCGATAATCAAATAGTAGGATTAGATTGTGTAACTGAAGAAGATGATATGGTTCAGATCACAGGATCTAGCTTAAACAATATTTACCCTTTCTTTAAAACACCTATTTGTTCAAATGTACTTAATATCTATCAATCTGATAACAAAACCTACTCTGCAAAATCATATGACATTTCCAAAATAAAATGTAAAATGATCACTATTCCCCTTAACGATACGCATTCCGTTTTCTTTCCGCTTCTTCATACTTTGTGATGTTTTCATTAGAATGATATAAGAAGAGTCAAACTAAATAAAACATAAAACATTAAGCCAATTTATTTAAACGTACCATTTCAACGTAACATCATCATAGTACAAATTTGCTTTAAGAATTTTATTGGGCACCCTGTTGAAGGCTATGTTGACGGGCACCATACTGCAATCTTTTTGGACGATTCTTATGTTTAGATACTGTTTTAGATAGCAATCGTTGTTTGCTATTTTTCAGTACCCGTTTGAAAAATTCATCGCATTTCATGGCTGTGAAACTACTATCCGCTTGAAGAACAAGTTTCAAAAATAGTAGTCTGACTCTTCTGTAAGTCATGAATGGAATTTTCATCTGCGGCTCAGACTCCTCGTTAAGTTCTACTGATGCAGTGTTGTCTCTGGAGATACCAGTCCATGTACATCTTGTAAGGAACTATCGAGTCATAAAATAATCGATAAGACGATAGCAGCAATCAATACCATCCTCCTTTGAGGTTGTGCCGCAAATGTAGCTCATGTTTTTAACGTATCTGCTTATGGCAGTATCGTCCTTTAGAATACTCTCCAAGTCATCCAACATCTCCAATGACTCGACAGGTTTAAAAAAATCTTTTGTGTAAACTTCTGAAGCACTTCTATCAGAACCTGATTCCATTTGCATCACTTTTTCATTCAGATAATCAAAACTTGCCTTCAATTGAGCAAGGACGGTGATCATTTTATTCTGATTATCAATGATGCGTGCTTGGTTGGTTGCGATGTCTTCCAATGATACCGCTTGGCAGCTATTGTTATCAATAGTCTCTATATTTGCAGCACTCATTTCTTCTTCAAGCACTGTTGACGGTAAATAAAAGGTGTTCGGAGTGCCAGTATCTTCCTGTGGTGAAGTAACCTGCGATTTATTTATGATTGCAATTAATGTTTTAGTCAACCTTTAATCTTAACTTACCAAAGTGCCTGGAACTTCACCTTGAACGGATTGAAAGTTATAGTCAGCGGGTTGCAAAATTCCGTTGAAGTCTTTCGGGAAATGTTTCATGCTCGTTTTTGGTGCAACTCTTCGTGTGCATGAATTTTTGAAAGAAACCATTTCCTCTGTTTCGGTGTCGGAAAGTGCTTCCATTCGTTCAAGCTCGCTTTCTGCTTCCAGCAGTGTCCGGTACTCTCGTTTCTGAATGCAGACCATCTGTTGCCATTTGGATGTCGGATGAGAGTACTCATCCCGAAGCAATTTGGCAGCACCTGTTGCCTTTGGCCACCACAAGATACCATCTTTCTCCCAGGCGGAAGGAACAATGCAAAGACACTGCTCACCTTCCTCCATAGTTTGCAAAATTTTGAATGGCATGCTTCAAAATTTTCTAAATATAACAATATCACTTGATTTATTTATTAGTTTTTTTACATTTGAGCGAAAAAAATTTGTCTGCAAACAAACGTCACTTTTCACACACGGCAAAATTATATTACCCATTTTATGAAAACAAAGTACCCTGTTTCTAAAATTGTCAGAAGCTGTCTAAAATGAACTCAGGTTAAACCTAAAGTGGACCATATATGAGCAGAAATATTGATAGTAAAGCAAATATTGATCAATATATTGATGGTGTAAAGCCATTTTGAAAATATTTATTATATGCAATTCAAATGAGATTAAAGCAGTCTTTTCAATATTTTTATTGACAAGATTCCTGTCTCGTGTAGAGTCTGATTAAAGCGGACGCTACACGAGCAGATATATTGATAATGCACCAATTATTGATCAATACCTTGATAGTGTAAGGGCATTTTGAAAATATCGATCCTGTAGAATTCACCATTGTCAATAAAAAATATTGACAAAACTGCTTCAATACGTCAATCCCATTTGATTTCTATATGATCAATATTTTTAAGATGCCCTTACACTATCAATATATTGATCAATAAGAGATTTATTGACATTATTTCTGCTCGTGTAGGGTCCACATTGCACCATTAATATATTGGACACTATTTGGTTTGTTGTCAATATTTGTGCTCATATGGGTGTACTAAATGGGATTGACGTATTGAAGCTGTCTTGTCAATATTTTTATTGACAATACTTTTGAATACTTTGGGTACGCTTATTAAAGCAGTCTTGTCAATATTTTTATTGACGATATTCTTGTCTTCATTTGCCTGTCATTGACATTCCAATCAAGCACGAGACCTGTCAATGGTCCTCGTTCAAAGATTCGCAGAAATTTTTCTCGGATTGAGTACTTTTGACAGGTCTCGTGCTCGATGGTAATGACTCTGACAGATAAATAGGTTCTCGAGAAAATGAGCATTTTTCAACAACGTTTGATGACAGTATACCAATTTGGAATAAGTCAAGGAGTGATTTCAAAAGAGTTGAAATGTATTGATTATTAGTATCAAAAAGTATCCTATCGTTGCCAGCTTCGAACATGCGAATGGGTATTTAATGTTCTGAAAAAAGGTCACGCAATTTTGCCGTGCATAATATCGATCCCCAGTCAACGTGAAAGGCATCTAGGCGGATAAAGAAAACTCACCGACTAGCAAAGGTGTAATGTAATTTTAGTTTGGGCTATTTGCCAGCAATCCGACTCGCTACGGAAACTGTGTTCAGTATAATACCGAATAAAACCAGCAAACGTATTGCCAAAACCACTGTAGAACTAGACGCTCCCAAGATGGCATAGAAAATGCTTGGATAAGACCACTAGGTTTATCGAAACCTTTATATTTCCAATTTAGGAATAAATAATCCTATCCAAGTATTTTGAATGCGTAGCAAGTTTTATATGAAAAAATGGCGCTCATGAACAGAAATTTCATAGAATTTGAGAAATTTTCATTATTTAAACAGCGAATCATTCACCAACAGTATCGATGAACGAGGTATAGTACTTGGGGACACATTTTTAAAAGTATGAAGGATAGTATGAAACAAATATTACTGTCTATCCAGTATTTCTTAGAGCAGTGAATTAATGTAAGGAGGAATAATTTTCGAAAATTACTCACGTTTATGAGTATTAACGAGGCGCTTTAATTTATAGTGACTTTTCGTCCAATATTTACCATAAATTTTGAATCGCATGCATTCAATATCTAATGATGAGTTTTCAACGTTAAGTAAACTAAATTATTCTATATCAAGATGGAGTACCGGTTATTAATACTAAACTGGCACCATGTTTAATGTTTGCATCTCCATCTACAAAATAAAACGACAATATTTTTTGTTTAAATGAAC
This sequence comes from Topomyia yanbarensis, assembly GCF_030247195.1. Lineage (NCBI taxonomy): Eukaryota > Metazoa > Arthropoda > Insecta > Diptera > Culicidae > Topomyia > Topomyia yanbarensis. The sequence continues at coordinate 336,681,329 of NC_080672.1, read as the reverse complement.
CTGTCAAATTTTGATCGTAACTTTTGACGTTGTCAAGTAGTGCGCATATAAAATCTTATGAGCTAATTGAGGAGTAATTTATGCAGTTTGTATCTAGCTTTATAGCAGTTACGAAGTGGTTGTCCAAACTATCATATCAGCAAAAGGTTTTATATTCATAGTTCTAACAACCACGCGCAGAACGTAATACAACAATAATAAAACCATGACTCCTATGACGGTTGGCATATGAGGTTTTAATGATTGCAATAAATCTGGGCCAATTAGCCATAACATGGTTTTAAAGCAAGCCTCGGGAGGTTAATAGCACTACGCAGTTGTCAGATAAAGTTTTATGGATTGGTTTTATTGACTGCTTTAAAACTTCAATAAAACTAAAATTGTTACTTGGGAATGCTTCTCTCTAGCTCGAAATTGTTGATTACTAATATGGTTGAACATCGCCAGGTATAGCTTTGGATAACAATGACGATATTTTTATTTTTAAATCAATACTGCCTTCATTGCTTACATAATTACTGCCTACAATCCCAAATTAGTCTCATGTAGATAGGGAATCATGGGACTGACTTGCGATTATGAGCAGAATAGATAAACTATCTAAGAACAAATCACAACCATTTCAGAATCCAATTCAATGTATTTTCAGAAATTCAGAGCGGAACGCATAGCAGGACCATATAGGGGAAGATGGTGTAAAACGCACCCCCTGACGAAATATGATCATAACTAAGCTATAGAACATCAATTGGGAGAATTTAATTAATGATATCGTTTAGCCAACATTTTCCTCTATAATCAAAATCATAACGCTTCGCAAAATATTCAAAAACATGAAAATAATTCAATTCTTCAAAATCATTAAAAATCACCTTTTGAGACCCCTCACTGCATACCCCTACCTACGCCTTCAGCGGTCAAATTTTTTTTTTTCGATATTGCATCAAATCTCGACGATACAAGCATTTTAATGACATTTGGCATCAAAAATACAAATTCGATTTTGAAATTTTCTTTTACTCCCCCCTTTGAGAATTTTTCCATTGAGTTTATATGGGAATTTGCTGTGTGGCCGCACTCTTCAACCCGTAACTCCGGAACCGGAAGTCCAATCAATAAAAAAAATCAATAGCAGACGATGGGAAGGTTGTACCTTTCATTTGACACTGAAAATCGGTCCAGAGAACAGAGGTGACATTTTTTTCCACATACGCACACACACATACATACACACTGACATTTTCCGATCACGACGAACTGAGTCGAATGGCATATGACACTCGGCCGGGATTAGGTTGTTAATTTTCAGAGTGATTGCATAACCTTTCTATATGATAATGGTAAAAATACGAACATTGATATAAAATAAAAATGCATAAAACTGAAAAACTCGAAAATAATAAAATATATTTAACATTAAAAACAAGAAATATTTAAAGCATAAGAAAAAGTGAATAAAACTTTAAGAATGCATAATGGTAGAGGAATAGATATAAAAGACAAAAATAAAATAAACATGACGAAATTAAAAAAAATGGACCGGAAGATTTTAAAAAATTGGAAAGACGAAAAAAGGAAGAATTTTGGAAGGTATGGATTGAACAAAAACGGACAAAATGGAAAACAAAAAATAGGAAAATAAAACCAAAATGGTATACCATATAAACACATAAAATCGATAAAATAACAAGAAGAAATTGAAAAAAAATAATTAGAAATTCAAACAACAACCTAAATGTAAAACGAAGAAAAAATGCGCATAATGGCAAAAAAGATAAATCTTATGTTTTCTAGAAAAATAAAAAACAAACCTATTGGAAAATGACCAACAGAAAAAGCACTTTCAAAATAGGTTAAATAAAGAAATGAAAAATTACAGAAATGAACAAAACGAAATATAAAGTAACCTGTGTAAAATCAAATAAAATTATATTAAATTAGCAATGAGAAAAAATAAAACTACGGAAAGCTAAAAACTAGAAAACATGTACCAAAATACGAGATCATTTTGGAATGAACTTAAAAAAAGGAAAAATGCAAAAATATATGGAGAAAAAAGAAAATAGAAGGGGATAATAGGAATGAATAGAGCAAGCAGACAAATTTTAAAAGTTGGATGGAATGACAAAAGAAACAAAAAAAAAGAAGGGTATTAAAATAAGAATTAAGGTAAGTGGTAGTGTTAAAAATGCAAAAATGAAGAGCGATGGATAAAATAAAAATATGGTAAATGAAAATAGATAAAAAAGGCAGAATGTTGAAATTGCAGAAATACAGCTTGAAAAAAATTTAAAGTGGGCCGCGACTTCCGGAGGGTTAATATAACATTTCACTAAGCCGCCCAAAAACAGTGCTTTTTAAAGTGTTTAAAATTAATCAACGAAATTTTAGCAAAATGTTAAAAAATCCATGTAAAAATAAAAAAGGGGAAAATAGCGAAACATGAATCAAATTGCAAATAAGGGTTGGGGTTGGATTTTACGCTATGCTGGTTTCGAAAACATTCATAACAGCTAAATAGGCTCTGCTCTATTTCTTATGTAGCTCGTTGCACAAAATATATCATATATTCTTCACATTCACCACAAGGTGTAATGTTGTGGCAGAGCATCAAGGTGTATTTTTTCGCATTAGAGGGATTCCATGAGAAATCGGCCGACCGCAAAATATGACCATCGTCGACTCGAACGAAACTTTGCAGGTGTGTTCGCTGTATGAATCTCCATGATATTCTCTGGCAATTGGAATATTTTGATACGAGAGTAATTTTTCAAAAGGGCGTAAACATTTCTACGTGTATGAATTTCAAATTTTTTTGTTCGCTTACTGTGTTTTATACAGCAAAACTATCTGAGAACAAGTTACAGGGAACGAATACTTCTAAGTTTTTCTAACAATAACTTCTTACATGTTTTTAAATTTCATACTAATTGACATACAAAATTGTAATTTTATTACAGAATATAATTCTAAGCGCTATTTAAAATCAAAATGCATTTAACAAAAATCTTCCAAAATTTTGCTATTTCAAAAACAATTAATTCGTGTAATTATGCTCTTTTTAAAAGTTGTTCGCGTTACCCCATCAAATAATGCCGAAAATTTTATGTTTATCGATTTAAAGACGTAAAAGCAACCATTTTAGTGTATTTGGATCATGGAGAAGCTTTCAATAAAAAAGTTTTCCTAACAACAACTTTTGACATTTTTTTTATAATTCTTACTATTTGCAGTCAAAAATATAATTTTCTTTTTGAATATGATTCTAAACGCCATTTTAAATCGAAATGCTCTTAACAAAAAATTTCTAAAATGTGGTAGATATTTTAACTTTTGTTTTAACAACACAATTATTTTGTTTTATTGCGACCTTTTCATAAGTTAGTCGCGTTTCTCCATCAACAATGATAGGTTTTTCAGAAGGCCCGTAAACTTTCGTGCAACTTTCTCTTTGACATCAAGGCGATATTGTAAACCATTTGAAAGTTACATGAAAGCAACCAAAATATATTTCAACCATAGGGTCTGTTGATTAAACTATATAGCTGAATCATATGTTGTTTGTTTTCATGTAACTTTAAAAAGTTTCACAATATCACCTTGATGTCAAGAAGAAAGTTGCAGGAAAGTTTACAGGCCTTTTGAAAAACCTATTATTGTTGATGGAGAAACGCGACTAACTTATGAAAAGGTCGTAATAAAACAAAATAATTGTGTTGTTAAAACAAAAGTTAAAACATCTCGAGAACTACTACATTTTAGAAATTTTTTGTTAAGAGCATCTCGATTTAAAATGGCGTTTAGAATCATATTCAAAAAGAAAATTGTATTTTTGACTGCAAATAGTAAGAATTATAAAAAATTGTCAAAAGTTGTTGTTAGGAAAACTTTTTTATTCAAAGCTTCTCCAGGATCCAAATACACTAAAAAGTTGCTTTTACGACTTTAAAACGATAAACATTAAATTTTTGACATTTTTTGATGGGGTAACGCGAATAACTTTTAAAAAGAGCATAATTACGCGAATTAATTGTTTTTGAAGGAGCAAAATTTCAAATATCTCGAAAACTATCGCATTTTGGAAGATTGTTGTTGAATGCACTTTGATTTTAAATGGTTCTTAGAATTATATTCTGTAATAGAATTACAATTTTGTATGTCTATTAGTATGAAATTTAAAAACATGCACGAAGTTATTGTTAGAAAAACTTTTTTACCTATTTTTTTCCATCATGCAATCACATTCAAAATGTTTCTTTTCTCTTTAGGTTTTTGGTAACAAAATATAAAAAATTTAAAGAAATGGGTTTTTTCGCAATTTAAATTTTTATCATAAATTTTTGATTTTTTGAAAAATGACACAACATTTTTTCAGTGTATATTTTTTTCAGACAGAAGTATTCATTCCCTGTAACTCGTTCTCAAATAGTTTTGCTGTATAAAATACAGTAATCGAACAAAAAAAAATTTGAAATTCATACACGTAGAAACGTTTACGCCCTTTTGAAAAGTTGCTCTTAAGTCAAAATAATCTTATTACCTGTGGAAAATATTTAGTCTTGCATGACGGTGAAACGTGTAAAGTTTCATTGGAATCTAAGATGGTCGGTCACGATTTTAAAGATTTTCGGACGGATCTTCGTGGAATTCCTCATTAATGAACAGTTTTGTTAATTTAGTGGGGATAGTACTTCACATCCTTGAAGATCCACAAAAAATCAAAAAGCACTAGCCACTCTCGCTGTGAAGGATAACCCGAGCAAACTTTGCTCTGCTCTACAGTAAACAAACACGGGGCGTAAAATCACACTCCAGTGTCTTTCGAGAAGCTTTGTGAGGAGCATATAATCCGTTGATCCATTGAAGTGAAGGTCCTGTGGGGTAAAGTAAATTTGAACCCAAATGGTGGTGAACACTTTTTAAATATATTGGCCAACACTGTGTGCTAGATGATTTATAGAATGATGCTGAGAGTTCCTGATGAAGAAAAAATTGTAAAAAAAAATCCACTGGATTCTTCTGGGCGTAATCCGAATTACCTGGGCATAGACCCCGAATTCGTCTCCAAAAACCGATATTGCAATAAAAGGTTGAGAAGTTTTCTTTTTCTTTCTAATAAATAAAAAAAACGATTTCGTATTGACGAAATCTAAAGACAACCTCATGACTTCTAATCAAATCATTTAGTTTTTACCCCTAGCAAGTCTGATCTTATTTTTTATTTCGATTATAGAAATTTTAACCTTAGGCCTTATTCGCTTCTTCATTCAACTTAGAAAATTTTCTTTAAAAAATTCTCCTTTCCTATGTGCGGGGTTAGAAATCGAACTCAGGTGAGCTGTGTACATGGCAGTCGATGTACCAACTACGCTATGCCCGCCTTGGTCTGATCTTCTGATTGGGTACAAATATATATTTAATATCATGCAGTAGTTAATAATTTTCTAGTGACATCATCATTCATAATATTCTAGTCACATCATACACAAGATATTGATTTTTTTGTTGAAAGTATGTTTACTATGGCGGACATCCGACTGGTGTTGCCGTTTTCTAGAAATATTCAAAGGGTGCATTTTGCCCCGGGGGTACGTTTTACCCCATCTTCCACTAGGTATGCGAACGCACGGACGAAGGTGTTTCCGAGAAACGTCACCCACTCGTTTGCACGATTTTTTTGAATTTTCTTCATATTTCACTTTCAACATTCTTTCGATTTGCCGTGACATATAACAAAATAGGTTATTGGTCAACTACAACAAATCACGGTTTGTTTTTTTTTTATCGTACGCAAAAGTCCATATTTTTATCGATAAATGCGTTTTTGTTGGTTTTATTGATATAAACAAAATCTGCACTTTTCTCGACAATTAGGTACAAAAGTAGCGACTTGCTTTACTAAATAATACATTCAACTGTGTGTTGATATACATACAAACAAATTTTCAAATAGTAGATATTGTGTTTTCCTTAAAAAAAATCACGAAAAACTGCTTCTTTTTCAACATTTAGCACAGGTCACCTCCCTAACAGACCGAAAGAGTACCTGAATACCCGCAAGACTGAAATGATATTACTAAGAACATTTTTTAGATGGATAATTTTGGAGATTTGAGTTTAGAACATCATCTACTTGTAGATCCAGTAAAGATGAACCGAATGTATTAATCTCATTACCGGAAATCCGAATTTCTGGTGGCATATTTTGGAATTGGGATATTATTTGAGAAATTCTCGTAGAATCCTATACTGAGAGCCAATCGATTCAAAAAATACTTCCCGTTTAAAATCATATACATTGAACGCGCTAGAACCAAATTGATCCTTTTATTCGGATCAAACATAATTCGCTAAATTATCTAAAGATTTCAAAAGAAATGAAGAATAAATATTCAATCGTGAAAGCTAACTCGGAAGATCGCCTAGTTAAGCTCAGAATTGTAATATTCTGATTAAATTAAGCAAATTACGTTTCTGGCAAAACGGTTTTTATGAAGAACTACCGCGTCTCCATGCCCGCTCACAAAGTTGACATCGACGGTGTAATTACCGATACGAGTTTTCCGGTTTTGGAACCACTGAAGCACGAGGTTGGTTGTTTCAAGGCCCCCTTTTCCGACGAGCACAGGTTTTCAACTGCAATCGCACTGCTTTAGACCAAATGATGTGTTTTTTTTAAACTCGGGTCGTTTAACTTTGGTAGGAGAAGTACTAAATATAGCTACACCACTCACCACGACTATTCGTGCTCTTTTTGCTCCAGAGTGAGATTCCGATCATCTCCATATTGAAACAGTTTTTGCTGAGATTTCTTGCGAGGGGCTTAAATTTTTCTTTTGACATAATGTCGAAGCAAACTGCTCTTGATCTTAGAAATTTGAAATTAAACCAAAAAGTTTTCAACGCTGCCAGAAAGACCAACAATATTAACATTTTAACCAGATGTATGACTCCTTGGGCACCGGAAACTTTGTGATATAGCGGAACTCTGGGAATGTCTTCTCGATGACACCACATCTAGCCCATGGCCACGTAACAATACCACTTGTGTTTCTATGAAACTGAATAAACGAGCGATAAAGGCAATAATTTTCATGTCGTGCAACTGAAAAACGTTCGACTTTGATTTTTTTATCAACCTTGCATAATAATACCATTTATTGTGAATAAATTTGAATGAGACTGACTAATCCGCAGTGTAGTTTTTTGGCGCCTGGTGGAGTCTCAGTTATGCACTTCTTTGATGTTTGTATTGACTTTCTTGTTCAGTTCAATTTACGAAAAATAATTTAATATGTACCTGTAAATACTACGATTATTTCTTTAATGATTTATCCTCACTTTGTCACGTATTCTATAAAGATTTCAGCGCAACTATAAATGTAGAGAAAAGTCGCACGCACACATGTCATAGGTGTGTAAAATTTTCCATAGAAAAAAAAACTACAAGGGGCAGCCCTATGGGGTTGCATGAACTGTAGACGTAGGATTATACTACTTAATGTAAAATCTTTATTTTCTTAGCACATTTAGAGTAATATTAATTGAATATATTTCTTAAGTATAGTTTAAGCACAACCAACCAACATCGAATGTTACATATTGAACCAAACCTTCTTGGTTATCAGGTCATTTTATTTGTAGTAGATGATCGAGTCCGATTAAACTTATTTGAAAATATATGAAGAACGAAGACAGAAAACTGTGGCCGAACTAATATCTAGAACTAAGTCTTTATAGCACAAGATCAGCTTTTAAAAAATTTAAAAGCTTTTCGATTGTGTGTGGTAAAAAACCCAGACCGGTGAAGAAAAATCAAATTTTAGACAATATGATCACATTTCATGTATAGGCCAAGCATTCTAGTTATATTTTGCCATTATTGTAACTTTTCTAAAGCGCGCATACAAATATAGCGAATGCAGTGGTCTTAATCATATATCGAAACTATAAATATACAAGAATCGAAAATAATTTATTAAATGGACTTAGATGCGTTTTTGCAACGGTTTTTCGAGTGGTAGTGTATTCATTTATAAAAAGGCTTTGTAGAATGTACCTATTAGCAGATTCAAAATAGGATAGGCTGAGTGGAAATGAATCACGTGAATTGGAAATGAATCAATGAATTGATCGAACGTAAATAATAAACTTTCGTTGTGCTTTCCATCGATCCGCGTAAATTCGATACTAAGAAAGTTTTTGTCTTCGGGCAACGAAAGCAAAGATTGCTATCATGCAGGTTACGCATGCAACCGCTAACAAGTAACGTATTAGATATACCTACCTACACATTCGCCTCAAATATTGAACCCAAGCGCACAAAGCGAACTGAGTCGACGCTGATAATGATGGGTAGAGCGAAAGAGACAACTAGTACCACGACCGAACCGAAGATCGAATGTACAAGCGATTTTGTGTATGAACAATTGTGTTCAAGATTGTACATAAAACTGTGTTGGAAACGAGCAAAACACAACAGAAAGCCTAGTGTTTGAACAGACAAGCTCAGTCGCGTCTTGGACGGCACTGGGTAGCGTACCTCCAGAGCCAGTGTAACTCAGCTGTGCAAACACAGCGCAGTGGTCTGCTCCGCCTGTCGTTCAACAGGCAACTGAGCTTGTCCAGTCAAATCCGTTCTTTAAATAGTCGATGATGACGCCATTCATAGAAGCGCGCTAGGTACACCTGTCGTGCCTGACTTGGGAAGCGCTACTTTCTGTGTGTAAATGCACGAAATTTTGTCTAGGTTGTACATTATTTAAATTTTTTAATGCCATGATATCTATCCTTAGAAGTATTTCGGGGCGATATGCGCAAAAAATTTGAAAATTTATCGTGAGATGGCTGAATTATATGCGTTTAAAATTGGACCTTTTTTCGGTGCTACCATTTTTGTAGAATTTGCAAAGTGCACCCCCATATCGAGAACAAAGACGTAGTGCTACGTCAAAATCATCAATTATTAACATTTATTCATATCTTCATTTGGTCTATATACAATCGGTGAGATGAATTTTGAAGTCAGTGAAATTAGAAAAAATAGTTATTTCCAGTTTAAAATTTAAATTGCATTTTTCTCATAATTCGTGTATTGTTGTTTTGGGAATCGTAGCAACCTTTGACAAGATCGGAAGTGAAATTTTTCCGTAGCTGTTATTTGCTCACGTTATTGAGTGTAAATTGTAAAGTAGCTAAAAAAAATTTCAAGAATTGAGCAAGTTCTGATGCCATTGCTTGATGTCGGTGGATCCAGAAGTACAGCGAAATGTATATATTACAACCCCCGAAGACAACTTCTCTAAGCGATCGTTCATATTCACGACATTAGTTTGCATCTATCAACTCAAGCAACACTTAGGAATCGAAGCACATTCCGGATTGAGATATCATTGTCATTCAGCATAACATACATCATGATAGAATGAACATGATTTTGGACATCAATGGTTCGGTTCGCAGAAGCGAATCCTTCGTCTAATCCAACCGGGGGATCTTCTACGATTGTGAATTTGAAGAATTTTTTAGGATTGAATTCATACATATACGGTTATTAGGACGACCATCGGGTGAGACCTTTCCTTTTATTCTTGTTAAAGTTGTCCTGATCCATTTTTTAACTTATTTATATCGTATGTTAGCTCGTTTCGGAAAGCCGAACAAACCTTTTTATGTTGTAATCGTGAATGGAAAACCTAGCGTTAATCTAGCATCATCAGTTTCATTTTATTTGTTTCACGGTTGTGTGATCTGTCATGAGGTTTTTTTTTGATAAGTTGCTCCTCTAGTAGTTTATATGGGAATTGATGTCATCAGTTTGTAATCTACGAAGCATACTGGGCTTACACAATGCCACGCAGTGTAGGTTTCTTCAAATTTATCTCTGCTGTCAACGACTACATTCGTTTTATGCGGTGTCATGAAGGCGGAGTATTGAGTGGGATTGCGCTTTGTCAGCAGCGATTTATGATGGCTAAGCATTCATTTGGCTCTAGAAGTTTCGAAAGTATCGTAGTGAAACATTCTGTTTATGAGCCGTCATATTTCTACGAAATAATCGTGCTTCCGAAATTTCTAGTGAAAATATCGACGTCCGACGCAAAGTTTAGTGCTTTTCTGTTTAATTTTCGACCTTCAAAACGGTCTTTCTTAATTGATAAAAGTGAAAATTTGTAAAGTTAAAATCGAACCTGGCAAATAAAAAAAATTGAAGAGGGGAAAATACTTTTGTTACAGGCGAGTATTGTTGCATTTCTTTTTTCTTATCTTACACGCGAGGTCTGTACTGTTAGAATACGTAAATAGATCACAGAATATCTATGGAAACTCAGAAAACTGCGTTGCAAATTTCTTAAGCTTTTCTTAGGAGATCGCTATTTATCTTAAAACCACTTCATACAAACGTGCTCCGGAATGGCCATGTCGCAGTCAAATCTTCAGATAGGCCCATAACAACAAGGATCAATCTATTGAATTCTCAGAATGTTAACATCCGTATTGCAAGAGTTCAGTATCAACCGATTTCCAGAATACTATTGTGGGGAAAAATAATGGGGTTATGTAAAAAATAAAACACTAATCGCACACCGCGTGACACAGGTACATGCTAATGCTGATTTCGTTTTTGGTTCGGAGTCGCTCTAGGTTCGCTCTATATCGTCATTTTTATATGGCTGTAATAAATATTAGAGCGGACCTCGGGCGACTCGGATGTTAGACCGAAGCTAGCACTAGTTTGGAGGAGAGCGAGTAAAGGCGCTTTAACATAGGCTTAATGAGCCAGGGCAAGGTGTAAATACCTCTGTCCCACCCCAAAGGACCAAAGGAGTGACATTAACCTTCTTACAATGTCACTCCCAACGTTTAATTCTAACCCCATATAAACTGAAACGGTCGGTACGGTTGTCCTCGTTTCTTCCTTATTCAAGTTTCAAAACGAGTCGTTGGTTGAATTTTTCATTAAATGAATAATTCAATTGCCGTATAATATTGAAACATCTTCAAACCCAACTCTGCAGAGTAGGCCTGGCCGTTTTAATATTTGCGGCATATTATAATATGCTTCAAATATCAATATTGACAAGAAAGACACTAAAGAATAACTGCAGTGTTTTCCAGGATGCTTTTCAATACTGGCTGTGTAAGGGTTAGAATAGAATAGAATAGAATAGAATAGAATAGAATAGAATAGAATAGAATAGAATAGAATAGAATAGAATAGAATAGAATAGAATAGAATAGAATAGAATAATTCGTGTATTGTTGTTTTGAAAATGATTGCGCCATTGTGCTTTTCAGATAGTTTTACATATAAAAACATCTTACGCATCAAGATAACTTGAGCCAACCCCCAGTCAGTAACCAAGCAAAATGTGAAAATTCTGAAAACGCCACTTTGTAGAGATTTAGACAAATGATGTGGCATATCTAACTCAGTTTACCCCAAAATGGCGACGGTTTGTTAAAAACTTGTTGTTTGTTAAAATTTGGTTCGAAATGATTTTGAGTTTTAAACTACTTTAAAATTGAAACTAGTTTATAATTTCTTAACAAGTTGAATTTTTAGCCGAAATATGATAATCAAAAATACGACAAACTACCCCCTTCGACACCAGTTTGGCCTCACCAAGCCACAATACGTACGGCGTCGCAAAAGCTGTCGAATCGGAGCTGAGTCAAAACTTGAAGCAACATCTCATGTTGCTCCAAATGTATAAGATCAAATACTGACTTGATTCGTCTATCGTCCCTAGTTTGTATACCGTACAAAATTTGGCTCACTGTTCTTCATTTACCCACCCAATCACTGATTTTTTTTTCTGTCCAATTTCAAGGTACCACGAGTTGCTGAGAGAAATCTCTCATACAAATATGTACGATGCGCGATTTTCAATTTGACCTGTCACCGAAGTTATAGAACACTCTTATAAAAGAAATGATTTTAATAATAGTACAGTAGAGTGGGTTCAAGTAGATCAATTTTTTCGGCGAGCTCGTGCGATGATAATTTTGCATTAATTTTGACATCTGAATCCAATAAGGCGAAGGTACTTTTTTCTATGTTTTGTACACACTTAGAACATTAGCGGTTCACCTTATAATTGAAAAGTATGAATTCTGTAGATTTTTTCAAAATTATTAATTGAAATAATAAATGAAATCCATTGACGTCATTCAGCTGAGAGAAAGTAGCATATAATGTGAAAAATCATGAACCCACGGAAGGAAATATTGAAAAACATGTTTTTTCCAGCAGCAGAGTCTGGTTTTGTACTTATAAATTACTTCTTCGGTGTCCTCCTCGTCGCCAGAGTTTGGAATTGAAGTTGTGCATTCCGGCTCACATGGTTGCTTAGCTGTGTAGCTGTCACGTTTGTGCTTTGCTTTTTTTTATTCCTTTTCGATCTCTTGTCGATCATGTTTTTCGATTACCTACTTTAACCTTAAATTATTATATTGTTAACTCACGCAAAATATCTGATGCGCTTTCGTTTCATTTCGTTTTGGCGTTTTCGCACGAAGTTGCGCACAATTTTACTGTCTAAATAATTCAAATGTACATCATGATAGTGATCTATAGTGCCCCCAAGCATATGTTTAATATTCATGGCCGTATTTTTTTCAAAAACAAAAATGACGAAAAACTAACACAATACTCGTGTTCACCATTCATTTTTACGTAAGCAAAAAAGCACTTGCCATTTTTTACATTAATTAAATGTACTGTACTGAGGACGAAAGCCAATGTGTTTTTGCTACACACGTAAACATAAGCGATACAGCTGATCCACGGTAGCCGAAATGACAGTGGTCAACGATGTTCCCTACCGTATATCTAATTTAGGCAACACGAGCGACCTCTGCAATAACATAGCAAAGATAATGCCCTATACCTCTATTGCACCCCCATACCTACTTGACCTCATTCTACTCTATGTATAGCAAAAGGGTGAAAAAATAGAAACGATTTTTGGCTTTCAGGAAAAATAAAAAAAAATCTTTGCTATAGATTTTTATGCTGAAATGGCACAATTATCTGCTTGTGACATTTCAGGATGAAAATTTATTGCAACGATCACTTTTTTTTTATTTTGTTTTTATAAAGCTATCGAAAATGACTTGTCTTATGTCTTATGCACATGTATCATTACAGCAAGTCAACTTGACTTGAGCGACACGGTGGTGGTAGGATAGGTTAGCCAGTTACGACTATATTAAACTTCAATCGATTGTTGGACGAGTATTATTATTATCCTGGAGCTGACACTATCAAGATGCACCGCATAAAAAAATCTCAGCGAAGTGCGGAAATGGATATTGATAGGGTTTTCTCAAAATAATGGATCAGAGATTATAGTAATTGGTGATTGATCTATTAATACTTTTTAATCAAATCTGTTCGTTTTATTTTCTTATTATAAGCATTAGATCATTACAATGTACGTTAAGCTGCAATTCCGTACACCATTGTGCTAATTGTAAGAGTTCCATGATCTGTGTCCCTGGCTATTCGAACAGAGGTATCCCTAACGTATGACAACTCTGTGATCCTCGTTCGATAAAAACTACGAATTCCAACACATGCGATACTGCCGACATGTCCAATCCCTGTCTCGAGATGCCATGAAATTGATCTTTTTTTTTCTCGAATCACCGGTTTCACGAACGAAAATTCACTCCCCACCCGGACATCCGGGGATTATCATCACACATCAAAACAGGAGAGCTTTTCGACACTTTATAGGATGTCAATCAATCAGCTCTAATGCATTATTTATTATCCTTATCCCGTCCATCCGGTCGATGGCTGGGTTTTTCAAGTGCTATGAGTACAACGTATAGTGACAAGCAGGAAAAAGGAAAACTGTTCTATACTTCACATTACAGAGTACTGTTTTTCCTTCCCTGATGGTTCTCGTCGTCAAACCTGCATACCGACATGTGAGTATGTGTGTCCATTCTTGCTTTCACACCCAGCAAAGTCCTGCACTTGGTTGGACTGTTGACACTCTGCTGGCGATGGCGATGGCGATGGCTACTCGGGTGTTCGAGCTCACATAGGTGCACAAACACGTACGGCTCGGATCCATCGAAAGTGCCTCCCGCATGCACCGGGATATTATTGGGATAGGGAGTAATATCGTTATCGACGCCAGTCAACCTCCCCCACCACTGCACTGCCTGATCGGCGGCCGGTTGGTTTCATCAAGTGAGAAAGGTCAACGTTTCGCGCTGGACGATATCGATTTCCGCACGTGAGGTGGCGAATGGAGAGAAAAGGTTATACGTTTTACCTACGCGCCTGATGCATATTGGTGAATCAAGTATTTCAGTGGTTGTTGGAGAGGGGGGAAGGCTAATAAAACACTGAAAGCGTTTTTCCTTTCTATTAAAGGAAAGAGTAAGGAATAGTTCCAAAACCTTTCATCTGTGTCTCCGGATTATTGTCTATAACAAACACATAACTTCGCATTATGAAACACCACTTTCGTAGTTAGTGGTGAAGAAAGTTGTTACAATCTCAAAACAAACGGAGGCGTTTCCACTCTAGTTTGTTTGATGGAGACGCATCATTATTTTCTAACACTTCACTATAGGATACGAACCGAGGTAACATAGCCGATCTTTCGACCATGTGGTCTATTATTCCAGAAAATAAAAACCTGTTTTAATCCACCTAGTGGTGCAATTGTGTCTTTCTCATTTGTCCAAACTACGATTCCATGGCTGTTCAATACAATGGTGGAAATGTATATTACATAATCAGTACCTACGATTTCACATACATACAAAGGATCGACAGCCACGATCTTGAGATACAATGTGTCGACACTGAAACATTGCTTGAAACCAGCGGCGAATCAAGGAGTAAGATCCAAGGGGTCCGAACCCTACCGAAAATTTTCAACCTGTTAAGAAATTTTAAACCAGTTTTAATTTTGTAATAGCAACCCCTCACTGCAAACTCCTACCTAAGCCTATATAAGTAAAAAAAAATTGGCCGCGATTAGGTTGACGATTTTTAGAGTGATTGCGTAACTTTTCTATATGAGAAAGGCAAAAATGTGCTAAAGTCCAAAAAAATCAATCTTCCTCAAAATATTTTTTTTTCGAGTTTACATCAAATTTCAACGTTTCATGCATTTTAAAGCCATTTGGCATCAAAAATATAAATTCAATTTTGGAATATTCACTTTCTCTCTCTCCACTTTGAGAATTTTTGCGGTTACACTCTTCAACCCGTAACTCCGGAACCGGAAGTTCAATCAAAAAAAAAATTCAATAGCATCCGATGGGAAGGTTGTACCTTTCATTTGAGCCTAAGTTTGTGCAAGCCGGTCTAGACATCTCTGAGAAACAGAGTTGAAATTTTTTCCACATGCACACATACACACATACATACAGGGGGCAGCTCCGCTAGCGAATGAAGGATCTCAATAGTAGAATGTCTTTAATAACCTACGTACTTGGAACTATTGAGAACCAGAGCTACAGGTCCAAAGCCCTGGTAAAAGAGGATGGTTGTAATGATCTGGGCCGCGGTCACCACGTAAAGCAAAAAAAGATCATAACCCCAAGTCCAAGAGTGATCGAGGTGGTGAAAAAGATGCTCGATCGTTAACGGAGTCTGTGGGGTACCTGGGCAAACCCCACAGTAAGCGTCCCTTACCACGTTACTGCGGAGCTCTGACGTGGCGGACCTTTCTTTCTCGCGCGACTCGTGGGGTCAATGAGGGACGTGAAAAATAACAAAAATCAAAAAACGGAGATGTCGAACCCCTTTGCTTAAGGTGGTTTGATGAGGTCTCCCCCCAGTGGGGAGAGTAGTGGAGCGACGGGGACTGCATCCAACAGTACCAGTGGCCTTCCAGCAGTGGTAGAAAATAGCCCTACCAACTATAATCGAGTTCACTAACGCGAAGCAAAATATCAGCAAGGAGCTGAAACAGAGCCTGCTGGTGCTCCGGAAGGCTGTTCGTGTCGCAAGACAGGAACAGCAGGCTTACGCCAAGAGGGTAGAATGTCGGGAGAAGTCCGACAGAGAAACCCAGACAGTGGCCTCCAAGAGGGAGGGAAGAGAGAAGGCCGACATAGGTACCCAGACAGAGGCCTCCCCCTTCCCCTTCTATGGAGCAGCCAAGTCGCTCGAAGCGGCTGCTGAGATCCCCTCGAAGGGCAATGGCAAGCGCAAGACTACGTCGAACGCGAAGCGCCCTAGGAAATCACCAGGCGAGGGTGCAAAAACCAACACCATACAGCGTGTAACCGTCACGGCCAAACGCCGTTTGGTCGAGGTAAACCGGGGCGGAATTGACCCTGCCGGGCAGAGAGAAGGTTCCAGCAACACGGCGCAACCGAGGCAGGGGGCGTAAACCCCTGGACGCTGGTCACCAAGAAGAAGCCGACACCGACACTGGATGCACCGCAGCCAGCGAAGAAGTCCCAAGGAAAGAGGCGTGGCCTTGTGGTTAAAGACCGACAAGGACAAATAAGCCGACGTCCTAAAGTCAACGAGGGCGGCCGAAAGCCTCTCGGCCGTCGGGCAAGACGTGTGCAGCGTGAGACGCACCAATACAGGAGAAATGCTTTTGGTGTTGAAGCGAGGCGCAGTGCTGTCTATAAGGACTTGGCCCAAGAGGTCCTGGGTGAAGGCGCCCAGGTGAGGTCGTTAGGGGAGGAAATGACTCTCCAGTGTAAGCAACTAGACGAGTTCACGACCGCAAACGATGTCGTTGCAGCCGTCAAGGAGCAATGCGACGTGACAATCGAGCGGGCCTCTGTGCGTCTTAGAGGGGGACCCTCCGGCACCCAAGTGGCCTACCTCAGGCTACTGAAGGCGGATGCCAAAAAGGTCACCGAGAAAGGTAAACTGAAGATCGGCTGGTCGGTATGCCCAATTAGCATACCCCAGCCGCCTTCAGTGGATAGGTGCTATCAGTGCCTGGAGTCCGGCCATAAATCGTACGAATGCAAGGGTACAGACAGGAACAAACTATGTCGTCGCTGCGGCGAGGAGGGGCATAAGGAGCGGGGCTGCACTAAGGCGCATAAATGCTTTATCTGCCCTGCTAAGAAGCAAACCTGTAATCATGCTATGGGCGGACCTTCGTGTCCCTTCGGTGAGGCAAATAAGAAGAAGCCATGAACGTCATACAGCTAAATCTTAACCATTGTGCAGCAGCCCAACAGCTGCTGTGGCAGTCGGTCTCGGAGTCGAGGACAGATGTCGCCCTCTTATCAGACCCGTACCGCATCCCTACCGGCAACGGCAATTGGGTGTCGGACGGGTCTTGAATGGTGGCAATCTGTACAACGGGACGGTTCCCGGTTCAAGAGGTAATATACGAGGGTGTTGCGATTGCCAAGATCAATGGTGTGTTCTATTGCAGCTGCTACGCCCCACCAAGGTGGCCCATAGAACAGTTCAACCAGATGATCGACAGGCTCTCGTCAGACCTAGTGGGCCGGAACCCGGCAGTCATAGCGGGAGACTTTAACGCAGTAGAGTGGGGCAGCTGCTGTACAAATAGCAGGGGCCAAGTGCTAATGGAGGCGCTTGCGAAACTCGATACTGCGCTAGCTAACAATGGCACCGCTGGCACATTCCGTAGAAACGGGGTGGAGGCATGGATTAACGTAACATTTGCCATCACTAGTCTGGTTCCAGGCATGGAATGGAGGGTAGACGAAG
Organism: Topomyia yanbarensis; assembly: GCF_030247195.1. NCBI lineage: Eukaryota > Metazoa > Arthropoda > Insecta > Diptera > Culicidae > Topomyia > Topomyia yanbarensis. Next base: position 336,663,637 of record NC_080672.1, on the reverse strand, counting down.
GTTACATCCATAGCGATCATTTAGCAATCCGCTTTAGGATCAACTATGGTGTGCAGCATCCGAGAGCGGGCGATCCCTGTCAGGTACGCAATCACTTCGACAGCGAAGCTTTCACCGCGGCCCTGGGACTGGAGGCCAACACCGACAGTCTAAGCGGGGATGCGCTGGTAGCTGTTCTATCACGCGCGTGCGACACCACTATGCCGAGAAAATCCCTGCCAAGAAACGGCAGATGCCCGGTATACTGGTGGAGTGCCGAGGTTGCAGCTCTACGATCAGCCTGCTTCAGAGCTAGACGTAGGATGCAAAGAGCCCGCACCGGGGATGCAAGAGAGAACCGCCGTGAAGTATTTCGAGCTGCGAAATTGGCCCTTAACAAGGCCATTAAAAGCAGCAAGAGAGCGTGTTTCGACAACCTGTGTGAGAGTGCCAACGCGAACCCGTGGGGTGACGCCTACAGAATCGTGATGGCCAAGACCAAAGGGGGCTCTCCACCCCCAGAACGGACTCCGGACCGGTTGGCGACGATTATCGAACTACTCTTCTCGTCTCGAGCCACAAGCCCCTGGCCACCTGCACTACGAGACAGTGCGGGCACGGCCGAAATGGTGGCTCCAGTGACGAATGAAGAGCTACACGCAGTGGCTAATTCCCTAGCAATGAACAAAGCTCCAGAGCCGGATGGAGTCCCAAACAACGCTCTCAAGGCAGCGATCATAGCGAACCCGAACATGCTCAGGCTAGCTATGCAGAGATGCCTTGACGAGTGCCGTTTCCCCGATAGATGGAAAGGGCAGAAATTGGTGCTGTTGCCGAAGCCCGGGAAGCCGCCAGGCGACCCATCGGCGTACAGACCAATCTGTCTAATCGACACGACTGGCAAACTGCTTGAGAGGATCATCCTCAACAGGCTAACCCCGTACGCGGAAAGTACGGACGGTCTGTCAAGCAACCAGTTTGGCTTTCGGAAGGGTAAGTCCACAGTGGACGCTCTCAACTCAGTGATAAATACTGCCGAGATAGCGATTCAGCGGAAAAGGCGAAGTAATCGATACTGTGCGTTAGTGACACGTGACGTGAAGAACGCATTCAACAGCGCAAGCTGGGATGCCATCGCGCTCTCGTTACACCGGCTTAGCCTACCGGTGGGTCTGTACCGGATCCTGGAAAGTTACTTCCAAAACCGCGTACTGCTATACGAGACCGATGCCGGTCAGAAAAGGGTTCCGATTACCGCCGGAGTCCCGCAGAACTCGATCCTAGGCCCGGTGCTATGGAACCTCATGTATGACGGGGTTCTGAGACTGAAGTTCCTCCTGGGGTCAAGATCGTCGGCTTTGCCGACGACGTACCCTTGGAGGTCTACGGGGAGTCAATTCCTGAGGTAGAACTAACCGCAGAACACGCGATCAGCACGGTGGAGGAATGGATGAGCGCGAGAGGCCTGGAGCTCGCTCATCATAAGACGGAGGTAGTTATCGTCAACAACCGCAAGTCGGCACAACATGCAGTTATCCATGTGGGAGAAGTCGCGATCACTTCACAGCGAAGTCTGAAGTCTCTCGGAGTCATTATAGACGACAAGCTGACCTTCGGCAGCCATGTCGACTATACATGCAAGAGAGCGTCGACTGCTGTTGCGGCTCTATCGAGAATGATGTCCAACAGCTCAAAGGTGTGCGCCAATAGACGTAGGTTACTGGCAGGCGTTGCCGTATCTATCCTCAGGTACGACGGCCCGTCATGGTCAAGAGCACTGAGGGTAACCAATTACCTACAGAAACTGGAGAGCACCTACCGCGTGATGTGCCTCAGAGTGATATCTACCTACCGCACGGTATCACACGATGCATCCTGCGTGATAGCGAGCATGATGCCAGTCGGGCTGGTCATTCGGGAAGATGAGGAGTGCTTCGAGCTACGTGGAAATAGGGGAGCCCGCGAGCGCACCAGGGTGACCTCGGTCGTCAGATGGCAGCGTGAATGGGACAACTCCTCGAAAGGTAGGTGGACCCACCGGCTGATACCTAGCATATCGAGCTGGGTGGGAAGACCCCATGGAGAAGTTCACTTCCACCTGATACAATTCCTGTCAGGCCATTGCTGTTTCCGACAGTACTTCCACAGGTTCGGGCACGCGGAGGTCCCTGTCTGCCCGGACTGCCCAGGTGTAGACGAAACTGCCGATCACATACTGTTCGTATGTCATCGGTTCGACGTCGAAAGAAGAGCAATGCTTGACGTCTGTGGCTGGGACACAACCCCTGATACCCTTATTCAGCGGATGTGTCAATCGGTGGAGAAGTGGAACGCAGTCTCGGCTGTTACCATCCAGATTGCCAGTAGACTACAGGTAATCTGGCGAACCGAGCAACAGACGACGGGCACGGCTAACTAGTGATTGGTTAGTTGGAGCGAAAAAGGCCAAGCGCAAAAAAGGGAGTGAATGGTCTGTTCATGCTGAGGCAGGTTTGGCGCAGCGACTGGCAACCGCGTAAGGGGTAAACCCAGCCACCCCGAAGCAAGACAGAAGAGTGAGTGTATAGGCGTATAAGTGGACTGCCTCATGCCAATAAGGTGAAAAAGGTGAGCACACAAGTCAGCCTCGCATGGTATGTCAGAAGTGGGGCCTAAGAAAAATGTCCCACATGGGATGCCAGGGGGAGTGACAGAGGTACAACAGAGTGGCACGATTGAGAGTGAATCAGGTGATAGGGTGAGCACCCAAGTCAGCCTCACATGGTATGGGTGGGGCGAGCACAAAAGTAAGCCTAGCAAGGAATGAGTAAGGTGAGCACACAAGTCAGCCTCGCAAGGAACGAAAAAGGTGAGCACAAAAGTCAGCCTCATGTGGGAGTGTTTGAGAGTGAATCAAGGTGCGATAGAGAGAGCACCCAACTAAGCCTCATACAGGACGTATGAACGCGTGAGTGAGAGCGAATGAGTACATTACGTACAGCCATCCCCCCAGAAGTAATACCGAGAGATAGTTCCTGGGAGGAATGATGGCGGAGCCCAATGGAGTTTAGTCGGTATTAATGGCAGCGTCACCATTCGAGCCCGACACGCCCCCAGTGCACCCCGTGTGGTAGATTGGACCCTACCAATAGCACGTGTACTGGGCTAGGACGTAAATGTCTTCTCCATTGTAAAAAAAAAGTTTGCTTAGAATTGTACGCGAAAGAGACTTTTGAACGTCGGATCACCCGAATTTTTCCCAATGTACACGACGCTACAAATGCAAATGAAAAACCTGATGAAAGCTGAAAAACACGATTATTGGCACCGATCTGTCGACGGATTAACGAACGGATCATCAGAGAAACAATGTTTCATCTGTTGGCTAGGGCTTACGTTGTGTATTCGATTCATCCTGTGATTGTAATACACGGAACGTTCGCTATTTATGAGTGCAATCATAAAAGTGGCAGTGCTGCCAACATTCTCCTTATAAAACTGATGGTTTTATATTTACCTATCAACGACCATGCCCACATCGTTACAGTTATAGGAGGCTTTCCGTTTGATGGAGCATGGAAAGCACTCTTTGTATTTCCTGGAGAAAACATGGGAGTTTTTGAGTACTTTATCTGAAAAATCATAGCAGATAACCTTATTTTTAGTTCTTTCGCAGTTCTCCATTCCGGGTAATGAGAAGGCGGACACTTGGATTAGGATGATAATGGGAAGGTGGACATTTAGGCATTGGATGGTGATATTTATGAAAGATCGCTTAGCTTCAACGAGTTCTTACATATTTCTTCTCAGAGGACGCTCAACATACCTTGGTCCAAGAGAATGGATGAGGTTCATGACTCCATCTCAGGCATATTGGAGTCATGGAGAGTGGACTCTGCGCTTGGGGTGGCATGTGCTAAGTATTCTAGTCCAGTCCGAGATGCTATACCAAATTCGTTACTGATACTTTTTGCATGTATCAGGCAACTAGTAGTTGGAAATTGGATTCTGAGATGATTATGACTTAGTACTCGAAAAACATACACTGAAAAAAAATTAATTTGGACAAGGAAAACTTTTTTTCAAATAACTTTTTTTGCTTGAAAGTGTCCAACTTGAATTTTTGACGGTAGGTAGGGAACATAATTACCTATCTTGGAAAAAAAATTTCATCCAAATCAAAGATGGGGTTTTTGTAAATCGACTTTAAATTTTTTAAATCGATTTTTTTCAGTGTAGGAAGATGAAGAATTTTTTCAAAATTCTTCATCTTCCTATTTTCACAAAATTTTTACTAATTTTGTGAAAATCTCTCTTACAACATTGTTTTGAAGAATTTGTTATTTTTAGACTATAGCCGTTTGAAAAAAAATGGTAAAAATAGTTTGACCCTTTTCAAAAGACAGTCAGGATCATTTCTGGAACAAAAATAGAGTATGCAAAGTGGCTTTTTGGACAAAGTTCTCATGTACAGAAAGATTCATTAAAATCTGAGAGGGTGCTGCCAACATTTGTTCGAGTTGGCGCGAAATTCGTCGATAGAGATTTTCAAACACATTAAATTGTCGAAACTCGCAAAAAAATATTTTGTGTGGCAGGCTATTTGTTCCGGTGGCTTGAAGAGCGATATTTACATCGCACCCGGGATCATCAAACAGAAAGTTTATATGCAGCGGCGCCGGCTGTCTTTCCCCAAGAAAAACTATTGTTTCGTTCTGTTTGGGTCGTAAAGGTATTTTTCTATTACGGGAAAAAAATACTATTTGGCACCTGTTAGAGATAAGAGAAATAAATAAATAAATAAGATTATTTACTGAAAAACTACAAAGTTCATTGTTATTATTTCACTAGAGAAAGACTAGGCTAATAAACCGAATCATAAAAAGTGCTTTTCCATAGCGATCGATTGATTTAAACTGACAATTGAAAAGGAAACTTTTCCATAGTCATTTTAATAAACTTGATTTGGAAGGTTTCAAATATGCCAAGGTTTCACATTAAATAAAGGGCATTCGAACTAAAATAAAGGACCTTTCCCAAAAATTGTTAAAATAAGGACGGTCGGCATCCTTAAGAAGTGTACAAAATCATGGATGTCAATCACTCTGGGAAAATTTGTTGCTGACATATATTTTTTCTAGCCACTCGATGAAAGCCTCATAAAAAATTCACACACATCACATAACACATCCGAAGCACTATCTAATCTGATTGGTAAAGTGGATAGCTCTGCTGGTTCTGATTTCACAGCAAACCCTGCATCGCCCAACGTCAACAGATTCTGTCACATTTCTGAGCCAGCCCGAGGAAATTTTCAATTACTTTAAAAGATTGAAAATCAGTAAATTTATAGCATTATCCTGTATCCCTTTTCGGATTGTTTTCCCTTCCGGCTACACACAACCGAGGATTTAGCAGCGAAGGCCACGTCATACGGCACTTCTAAACAAGCCTCTTCAACCGGATATGGCAGCTCAGAAGCTGAATTTTTCGACAACCGTCGAGCTTTATCCTTCTCGTTTATGTTGCCGGGTAGCTTGGTTTCCAGCCCAACCCCAAGCGGTTTCTCGGAACCATACATTAGCTCTTGCTCCTTTTCAAGTCGTTGCTAGTTAAGCTATAAAATCCACGACGTATGCACAATTTAGGAAAGAGCGCAGAGCAGCATCCGGCTTCTGCTCGAATGTTCATGCTGGCTGCACAGTGCGAATAGACGCGTGCTGGGTGTTTGAAGGTAGAGCTGTTTTCACATTTAACGTGTAGGGCGATTGTTCTTTTTATTTATTAGGATAAAGAGAGCTGATACCCTAAGCTAGTACTGATTATATTGTAAATTGGTTAAAGATGTTCGTTTATTAGAATGGGTGTGGTAAAATGTTAAAGTACAGCAAAAAACGTTTCAACCACAAACATATGCATACGGAAAGTTAGATATTCATCCAATAGTTAAGAGCTTGTTCACTGAAAGGACCACTTTCAGCAGCTCTGGTAAAATCGTTTATGAGCACCAGTGGCTGGTCGTTCAGGGTACCGTTAACTTGACTTCTGTTGGGTTGAATGTATTGACTTTTTTAAACAAAGTTGGCGTACAGAAAATATTAAGCAAAATACACCTAAAGGGTCAAACAGAATGCTCCGTCACTTACCAAGCGTCAAAGCCCTTTTTGGAAAACCTGTCAAGCCATGGATTGCTTTCTGCAGCCACAACTTTGAATCCTTTTAAATTCCGTTCTATGCTGCGTCTGTAAGCTATTTTGGAAAATAAATAATCATTTACTGTATAGTTTTATTAAAAAAAAAACCTGTATTTTTCTGTTAATTGAAATAATCCGAAGTAAGATGCAGTTTAATGATATTGATTTCAAAGATATAGATGTACACACAGTTTTTATACCACGTATATGAAGATACCCTTGAACTCCAAAGTCAATTAAATAATATGCAGCCTTAGACTTTCTACATCATTCGGCATGAAAGTGAGTAACCGTGATTGCATTTCCTCATCATCACACAAATTATCGAATCGATAAACCAGTCTAGCCGTGCGTCATTACAGCTCAACCAACTTGCATCCATCCGTGGTGTCATCAAAGCCTTGTCCGGCTAGCCAGTTCGAATGCTTTTATGTGTACGTACCACCGTGGAGACTGGGGAACTGTACACATCTAGGGTAAATATGTTCCAGTCAGTCAGTTCATCATCCTGCCGGATCTGATCGTCCACGGTGGTGCCTTGAAGCTCTTCTTATAACTTATCTGACGTGTATGTCGCACAACACGCCACCAGCAGCATTGGTCCTTGGAAGCTGGTTTGCCAAAGCAAACTCCACCAGTGTCAGTGCTCCATCCGATGGTGGTTCATGTGGCGTAGAAAAAAAGAAGGTATTCATTTTCCGTCTGCTGCTGCTGTGGCTGGTGGTTGATGCATTCCCATTGAAGAGCATGCGAGATGATTGGTGTCTGAGCGAAGCCAGCGCCGTCGCCGGCGTGGGTGTAAGGATTCATAGTGTCCATAAGCCGGAAGAAATTTGAAACCTTTCCGATGTGATGGCACCTCAGCCACCGTGGCTAGGAAGGGAGGTGATAAATGAAAACTGTATACCGTCCATCTGCTAGAACTAGACGGATGTGGATCAGGACTACAAGTTGTTGAGCAAACTGAGTAAAGCTGGCGGCGGCTGATCCTGGAAGACCGAGTAGCTTCATTTGTCACGGGCGGCTTCCAACTCCAGCTGTGGTTGCTATGACAATACAATGGCTCATCTCATTCCCAGTGCCCCTTAACGTATATTTATACCAAGGTATTTTCTCTGCTCAATGTAGGATGCAATTGCAAAGATATGGTTATTTATTTTATTATGTTCATAGTCGGACGGACGGACGGCTTCATAACTACAGCGAAGGCAAGCTGATCCTTCAGCAGAGAAGACGGAGATTGGAATGTAATTTATTTACAATAAATCTCGGAATGTTGCAGCAAATGGATAGATGGCTTCCGAAGGTAGAGCTCATCAAAAGAATATTACATTTTTGTTGCTGCTCCCGGGGGTTGTTTGCAGTATGTCATTCAGCCTTTTCCAGCTAAATGGATCTGGTTGAGAAATACTTCTTCCACCGGTGGATGAGTGCGTTAAATGCAGAGGTATGTATCGTGTCTAATAATTTTCCACTAAACGGTTGGAATGCGCTTCGCAATAATCGCGTCAAGTATCACGCATCGCAATTTATACAGACAGTAATATTATTAAAGTAAGTTAATTTATTTTTTTGTTTTCTACGTTACTTATCGAAAAGCCTGTTTTTTGCGACGCACTGATTTCAGTATTTTCCCACATCAATACTTCAGTGACAGAGAAAGCTTCTGAATGCAACTGTTTCAACTAATTCAATGATTATCTATAATTCAACCATTCCAATGCAAATTTGCAAAAAAAAATGACAATTTAAGGTCTTCTCATGTGAACAAAATCAGCTTTGCAGGATCTTTATCCCATTCATGCCCATGTTGTTTGTGGACAACAACGTTTTTAAACAGCTATAACTTTTGATTGAGGCAAGATTTGCTCTCAAAAACAAGTAAAGCAAATAAATGTGACTATTGTCTTTCATTTGAGTACTAACAGTTACAAGCATCAGCTCTAGAACTGAAGTTATTGCAGTTAGTCTGATTGCATTCCATAGGAGCAGTGCTGCCAGGGACAGTTTACGTTGACGATTAAAAATGAATTTTTCATATATCTTTGTTATGTTGCAATATTATTGAAAACTGACAAAACTTATCAATTTAGAGTGCCTTTGGCTACGTTTTCCACACAAGTGGACTATTGTAAATATTCTAGGAGAATTTTATTGAGCATTGGAAGGTAAAAATTGAGCAACTTCTATCACTGTGAGGGAAGCACCTATCTTTATGAAAAATGGCTTTTCGTGTTTTTTGACCCGACCGTTTTCAAGGAAAAATAGTTTTAAAATCTTACTAGAAAAAAGTTGGGCATGAAAGGGTTATGGAGTAAAAAAATGTATGGCACCTGGATAGGGCATGGTCAACTGATGATTTGCAGCCGGTACTAAAATTATTCTGTTAAAGTTTTTTGAGTTGGAAAAATTGAATAAATGGAGACGCATTATGGTTTGCAGAAAATCATTATTTCGTATATGTACGTTTAAGACTGTTTCAGAAACTATGGACGTTCCTAGTTTTCAATAGATGTGTCGATAATTATATTTTCATTAGATATACTGTGCTTATTAGAGTAGCACAATAGGTTCTCAATATTTGCTATTCAGTGATTGTATGCTCAATGGAGAAGCGTCTTGTGAACGTTGTAGTCATTTATGTTAACGAGGCGTTTTTTTTCAAAATTTTGTCGCTGGTCATATCCATGTTCTCCAATTTTGATACAAATTTCAGCGTTTGCTTGTGTATACGTAGACGGACTTCGGTCAAATATTGAAATCCTACTTTTAGGGGGAAGTGAGGTAAAAGGGGCATTGAAAATTGGTCCGAAAAAATAGGTCGAAATTTTAAAATCCATAACTCTGGTTTAACTTGATGAAATCTAATTCTGTTTAGTTTTTCCAAAGGGGCTTCGGGAGAAGTTGAAAATATGATATAACTTTTGGATTTGTAATCGATACAGTGAATTTCACAAAATTAGACAAATTTTTGAATAAAAATATTGAAAAAATTATTCATTGATTCCTACACTGAACAAAATCCATTTTTAAAAATTTAAAGTCGGTTTACAAAAAAAAACCCATCTTTGATTTGGATGAAATTTTGTTCAAAGATAAGTAATTATGTTCCCTAAATACCTTCAAATATTCAATCTGGGCACTTTCAAGGAAAAAAACTTTTCCTTGTCCAAACTGATTTTTTTTTTCAGAGTATTTTTATCGAAAACCAAACCAATGAAAGTCACAATCATCTCAGAATCCAATAAAACACAAATTTTGAGAAGATATTTTTTAAAGCAGCAAATAAGTATATCTTTTAAATCAAGAATCCCATTTAAAAGAGTTTATGTCATTAAACAAATATTCCATTATTACTTCTTTATTTTCTTATTTAGTTCTGAGGAAGGATCACGCGACAAACCCGTTAACGTACAAATGCTTGAGCCCTTCGCGACCATCCACGGCACCTACACGTGCGATCTCGCAAACATGATAACATCCCGGTGATCAGGTAAACGTCTCAGCGCTTATAACTTTCAAACGAGGTCTCAAGCGTGAACCTAACAACTACCGCGTTCTCACGATCATGAATCGGTCACTTCTGGAAGTTTATATCTTTGGTATCAGCAGACTAGGTCCATGCCTTCAATTGGTTTACAATTAAAATTAAAAAAAAAAGAAAGCTCTCATATCCACTGGACAACACTTTCCATGGCGACATGACCGGGAACTTCAGTGATATGGGGTAACTCACTCTCTGTTAGAATGTGAATTGTACACCGTAAACTAAATAACAGAATGACGGTTCGCGTGATCATCCAAGAACTTTCGCGAAAATGTGAATGGCTACACGGTTACAAAATCGAGTAAGCGCGAAGTCACATGCACGCGACAAACACGTCAACTTACGAACGCTTAAGCCCTTCGCGATTAACCACACATACCTACACCCGCGATCGCACAAACTTGGTAACACCTCGGTAGTAAGATAAACGTTTGAGCACTTACGAAGTTTCAAACGCGGTCTCAAAAGCAAACCTACAAACGTCCGTGTTCGCGCGATCATGAATCGATCACGTCCGGAAGTTATTTCCCTCCGTCCTAGCAACTTAGATCCATACATTCAGATGGACCAATTAAAAAATAAAGCTCATATCCACTTAGCAACACGTTCCATGGCGACATCACCGAGAACTCTAGTGATATCGAAGATCTTACTTTCTTCTAGTATCTAAACGGTGCACCGAAAATTAAGTATCAGATTCACAGTTCGCGCGCGATCATCCAAGAACACACGCGAATATGCGAAGGCACACGGTTATAACATCGAATTTATACACGCGAAGTTACATGCACGTCAGCACACGCAACATACAAACGTACACGCGATTAAAAACGTTAACGTACAAATGCTCGAGTCCTTCGCGATGATACACGCGATCGCAAAATCTCTACGCCCGCACATATCTGAACCGTACAAGGAATGTCACATTCAGAATCACGGCCCGCTGCTATTAGCCTTAAGCAGTGTTTTAGTGGACGACGTGGCCTGTTTCGTCTGCAAATATAGTGTGTGATTCTGACGGGCAGCCCTTTCGAGAGCCTAACTCCACAGCTCCAGTTTGACAACTTTCAAAAAAAAAAAAGATTTTGAAACATTTCAGTTCCGCAAAATTGATACCATCATAGAAATACACCATTTCATTGAACCGAATAATTTGATATATCGAACAGTTCTTGAGCTATTCTCATTTTTTTTTTGTTTTAAAAAAGGCCTACCTTGTATTCCCTCTAGGCTGAGGGGTTTGACGGTATTGCAAACATCATCAAGCATATTGCGTGCATCAGTGCTAAAGAACCTCTGACAGACAATCGTTTTAAGATAGTTATTGCATTACGCCTCGATAGTAATACATCGAGGAGACCGGGAGAGCGTATGGGTCTTTTTTATGTGTGGTGTTTGCTCAAACAAACGGCCACTGGTCTGTGCGCGCTGGCGTGGCCGATTTGCGGGTCGATGTGAATTGATTTATGCTGTGAGCAGTGTTTGCAAACATTATTCCACAGTTTAATGGCGGGGTTGTTGGACACGGCTCGCAGTGGAGATTATTGTGTGTCGATTTATTGGTTGACTTCGTCATCGTGCTAATCATTTAAAAAAAATGTAAAAGGAGAAGCCTATCAGTGTTAATTAATTATAGTGCTCATTTCAAAGTTTACATTCAAGTTTCTTATGAATACATACCAAATTCGTAGCTGATACTTTTTGCATGAATCAGGCAACTAGCAGTTGGGAAATTGGATTCTGAGATGATTATGACATTCTTTGTTTTAGTTTTTGATAAATTTTCCTTTTTTTATTTCGCCTATGTTAGTCACATTTTCTTTTTTACGTTTTAACGACATTCAATTAGCTAGAGATTACTGGGTAGGGAAAGTTATGAAACTTAGAGCCATAGTACTCAAGTGAGAGCAAGGATGTGAAGTAAACAGATCTGAAAACTATAAGTGGCAGGGTCATTAGAACAGGCTTAATATCGTGCGGGCTTAATTTTTGCCTTCTGATAATGAGGGTCGAGCTTAGGCAGAATAACTACGAATCACCCGAGTTCACTATCATGTGTCCTTGATAAAGGTAGACGTATCTATCTTTACCGTGACAACCGACATCCTTGCTCTCACTTGAGTACTATGGCTCTAAGTTTCATAACTTTCCCTACCCAGTAATCTCTAGCTAATTGAATGTCGTTAAAACGTAAAAAAGTTTTTGATAAAAATACACTAAAACAAATTGTAGTTTGGACAAGGAAAAGTTTTTTTTCAAATAAGATTTTTTTCTTGAGCACAACTTGAATTTTTCACGGTAGGTAAAGAACATAATTACCTATCTTGGAACAAAATTTCATCAAAATCAAAGATGGTTTTTTTTTGTAAATCGACTTTAAATTTTTAAAATCGATTTTTTCAGTGTAGAATTTTATCAATATTTTTATTCAAAACTTTAACTAATTTTGTGCAAATCACTCCTACAACATTTTTTGTAGGATTTGTCATTTTTAGACTATAGCCATTTGAAAAATTGGTAAAAAAAAGTTTGACCCTTTTCAAAATACAGTCTAGATCATTTTTGGAAAAACAAAGTATGTTCCTATGTTTTAATTGCCGCAAGGTTCTACTGTATCGATTTTGTTGGCTATTTTCGGCAAATTTGAGACTAAGAGAAACGAAAGCAATGAAATTGAAAGACAGATAGGTATTCTAGAGCGAATCAGTTATAAACTTAGAACAGCAAACTAGGTCTAGGCAGGATCATATGGACATGATCGGAAGAAACAGCCGGCGTCGGCGGGAAAACATGATGATGAGTTATGCTCTACCATAGACCATGCGGTAGACTTGGGTGCAACGCCCAACTCCTACTTAGCAGAAGGCAAAGAATTCTTCACATTTCCTTTCGATCATGTCCATATGAGCCTGCCTAGTCCTAGTTTTCTGTTCTAAGTTTATAACTGATTCGCTCTAGAATACCTATCTGTCTTTCAATTTCATTGCTTTCGTTTCTCTTAGTCTCAAATTTGCCGAAAATAACCAACAAAATCGATACAGTAAAAACAAAGTATGCAAAGTGGCTTTTTGTGACAAAATCTTCATGTACAGAAAGTTTCATTAAAATCTGAGAGGGTGTTCAAGTTGGCGCGAAATTCGTCATTACAGTCATATATTTGGTGGAAAATATGGTGTTTGAAAAACGCACCAGAGTACGTGGACATAGCGTACTACCTGGAGGAGTTTCGGAATTAAAAGAGAAAATGGATCTAACACGTTGCCACTGATATGATCAACAACGCGTTAGTACCGTAGATCTCGGATCGACCAGATGTGTATTCGTGTGCGTGCGATGTGATGGGGAACTTCTGTTTCAGTATAGCTTTGTGCTTATTGCACGTTGTGCCTATTCTTAGCGTTTGTGAGGATCGCACAATAACTAGCTTTGTCGATATGTCGCTGGAAACCAGATCAGAGCTAAGTGATTTTTATACATATTGTTGTATTTATCTTTCCCTTTTGCGAGCACGCTGACTCTGTGCGATGACGGTTTGATGTTGCCTGCTGCGAGCTCTTTAAGCGTGACAATACCGTATATATACCCGCGGGGGATGTCGAAATTCAGGGGGTTGTAAACGATGTGAGTGACCTGCGCGAAATTGCTGGAGTATGTGACTGGTTGTTTTAGAAACCCCATACTTCAGCCGGTAAAAAATACTGGACTGCAAACGTGTGGGAAATGAAAAAAGACAAACCCCGAATCAAACTCCTATCAGTTGATCCAAAAGTTCTCTCTAGGAGAGCACCTTGAAGTTATAGGAAAAGAAGGAACATTTCCTCTCCTAAACTGCCTTGTAAAATCCAGTATCCAGTCCAGTGTCCCTTGACGGTGTTCCAAAATTGAGAACTCTTGGAAGTACCGTGACAAAACCGAAGCAAGTAGCTTCTGGTCTTGGACAAGGAGTTCCCAGCACTTTTCGGAACAACCCAAATATTCTTTCGTTTCGGCTAGAGAATGATAGTTGCACTGGAGTTGGTTTATAAAAAAAACTTTCAATATAATGAATCCAACTTTTAATTGTAGAATAGAGTGGGGTCAAGTAGATCAGTTTTCTTCCTGGTATTTTTGCACTGATTTTGACAAACAAGCATTCTTTGGTCAGGTTATACATCTGGCAACGTTTTGGCAATAAAAATTTTATGCATGGTTAAATATTTTTCGAGCTAAATCCAATAAGGCGAAGGTACTTTTTTCAATGTTTCTAAAGTCTGGTGGTACGATAGGTCACTATATTCGGGGTTAAATAAAACAATGAATGCTCTCAGAAAATCAGGGTTTCAACTTTTATTTGAAGAGTATAAATACTGCAGATTATTTAAAAATTCATAATACAAATAATATATGCAGTCTATTGACACCATTCAAGTTAGAAAATGAGGAAGTGGCAAATGATGTGAAAAATCATGAAACCGCGAAAGGAAAGGTTGAAAAAAACATGTTTTTTTCAGCAGTTACGTTACGTTCAGCAGTTACGTTACGTGTTACGTTGTATTGCGAATGACTTCTTCGGTGTCGTCGTCGTCGCCAGAGTGTGGAAGTGAAGTTGTGCACTCCGGCTTACGTGGTTTATATTCCTTTTCCTTCTAACTGATCTCTACGCCAAGGTCCAATAATTATTAAACTATCATTGGCCGTTTTTGAAGAGATGCTTCGAAATATGGAATAGGGATAATTCTTCGATTGGGAATGTTTATAAACATAAACTTGCTCACCGAAAGTCGGTTTTTATGGGCATTTTATATTTTTGTATTATCATTTAAATAATTTGCCTCTAAGCAGGTTTGGAAAATATAAAAAATTCAAAATATTTCAGTGTATCATGTATATTTGAGTGTTGAATCGAATGGTGTAGTACATTTTTATACACGATGACTCATTCTGGAATTGTGAGCTTCTGTAGTGGCTGCAGTGTTGTGGAAACTACCCTGGAACGCAAATTTTAGCGATAGAACTAATGAGTATTCTTAGTACTGGTCATATGACGAATTTCGCGCAAAATCGTATTCAGAGTTGGCAGTGCCCTCTCAGATTTTAATTAAACTTTCTGTACATGAAGACTTTGTCACAGAAAGCTACTTTGCATATTTTGTTTTTCCAAAAATGTTCTAGACTGTCTTTTGAAAAGAGTCAAACTTTTTTTCAAATGGCTATAGTCTAAAAATGACAAATCCTACAAAAAATGTTGTTGAAGTGATTTTCACAAAATTAGTCAAGTTTTTGAATAAAACCGATTTAATCCACCTAGCAGTGAGATGAGACATTTCTTACACATTTCACTATTGGATTAGTTTGCAGAACTCACGAGAAGTAGGCACCCAATTAGAGGTGGGATGAAAACAGTTTCTAGTCTTGCACGAATAAAATCTCGAATAAACTGAATAAATCATGAAGATGAATGAATCAACAAAACGACCGAAATAAAAAAGTAAAGCAAAAAATGAAACAATAGGTTTTTAAATTCATAAAATGAGTACAAAAAGTAATGGAAATCATTATAATTTTGATCCAAATACACGAATCAAATTAGATTAGGTTATTACATAAAAATTAAGATTATATTTAGAAATAGTTATAAGATTAATAGAATAAATTGACTCATACTAACAAATTGAATGAAATAAAACGAATGACTGAACATGAAATGCATAAAATTAAAGATATGAATAAAAGGAATCGGATAAATCAGATAAATCAAATGAATCAAATGAATTAAATCAACCAAATAAATCAAATGAATCAAATGAATTAAACGAATCAAATAAATCAAATAAATCAAATGAATCAAATGAATCAAATGAATCAAATGAATTAAACGAATCAAATAAATCAAATAAATCAAATGAATCAAATGAATCAAATGAATCAAATGAATCAAATGAATCAAATGAATCAAATGAATCAAATGAATCAAATGAATCAAATGAATCAAATGAATCAAATGAATCAAATGAATCAAATGAATCAAATGAATCAAATGATTCAAATGATTCAAATGAATCAAATGAATCAAATGAATCAAATGCATCAAATGAATCAAATGAATCAAATGAATCAAATGAATCAAATGAATCAAATGAATCAAATGAATCAAATGAATCAAATGAATCAAATGAATCAAATGAATCAAATGAATCAAATAAATCAAATGAATCGTATGAATCAAATGAATCACATGAATCAAATGAATTAAATGAATTAAATGAATCAAATTGATTTAATTCATCCAGTGAATACAATGAATCAAATTAATGAAATGGATCAAATGAATAAAAAGAATGGATGAACAAAACGAATAAAGTAAAAAATCAATGAAATGCATAAATAAAACAAACGAATCAAATAAACAAAATGAGCTGAAGTGATAAAATGAATAAAAAGAAGAAAATGAGCAGAATTAAATGCATTGATTAAAATGAAAAATTGAACAACAGTAGAAGGTTATAAATTAATATAAAGAAATAAATTGAATCAAATAAATTATTTGGATGAAATGATTAAAACTGAAAAAGTAGTCAGATTATTAAAATGAAGAAACTGAACAAAATGAATAAACTGGAAAAAATTAATAAAATACATACAATGAAAACAATGAATGATATGAGTAAAATGCACAAAAAGAATAAACTGATCAGAGTGAATCCAAAGAATGAAACGAATAAAATAAGTAAAATGAACTCAGATGAACAAAACGAATAAAAAGATGCGGAATGAAATAATTAATTAAAATTAAATGGTCATATATTTGAAGCCAAACACATTTTTGAATAAAGAAAATGAATAAACCGGATTGTACGAATTTGAAAACCATTGCATCAGAAAGTTTTGAAATGTTTTTGAAAATCCCATCTTCTGAGAAAAGGCTAATAAATATGCAATGGACTTTCTACGGCTTCCATCGTTTTTTGGTTTTATTCTTTTTGTTTTCATGCTTCTTTACTTGACGAATTCGAAGTTTACTTTTTGGCCACATATTCCCGAATAAAAGATTTATGTACAGAATAGAATTTATTGGTCCAGTATTTTAACGCGCTATTGAATATAGTAAAATGAGACAAGGTCACATGTGCTTCCAAGCCCCTTGAACAGAGAACGACAGGGAGAATGCGATTCGTGAATGAGACAGGTAGATATTTCAAAGTTTTTATTTGCATTGAAGTAAATAGTGTGAAATGTCTAGGCTATGTCGATTGCATAAAAGCGTGTTTGTATTGTTTCGTTCGGAATTCTCGTGCAGGAAATATGGATAAATAAGTCCTATACAGACCAATATTGTGAAAAAGAAATGATTCAAACTACTCAGTATATCCCCCATCGAGAGTGGGTACTTTGGGGACTTCTTTTCCTGGATCTAATTTGTGGATATTTTTGGTCTTTGATCCGTTATTTTTCATGAAAGTTCGTACCAATACAACGAATGTGCAGCTGATACAACTCATGGTTCATTCGCCTGCGCAACGTTCCGTCTTCCATCTGCACGCCACCATAGATGGTACGCTACACCTTTCGTTCGAAAACTCCAAGGCGTTGGTCCTCCACGAGCATAGTCCAGGTCTCGTGGCCGTAGAGGACCACCGATCTAATCAGCGTCTTGAAGATAATCAACTTCGTGCGGTGGCGAATTTTGTTCGACCAGAGTGTCCTCTGGAGTCCAACGTAGGCACGATTTCCCGCTAAGATCCGTCTCTGAATTTCTCTGCTGTTATCATTGTCGTCGGTTACCAGTGAGCCCAAATACATGGATTCGTCGACCATCTCGATTTCGTCACCGTCAATCCGAACTCGGGTGGGAGGTTCACATTGTCGTCTCTAGAACCTCTTCCTCTCATGTATTTTGTCTTCGAAACGTTGATTTTTCTTTTGAAAATTTCCATCATCAATCTTTCATATTACCCAATTAAGCCAAATATTTTTCTGATATAGCCATGAATTTCCTTAATTTTAGTGTAGAAACAGGCTTTGAATACAATTGAATTAAAGTTGAGTTGATGTAACAGCAGACAAAAAATAGTTTTGTTTTCTCAAACCTTCGCAATTACAATTAACAAATATTTCAGATTGGCAGAAGATCTTATCACACAACTTAGAAATGCATACAGAAATAGCTAGATAGGTGCGATAGAAGAGAGACAGAGAGACAGAGAGAGAAAGAGAGAGAGAGAGAGAGAGAGAGAGAGAGAGAGAGAGAGAGAGAGAGAGAGAGAGAGAGAGATAGAGATGGGTGGGGGGGCGTGTGAGGAATGGCAAATGATGGTTAATGCAGTGACATTATTTTTATAGGTATATTATTATGATTATGATAGGTATATTATATTGATTCTTACATTCTTATCATAAATAATGTAAGTAGTAATTTTTGCTCCATAACCAGTATAACCTAAATCTTGCAAAAGAGCTAAATTTTCGCTAGATTTTTGGGCTTCAAACATACAGTTGCTTTCGGTGACGCCACAAGTATAATTATATTAGAAATCTTTTATCTCACTACTAGGTGAATTACTTGTTGATCTGTGTATTGATATATCATCCAACATTTACCTCATGATTGAACGCAATGCCTAATCCAAGGAATAAATACTAGAACTCACTGTTTCTTTATCAACGCATTATTTTGTCTTTGAAGTGAACTTATATATTGATTTTTGAGAAATAGTTCTTTTATTATAAAGGTAATTTACAAAATGTTCTCAACATCGGAATCCTTGAATCACGTAGATGTGTTTTCATACCCCGATATTCAAAATCGGTTTAGTTTCGCCCCTAAAACACCAGTAAAGCAATACTCTGTATGAAACAATCTCATTTTTAATTAGTGGAAATTGGTAAGCGAGGACTAAAAATACAAAATGTCTAATATCTCCGCCGCTCGTGCACGGATTTAGACACTCTATAGCTTGTTAGAAAGGTATTTTTACAAGCTTTCTATTTATGTGCAGTTTGTGGGACAGTATTGTGCTGTTTGAAAGTTATTTGCAAGAAACTTGCTGTGTTTTGACAAAATCGCCCATATCTCAGAAAGTAAACAACATATCGACAATCGAAAATAATAGTGTCAAATGGCAATGTTAGGCCTTTCATTTGAAACTAATTTCATTAAGATCGGTTCAGCCATTGCTGAGATAATTACATGACATTTTGTACATACATACATACACACATACACACACACACACACACACACACAGACAGACATTGTCTCAATTTGTCGAGCTGAGTCGATTGGTATATGAGACTCGGCCCTCCGGGCCTCGGAAAAAGTTGTCAAAGTTTGAGCGAATCCTATACATTTCTTTTGTAAGAAATGTAAAAATGTTGAAAAAATTCTTCATCGACTCCTACACTGAAAAAAACGTATTTTAAAAATTTAAAGTCTATTTACAAAAATACATCTTTGATTTGTATGAAATTTTGTTCTAAGATACGTAATTATGTTCCCTACCTGCCATCAAAAAATTCAAGTTTGGCACTTTCAAGTAAAAAAAGTTATTTGAAAAAACTTTTCTTTGCCTAAACTGAATTTTTTTCAGTGTATTTTTATTTAGGGTCCAGAGACCATAACCCAGAATCCCGAGGAGAGCACCCAGATTCCAAATTCCATAGCCCAGAGTTCAGAATCCCGAGAAGAGAGACCAGAATCCAAAGTCGCGAGTCCTTAACCCAAAATACTGAGGCGAGTCTAGAGTCCAGAATCTAGAATTCATTGTCGGGAATGCAGAGTCCAGAGTCCATAGCGCAGCGATCAGAACTCAGAGTTCCGAAGACAGAGCTCAGAGTCCAGAATCCAGAGTTCCGAGTGCAGAGTTCAGAATCCAGAGCGCAGAGCTCAGAGCTCAGAGCTCAGAGTTCAGATACCCGACCCCAGTGTCCAAAACCTAGAATCCAGAGCCCAGAGACCAGAAACCAGAGTTTAGAGTTTTTATCCCAAAATACTGAGCCCAGAGGCCTCAGCACATAATCCAGAGCCCAGATCCCAAAGTCCAGAGCCCTTAACCCAAAATAGTGAGACCACAGTTAGCAGTCCAGATTCCAGAGATCAGATTCCAGAGAACAGAGTTCAGATTCGATAATTCAGAGTTTAGATACCATAGCCCAGCGACCAGAACCCAAAGTCCCGAGGAGAGAGCCCAGAGTCCGAAGTCCAGAATACAGAGTCTCGAGTGCAGAGTGCATAGTCTACAGTTTAGAGTCCAGAGTCCACAGTTCAGCGTCCAAAGTCCAGAATCAACACCCAGAGCCCATAGCTCAGAGACCGCAGTCTACAGTCTACGGTCCAGAGTCCATAGCACAGAATCTCGAGACGAGAGCTTTGAATCCAGAGTTAAGAATGCAGAGTCCAGAGTTCAGAGCGCAGAGAACAGAGTCGAGAATCCTGGGTCCAGAGTCCTCAACCCAATTCACTGTGGCCAGAGTCCAGAGCTCTGAGACCAGAATCCAGAGTCCGAAGTATATATTATATTTCCTGATTATATATCATATTATCATGATTTAATCTGTTCCACAATATTCCGCCACGTCACTCGGTCAGTTACTGCTTGTCTCCAACCACTCAGGTGCTCGTTACTCTGAAGTGGTCCAGCCACCGGGAGCGCTGCGCTCTTCTCCGTCTTGTACCTGCCGGGTTGGAGGTGAAAACCAACTTGGTGTGGTTGTTGTCCGGCATCCCCACAACATGCCTCGCCCACTGTACCCTTCCAGCTTGAGCTAATTTCCGAATACTTGGCTCACCACTCTGCAGAGTCACGCAAGTTCGTGGTTCATCCTTCTCCTCCACACGCCATTCTCCTGCACACCACCGAAGATCGCTTTCAGGTCCTCTTCGAGCATTGTCCACGTTTCGCGCCCGTAGAGAACCACCGGGATAATCAGTGTGTTGTACATGGCGCATTTCTTGCGGTGGTGAAGCTTTCTGGATCTCTGGAGCCCATAGTAAGCACGACTTCCAGAAATAATACGCCTTCTGATCTCCCGGCTGGTGTTATTGTCCGCAGTCACCAATGAGCCTAGATAGATGAACTCGTCAACTACCTCGAACTCATCGCCGTCGATCGTAATACTACTGCCCAAGCGTTCCCTATCGCGATCGGTTCCGCCAGCCAGCATGTACTTCGTCTTAGACACATTTATCTTCAGTCTTACTCGTGCTGCTTCGCGCTTCAGTCGGGTATACAGATCTGCTACCGTCTCCTTGTTTCTACCGATTATGTCCACGTCGTCAGCGAAGCATACGAACTGTCCGGACCTCGTGAAAATCGTGCACCTCATGTTGAACCCCGCTCTTCGCATTACACCTTCCAACGATATATTGAACAGCAGGCAGGACAACCCATCGCCTTGTCTTAGTCCCCTGCGTGTTTCAAACGGACCCGAGAAGCCGCCCGAAATTTTGACACAACACCTTACACCATCCATCGTAGCCTTAATCAGTCCTGTCAGCTTCCCAGGGAAGCCGTTCTCGTCCACCATTTTCCAGAGCCCGAAGTGCTTAACCCAAAATACTGAGGCAAGAGTTCAGACTCCAGAGCACAGAGCTCAGAACCCACAGGCCAGAATCCAGAGTCCATAACACAGATTCTCGAGGCGAGATTCCAGAGCCCAGAACACAGTTTGAAGAGTGCAGCATTCAGAGTTCACAGTCCAGAATCTAGAGCCCAGAGTCCAGAGACGAGAATCCTGAGACCAGAGTCCAGAGACCAGAGGCCGCAACTTAGAATACTGAGCTCAGTGTCCCGAGTTCAAAGCCCAGAGACCAGAATCCAGAGTCCAGAGTCCCTAGGAGAGAGCCCACAGTCCAGAATCCAGAGACCCGAGTGCAGAGCCTAAAGTTCAGAGTCCAGAGTCTAGAGTTCAGATTCTACATTGAAGGATCAAGACGCCAGATACCAGAGCCCATGGTTCAGAGTCCAGAGAGCGTAGTACGGAAATTCGAGGCCAGCGCTAAGAGTCCATCATCCAACAATGAGAGTGAAGAGTCCAGAATCTAAAGTTCAGTGTCCATAGTCCAAAAGCCAGAACCCAGAATCCAGAATCCAGAGGGGAGAGCCCAGAGTCCAGAATTCAGAGTCCCGAGTGCAGATTCCCCTGAGACCACAGTTCAGAGTCCAGAGTCCATAGCACAGAATATCGAGGCCAGCACCCGGTTTCCAGAATCCGGCGTGAAGAGTTCAGAGTCACAGTCTAGAATCTGGACTGACCGGGAATTTTCGGAATGGTCTTGATGAGTAGTAGCCAGAAATTTATGTCTGACGCCATGTTGAAATCCAAGATGGCGACCTCCGGACGTATATTATTCCGATTACACTTCGGATTGTTTATCTTTGCACAGCACTTGATACTGTTTAACTTTAATTTATACAATTGATCCATAATGATAATTTTACTTGAACTGCTCTTCACAACTGTTGTTACTAGATTGCTTTATGGCCTTAATTTTAAAGTACTATTATTTGGTAAAATGAGTATTGATGCAGGTATGGTACAGGCAACCAGGGTAATATGACCAGAGCCGTGATCTGATTTTTAAAATAAATGAGGTTAAATCATAAAATTAGTCAAGATAAGCGCACGGTGTATTTATTAGAACAATTTTATGCAAAAAAATTCAGCATCTCTGTAACTTCGGAATATGAAAGAATGGGCTTTCCCTTTTCATTTAAAACTAAGATCAAAATAATCCGTCGGGGGGTCCAGAGCAACTTTTTTTTTTGAAGTTTTTTTTCGTAACAATATAGGTTTTACTACTGGAGATAATTCATATTTCTGTCCCTAGATGGTGCTTTATACATTCGAACAACACTAAAAGTGAGATTTTGATAGAAAATTTAATTGTCTACAAGTTTGTTGACCACTAAAAGTTGATCTGAAATCATCCGGAAAAGTTGTTTAAGATTTTAACAAAGTTATATCTAACATAGTTTCACACGAGGCCTAGTGGTTTGGAAATATGTTTTCTCGCACTTATTATATTACCAAAAAAATTGGGTTTAGTGGCATGAAAATATTAGACGGGATTCATTACGTTGACAATTCTAATTGAACTTCTGAAAATTAGGATGTTTGACAGAGTCAGAAAACTATTTGTGCTTTTGGTTTGTAATCTTTCCCGATAGGTTCGAAGGGACTACCATTAATCGGAAGGTACCCAAGCAACCAGAAGTTCGGATAATACTTAAAAAGCACACTTTAAAGTTCACGTAAAGTTCTTAGTGAACTTTCAAGCTGCTTAAGCTTTAATGGAACTTGAAAGTTGCTTAAGCCGCTATTAGACCATAAAACGTACTGAAAAATTACTTAAAACGAGAAGCTTGTGCAGCTCCCTTATACGAACTTTTGGTTGCTTGGTTACAAGGGTTTGCTTACATTTATGTTTTGTTACACGGGTGTTTTAGAAAGGACCAAACGTCGTATAATTTAGGTTATGATCGCTTAAGTCAGTTATTATAATTCCCTTGAAGACGAAATGTTGGGACACGCCGTTTCTAATTTAACGCAAACCACAGTAGTAACTGTCCAAATTAGTGGTTAGTGTGAAACGATTTATTCAAATTTTCTCCGCAAAACATATTGTGGCAGTTGGATTTTACGGCCATTTCCTATCAATTATGCGAGATATCGTTACTAAATTGATCCTAGATAATGGGATATGTATTACTTTCGAAAACAAAATATGATTTGAGTACAACAATAACCTTAAATACATAGAACTCCTCGAATATATCCCAAAAAAAAAATTATCTTGATCCAAAAACTCAAAGTTTTTTGTTCACTGTTTGTCACATTGTGTTAATTTTGAAAACGGATAATCAGCGTTTTTAACCAAACGTTGCAATGGAATCCGCGAAATATTGCAATGGTGCGTTAAAAGTTTCATTGTTTGTTCAAATAAAAGGTTGAAGTTCAGGACAAGTCAATTTTATACGAAGATGTTAACAGAGTAGGAGATTCATGTAAGAATATCAGTCATCCCTGAGAACAATCGAAAAAATGAAAAAGAAGGCATACATAATTGAAAAGGCTGTTTCTGCGGGAGGAATTACTTACCATCATGAAAAAGAATATTAATATCATACTAGTTTGGTCAACACTTATCTAAAACTTCTCATCCCAAAAATATGAATGGTGCCCTGTATCAGGGATTTATAATTTTCAGCTAAAAGGTGACTTTCCAAGCTCTCAAATTCCGCTGAATTCACTATTGAACTAAACACAAATATTTGGCAAATAAAAAAAGTGCCTGTGAATTAACAAACCACTAGGTCTTCTGTGAAACTAACTTAGACTTAGAATTCGTAAAAATATTAAACTACTTTTCGGGATAATTTCAAATCGGTTTTTAGTTAGTAACAAAGTTGTAGACAATTAAATAATTTATCAGATTCTCACTTTTAGTGTTGTTCGAATGTCTAAAGCACCATCTAGGGGCAGAAATATGAACTAGTTCCATTGTAAAATCTATGTTTTCACGAAAAAATACTTCAAAAAAAAAGTTGCTCTAGACCCCCCGACGGATTATTTTGATTTTGGTTTCAAATAAAAGGGGAAAGCCCATTCTTTCATATCCTGAAGTTTCAGAGATGCTGAATTTTTTTGCATAAAGTTGTTAAAAAAAGACACCGTGAAGCGTATCATTCCCAGGTACACACAAAATTATTGTTTGAAAGTCGAACTGAAAAAAGCCAAAGCAGACAGCAAAAAGGTGCATAACTGAAACTCTACCAAAGGCGTTAGAAGACTACGCTACGATCCTGTTAGTCCAGAATAAACAACAAACAAGACAAAGACTTCAAATTTCAACAAAAATAGCGAAAAATATTGCAAACTTTTTCCACTCGTTTTCTCAGTTTCATAGGAACAAAGGGAACGGAAATGTGATCATGGCCAGTAAAGCAGGTCGCTTTTTTAAAGTTGCACCAAAGATCGTAGAGCAAGCTAGATTAATTATCATTAAGAAGATAACCCTGTATGCCGTACCATGAAAATTTAAGTCACATCGATGCCGGGAAAAGTTCCGCAATATCACAATGGGGTCTGTTCCCAACCTAGGTCTAACCCATCCTGCACTAAGTTGAATCTCTGGTTGACATGTCACATGGTTTTTGGTGTTCCTGGAAGCTTTGGAAACTATGTTTCTTCTGAATTGAGCAGGTGCTGTTTGATTCGGATTTGTGGCAGAGTTTTTTCTTGCTGGTATATTTAGCGGGCTTTCAAAAGAGAAAAAATATTGTTTTGAAGGCTCATTTGCTTGTAATTAGTGCAAAACTACATGCATGACGCGCGCCCTAAACAACCGATCATGCAGACAATCCTTGTCAAAGAAGCAGTCTCGGCAACAGATCACCCGACACTAGTTTGAAGGTGCGATTTCCACTCAAAATCGCTCATTGAAGCAAGAGGTCATGAAAACAGACAATCCAGTCCTTCAGTAGATCCACGCATGCCAACTTCGAATCGATAACTACACCATCGATCTCAACTTTGTGAGCGGGCATGTATGCGCGTTAGTTCTTCATGAAAGTTGTGTCGCCAGTAACGTTATTTGTTTGCTTTAGACAAAATATCACAATCCTGAGCTTATCTAGGCGAACCTTCGAGATATCGGATACGGTCGAACCCAGTTCATTATGTTTGATTTAATTGCTCGGATCTTTGGCGAAGAATCTTGTTCGCCATCCATTTTGGAATTATTTGGGTCAATTAATATACGGTAGAATCCAGAGTCCAGAGTTACTAGGAGAGAGCCCTCAGTCCAGAATCCAGAGACCCGAGGGCAGTGCCTAAAGTTCAGAGTCTAGAGTGAAGGATCAAGAACCCAGATACCAGAGCCCATGGTTCAGAGTCCAGAGTGCATAGTACAGAAATCCGAGGCCAGCGCCAAAAATCCATCATCCAGCGATGAGAGTGAAGAGTCCAGAATCTAAAGTTCAGTGTCCATAGCCATAGACCAGAATCCAGAGTGCCGAGGGTAGAGCCAAGAGTCCAGAATCCAGAGTCCCGAGTGCAGATTCCAGAGTCCAGACTTCAGAATCAGGAGTCTAGAGTTCGGATTCCAGAGTCCAGAATCAAGACCCCAGAGACCACAGTTCAGAGTCCAGAGTCCATAGAACAGAATATCGAGGCCAGAACCTGGTGTCCAGAATTCAGCGTGAAGAGTGCAGAGTTCAGAGTTCACAGTCTAGAATCTAGACTGACTGGGTATTTTTGGAATGGTCTTGACGAGTAGGTGCCAGAAATCTAACATGGCGACTTCCGGACGTAAATTATTACGATTACACTTTGGATTGATTATTTCAATATTTTTATTCGTTTTTTCAATATTTTTTTTTAAACTTGGACTAATTTTGTGAAAATCACTCCTACGACATATTTGCTGTAGGATTTGTCATAGACTATAGCCATTTGAAAAAAAAAAAAGTAAAAAAAGTTTTGTTCGAGTTGGCGCGAAATTCGTCTATAGATATGTGATTGACACATATACTGAACTGAAGGGAAATATTGTGTAAACGGAAAATTGTACGACTCATCCGAAAAGGATGGATATGGAATAATTCCCTACTCCCGTTAGTGAGTGGAATGCCTGCCAAGGACAATATCGTAAATTGCTTATCAATTTTTCCTGAGTAGTGGCCAGTTTTACAAATCACACTAAAATCACCAAACAGACGAAGAGCTTGCCGTTTAAACTCAAAAACATTAGGGGACAGATAAAGTACGTAATCAACGAATGTCGATGTCAGCAAAGTATTCACCAAATTGGCACTGTTACATCCCCAAATCAAGCTCCCTCAGCAAATTGCACATCAACCCAAGATCATTCCTTGAAAGAAACAATTCTGTTACCCAACGATTCCGAAAAAAAGTCCCTCTGGATAGTTGGGGGGAAAAGGTGTATCGAACCATACCAGTAAATAAAAGTTAAACGATTTCTTCGAAAAGCAGCTTGACCATTCCGAACTGTCGATATGTAATTTACTTTAGCACAAAGTGGTCAAACGATTGTTCGTTTATCTTTTCTGATAACTTAATTTGGAAGGGTTCCGAATTGTGTCCTCCAGCCACCCTTGCTTTGCAGTCCCACAGCAGGTCCCTACACCAGAGTGGAAAATCCGGTTACGCAGCAGGCGAATAAGACGCCAACGTCGACGATGAATGCAAAGAAGAAAGTTTTCAGCTCATTTGTTTGTCCCTCTCATCAATATTTCATCGAAACCAATCGAACTAAAAGTTTTCCATCGTTTGTTGCTCTCCGGTCTGTTTACTTACTTCAGGCAGAATCGGTGGAAAATCCAAACAAGCACCGTCACCATATTCTTCCTCCACCAGCAGGCAGGGTGGTTGGTACATATTGCATTATGCCCGGGGTGAAATGAGCTGGGAACGATTCGCTGGAAAATGTCATCGGAATGGCAATTTGTTTCTCCGGTTGTTATATTCCTGCCTTACTCCCAGTCGTGCTTCCTTTTGCCTCTATGCCAGTGTAGGCGAGAAGGGGGATGTTGAAGGAGGAAGACTGTAAAATTCTACCGTTTTTGTCACAATTGTCGTTATCGATAGCAATTGAAAATGGATGGTTTTAACCTTTACAGTACCAAGCTAAAAATTTTCTGAAAATTTTGTTTAAATTTTGCTCTCATTTCGTCAATTTTTGACCGAATTGGATGGAACTGGCTTTAAAAGATCTGGAATTTAGTCAAGTTTCTATATACCGAGTAGTGTTCAAATCCGTGGACCGGTTCCGGAACTAATCCGAATTCCCTTGGGGTATATTCGGCAGCTCCCTCAAGGCCATTCCATGGTAGACCACCCAATGTCCCAGTCCGGGATATGCTAGCAAATCGCGATCTCCCCTATATGTCCCTTATTTACAATTTCATTAAAACGATAAATATCCCAATTTAGCCCCTCTCTTTTATTTCTTGTTTTTAGAAATTTCCTCTTGCTTGTGGAACCGATCAGCTGCAGAGTGCCACTATGTAACCGCCGTCGCCTTTACCACTACGCCTGCATAGAAGGAAACTGAAGCGAGAGCGACTTGATGTCCGATGACTTTTTAAGGATTCCCCGCGGGTCCGAATAATACCATCCGCCAACCCGGTACTCGACGACTTACTAGACTGAGGCGCAAATTTGTTTCGCTGATCTCCCGTTTGCGCGATAGTTGCAAGTTTTGCTCTTCTTTCCCTGTCACCATATACGTCTTCTCTCCCCTGTCCTCGATACACCTGCTGCTACACTGATGTGGAAATAGGCCCCCCTCTGAAATATCTTGACCAAGCATAAGTCTTCGTTAAAAAATCAAATTTGATTTCTGTATTCCTAGTTTTAAGATAGCTGTAATTTTTACTCTTTATTGAAACTCTTGTCCTCCATCTTGTAAATAGAATTGTATCCCTAGTTTTAAGATATCTGTGAAATTTCTCATAAATATTTGTTCCACCTTTTGTTAGTTTTAAGATAACTGTAAAATATTTCGTAAAATACTATTACTCCCCCTCTTGTATATCAAACTGAATCCCTTGTTTTAAAATTTTTCATAAAAAAATCTTTTGGCCCTCTCTTGTATATTGAATCTTATTTCTAGTCTTAAGATAGCTGTAAACTTTTTTTTCTTGTATAAAAAAAATATTTCAACATTGTAACCTCCTAGTTTTAAGATATCCAAAATGTAAAAACAAAAGAATTTGGCACCGCCAAGCTAACGCATTTGTGCCTATCAAATAAACGAATTGAATAAAAAAAAAAAAGGCCATTCCGGCACCGGTTCCGTACGGATGGACATTTGACGCCATTTTGAAAACCAAGATGGCAGCTTCCGGTTACCACAAAATAGTGAAAACCACCATCAATATGGGTGTTATTTGAAAGAGAACGGCCAGCAAAAGCCGGAAATTGATAATTGACGCCATTTTGAAAAGCAAAATGGGGATTTCCGGTTACCACAAAACAGTGAAAAGCATCATCAATATGGGTGTCATTCGACAGGGAGTGGTCAATAGAAGACAGAAATTCATTTTTGACGCCATTTTCAAAACCAAGATGGCGGTTTCCGGTTATCACAGTGCAGTGCAAACCGCCACCAATAATGGCGTCATTGTAAAGCGCTAGCGATCATCAAAAGCCGGAAATTGGTTTTTGACGCCAATTCGAAAACCAAAATGGCGGGTTCATGTTCCTAAGAAACAGTGAAAACCGTCATCAATATGGGTGTCATTTGAAAGGAGTGTGTCAGCAGGAGACGGAAATTGATGACTGACGCCATTTTGAAAACCAAGATGGCGGCTGCCGGTTTCCAAAAAGCAGTGAAAACTACCATCAATATAGGTGTTATTTGAAAGGGATTGGTGAGAAGAAGTACGAAATTGATTGTTTATGCAGTTTTGAAAACCAAGTTTGCGGTATCCTGTTACTGCAAAACAGTGAAAACTATCATCAGTATAGGTATCAGAAAGGGGTAGTCATAAAGTGATTTTTGACGCCATTTTCGAAAACCAGCTTCCGGTTACTACAAACAACAGTGAAAACCATAAGTATGGGTGTCATTTGAAAGGGGTGGTCAGTAGATGTAGTGGTGGCGGTGGTACTACCACCTTTGTAACAGGAACACTCTCCATAGCACTGAGCAATCTTTACACGCCAAGCATGACGTGTTCAAGCATTACTCTCTGACCATACTCAGCATGCTACTGTACGAAGGGCCAAAAAGGAATTGCGTGGTCAGAAAGTGACTTCTCTTACATGTACATGTTCCAATAACAAGATCATATAAGCCAATTACAATGCAAGCCATTGTTATAAAAAGTAGCCTCAATAGGTGGGGAGAAAATCCTGCGCAATGTTCACGAAATGTTAGCAACAAGAATCTGGCTACTCCACTCTTCCTGCTCAAATCGTTTCAATCAGGTGGCTTGATGGTCCCTCTCAATTCCCATGTATTCTATGTAAGGGTCATTCCACGCGCAGTGATCAAGGCACGTGTAATCGACCTTCACGGATTTGAATCAAATTTGGAGGAATTGCTCATCTAGGGCCAATATATAAAAACCCAAATTTTTGTGTCTAATCAATCACCCCTCGGGCAATGCGAGCACCCCCCCACCCGTTTTGGCAAATTGTCAAAACCCTTGATTTCTTTTGGAACATATTTCCGGTTCTATTTACTCTAGAACCAAACCGTAAGATGGGTTTTGAAGAAAATTGTTCAAGGAGTTTAGAAAATATATTAGTTATTGGCGGCAGTGCTGCCAACTATCCGATTTTTTCAACCAAATAGCAAATCAGCGATATTTTGAAGCAAAAAAACGCTATTTCCCATATAAAATCGCAGGTGCACAACAATAAAAAAAAACTAACTTGAGTATTCTAAGTTCACACATAATTTATCGTGAAGTAGACGAGAAATTATGAGAAATTTATATGAGAAAATTCGAGTTCTTCTCTTCAAAACAGTGCATCTCAGGATGCGCTCAAATTATATTGAGATTATAAGTGTTTTTTATGTAAAAATATCTACAGAACACGATGGCATTAGAATCTTCAAAATTAAAATATTTGTAATAAAAAAAAAAATCTTTTAATATTTAACTGAAAAAAATCGCATAGTTGGCATCACTGCCGCGAAAAGTTAAGCTCCTTCAGCAATTTTCTTCAAAAACCATTTTTCGAATGGATTCTATAGTAAATAGAACCGGTGATATTTGTAGAAGACACCTAATTTCTATCTCTCTCCGTTGAAAAGTTAGTGTTGGCGCAATCTATGCGGTCACAGGTGGCACTAAAATTTTCTAACCAGGACATAACTCGTATTATGTATTGCAATTCTTCCGAACATACTATTCAGCTAAATCTAACCATTATTCTACAAAAATGTTTAGTTTGTTAGAACCTAGTACCGATACACTACCACGCACTGCTAGGCCCCATGCAAAACTGACTCAGACACCACTTCGCTAAAAGTTTAATAACTTCTTTTAACAAAGCCGAATTGACTAGCAGTCTTCGACAAAGTTGTACACAATTGAATTATATTTCTTATTTTCACTTACAGTGATAATTCGATGCATACTGTGCCACCTAGCGGTGAAAATGCGGGCTAGTGGGTTTTCTTCATATAAATTGTCGAAAAATCCCATACAAACTTCAGGCACGTTGGTCCGGTAGCTAGACTTGTCCGATTTGTTTCAAATGTAGAGCAAGTACTCCTGGTGGGACTAGGAATCGACTCAGGGGTAGGCCGATAGGGGTCACGTCCTTACAATCGTCGAACGGTTTTGTGTAATCAGATAGGTGTACTAATTTTTGTTTTAAGTTTGTAACAAGAAACAAAGGGGTTGGATAGGCAACCGCTCTCCTCTTGCTGCAATAAGTGTGCTGGATATGCTACACATAGCTATGCGGCGGTACGGTTTTTTTTTTGGTGTTGGTGTTTGTTTTTTCGTGTCGTGGAGAAGGCGGCCATCGAGGTTTTTAGATAGTGACGGACCACGGCATCGAACAGACGCCCCGAGTTTTTTTTGTTTTTGCGGGACAGTTTCCAGCCACAATAACCAGTGCGGTGAAGTGCACGTGTGCGACGGTGACAATCCCGTTCGAAAAGTGCCGACCCGTGGTTCGGGTACTCAAGTGTTTTGGTGTCGGGTCGCCGGAAAAGGAAACTAAGCGCCAAGGAGCAACTCGCTTCCCCGGCTAAGTATAAAGGACCCAGAAGACGCCTTTCCGCTCTCGCTGTGAAGGATCAGCCGAACGAGCCTAGCTCTCCTTCACAGCTAAGCTTCAAGGAGAGCGAAGCAGGGTGGCCAAAGGTGCTCCCTGGGAAGTACACTGCGGTGACTTCTGGGATCTCTCGCGGGGAGCGAGTAGATCCGGCGATAATTCTCCATCGTCGCTAGGGAGGTTCCAACAAAGGAGCCAAGCTCACCTCCCTAGCTAAAAGTCAAAGATCGCTGCTGGCGCAGCCAACGACACCAGCAGGAGAACGCGGCCGTTGTGTTCCCGGCCGGTCGGAAGAAACCGCCCGCCTTCCCGCCATCGTCAGAAGCAGCTGATCAACTTCATCGACAGAGTGCAGCAAAGAGGAGATTTGGTGGAATAAAAGTCGGTAAATCTATTAGTTTATTTACCTTTTTTGTTGTGAAACGAAAATCCGTAATTCTGTAGAAACACCTAGGCCGCCCTGAAAAGAAGGGTACGCCGGGCAAACAAGAACCCGAGTAGTGGAAAACCCTTACTTACAAAGTAAAGAAAAAAAGTAGGCAACCGCGGCATCCCAGTCGCCGTCGTTCCCCCAGCACATTATTCGGCAGCGGCTCACGAGTCAAAACTTCTTGATATCATCCACTGCTTTAATTGAGGCCAGCAATCACTCCATAAACGATGAAGTCATCGAAGAAGCCCCACACACCTGCACGTATACCACACTATGAAGCCGACACCGACACCAACCACGAACGCGTGAATCAACAAATACATCTCCAATGCAACGCACGATCACGATCCGCAGTATTGAACGAGGAAAAATACACATGTCCAAATCGAAAATTATTATTATAATAATATTGCCGATTGATAGCCCATGTGAACATCGGCGAGAATGAACTAATCTTGTTGAGATCTGCGTTCAACATATTGACAACAATATGATTTAATTCGGTTATTCTCGCATAGTAATGACTACGAAACGGGAGC
This sequence comes from Topomyia yanbarensis, assembly GCF_030247195.1. Classification (NCBI taxonomy): domain Eukaryota; kingdom Metazoa; phylum Arthropoda; class Insecta; order Diptera; family Culicidae; genus Topomyia; species Topomyia yanbarensis. The sequence goes on along the minus strand of NC_080672.1, from coordinate 336,631,225 downwards.
AAGTTTTAAAAGTTTCGCTGAACTATATTGAAAATTAGTCTAAATCTGTACCTTTTGAGTCACGAAGAAACTTAGTTGTCTGTCACAACAGCACATACTTATTGTTGGTGTGAAATAGTTGTTGAAATGAAAATTGCTACTTGGGTGACCGTTCATTTCTAAATAAAACCCATACCGATGATGATTTTGACTATTTTGTGGTACCACCATCTTGCTTTCCAAAATGGCGTCAATCAATATCCGTATCTGCCGACCATTCACTCGCAAATGACTTCCATCTTGATGACAATCTTCACTGTTTTGTGGAAACCGGAAGCCGCCATCTTGGTTTTCAAAATGGCGTCAATCATCAATTCCCGTCTTCTACTGATCACCCCGTTTCAAATGCCACCCATACTGACAATGGTTTTCATTGTTTCCTTGGAACAGGAAGCCACCATCTTGGATTTCAAAATGGCGTAAACAATCAATTTTCGTCTTTTGCTGACCACCCGCTTTACAATGACACCATTATTGACGGTGGTTTTCACTGCCTTGGGGAGCCGCTATCTTTGCTTAGAAAATGACGAAAAAATCAATTTCTGTCTTCTATTGACTCCCTCCTTTTGAATGACACTCATATTGACAATACTTTTGACTGTTGTGGTAACCGGAAACCGCCATCTTGGTTTTGAAAATGGCGTCAATTATAAATTTCGTCCTTCAAATAACACGAATTGATGGTTGTTTTCACTGTTTTGTGGTAACCGGAAGCTACCATCTTGGTTTTCAAGTGACCATCTCTTTTCTAATGACACCCATATTGATGACGGTTTTCACTGTTTCTTTGGAACATGAACCCGCCATTTTGGTTTTCGAATTGGCGTCAAAAATCATTTTACGGCTTTTGCTGATCGCTAGCGCTTTACAATGACGCCATTATTGGTGGCGGTTTGCACTGCACTGTGATAACCGGAAACCGCCATCTTGGTTTTGAAAATGGCGTCAAAAATGAATTTCTGTCTTCTATTGACCACTCCCTTTCGAATGACACCCATATTGATGATGCTTTTCACTGTTTTGTGGTAACCGGAAATCCCCATTTTGCTTTTCAAAATGGCGTCAATTATCAATTTCCGGCTTTTGCTGGCCGTTCTCTTTCAAATAACACCCATATTGATGGTGGTTTTCACTATTTTGTGGTAACCGGAAGCTGCCATCTTGGTTTTCAAAATGGCGTCAAATGTCCATCCGTACGGAACCGGTGCCGGAATGGCCTTGAGGGAGCTGTAGAACCGTATGATTGGAAGAACTTCGCATTTCGTATAAAGCTATGAACCCAAATCGCTGGAATGATAGAAAAATATATACATTTTCTTAGGTTCTCCCGGAACAGTTCTCCGGTGGCCAAGATTGGTCCAATGCATGTCTATTGTGAAGGATCAATGGGAAATAGTCATATGTAGCACATTTCAAAATACAATTACTTAAATTTATGGGATGTTTCTTCAAAACTCGTCCGTCACCCCACTGGGATGCCGGATATACCCCAAGGGAATTCGGATTAGTTCCGGAACCGGTCCACGGATTTGAACACTACTCGGTATATAGAAACTTGACTAAATTCCAGATCTTTTAAAGCCAGTTCCATCCAATTCGGTCAAAAATTGACGAAATGAGAGCAAAATTTAAACAAAATTTTAAGAAAATTTTTATTAAAATACGTGACTGAAAATATGAACTACTGATTATTGCGAAGGTGTTATTTTTAATTTCTTGGATCGGCATAAATACCACATTCTTGAACACAATAAAACCTAAAGCATTCTACAGAAATTTTGGATATTTCAGCAGTAACGCATACCAACCATTCCTGGCTTCAACTCGCTAAAACCAACTCAAACAGACCGAATACCGATGTCAAAATCTCATCTCGACATCCCGCAGATAACATTCCAGCGACGCTGATGTTAACATTCAAATCACATGTCACACTGCCCCCCAACTCATCAGCAACGAATCCCTCATCTAATCGCCCCCCATAACGTACATTCGTAACGAATCTACGCTATAGAAAGCGAACAGCCACCACACGTCCAATTCCCAAACACCCCCCCCCCCCGCTCCGACCACTGATTCTACATTCACTATCTACACGTAGCTACGTTTGAGGCAAAATTCCTCCCCCATGACATCACATGGGAAAATGCATTATTGTTCACCTGACGGTATCATTTGGGATACCTACCGCTGGCCCTTCCTGCACCGGATGGTGGCAACCGTCTTCCTCGTGGAGACAAATCATGCGAAATGAGACTGACTGGCATCGCGTAAGCCACCGCAAATAAGGCTGCCTGTTCGCCGACTCGATGTGCCCCGGCCAGCTGTGGCATACAACAATTCATCAGGCCAGTAATAGTCACAGCTTTCGTACTCACGGCCAACATCGTACCTACTGGGATGTGTACGGACGGACAGTATAGCAACAGCCGCGTCATTCATTATGAATTTATGAACAAATGTGTCACGAAGAAAATATTTACCAAAGTAGGTACAACTCACCCTCCGTCGGTGGAAATTTGAATGCAGATATGGCGAAAGTATGTGCTTCTTATAGCGATGCAGCCATCCGGTGGCCGTGTGAGGTTATAGTCGCTGGCACTTCGAGATTGGAATTGTTTGGGGTTCTAGTCACCCCATCGCGCATGGTACGAACTGTTGGCAAATGGGGTGGTCGTCCATGGGTGCTCGCTAATATTGGCTTAGAATGCATAGTATACATGGTTGCCAGATGGGTGTTTAGTAAGTACCCAATTAGTTATTCAACAAGACACATTGAACTGCACTGAATAATTGAATTTGAGCCATTATTATTATTATTCCTTTTGAAAAAAAAATAAATGAAAAGCTGCCTGGCTATTTGCGATTTTCTTAAAACGTAATCTATTTTTTGTTAAGCTTATGGAAAGAGTTACTTTTAAGGAATATTTCAACATCTGTTGAAGGAGATAGAGGCTGCAGAACGTAACATGGGAAGAACTTGAGTCAATCTTGTATATTTATGGATTTAAAAAAATGGTACCTCGCCCACATGTAAGAGAGATCTCCGTTTGCCAAAATATTTTGAATTGTAATGTACAATACAATACAATGCAAAATACGCAATACACAATACACAATACACAATACACAATACACAATACACAATACACAATACACAATACACAATACACAATACACAATACACAATACACAATACACAATACACAATACACAATACACAATACACAATACACAATACACAATACACAATACACAATACACAATACACAATACACAATACACAATACACAATACACAATACACAATACACAATACACAATACACAATACACAATACACAATACACAATACACAATACACAATACAATACAATACAATACGTTTATAAAATAAAATAAATAAATGATGTAGGGTAAGGTGGGGCAAATTCGACCTAGTAAATGGTTTTGGCTGTAAATGCTCATTTTACATCGCATCAAGTCGCTTTATATACCAAATTATAGATTAGACTTCTGCGCAACTTTCTATGTATAGCTATTTATTCACACCTTGGGAAAATTTTGAGATACAAGCGTTTTACGAAAAAGTTCATTTTTGCTGTTTTCAAAAATGGTGGGGTAAACCCGACCGCCTATGTTTTTGGTTGATTTAGTACAGATATTACCCAAATTTTATGGTTTTTCAATGATAAATCAAAGAATGTTATGTTATTGAATTGTAATAAAAGAAAATGCAATTCAATGTCAATCTTGAAATGTCAAAATCACGAGCAGTAGCACGTAAAGATATTCCCATTTGCACCGGAGCAATTGCTCGACAAATACTATATTCAACACATTTTTGTGTCTTTTGCTTGTAATTATGTACAAAAAATAATAAAAGCACATTACCATTGTTCTAAAAAATGATAAAAGTATATTTCAGTTTGATAAATAAACATTTTCTTACCAAAACAAGCGGTCGGATTTAACCCACTATTTATAGGTCGGATTAGCCCACCGCGTCATTTTTCATTAAGACGCACTTAACAAAAATTACGAAAAAAGTTGGACTAAATTCATCTATGCACTTTGTAGGACTTTAATCAAAGAATTTAAATCCACTTACATTGATTATGCAATCACTTTAAAAATCAGAAATATCCTGTAATCAAAGATGCACAAAAATCATATCAAAAGTTGTAAAAACACACTTATTGTCGTTTGAGCATCTCAATGTAAAATAATAAAATGCTGCCAGGCCACCATTATGATTATTTTCGATGCTCTACACGACAACACTGATATTAGTTCGCGTAGTGCTTCCGATTTTCGTTAACAGAGGGGGATCGGGTTTACCCAACGGTCGGATTTGCCCCACCTTACCCTAAAAATATGTCAAAAGTTGCTGTTAGGAAAACTTTTTTATTAAAAGCTTCTCCATGATCCAAATACACTGAAAAATGTCTTTTATGTCTTTAACCCTTGTGAAGGCAAGCTAAAATCCTAACATTAAAGGGCAAGCCGGGCCTCTCAGGCCCGTCTAAATTCAAGCTCCTTTTTGCCGTTCTCATATAGAAAGGTTATGCAATCGGTTGAAATTTCGACTTTTTAACCGAGACCCGCAGGGCCAAATCTCTTGTACCATTCGACTCAGTTCGTCGAGATTGTAAAATATCTGTATGTGTGTATGTATGTATGGATGTATGTATGTGGCAAACAATCTCACCGATTTTTCTCTGAGCTGGCTGGACCGATTTGTACAAATTTAGTCTCAAATGAAAGGTGCAGCCTTCCCATCGGTCGCTATTGATTTTTTTATTGATCCGACTTTCGGTTCTGGAGTTACGTGTTGAAGAGTACAATCACACAGCAAATTTCCATAGAAACTGATACCACCATGATGTCCAAATGATGCAATATATATTAAAATATGTTCAACATTACTTGGCTTTGCATGTCTTGATCATTAATGATCCACCGAAGGCACTTCGACCACATTGGCCAGCTATGGCGGTTCTTAATGCCCCGGGGGAACTTACCAAGTTCCTAAGATAATGTCATACCTATTTCTCAGCGAATTCTTTACCGATTTTTACAAACTTGGTTTCAAATGAAAGGTACAGCGTTCGTATTGTCTTCTGTTGAATTTCTAATTAATCCGATTTCCGGTTCCGGAATTACAGGATGATGAGTACGAACACGCAACAAATCCCGATTTCAGCGTATAAGGCGATGGATGTAAAAAGGTCAATTTTTTTTCCAAAAGGTACTCGGAAGATCACGTCGACTGTCGATTGGTTCTGAGCTCCATTTCGTTTGAAAACGACCAATAAATGTTTCTGGGTTGCTATTAATTTCTTCTGATGCATAACCGGAGTACATATTCATATTTTTCTGCATCAGATTCATCGTCGGAAGCAATATCATTCACATCTTCTTCCTCGCTTTGCAAATCAGTTTCGGAATCGTCTGCTGTTGAATTTGGTCGAATTTCTTCCATTATTTCAGATTCTTTGAGACGATTGCAAACATGGGCATATCGTCTTATAGCCATTTCAATTTTTTGTTGCTTTTAGATCTTACAATTTGAATAATTACGACAACTATATCACAAAGAATAGACAACAAAAATAGACAATAACGACAGAGTTAGGTTATGTTGTATCCAAATAATTGTCAAGTAGACCACAGTGGATGAAATAAAAGTATTTACCTAAAAAAATATGACACACGCCATTATCGTATGCTATTTTTACATTTCTTATAAAAGAAATGTATAGAATTCGCTCAAACTTTCAAGATTTTTTTCTTATATGAAAAGGTAAAAAGATAAAATCAATCAAAACATAAAAAAAATGCCTGCTACTATGAAGATGAACTCATCAAAATGTTTTTTTTTTCAGATAAATATTATTGTATAAAACCCGTGGTATTCCTAGTAAATATTGCATGTACACCGGGCCTGCCAGGCCCGGCTTGCCTTTTTGTGCATGTAAAAAATTCAAACATAGCTGCGCATCACTCCATAGATGAAAATTTAACAATTCATTATTTTTGTTATAGATTTCAAAGCTACTTATCAAAATTTCCATGCCCAAGCTTATACTGCATACACATTTTTTTGTAACTAAAAAATTGTAACGTGCCGGGCCTCTGAGACCCGGTTGCCTTTTTGAGGGTTAAAACGATAAACATTAGACATTTGACAATTTATGATGGGGTAACACGAATAACTTTTAAAAAGGACATAATTACATGAATTAATTGCATTTGTTGGAGTAAAATTCCAAATATCTCGAAAACTATCGCATTTTGGAAGATATTTATTAAATGCATTTTGATTTAAAATGATACATAGAATTATTATAGAATTACAGTTTTGTATGTCAATTAGTATGAAATTTGAAAACATATATAAAATTATTGTCAGAAAAACTTTTTTGCTAATAATTTCTCCATCATGAAATTACATTCAAAATGTTTTTTTTTCTCTTTAGATTTTTGTTGACAACATATAAAAAATTAGAAAAAATGGTTTTTTTTTCAATTTGAATTTTTATCATAAATTTTGTTTTTGTGAAAAATGACACAACATTTTTTTCAGCGCAAATTTTTTTGCGTGCAGAAGTATTCATTACCTATATTTCGCTCTCAGATAGTTTTACTGTATAAAATAGTGTAACCGAACAAACAAAATTTTGAAATTATTGCACGTAGAAACGTCTACGCCCTTTTGAAAAATTGCTCTTGTATCAGAATATTGAAATTGCCAGAAAAAAATCATGGAGATTCATAAACCGAACACAAGTGTAAAGTTTCGTTCGAATCGACGATGGTCATATTTTGCGGTCGGCCGGTTTCTCATGGAATCCCTCAAGACGAGCAGAGGTAAGAGAAGTCAGTGTCTTCGAATATTGCCAAGGTGGTATGCTGTCACCACTTCTATGGACCCTTGTGTCGGCTTGTTGAGGAAACTTAATGAACTTAGTTTTCCGATATATTGTTTCGCCGATGATTATCATATAATGATCATCGGTATTTGCATTAAGGGGGTGGAGCGGGGGGGGGGGGGGGGGGGGGGTTAGTGGCTAAGGGTTTCAGCGCAAAAAAAATCAGTTTTTTTGTCAATTTTTTTAGAAAGATGGGTGAAGCGAACTGATCGAAACTTTTGTACATTATACTACATCATTTCAAAAAAATTCTGTAATTTTTTCATGCAAAAATATCGACTAGCGACTCGTTGACGAAACTTAAAGATACTTAAATGTCAAAACACGACGATCATTCTACCCGTTAGTAGAAGCTGAAGTTACTTAATACTGAGCTGACCGATGAGTATGCAATATATCGTTGTGATCGAAATTCTTCCACAAGCCGGCACAGCCGTGGTGGTGGTGTTTTGATAGGCATAAAGAAAAAACAATCGAAGCAATATTGTAGCTATCGATGGGGCTGAGTCTCTAGAGCAGATTGCCGTTCGAGTCACATGTGGGACCGTATCTATCGTTATTTGTGTGATTTACCTACCACCAAATTCCGAGCTCGCTTTATATGAGCAGCATACCTCCTGTGTGGATAAGCTGCTCAATCACATTGATGATCGCACTAGGCTTGTTGTTCTCGGTGATTATAATTTACCGTTGCTACGCTGGAGTTTTGATGACGAAATCGGATGCTTTATCCCTAATAATGCATCCTCTGAGCACGAGCTGTTGTTAGTCGAAACTATGATCGCTTCTGGTTTACAACAAGTAAACTACCTGACGAATGACAATGGAAGATTACTTGATTTAGCCTTTGTAAGTAGTGCCAGTGATATTGAAGTCATAGAACCACCCGTACCGCTAATGAAATTGGATCGTCATCATCATCCGTTTGTTTTGACCATTGAGACTCTTTACGGTTCACCAGTGATTGACGATTTCAATCAATGCGATTATGACGAGCTAAATGCGAGAATCTCAAACATCAATTGGATTGAAATATTATCACTGGGTACTCTCGACGAGGCTGTGGACAGGTTTTATCGCGAATTGGACTTAATTTTTCAACAACACGTGCCTCTGAGAAGACGAAAGCGCCGTTGCACAAATAAACGCCCCTGGTGGAACGATGAGCTGCGCAATCTGCGAAATCGGTTAAGGAAGGCTCGTAAACGATTTTTCCGGAAAAGAGGTGAAGATGATAAATCGTTTGTGCGAGATTTAGAGCGACAATTTCAATCATTGAATGCATCTTGCTTTCGATCATACATTTCACGACTTGAGAGTAACATGAAGGACGAGCCGAAGCAATTTTGGGCTTATTTGCGGACCAAAACATCCACCCGTGGTTTTCCTGAAAACGTGAACTACCGTGACAGGACCTCAACGACACCTGCAGAGTCAGAAAATCTATTCTCGTCTTTCTTTCAAAGTGTGCTAAGTAATAACCCACCACCTTTGTCTGAATCGTACCTGAGTAGTCTGCTGACGTTCTCCTTGAATTTTCCTGTAACATCTTTCACCGAACGCGAAGTGTACACCAATCTACGTGGTGTTGACGGTTCAAAGGGACCAGGATCGGACGGAATACAACCATGTTTCGTCAAGGAATGCTCTTCATCGTTAGCTGTACCGATATCCATGCTTTTCAATCGCTCTCTCGGTGAAAGTATTTTTCCCGCCAAGTGGAAGGAGGCTTTAATAACACCAATTCATAAAGCCGGTAACGTCCATGACGTCATAAATTACAGAGGAATTTCAATCCTGAGCTGCCTCCCAAAAGTTTTTGAAAGTATGCTGTTAGATATTCTCTACCCTGCAGTAAAACACATCATCACTACAGATCAGCATGGGTTTGTTAGAAAGCGCTCAACAACGACGAACTTAATGAGCTATGTGTCAACGCTGATTGATAAATTAGAGAAACGACAACAAATTGATGCAGTGTATGTAGATTTCTCCAAAGCCTTCGATCGCCTTCCTCATCAGCTAGCTGTTGAAAAGTTGAGGCGAATCGGATTTCCGGACTGGCTGACCAATTGGATCTTCTCGTACCTTACAAACCGCAGTGCATCTGTGCGACTTGGAACTGTACTTTCAGACCCATTCGACATCACATCGGGTGTACCTCAAGGGAGTCACCTTGGACCTCTTCTCTTTGTGCTCTTTGTGAATGACATTTGCAGCGAATTGACATCGTGTAAGGTGATGTACGCAGATGATCTGAAAATTTATTTATTTTTTTTTTTTCATACGTTTATTTGACACGGCATTTGCAATAGCTTTTTACGCCAGTTTCTTTTTTTACATAGCACGTTACAAAAATCCTTAAGACTAATTTCAACTATACTAGTAGTTTGTCTAAAACTAACACTGAAATCACTTTATTGTTTGCTTTTTTCCTTACATTGTTGTATTTCATACTGATCTAGTATTTTCGGGTGTATTTATTTACTTTTTTTTCTGTTATTGTCTAAATTTAAAAACTAAATATTCTAGGTTCCTTTAATTGGTGAATGATTAGCCTTGGATGAGAGTATGAGGAGATGAATTTAATTAAATTTTGACAGACGCTGTTTTTAGAAAATGATAGATAAGTTCCATGTATAGAGGATCGCGATACGCCAGGATGTCTCTAACAGGAACATGGATTGGTCTTCCTCGGACTTGTAAAGAATCTACTAATTGTGATCTGGCTTCACGATATTCAGTGCAGGACCAAACAACATGCTCAATGTCATGGTAACCTTCTCCACAAGCACAATGATTACCCTCAGCGAGCCCAATACGACGGAGATGCGCATCTAAAGTATAATGATTGGACATGAGCCTAGACATCACACGGATGAAGCCCTGACTTACATCCAATCCTTTGAACCATGCCTTCGTTGATACTTTAGGGATAATTGAGTGTAGCCATCGTCCCAGATCTCCATTGTCCCAAGATGTTTGCCAACTAGCAAGTGTCCTCTGTCGAGAAGCGCTATAAAATTCATTGTAAGCGATGGGTCTTTCATATATTTCACCATCTAGTGCACCAATCTTGGCTAAATTATCAGCTTTCTCATTGCCCGCAATAGAGCAATGGGCGGGGAGCCACACTAGGGTAAATTTATAACATTTTCTTGTCAGGTTACTCAGAGATTCTCGTATCTTCCCCAAAAAGAATGGATCGTGATTATCAATCCTCTTTGAGCGTAGAGCTGCAATTGTGCTGAGACTATCAGTGAGGATAAAGTAATGGTTCGGGGGTAAAGTATTAATTATTTGCAAACTATAGTGAACTGCTGCTAGTTCCGCTATATAAACAGAGGCGGGTTCTGCAAGTTTGAGAGAAATTGAAAAATTGTTGTTGAAAATACCGAAACCAGTGGCCTCACTGATTCGTGACCCATCAGTGTAAAACATTTTAAGGCAGTCTATGTGTTGATATTTACTTGTGAATATTTTAGGGATCTCCCGCGAGCGTAGATGATCCGGAATTCCACGAATCTCTGCTTGCATGGACGTGTCGAAGAATAAAGTGGATTCAGGAATATCTAGTATATTGACGTATGTGGGAACATACTTAGCAGGCGTTGTTTCTTGTGACATGTGATTGAAATACACTGTCATGAATCTGGTTTGGGGTTGAAGCTCGACAAGTCTTTCAAAATTTTCAATTACCAGTGGGTTCATAACCTCACATCGAATAAGTAAACGAGAAGAGAGATCCCAGAATCGGTCTTTTAAAGGAAGAACTCCCGCTAGTACTTCAAGACTCATCGTATGGGTCGACTGCATGCAACCTAAGGCAATTCGTAAACAGCGATACTGTATCCGTTCCAGTTTAATAATGTGAGTGTTCGCAGCTGAACGGAAACAGATGCACCCATATTCCATTACTGAAAGTATTGTTGTTTGATACAATCTTATCATGTCACTTGGATGAGAACCCCACCATGATCCAGTTATTGTTCGCAGAAAATTTATCCTTTGTTGGCATTTCGTTATTAGATACCTAATGTGGCCTCCCCATGTGCCTTTAGAATCGAACCAAATTCCAAGGTATTTAAAAGTCAGGACTTGGGCTATCGTTCTACCAACCAACTGAAGCTGAAGCTGAGCTGGATCACGCTTCCTTGAAAAAACAACCAACTCTGTTTTCTCCGTAGAGAAATCGATGCCTAACTTCAAAGCCCAACTTGATAAATTATCCAAACTATCTTGCAGTGGTTGTTGTAAATTTAAGGCTTTTGGTCCTGTAACAGAAACCACGCCATCATCTGCAAGTTGTCTTAGAGTGCATGGGCTGACAATACAATTATCAATATCATTCACGTAAAAATTGTAGAGAAGGGGGCTTAAACAAGAACCTTGTGGGAGGCCCATGTAACTTATTCTGAATGTTGCCAAATCGCCATATGAAAAATGCATGTGCTTTTCTGACAATAAGTTGTATAAATAATTATTTAATATTGGTGAAAGACCACATTGATGTAGTTTCTCTGAGAGAACATCAATGGAAACAGAGTCGAATGCTCCTTTTATGTCTAAGAACACAGACGCCATTTGTTCTTTTTTTGCATAAGCTAGTTGGATTTCTGACGAAAGTAGCGCCAGACAATCATTCGTTCCCTTTCCCCTCCGAAAACCAAACTGGGTATCTGATAGCAAGCCGTTCGCCTCAACCCAATTGTCGAGACGTCGTAGGATAATTTTTTCCAACAATTTCCTGATGCAGGATAACATTGCAATCGGTCGATACGAGTTATGATCGGAGGCTGGTTTTCCCGGTTTTGGAATAGCGATAACTCTCACTTGTCTCCAGTCGTGCGGGACAATGTTCTGCTCAAGAAGCTTATTGAATAAATTCAACAAGCGTCTTTTTGCTAGGTCAGGCAGATTCTTCACCAAGTTGAATTTAATTCTGTCTAGTCCCGGAGCATTATTGTTGCATGAGAGGAGTGCAATTGAGAATTCCATCATTGTCAAGGGCGAATCTATGAAATCGTTACTTGTGGGAGCATCGCGAGTGATTTTCTGCGCAGGAGCAGAATCGGGACAAATTTTCTTGGCAAAATTAAATATCCAACGATTCGAAAAATCTTCGCTTTCATTAGTCACGTTTCGATTCCTCATTCTTCTGGCTGTGTTCCAAAGAGTACTCATTGATGTTTCTCTTGACAAGCCATTAACGAAGTGTCTCCAATAACTAGATTTTTTGGCACGACGTATACTGTCAAATTTGTTTTGCAAAATGAAATAATTTTCAAAGTTCTCACGTATACCCCCTTTCTGTTTCATAATTTCTTTGTAGGCAACTTGTTTAGCTTCATATGCATCAGAGCACTCTTTGTCCCACCAAGGATTAGGGGGCCGTCTATTTATTGTCATTCCAGGATTGCATTTCGTTTGGGCTTGTTCTGCTGCTTCAATAATTAAACCCGCTAGGAATTCATATTCTTCGGTAGGGGGTAGCTCTTCTGTCGAAGCAAGAGAAGTGGAAATTAATGTTTCGTATGTTTTCCAATCAATATTTCGTGTTAAGTCATAAGGAACATTGATTGAATTCGTAAGGCCTAATTCACTGTTAATTGAAACAACGATTGGCAAATGATCGCTACCGTGAGGATCAGGTACAACCTTCCACGTGCAGTCTAACCGAAGTGATGTCGAGCACAGAGATAGATCTAATGCACTTGGACGTGCAGGAGGTCTGGGGATGCGTGTTGTTTCGCCAGTATTTAAAACTGTCATATTAAATTCGTCACAAACATTGTAAATCAAAGAGGATCGATTATCATTGTAGAGGGAACCCCACAATACTCCGTGCGAGTTGAAGTCTCCCAGTATCAGACGCGGAGCAGCCATGGATTCCACTACCTCAAAAATTTGACGTTGTCCAATTTGAACTTTGGGAGGTATATATATAGAAGCGATAGACATGTCTTTGCCTTTAATGTTCGTTTGGACAGCTACAGCCTCAATGCCCGCAAACAAGGGGATGTTAATTCTATAGAAAGAATAGCACTTTTTAATTCCTAGAAGCACTCCTCCATACGGGGTGTCTCGGTCTAGGCGAATAATGTTGAAATCATTTAAGTTGAAATTAATGTTTGAGGTAAGCCATGTTTCACATAGAGCAAAAGCATCGCATTTTAAATTATGCAGTAAAATTTTTAAGGAATCAATTTTAGGTATGATACTTCTGCAATTCCACTGTAAAACAGTGATGGAATCTTTCATTGGAGGAGGTGAATTACCCATTGAAAGATACAATCGCTGCAAGGATGGGCCATTGAGCAATCAGCTGCTCTAAAAATGTTCTAATTGTTGGGAGGAAAGCTGAAAGTATACTCTTTAGTGGTTCAGAAATATTGAATGCTTTAAAAATCCAATCAACAATTTCAGAAAATTTCAATAATCCTACCCCCGGCTGAGGCTCAGAGGAAGTCGAAATTTTATTATTTCCAGTAATGGTGTTCTGTTTGGATTGTACGTTCCCAAAACCGGGCGGAATTGATTTCGGTTTTGAATCGGAATTTTTCGGTTTTGGGCGCAGTTTATCTATTGGTGGAGAAATTTTAAGGCCCTTGCTTGGCAGCTTGGGAAAAGAAGACTGTTTTCTTTTTCTGGAATTTCCGGGTAAAACAAATGATGTACCTTCGCACGCTCCGTCAGAGTCAGACTGTTCCGAAAATAGAGATGTGTAAGTGTTTTCTAAGAAGATGGGTTTAGGGGTAGCATTTTTCAACATTTCTGCATAGGAGCGCTTAGACCTCTCCTTCAAGGATCGTTTAATTTTATCCTCACGCAATTTATAAATGGGGCATGCAGGGACCTCATGTGAGTTTTCTCCGCACATTAAACATTTTTCTGAATTTTCATTACATGTATCCTCTTGATGAGAACCCCCACATTTGCCACACCGTGCCTTATTGGAACAGTAAGTGGCTGTGTGGCCAAGCTGTTTGCAATTAAGGCAATTCATTACACGAGGGATAAAAAGGCGAACAGGGAGACGAATCTTATCGATAATGACATAGTTGGGCAGCGCAGACCCAGCGAAAGTCACTCGAAATGAGTCAGACAGTCGATAAACTTTTTTATCTCCTTCGTGTGATACTGAATGCAATTGCTTGCATTCAAGTATTTTTACGTCTTTAAGTATGGTGTCTTTGAAACGACCAACCCCATGCTTAACTAAGTCATCAACAGTCAAACTCGATTCTGTGATGACCCCATCAATTTCAATTTCCTTTGAAGGAATATACGCTCTATACTCACGCGTAAAAAGCTCGCAAGAAGCAATTGCATTGGCTTGTTTGAAACTACCAACGACAATGCGTATTTTATCTTTATTGACTTTGACGATCTCTTTTACATCCGAGAATCGCGAAGTCAAATCTTTAGAAATTTGAATAATATTTAGCGCCTTTACTTTACGCCTAATAAATACAATCCATGGTCCCGTTGACGACTCTGGGTAAATTTTAATTCTAGTCGGATTTACATTTTCAGCATAAGGCTTAGGGGGAGGGTCTGTTACTCGTTCTCCCATCTCTTCATCCATTTTACCTAGCAAGAAAAACTATCACAAAAAGGAATGAAAAATATACCTGTTATACCTGTAGAACACACCTCATGTGTTACGTTGTAAACTCGGTGCCCGTTGTTTGACAATGTGACACCTGCTGTTCTTCTTCGTCGCGTTGCTTCTTCAGTAGAGAAATAGTCCTACCTGCAACACTTCAAAACTCTCTCCGATTAAGCTGCTCGTCGGTATCACCACCACAAGCGCGCTCTCTCCGTTTCCACCACCTCGGTAGACAAATGTGGCTACCTGTGGCTTGCTGCGAAAATCCCACTGTCGATGCGGCACTTTTCAGTGCCACTTGTTTTCCTTATTCGTCGTACCACTTCTGCGGTAGACAAATAGAGCAAATGGGTCTACCTGTGACGCTTCCCTCTCGTCGATTAGAATTGCCCGACGACACCAATACACTATATTTTTTTCTGTGTGTACAGGCACGATCACTGTCGATCTCTGCCACCGCGGTAGGCAAATTCGTCTACCCGCGGTTTGCTGTCAAAACACCACTTGTCGAGGATGCCGTTGACCACGCCTCCGACGTATCAACTGTCGACTCACACTTAACAAACTGGTCTCTCTCTCTCTCCCACAATAACGCATACAGCGTCTCGCACTCCGTCACTCTCTCGAGAACAAATCCTTCCACCTGGAGGCACAACCGTCTCGGTCGGTTGCAAAAACTGTTATGATCTGAAAATTTATCGCATGATAACAACTCTGGTAGATTGTTGTGCACTTCAGATGGACATAGATAGGATCATGAGTTGGTGTGATAGAAACGGAATGACTATAAACATTCAGAAATGCAACATAATCACATTCACACGAATACTCTCGCCAATTACGTTTGAGTATGCAGTGAGCGCTGCCCCAGTAAAACGAGTTTCATCAATCAAGGACCTTGGTGTTATACTTGACCGTAAGCTACGTTTCATCGAACACTTCAATGCAGTTACTGCTAAAGCCTTTGCAGTACTAGGACTCATCAAACGAAACACCCAAGATTTCAACGACGTCTACTGCCTGAAGGCACTGTACATCAGTCTGGTACGCAGCATTCTAGAGTATGGAGTTATCGTTTGGGCCCCATATCACACCGTACACATGAATCGCATAGAACGGGTGCAAAAGAGCTTCGTCCGGTATGCCCTTCGACGGCTTCCCTGGCGAAATCGATTTGAACTACCACCGTATGAGCATCGTTGTGCTCTTATCAACCTGCTTACGCTACGAAACAGGAGAGTTTTTCTGCAGCGACTTTTTGTGTTCGATCTTCTCGCTGACAACATTGACTGCCCTCTGCTTCTCGCTAAGCTGGACTTCAACGTTCCTGGTAGGTCTCTGCGGAGAATGGACTTCTTTCGGCGCTCTACTCATCGCACGCAGTACGGCCAGAATAACCCGGTGGATGTTTGCTGTCAGCTCTTCAATAGCGTTTTTTATCATTTCGACTTTAACTTAAGTAGAGAAATGTTCAAAGTGAAAATAGGTTTAAGTTAGTATAGTATTTCAGTCTGTACGAAAATTTATTAATTCGAAGACAATATAATAATAAAAAAAAGAAGTTGAACTGGATCACTCTTTCTAGAATAAACGACTCGCTTGGGTTTCTCCGTGGTGAACTCGATACTGTCAAACGGGGTAACTTGCAACACTTCAACATGTTTCTGTACAGATGAATTTAACAAAGCCAATAATATTGTTAACAACTTAAAATTACAGCTGTCAAATGTAATGTAACGTTTCTTTAGGGCGACGGAGCAATCTTCTGTATGTGGTTTGAATATTTTTCTGTGGACTAACTCTAAATGCAAATGATGCTTAAAAACTCCAAATATTTTTTTTTTTTTACATGAATCAAAAGATTTTGCAAACAAATTCGATAAAACGAGAAAACCCAGATTGTGGCTGGGTGAAATCCGATTGTAGCATAAAAATATAAACACGGGAAGATGGATTTTTTTCTCTGGTGGATTACTGCGTATCCCCCAACTTTTTACATTTACTGCAGCTTACGATCGGTAATACAGAACGACAAATCGGCAGACTATCCTTATCAGTGTATACGTTTCCATGCGTGCAGATCTCGTGAAAGTCTCTCGAAGAGGAATAAATCTTCCACCCATCTACGCACGAAATTGTGCACATTCAGGTATCTTAACTGACTGAAGCGAAGAGTTTTTGAAACGGGCAACTCCGCGCTTTAGCAAGTTCTCGGCGGTTAGACTCGACTCGATGACAACACCATTTATCTACACGTCCCATGAAGGTACATATATGCATCTTGTTTATACTAACCGTTGTAATGTTACTTCGAAAATATTGATTTTTTTTATAAAATAGTTAAAGTTTCAATTGTTATGTCTTTCCAACGGGCAAAAACTGCCAGAAAGTTGTAATTTGAAACACTATATTAAAAGAATAAAACCCAATATATTTTATTTGGCTTTCATTTCCAATAGTGGAGTTATAGACGATTTGAAAGAACTATTTTTTTAAGAAAAAATATGCGTTAAGAGAAAAGTTGTTCATTTTGATAATTGTGATAGAGTCTTGTTTTATCGTTTTTGCACATTTATCTTATAAAATATACGTAAATTTGTAACGTGACAGACAGAAGCCTTGACCATATTCGCTAAATCACTCTTCACAGTATTGCCGAAGCCGATACCACATTATATCCGTCCATAAAAAACCATTTGAGAAATCTCACTTCTATGAGAATTAATTGCTAAAAACATTACTATTTTTGATTAGTATTCCGAAAAAACTATAAACGTAAACTGAACCGTTTCAACGTGAACAATTATTCGCTGAATCTCATTTGTTTTTCTATTCTATTCTATTCCAACCTTTACACAGCCAGTATTGAAAAGCATCCTGGAAAACACTGCAGTTATTCTGTAGTGTTTTTTCTTGTCAAGCATATTTTCATATGTCGCAAATATTAAAATGGTCAGGCCTACTGTGCAGAGTAGGGTTTGGAGATGTTTCAAAATTAGACGGTAATTAAATTATTCATTCAATGGATAATGTAATTAACGTATTGTTTTGAATCTTAAAGGAGGAAGAAACGAGGACAACCGTACCGATTGTTTCAGTTTAAAGGGGATATAATAAATCTTTGGGAGTGACTTGGTTAAGAAGGTTAATGCCACTCCTTTGGTCCTTTGGGATGGGCCAGAGGTATTTACACCTTGCCCTGGCTAATAAGCCTAGGTTAAAGCGCCTTTACTCGCTATTTATTCGCTGAATCTCATTTTTTTTTTTTCAAAAAAAAATGCCGAATTACTTCGAAAATACACGAAATATTACTAATATTAAATTATGGAAAGTTGTCTATTTTAACAATAGAAACCTTTTGATGAAACACACTGAACTTGTCAGGATGATGTTTAAGAAGCTGTATTGAAAAATCCGCTATTAAGGTTGACCGAAAATTGGGACAAAAATCGATAACGAAAAAGGAGTTTTTTTTCAATGCAATTTGTTAGATTGTCATGAAAATCAATCAGCAGTACTGTACCAATATTCTACATTAGTCTAATGAAAAATAATGAATTTTTGAAAACTCAATCGGCCCACCCCTGACTCTATTCCTAGTCCCACCAGAAGTACTTGCTCCAAATTTGAAGCAAATCGGACAAGTCTAGCTACCAGACCAACGTGCCTGAAGTTTATATGAGATTTTTCGACAATTTACATGGAGAAAACCCACTAACTCGCATTTTTGCCGCTAGATGGCACTGTATGCATCGTATTATCACTGTAAGTAAAAATAAGAAAGATAATTTAATTGTCTACAACTTTGTCGAAGACTGCTAGTCAATCCGGCTTTGTTATAAGAAGTTATTAAAATTTTAACAAAGTGATGTCTGAGTCAGTTTTCCATGGGGCCTAGCAGTGCATGGTTGTGTATCAGTACTCGATTCCCACGAATTTTGTGAAATAATCGTTAGGTTTAGCTCAATAGTATGTTCAGAAGAATTATACCACATAACACGAGTTATGTTTTGGTTGGAAAATTTTAGTTCCAACTGTGACTGCATAGAGGGCGCCAACACTAACTTTTCATAGAAGACAGGTAGAATATCGAGATGTTCAGGAAAATTATTGCAAAATGCCTGTTCTACAACTTTGTGGAAGACACCTAATTTCTATCTCTCTCCGTTGAAAAGTTAGTGTTGGCGCCCTCTATGCGGTACAATGTGGAGCTAAAATTTTCTAACCAAAACATAACTCCTATTATTTACTAAAATTCTTCTGGAAATACTATTGAGCTAAATCTAACGGTTATTTCACAAAAATGTTTAGTTCGTGCGAATCGAGTAGTGATACACAACCATGCACTGCTAGGCCCCATGGAAAACTGACTCAGACATCACTTCGTTAAAATTTTAATAACTTCTTATAACAAAGCCGGATTGAGCTAGTGGCTCTTCTCCATGTAAATTGTCGCAAAATCTCATACAAACTTCAAGCACGTTGGTCCGGTAGCTAGACTTTTCCGATTTGCTTTAAATTTGGAGCAAGTACTCCTGGTGGGACCAGAAATCGACTCAGGGGTGAGCCGATAGGAGTCATTTTTCCCGTCACTCTATTCTACATAAGCTGATTGATTTTCATGAAGATCTAACACGCGATGTGAAAAAAAAAAACTGCTTTTTCGATTTTCGTACCATTGTTTGTTCCTCCATAAGGGATTATTCACAAATTACAAGTAATAAAGCTGAAGGTGATGACGATAAAGACATTGCGTCTTCAGCAAAGTTATTGGTTAAACCGACAACTTTGCCAAAGACATAATATGTGTACTTGTATTTAGGATTGTTCCCATAAATATATTTCACTTGTAAAAAATTGATCGTTGAAATCTCAAAACCACATGAAAGCCTTTTTAATCTCCACAAATCCCTCCGAAGATGCCACTTACCCAATTTTAACGATTTGGATGCAAATATAGATTTTGGTTAAAAACGCTGTACCGAACGTAGAAGCTTACTTGTCTAGTAGTTAATGATGCTAAAATCGTTCCGCTAACGCTAGACCATTTATCACCATAAAGCACTACGTTGTCCACCACCGGGAAATGGTCCAACCAACAAAACTGACGGGTGCAATCTAGCGCAAGATTGTTTAATTAAATTTTTCTATTTTGATCAGAGATCGCCATAAAATGCAGTTATTGGTGCCAATTCTTTGATGGGTTACCGAGAGAAATATCAATAAACATACTTTAAGGCAGGACAATTTTCGACCTCGCCTACTTCGATTGAAGTTTTTGCCATTGAGCTCTTGTCGTCCGGTCTCACGAAAACCAATGCAGTGTGTTGGTTGAAAATAATCTTATTTGTTTTTTGTTCTCTTTGTTGATTATTTTCCACCAAGTTGTGATGCAATGTTTGTGTTACGTACACGCGCGGTAGAAAAGTCTATTTCCACTATGGGAAAACACATGAGTAACTGGTATAACTCATAAACTAACCCTCAGAAAGTTATCTAAAAAACGAGAAGTTGGAGTTTTGTAGTAGTTTGTCTCCAAAATCCTGTACGTTTATCCCTACTGGTACTGGCGCCAAATGTTATAAGGCACTGGTTTCTTCCGCAAACTTTGGTAGTAGATTATGACCTTGTGGATGAGGAATGAATATATCGGATTTCTGCCGTCAGGCGGCGTTAGTGAGAATTATTTTTTTTTTGTATGTCAAGTTTCTGATTTTTTAGCAGCTCTGGTCTTCGGCAAAGATATTCGGGGATCAAAACTTACTAGATGGTGTAATCTTGGATTCTGCTACAAGGGAACACTGGCACTAGGCGGTGCTAGTGAGTTTACCATTACCAGCTGGTACGTCGAACAGCTTAGCATTCGTCACTAAATGACGCCACAGAACATACCACTTGTTCAACCTACTCCATAAAAAGTTCTTAATTTTCAGAAGAACAGTGTCTTTAACAAAGTTGTTCAGGAAATGAAAATCTGCCTGAACTGCCACACCGAATAGTTTAGGATTTTGAAACTAGGAATCGCTAGCGAGTATGCACATTTATGATTTCTGAATACAAAGATTGCAATGGTTTGATAATCATCATAAGTATTCGATGTTACACGAATGTTGCACTGGGGTTTTTTTTCGGATTACAAACCTAAATTGGTGCACACGAACATTGTATCACCGTCAACATGATTGATCAGTTAAGTTGAATAAATAAATCAGGAACTAGATCGAAAAATGGTATGTTCACTAGCGCCTACTAGTGGTCGTTCTATTTGATGATTTACCTCGTATGTTTTGATCACGCAAGCAACTTTGGCGAAGACATCGACCTTTAAAAAAATAGGAATCTTGAGATCTTTAAACTGAAATATCAAGCTTAGTGGCGTTACCCAGGGGCAGAATTTACAACTACCTGATCTTCCATAGGCTATCTCTTGATCTTCTGAACAAGTTTTTCGAAAATAGTTACCCTCTACATGATCGAGATCACGAGATATTTTGAACGGAATATTGTTTTATCGAGTTTTCCATGTCGCTTAAAAAATGTCTGATTTGCAGCGTAGAGCAGATATGTTTTTAAATATAGAGGATTGTGAAGACAAAATATCCCAAAACTCTAGCTTCGCGTATTTTTTCAAAGAATATGTATACCGCCATTCAAATACTAATTACTGTTTTCTTCAATGAAAAGAATAAACTTTAATTACCTGAGTGCACCTTCAATAACTATAGTGTTTGATGTGATTTTTCCCATAGTTCCCCATAAATGCCAAAAACTTTAATCAAAGTGGGCGGGTGTCAAAAATTGTCCAAATGATGAGAAATTTGGCACCGGAGCTTGCTTTGACATTTGTCACAATGTAGAATTTTAAAACATTTTTTTATTATTCCCTAATATTTAATTACAACGCCAAATCATGTACAAAGTGTTCATTCCTTGGGAAAAACTTTTCGCATTCAAAGATAGTTCGATATCTGAAAAACACTCAAAAAATAAATGATAAATTTGGCATCTCATCAATGTTCCAATAAAGAAGAGTACTAATTCAAGATTCTTTCCAGTCATTTAGACCAACTCAAACGTGTCCGATTCAAGCAGCCGATTTTCCGCAGCACTGTCCGTACCACGTAAGCTGGCATACAAAAGGACAGAGAAGTTCAAAGCTCAGACCCGTCTGCTGGTAGCATGTTTAACCACGTGTGCATACTATTGGAAGGAGATAATTTTAACCCTTTCAAACCCTTCTTGCTTCCTTTCATTACAGTGCACTAAAACCACCCAGTCCAACACCAGGCCCAACTAGGGTCAATGTGTGACAAGTTTCGTTCACAATATGTGCTTAGCGTATTGTTTGCACTCGGATAGGGCTGCCTGCCAGTATATGTTCAATGGTGTCGCTTTTACGGATGACACTGATACGGCTCGAAACGTTCGCATATGAAATGAACAGCCAGCGCAGCGACGCTGACTAACTATGAAGAAGACGGCATGGCAAAAGGTTGACGGCACCGGAGGACGGCACAGATCAAAATAAGGAGAAAAATGCTGATTAAGAGTGTATCGCATTGCAACGTGGCATCCCAGCCGCCTTCGCCTTCGCCTTCGCCAGCAGCAGCGGCGGCGTCGACGTTCCTCTGTTGCAGCATCAAACGTCCGTGGAGCTGCTAAATGTCACTTGTGTTGAATACTAACGAAGCAAAGGAAAAACAGCATTTCTTCATCAGGGCATTCACAATTGATACGTGCAGTTGACATATATGGGCCAATAGAGATTTCGTAGAGCGCAATATCGCCAACAATCGTATGGATTGCCGGCGTGCCCGGTCAACAGTCACCGCTGTCAGCCTGATGTTATTCCCTCAGCCCCCGTTGATTAGCCTAGGTTCGCATTGACGTTCTCCCTGGGTTTAGTTCTCATGATTAGCCATAATTACGCTATGTGTATTGCCGAATGATGTGTGTTTGAAAGAACTACGTGACCGTTGACAGCAATCGCTCAGCCCGACACCTGTTCCGGACACGTGTTCCACTCTCCATTCCGCAGCAGACACGTTCACCCGAAAAGGATCAATTTAGCGGTATGTGACTCAGAATACCCTGCTAGTTTACTCGGTGAACTGAGCAAACGAACAACGATGAATAGTTATATATGTAATTCTACTCGGCTAGCCGTAAACGTTCCGAACCTTATGAGATAATATCCATTTTTCGACCTGAACACAACCGACTGGTTGACTGGTCAGTCAGCATGTCGCCAAGATCAATCCAATCATGTGTCTCAGTAGCGCTGGACAGTTATGGAGAGAACGCTGGGAACGATGACTTTACTTTACATTACCGGTAACCGATGTGATTGAAGGGAATGTCTCATACGGATGCGGAAAAGTTTTTTTTTGTTCCTAATTGGACGTTTCGTATCTAAATATGTAGGCATTGAAATTTTATTAAGAACGTGTTGTGTACCTGATGTGATTTCATATGGCGACAACTCTACTCTAATTTGCTTTTCCTCATTGATGTACTTTGCAGATGTTTGTATTGCTAGCAGCAGTACTGTAAACTTTAATCGGATTTCTTACTGAACTGATACTATTCTATTCTATTCTATTCTAACCCTTACACAGCCAGTATTGAAAAGCATCCTGGAAAACACTGCAGTTCTTCAGTGTTTTTCTTGTCAACATTAATATTTGAAGCATATTTTCAACGACGTTGATATTATAATATGATGCAAATATTAAAACTGCCAGGCCTACTGTGCAGAGTTGGGTTTGAAGATATTTCAATATTATACGGAAATTGATTTATTCATTTAATGAATAATTCAACCAACGAATCGTTTTGAAACTTGACTGTGGAAGAAACGAGGACAACCATACCAACCGTTTCAGTTTATAGTGGGTTAGGATAAAACGTTGGGAGTGACTTGGCTAAGAAGGTTAATGTCACTCCTTTGGTTCTTTGGGATGGGACAGAGGTATTTACTCCTTGCCCTGGCTAATGAGCCTAGGTTAAAGCCCCTTTACTCGCTCTTCTCCACGTATGCTGATCTCGGTTCTAGATCGGAGTCGCTCTAGATTTGCTCTAATATTTACAAAATCTATATAAAATTGTCAGTTCAGAGCAAACCTAATACGACTTCGATCTCAAAGCGAAATCAGCATTTGAATGCACGTGCGCTTTAAACTTTCATTGTCCTTAGGACATTATCTCGAGAACAAAATAAATGTGAATTTTTCCTAGGTTTAGTGTTTACATATAGAAAACTTGTAATTACTATCATACTTAATATATACTTACCGGTCTAGTCTGTGGCCGCACCGGCGTACCAGCTGCCGAAACCGATGTTTAATATTACCGTGAACTGTGAGCGCTGTGTCTGATCTTGGACCTGCAGAAGACAACACTCATGTCCCGAATGATTCTGGATGGCTCGAGCGTTTTGAGGGGTATCGAAATCATTCGGTGTTCTTGATGAACAGATTCTCTCTTCAAGAATATCCGCAGATCTTCGAAAAACGGAACCATATTCTGCTTAATCACTGCTTGAATGCTTTTATCCGCCGTGGAGATACCGGTACGATTTTCCCAACAAAAAATATGGCAGCTAAACACTTGACACAAATTTTTTCCAGCCGCTTTGTATCGCAGCTTATTGCAATCTTTTTGAATTTCTTACTGAACAGATACCCAGTCAAAAAGGGCAAGTTGCTGGCTAGCGCGGGGGGCTATTTGCCAACTCGGATGCGCTAATTGACCTACAATTTCCGAAAAAACACATTTTTATAAATAAACTTTATTCTGTGTTACAATTTTTCGAAATTCTTCAGTTTTTTAAGCTTCATGTGAAAAATAACTTATTTAATCTAGAGATCTTTTCATTTTTTAAATTTTAACTGCTTTTAAAAGCTGAGTTGTTGCTTCACTTTATAAAATCAAGAAAAACAGGAGGATGCCCTAATAAAGGTCGTTTTTTGTGGTCCGTTCTACGCTCCAGTAAGCTGTTGTTGTATGAGCACTACTACGTGGAATGAATCATCATTAATTTTTTTCATAATCATAATCTATTTATCGGCGTTGTGAGTTGGTTCATGATTTCTCAGGATTAAAAATTTCTCAAGATCTACTTCACCAATTTCAAAATATTGGTCAAGATTCCATTCCTGCCTCGTCAACTTATTCCTGATTCTTTATATATTGGTAATGATTCTTCTATCATACTTATAAAATATTTGACAAAATCGTGAAATGCGTTTCCACTTTCATGGCATAGTGCATACCGTATGCCTTTTTGTTTATGCTCATTATAATGGCAAGCAAACTATTTCACGAAATTCGTGTCACGTCAACTGGCTCATGATTCCTAGTAATATTTGTTACTGAAAAATCAAATCGTTTTCACTTTCATAAAACAGTTGAAATAATTTCCAATTTTTTTCATAGTCCTAATATTTCTTAGTGAACAATTTCATATACTTGGTTTGCGAACTCATTCTTGATTCAGCTTGTGTCTAGTTTTGGCAACAACACGGAAAAAGCATGTTTTATCAACATATCAATATTCTATGTTGTAATTCTATGTATTGGTCTTCGAGTGTCCAGAGAGATCATATTACAAAAATCAATAAAAATGTTTTCTAAAGCAATAGAAAACAAATACATATTTGCACCTTTTTGTTAACTGGTGGTGAAACGGACATATGGTGGTGGTAAGATAAATATGTATGCTCAATTCAAATTACGTTTTGGAGTCCATAAAGAGAGCTATACAATCACTTCCAACAATCACTTATTGTAAAAAACCAACTTAATGCACCAAGCAGTGAGATGAGACATTTCTTATACATAGCACTGTTGGCTCATTAATTAACTGAATAATTTATAGAAAATCAATAAAACGAACGAAATAAAAAAAATCGAGAGAAAATGAAAAAAAAGTTTTCAAATTCATTAAATGAATAGGATGATTAATATAAATCAAATTAATAAAATGCATAAATTAAATTCGATAAGCTTAATTAAATCGATGATTAGGCAATATTTAAAAAAATTAAATTAATAAAATAAATTACATTGACTCATATTAACAAATTGAAGAAAATAAATAAGTGGGATGACTCATCTTGAAATAAATAAAACTAAGAAGTGAGCAAAGTGAATCAAATGAATCAAATGAATAAAATGAATAAAATGAATCAAATGAATCAAATTAATAAAATAATCAAATTAATCAAATTAATCAAATTAATCAAATTAATCAAATTAATCAAATTAATCAAATTAATCAAATTAATCAAATTAATCAAATTAATCAAATTAATCAAATTAATCAAATTAATCAAATGAATCAAATGAATCAAGTGAATCAAATGAATCAAATTAATCAAATGGGTCGGATTTATTTAATGAACCCAGAGTATACAATGAATCAAATGAATGAAATAGATAAAATGAATAAAATGATATAAAATGATTGCATAGAATGAAATGAATAGAATCAATAAAATATAAAATAAATGAATTGAATAAAATGCATAAATAAACCAAACGAATAAAATAAACAAAACAAATAGAATTGATGAAATGAATAAAAAGTAGATGAAAATAAGCAGAACAAAATTTTGTCAAATAAATTATTTGGAAGACATGAATAAAACTGAAAAAATTGTCAGATTAATAAAATAAAGAAACTGAATAACATGTACGACCTGGAAGAAACGAATAGAATGCATAGAAAGGAAACAGTGAATAAAATAAGTTAAATAAATGATATAAATAAAATTATGAATCAAAGGAATGAAATGAATAAAATAGGTAAAATGAGCAAAATGAATAAAAAGAATGCTGAATGAAATAAATAATTAAAATGCTATGATCATATACTTAAAGTTAGTCAAACATCAGCACTCAGTTTCGAGCAAAAATGGACAACGATAAGTTAGAAGAAACATTGTACATGCATCTCCATCGAGGGTATGGCCTTGGGAGACTTCTTTTCCCGGATAACGTACGTGGAATGTCTCCTTTCAAAATTTTCATCTTCAAGCATCCATATTACCCAGATAAGTCAAATATTTATCTGAGATAGCCATGATTTTACTTGAATGTAATGTGTGTAAAAGTTCTGAATAGAGCTGTCTTAAATTGGAGTTGATGTAGATTTCCATATTTGGTTACCTGCCTACCCATAGTGCAACGTTTCGAAGGGATACTTCTTCCATCTTGAGGGTGTGAACATTTTAAAATAGTAAAAGTTTTCTCATAATACAAGCAAGGCAACTTTTTACAGTACTTGAACTTTAGAAAAATGCAGTTTTTTTAGAGTAGTAGTGCCAACTTTACTGTAAAGTTAGCACTACTATACCAAATTAAAAAAAAGCGAGACATTTTTTTACTTCACAACTAATTTACCACAAATGTTTACGTGTGATTAAAGTGTTTGAACTTTAGAAAAATGCAGTTTTACTGTAAAGTTAGCACAACAAATTTTTAAAATAACTATGCGACAAATTTTTGGATTTCACAACTAATTTACGACAATTAAGCGACAATTAATCCGTGTGTTATAGTTCACTTTTTCGTAAGTGGTAGTGCTAACTTTATGCACATAATATAATCAGCGCCAACAACTCGTCCACGTCCCTTATCACCAATTTTTATACAGTGATTCATCAGCAGTGCTATCTTTGCAAATGAACCACCTTGGTTATGCAACTAATTTTTTCCTATCTTTTTTTAAATGCAAATAATTAAGCCATTTTTATTTCGTTATATTCTGAATTGCACATATTTTGTCGTATGTAATTTTAAATGTCTTTCATTTGATGGCATTGTAAGGGAACACGTATCCGCCGGTTGATGCCAATCGAGCTGACATTTCTTTAGACTGAACAAACTAATTTATTTGTTTGTTTAGTGTTTATTTGACCAACCAGGAAACGAATCCACTGGGTCTTTAATGCGGGTGGGAAATACGCATGGTCTTGTCTGAGTGAATGACTTTTGAATTATATATGAGGGTGGAGAATTGACAAATCGAAAGATCAATTCAAATCCAATTACCAATTTGCGGCAATCATTTCAGCACGAGGAACAAATGTTTTATGGTCATATTTAATGCTTTACTTTTAGTCCATTAACTCATCAGTCAATTATACTGAGCTAAGAATAAATACGTACTATTTGGAAATGGGGGGTGTTTGATTCGTGCATGATGTTAATATAGTTTAGGAACGCAGCATTTATATTTTTCTGTTTCGCGTCTTCATTGTAATATCGGAACGTTCACTCGAACGAGGTGGAAAATTTCAAGTTACGGGATCTCAATATGCTTGTGATTATACCAATAAGGACCATTTATAAATTCTGCCACGCTATTAGGAGGAAAAGATATGACTAATTGTGACATAAATGGGAGGGGAGCACGTCATGTGCTTTGACGCAATCGGCCGTTTTACGCACAATTGCGCCATGTATATAGGAAATTCCATAGAACATTAACACTTTTGCTAGTAGCGGCATAAAAGTGCCACTACAAAATGAAGGAAAAACTAAAAGAATTTTATTCGTATTAGACCAAGGGGAAAAATAACGCGGTAATACGACAGAGAGTTAGTTAGTATTGGTTAATCTTTGCGTGACATAATTTTTGGATGTTCCACCATACCACTTTTAAAATCATTATTTCCAGTCCACTTTACATTGTCGACAACCCTCCCGACAACCGACTTTCCGGAGTTCAAGTTGTTTTCGATGAAACAATCTCGATAAACGATTAGCCAGAGTTTAAATGCCTAGAATATTTACGTATCCTACAGTCAGTAAACTATTCAAACATGCACGAAAATATAGTCTCAGTCGCATCGCTTGCTTGAAGCGAATCCTGGCTAACAACCCACCCACTACCCAATCCGTGGTACTTATGGGAGTGTCACTGAGTCGGGGCCTTCCGTTAAGTAAGTACCACATCAACACTTCCTTTCTCATCCCAAGTTACGGTAAAGATGGTCGTGGCCCGCAATGGTGGCTCTCAGGCGAATCTCTCGCTTGGATTGGATCAATTGTTATTCCCAAACAATGCTCCTCAAGTAGTCTGGCTGGAAATGAGAGTCATCAGTATGCAATCTACGAAGTATACCATGCTTACGCAACGCAACGCAACGCAATACAAGCATTGCAACTTTTTTCAGACCTATAAATATTTTATTTACCAAGGAGGATGTAATATTAAACTTTTTTTCACGAGTTGCAGTTCTTCTACACTAAAATGCAAAAAAACTATACACAGGGAAATGGCAGTCAAAAAATAATTTTGTCTTCTCAAACCTTCACAATTATATCGCACACGTGATTGGACATTAATAAATATTTCAGATTAGCAGAAAATCTTATCACACAACTTAGAAATGGATAGAGAAATAGATGTGTGTCGTGATAGTTACCACGAACACGAAGAAAGAAAGAGAAAGAGAGAGTGAGAGAGAGAGAGTGTGAGTGAGTGTGTGTGAGATTGAAGGGGGGGGGGGGGGTGAGAAATGGCAAATAGTAACTAGTTCCATGACCTTATTTTTATAGGTATATTATGCGATATATTAATTTCTTTACACACTTATTATAAATAACGCAACTATGTAGTAATTTTTGCGCCATGACCAGTATTACCTAAATCTTGCAAATGAAGCCAAATTTTCGCTAGGATTTCGGGATTCAAAAATACAGTTACTCTCGGTAATGCTACGAGAGTAATTATAGGAGAAATCTATTATCTCACTACTAAGTGGATTATTTGTACTAATAATTACTGTGTACTAATATACTCTCCAATATCTACCTAACGGTTGAACGCAATGCCCAATCGAAGGGATAAATACATGAACTCTAAACAAAATTTCACTATGAAGTAAACATTATTTTGCCTTTGAAGTAAACTTACATATTAATTCTTGAGAAATAGTTTTTTTATTGTTGAGGTAATTCACAAAATGTTTTCAGAATCGAATTCTTTGAATCACGAATTCTAAGAACTGAGTAGAATGGTAAATGACACTCGGCCTTCCGGGCCGAGATTAGGTTGGCGATGTTTAGAGTGATTGCATAACCTTTCTATATGAGAAAAGCAAACGCAATGAGGGCTTTATTGTCAAATTATTACTCTTACTATTGTCAAAGATTACTGCGCCTATTTAAAAAAAAGTGATTTTTTCGCTATTGAAATGGTTGATTCTGTAAAGCCGTGTTGTTGTATTTTTATTTAAAGTTGAGTAATCAGTAAAAGAAATGAATAGAAGAGCTGAGATGAATTAGGGAGCGTCAACACTACATAGAAGAATCTCAATAGAAGATCATTTAAATCCTTTTACATAGAGCTATTATTTTAGGGTTCCGCGCCAATGGCGTGTTAGAATTATGTAATTTCTTAATTAGAAACTTAATCATTTCTGACTAGTCTATAATCCAACGAAAGCCATTATTACTTCATTTATCACAGAATCGTTCGTTACCATGTGAGCCCTACGATCAATCAAACAATATCTGATAATTGTTAGATTCCCGCGCAATCACCACTCACTGCTCACTTCATTAATTGAAAGAAATAATAAAATAGGCTTTTAACTGTTCTTATCAGCCGTTATCTTACACGGGTCAGTTTCACGCTGAATTAATTAGTCCCATCGAGACGGCGCGGCAGTACAACTTCGACCGCGAATGCATCGAACAGTTCCGCAGCATGTTGCCGGGTTAACTTTATCACTTTTCAGGTCTACGGCAACTTTTCACGGGAGTGCTTTTCCTTTCCTCCGTTCAGCTCGTTCGAGATCGGTTGTTGGCGTAAATCAAACCGAAATACATTACCATAATAAATGTTTGAATGGAAGTGGTCTGTGTATTGAGTTTCAGCTCGCCACATTATCCATTCAGCACTGGGTTCGTATCGATAAATCAGCCACCTCCCGGTTGGTGCAGCTCCAGGTTCGTTGCTTGCTTAGATTTTTTTTGCCCCGCACCGTTCAGTTTTTTTTCACATCCATTTGCACTTATACCTACCTATGTACGTACGAACAAGCCTACCTGGCTGCCAATAATGTATAGCCAACGAGACTTACGATGAGCGGTGTGTTACAAGCCATAATCGATTGTGGAAATCTTGCGCCTATCTAAATCGATCTCTCGTTAATCTAAAAGAGTATAGGGCTGTAAACAAGCCTCTGATTGTTGAATTCGACGGACTCGGGGGTAAAGGTGGTTCGGCTACACTTCTATACTCTCCGGCCGACACGCGAGCGACGACGGTGTGAATGGGGGTACAGCTGGTAATACATACTAGACTGGTTAGGTTTGGTTTCACGGAAAGCGAAAGGGAAGCAATAAACGTCAGGGAAGTGGCAGTTAACATACATTGGGACTTTTTTAAGTTCAAGTTTATTGATGTATGCCAGACTTTTTGTGGTGTTACGCAAAGTAAAGTTTCAAACTTTTTATTATGGATGAAATTTAAGCGGTCGTATTCTACGGCAACTCATCATTTTTTAATTAATTAATGCTGATGATATCTACCTCGCAATCATAATCCATTTAGTCGGAAAAAGGAAGGTAAAATATTTCAAATTTACTAACGTTCGAATGTCGAAAATATTAACGATATTCGTCGGAAGATTTATGCACAGATAAAACCGAATGAAAATAATCACCTCATTTTTTTAACTGCTACCAATTGAACTGAACTGCATCACTACCCTGAGTGTCATTCTAGCGCCTGTATTCATTTCAGTCAGATGTTTTTTTACTGCTCCACGGAGACTACGGTGAGACAGACCGGCAAACTCGAATGGGGAAGTAAGCACAGCTGACTGAAACCGATTGCACATGCACATTCACAAGTCGATCCAATTAGACAAGCTAAGGTCATCAAGTTTGCCATTTACTAGAAGCTTGCCGATCTGGCCCGTAAGCAGTGCTCTAGAGCCGACGATGAACAACTGAACTGGAGGTGATGGATTTTTGAGTTGCCTGTTGTGACAATTGAATCATACTGATTCTAAAGGTTGGCCGTTGTGTCACGCTTCCGATGTTCCGTTATAATCAAGATATGTTATTGAGTTACAGATTACATACTTCGTTTGTTGATTGTCGCAGCTTACGATCAGCCATTTGTGCTTAAGTTACAACAAAATGTTCTTTGCAGAATGATAATCTTTTATGCATTAGATTCAGTGAATTTAAAAATCTTTAAAAGTTAAAGTTCAACACATCCTGTTATACAAAAATCAAACGGATAAAAGAACTACTGCACTTGGACCATTTTCTTCCAAACTCAAGACGAGAAGTCCATTTGAAAATTAATCATACTGGATAGTAAATTATGATTTATGAGACTTTGATTTATCTAATTTATTTCAGCCCAAGTGCAATACATCAACGACCGTTCTGCTCTGGCAAAGAAACTGCGGTGCTGCTGCTGCTACTGGCCTGTTCTACTTTTGTGCTGAGCTGCGGTACCGCAGATGTGAGCTCCATTTCAATTAATTTATGAACTGGTGGCAAACAATTCTGCATATTTGTGCGGAGCAAACCTAAAGTTTCTGAACCGCACTCGAATTAGCACACGCGAATCTACTAGATCACAAGATGTCGAGACAAGCGCCTCCACATATATAGGGAAAGCTCATGTCTCGTTTAGCAACTGGTAACTAATTTCAAAGCCAACGCCACCAACGTTGTGCCGCTGGATTAATCTTGAAATTGTCCGCGGTATGTTTTGGTGGCAAATTCGATATGTTCGGGTTGTGAGTCAACATTGTAGGGGAAGATGGGGTAAAACGCACCCCCTAAGGAAATATGATCATAACTAAGCTATAGAACATCCATTGGGAGAATTTAATTAATTTGTATTCGTATTTGTATTTAAAATTTGTGTTCATCTGACACTAAGTCTTAATGAACTAAACTAAAAATAATTTACCTAATGTAACAGCAAACGGTGACGAAATTGTGATGAATTATAATTGAGGTCAAAGTGCTCGGCAAGCTCGTTGAAGCGACGAACCATCGCTAAAATCGGACTATTAGCAGCGTAGTTGGTGTTTCGCATTTCGATGTGTAGTAATGTCCGAGGGCGAAGAACACGGGTTGGGGCGTAGAGGTTGATTTGTCCAAGGAGATCGGGAACATCATACTCAGCCAACAGAAGCTTTGATATGAAAATGGCCTGCGAAGCATGTCTACGTTCTTGCAAAGAATGTAGTCCTAATAGTCTGCAACGGTTCTCATATGGTGGCAGATTCAACGGATCAATCCAAGGCAATTGACGTAAAGCATATCCTATAAATTTGCGCTGGACAGCTTCAATCCTTTCACTCCACGTTGCATGATAAGGGCACCAGACGATGTTTGCAAATTCCAACTGCGAGCGCACCAGTGAACAATATAAAGCCTTGAAACACAGAGGATCCCGGAATTCGCTAGAAATTTTGAACATAAAACCTAGAAGTCGATTTGCTTTGTCGATGGTCGCTGACAGGTGATTGGTATAAGTTAGCCTTTCATCGAGAATAACACCTAGATATTTTACGTGGTCAACGCGTTGCAGCTGAGTTCCGGCAATGTTGTAGTTAAAATTAAGCATGTCTCTTGTACGATGAAAACTGATGACAAACATTTCGTAACACTAAGGATCAACATGTTTCTTTGACACCAATTGTAAAATGTATCAATGAGACACTGTAACTCACGGCAATCGGTTTCATTCCTTATCACAAGAAATATCTTCAAGTCATCGGCAAAAAATAGTTTCCCTCCACGCATTAGAACAAAGACCGCATCATTCACGAATAATGGAAATAGTAATGGACCTAGTGTACTACCTTGGGGAACTCCGGAATTATTACAAAAAGATTCAGACACGTTGTCACCAATTTGCACGACGCACTCGCGGTGAACAAGGTAGGATCGAAGCCAGTGGCAGAAACTCGAGGTACATCCTAGTTTATCAAGCTTTGCAAGCAGTATCTCATGGTTAACTGTGACGAAAGCGGCCTTAAGATCTGTGTAGACCGTGTCCACCTGGAGTTTCCTGGATATGTTTTCAATGCAAAACGCTGTGCAGCTAACTAAATTCGTCTCAACCGATCGACCAGGGAAGAATCCGTGCTGACAAGGGCTTATGTAATGTTTACTAGCAAAAAACAGCACCTCGTTGATAAGCGCTTCGAAGATTTTCGACTCAACTCTCAGCGAAGTGATTCCCCGGTAGTTCACGATGTTGCTTTTGTCATTTTTCTTGTGAACCGGAAACATAACTGAAAACTTCCAATCATCGGGAAATTTTTGCTGCTGAAGCGACACATTGAAAAGGTGCGTCAGTGGGATCGCTAAGATATCGGAACATTTTTTCAGAACAGCAGACGGCATAGAACTTTTTCCTGGAGCATAAGACGATTTTGTTTTCCGTATTGCAGAGAGAACCGATTGTACTGAAATAGTGAATACATCCATATCCACTGCACCAATGGGAACATCACGGGTCGCGTTTTCGAGCTCGATGGCAGATGGCACATCAGTCGTGAAGACACTTGAAAAGTAGCTGGCAAATAGGGAGCATTTTTCCGCCGTTGTAGTTGCTACTTCGCCATTGTAGACCATCCTAGACGGAAGACCCGTTTCCTTTCTCTTCGGTTTAACAAAAGCCCAGAATCCCTTCGGATTTCGTCGTAAGTTTTGTTGGATGCGGTTCACATATCCTTTATACAGCAATTTATTGTAACAGCGGTACTCGTTGCTGGCGAGTGCGAAAAAGCGCTTGAGAATAGGGCATCGACGATTTGTGTACGCACGTAGAGCTTTGGCACGGGTGCGTTTCAGATTCCGAAGCATGGCGTTAGACCATGGAGGCTTCTTGTGAGGTTGATATTCTGGCACGGATTTTTCAACACAGTCAATGAGTAATCGGTTATAGAGATCGACTGCAGCATTTACATCAACTTGATCAAGTAACACACTCCAGTCAATCAGCGATAGGGTGCGACGTAGTGCTGCTAAATCAGTTTTACGAAAATTACGACGATTCACAGTTAAATCTTCTTCATATTGTGGTGAACTAATGATGGAAATGGATATTTCTAATGCGGGATGATAGTTATCCAAAGGAACGATAACACTGGAAGCTTCACTCACACTCAGGCAAAGCATTCTCACTGACGAACACAAGGTCAAGAAAACGGGATTGATGGCTGGAAATCGTGCTTACTTGATTTAGTCCGTGAAAAGCCATCCCGTCCAGAAGCGGCTGGCAGGATTTGTTGTCGAGGATAACGGGTTAGGGTAAGCGTATCCACGTCCTGAAGAAACCCACATCAGTCCTGGTTGGTTGAAATCACCAAGAACTATTATCACATCGTTTGCATCTGCCTGAGAAGAAGCGTGTTCTATAGAGTCGAGATGGAGCTGCGTAATAGTGCAGTCAAGTAGCTTTTCAGGAGGAATGTAAACAGCTCCAATAAAGTAGCTCTTCGTCTGCGTAGTAATCTTCGTCCAAATAACTTCAATGCTTGATGAACTATCCACCCAAATTCACAGGAGGCTAGTGCGGAAGAAACACCGATTAAAACTCCCCCGCCGCGACCATGAACACTGTTATGTGCGCTTAGATCCGCGCGATAAACCGCATAAGAATCCCCGAAGAGCTGCATCGATGTAATACGATCATCAAGCCAAGTTTCCGTCAGAACATAAATATCGTAGTCGCCGTCAAGAGCAGCCAAGTACAAGTCCTCGATTTTCGTCCTTAGACCTTTGACGTTTTGGTAGTATAGCCGTAAATCGCCAGCGCCACGTGGCAATCGTGCCGACATGCCGAAGGGGCGTGATGTACCCGATGGCATGCTAGAAACCAAAAGGTTTTCAGGGAGCGGATCGTCATTTAAAGCAAAATACTCGCCTGAGAAGGGAGTTCGAAAGACCCCCTCACGACCTCCGAACGCAGGGCCGGGACGACTAAGCTGGTCGCTGGCTGGTAGCACGACTGCGTCGGAGCGCTCGGAGGCTTCCGTAGTACGGTATAACAGGCGTCCCGGTGATGGCAGCGCAGCGTGAATTTGTTTGTGCAGTCTCGGCGATGGCGGTGAAATTATTCGACGTTCAAACAACGGCAAATTGTCGGAACGAGTTGTACCCAGTGACATGCGTCCCGATGGTGGTTGAATTATTCCGTCATAGCTGATTGAACTGATGATGGTGAAGCAGGCTGATGAGTATCGACCTGAACTGGCGACTGATCTGGCTGCGGATAGAGGGATTTCCAAAAATTTCCAGCTGATACGGTGCGATTGCTCTTGAATTCGCGGAAAAGAATTCCTTCGGGCCATGTTGAAGCAGATAGGGCTCGCGCCTTGAGCTCAGGTAAGCCAACATTTTCCTCTGTAATCAAAATCATAACACTGCAAAATATTCAAAAAACATGAAAATAATTCAATTCTTCAAAATCATTAAAAATCACCTTTTGAAAAATAAGCGGGGCAAAACGCACCTGTGCGGGGACAAAATGCACCACAACAACGGGGCATAATGCACTACATCAACGGGGTAGAATGCATCGCAACAACGCACAGTGGATCCACTCCATACAAAAGCTGGACAAAACCTCAAAAGTAGTTTAAAATGTCTGAAAATATCATCTAAGGGTAATTTTGGTGCGCTGAACTCGGTTATGATTAAATTAG
Source organism: Topomyia yanbarensis (assembly GCF_030247195.1). Lineage (NCBI taxonomy): Eukaryota > Metazoa > Arthropoda > Insecta > Diptera > Culicidae > Topomyia > Topomyia yanbarensis. Next base: position 336,594,934 of record NC_080672.1, on the reverse strand, counting down.
GACGCTAAAATGAAAATTAGACAGCCTAGGGTGGTCCTAAAAGGGTAGTCCTTATTAACAAGTTAGCCAGGGTGGTTCCAATTTATCGAAATCTGGTGAATAAAAAATGATGTAATTTTATACATTTGTTTGTAGATCTTCAGTCCAATCTGAATACCATCGTAAAAAAATCATCCCTTCATAGCTCTTTAAGAGATAATCCTCATGTACTAATTTATGAACGTATGCGTTTAGAATAGTTATAAAAGATAGCATATCTTAAGGTGTTTGAAAGAATGCCTTAAATTTTTGTTTTATTGGTTTATTTATTTATAGTTATCGCCAAAGCTATTAAAAGATGACAGGTTTATTTGATTTTAATGAAGATCTCAAATCATGCCCTATCATGCTCTATTAACAGTTTCTCACTCGATGTATAGTGCAGCTAAGCCGCTAAATACTTTTCCATTGATTTTCAATTCCAATGATGATATGAATATCTCTCTTTGTGAGTATTGACTTGGTTTTTTGTACGAAAACATCCTGAGCATACTTTGAACTGTATGTGTATGCTTTGAAATAGAGGCGTGAGCGTTTTTGCATGAAACTCTCATCAATTTGGAAGTGAATTATTGAGGGAGATTTTGAATTTGATTGTTGATTGTGATAGATTCAATAGGTAGTTTGCACTTGAAAATAAATGTTGCATTACTGGCCAATAACTAAAAATCGGATAAAAAAGAACACATCCCGCACTCACGTGTTTACCTTACAAAAGAAATAGTGTTCATGGAAAGATATGATAATAGTTGCAGTTAGTTTGCCTCGCTCGCTGGCTTGTATTTATTTAAATTTTTCTATACTGCAGATAACTGTGAAAAAGTAGAAACACGAGTCATAGTTGCAAGACGGTTAAGCCGTACTTATATTTGTATCAAGAAAATCGCCCCAAACCCTGAATTTACAACCAGCGTTCAGAAAAAGAAATCCACCGGTGAATAATACATAATGCAAAACTTCATGAAATCAAAAAATACCATGCGTCTCCATGAAAAAACTAATTTTACAAATGTCCAAATATCAACCTTCGGCGCAAGATGGCACTATGATTTTTGAAAACTAGATAAAATTCTACGTCAGTTGTACTAGATGAGATCCTTTTGCACGCTTTTACCGATAAAGAGATGACATTCTGAATGCAAATAAGTCCGTGTTCAACAACATAGTTACACTGATAATATAAATTCGTAAATATAATGAAATCGATCATGCAATGCACGAATTCATTCGTCGTTTTCTGCAACGAATTATTTTCGTGCATTGTAAATAGTAGGTTTCGTTCATTTCATGTACAAGAGTTGCCGCTTGCTGAACGAAAGCTTTCGTAAGTGTTACACATTTAATGTACACTGCACGAATGTTATCGTTGATAACGACATTATTTTTCGTGAATGAAACGAAATGTTTTGTTTATTTTAATAAACGTGTGTGTATATTACGAACGATTTCGTTGGTCGCAAGAATTCATTTCGTTTATTTTAGAAAAGTTTGCCTATTTATTAGCCTTTTGTTTTTAGTCGATCTTTTGGGATCGATGTTTGACAACATCGATTTTTTTTTAATTTAAAACAATCGATGTGGCCAAATCGATTTTATTTTGGTACGAAGAAATGGTCGCTTGATGAACGAAAGTTTTCGTAAATTTTACTTATTTAGTTTACATTGCACGAATGTAATCGTTGATAACGACATTATTTTTCATGGATGAAACGAAATGTTTCGTTTATTTAAATAAACGTTTTTGTATATTACGAACGATTTCATTGCTCACACGAATTTATTTCGTTCATCCTAGGAAAGTTTTCGTATTCATTAGCATATTATTTTTTCAATCAATGAGTTAAGATCGATGTTTAACAACAACGATTTTTTTAACTGACTAAAAGGATCGATCTGGCAAAATAGATTTTATTTCAACCTGTTCACCTCTATTGGGGAAAGATTGTGGTGTGAAGTAAAAGCCGCTTGATGAACATTGGAATGTTATCGTTGATAACGACATTATTTATCATGAATGAAACTAAATAATTCGTTGATGATAAATGTTTTTGTATAAGATAAACAATTTCGTTGGTCGCACGAATTTATTTCGTTTACCCCATCTTCCCCTATAAAGGCAAGGACCAGTTGCGCCACTATAGAATTTGATAGAATAGAGCCAAGCTGCAATGGGACATAGGGTAGTAAGCCTAGGAGAATTCATGAAAATCAATCAGCAGTACTGTAGCAACATTCTACATAAGCTGATTGATTTTTATGTAGATCTGACACACGGTATGGAAGAAAACTGCTTTTTTCGTTTTCGATTTTCGCCCATTCTCTGTCCAACCTTAACCGCATCGAAGAAAAAATCTGGTAGAAATCCCTAATTTTCCATAGCGCCGAACAATTGCTAACTAGGTATCCAGATCATGGATTTTTTTTTATTTTGATAATAGAGGTTTTAACCTTAGGGTCATTCGCCTCTTCGAGTTAGAGAAATCTTTTTTTGGAAAAATCTCAAACCTTATTTGCGAGGTTGGCAATCGAACCCAGGTGAGCTGCGTACAAGGCAATCGATTTACCAACTACCCTATGCTCGTCACATTGTCATTGCATGTTTTGTAAAATGAATAATTCTACATTATACAGGCGATCAAAACATACATAAACATCAAGCACATGAAGGAACCGCAGTTAGCAGAAAAGCTCCCAAAGTTACGCTTGCAGAGAATGACCATGCGAGGGTTACAAACTGGTTTCAAATATTGCAATGCTACGATCTTATTTTTTTGTGCAGATGAAAATTGAATCTTCAGTTTAATAACTTGAAATAATTTATAATTTACTCTTGAAATTGCATTACAATATATTTTATGTTTTAGTTTGGCCGCACTGCTGATTCTTTCCTGTCTGCTTGATGGAAAAGATTCTTTTGATTGTGATAGTGTATCAAAAACAAAACATTGTGAAATTTGTGAATCGCGTATTATAACAATAGGGCCATCCTAGAATTCAACGAGTGCTTTTATAGCAAATCTATCTATCTATCTATATTTATCTATATCTATATCTATCTATCTATATATATAAAAGTCAATGTTTGTATGTATATGATTTATGGACACCCAAACGGCTTAACCGATTGCCGTCAAAAATTTGTACATAATAAGCATTTGTACCGGAGCATGTTTGTATGCTTTAGGTTGGAAATTATCTTCCCGCCAGATGGCGCTTCGGAACAAATTGTGTTTTCCTCCTATTTCGTTGAAGGTCGCAGCAACGCGCGATGGGAATTAGCTAGTGGATTATAAATGGATTCTCCATCTAAAATAAAAGAATGCATCAGTACAATGTTTAATATATTTGTGGCTAAATAACGAGATATGACTGCTTGGATATAGTTATAATTTCGCTAAACGCACTTGCGTTCTGTTTCGTTTCTCTATGTGAATGAGGCAAATTAGCAAATATTTCAAGAAGGTAATTTTCTGTTAACCAAAAGCTGAATTCAGCTCAAAGTCTGACATTTTATTTATGAAATTAAAAAAAATCATAAAACGAATAAAATGAATCAGTATCAATCACTCGGACTGATTGATTGAATCTTACTTTTCGCTCTGTCTACGTATTCTCCCGAAAAAGCAAATGCTCGGCCTACGCCACCGAATCTTTTTCTAAAGCTCCATCAGTAACTCGCTTTTCGGCGGATTTTGACTACCCCGCAGAACGGCTAAGCCGCCAAAGGGTCATTTCCCAGGCAAACCAAAAAAAATCGAACATGCTACGAGAATATTGTTCAGTGATAATCATAGCAGGTATCACAAAAAAAAATTTCGTCGAAATTGTAAAAGTCACATTATAGTCTACCATATTGAAATCGCCATTTCTATTTTTGCCTCTCTCATATGGTCATGTTACACAATTTTCGCAGTGAGTTTGGAGGTCGCCCGACTAAATTGAAAAAAGTCTGTTCCGTCAGCCCCCAAATTTGCATGAACACAGTTTTAAGTTGCAGCTTGGAAGACAAGGAAGAGTTTGAAGTATAGTTTTCCTGAAGAAAAACTTTTTTTTTCGATTTTATGAAGTATTCTCAATGATCTGTCACGTTACAACCAGAATATGTCTGTATTTTTATTGAAGCAAGAATATCGAGACAGTAGTACACAAATCATCCTTGATCTGAGAACTGAGTATAAACGGGAAATTTCATGTTTATTTTGAAAAACATTGGTTTAGATGAACAGACGTGAATAACTTATGAAAAGTTTTTTTTATTTCGATTATAGAGGTTTTAACCTTAAGGTCATTCGCCTCTTCAGGTTAGAAAAATCCCTTATGAAAAATTTCCAACACTATGTGCAGGGTCGGGACTCGAACCCAGGTGCTCTGCATACAAGGCAATCGATTTACCAACTACGCTATGCCCACTCCCGAAGTAACACATTATGTCGAAAAAAATCTAAAACAACTTAAAAACATTTGCATTTTGAAGGACAATTTTACATGAGAATTTTGAGTTGAAAAAACATTTTGAAATACATTCTATAACTAAATTATTTAAAGAAAAAAATAAATTAAAATTAAAAATTTAAATTAAATTAAAAAAATTTTTGAAATATGTTTAATGTTTTGTTAAAAGATTATATTATTGTTATTTTCTCCACGATGCACTTATATTTTAAACTGTTTTATTTGCAATTAAATAGTACACATGTTATGTTTTTTGCCTTTGGTATTTGTGAGTAATTTATTAAAAGGGCGTATTTTCACTACTAGATATTTTCGTTGAAAAAAATCTAAATTTTTCTTAAGATCATTTTGCTTCGAAATGGTAGTTAGTATTAATATTGTATAAGAAAATTATATTTATGACTAGCAAATACTAAAAATTCGATAGCATACTTGAAGTCGTTAAAAATGCTGTCTTACTAATATCTCCTTAATACTGAAATTACAGTTTCTTCAGTTGTTATGCTTTCGTTAACAAAAAAAAAATCATTGTTTTTTTGTAACTCTATTTTCCAACTTTTTTTTGTTTCCTTTTTGAAAAATTTTACCAAAAATATTCATACAGAAAAATTAATTCCCTAGAGCTCGCTATCATATAGTTTTGCTGCCAAATGGCTATTTCCGAACAATATATTTTAAAAGTAGTGCATTCATGATCTCATATGTTCTTTTTAAATATTACTCTTGAATAAAAATTGTTTGTTTAATAATGGACAATACTTACTCTCCCATATAGATTAACCCATTCATGCCCATGTTGTTTGTGGACAACAACGTTTTTAAACAGCTATAACTTTGCTATTTGCTAACAAAAACAAGTAACGATAATAAACGTGACGATTGCCTTTCATTTGTTCAATAACAGTTCCAAGGATCAGCTCTAGAACAGAAGTTATTGCAATTAGTCTAATTGGATTTCAATGGAGCAGTGCTGCCAGGGACAGTTTACGTTGACGATGAAAAATGATTTTTTCACATATCTTCGTTATTGCTCAATATTATTGAAAACTGATAAAACTTATCAATTTAGAGTGCCTTTGGCTACGTTTTACACGTAAGTGGACTATTGTAAATATTCCAGAAATTTTATTGGAAGTGATTGTATTGAAATAATGCCTTCAGCAAATTTGTAGCTCTTACTTTTGCGAATAACTTTACTGAATACATCAAATACATATTTCGAATACTTTAAAAGTTATGGCTTGCTGTTTGTAGATTACCCTTTGTCGCCTATTTATTGTTCAATTTAGTAATAATCCATTTAAATGAGCCAAATATTGTTTCGATAAAACGAATTTCGTATTTCAATTTTCTAACTACAACCGCTAGAATAACCACCGAACAATTCCAAGTTGTCTAGATGGAACTTGATTACTTATCGGCGCAAAAATAATCATTTGCGCGAACCTTCTGACTTATAACCATCGGATCGAGGATTTAACTATATGGGGTTTAACTATACCCTCACCCAAAAAAATAATTGGATTGAAGTTAAAAATTTATTGATGCTGACTGATTTAATTCAATACTACAATGATAATCATGTGATCAGTACATTGATAATTGAATTGTTTGAATTGTTTGTTTACATTGTTTGAAACTTCATGGGGACCTTTAAAAAATTGTGGGAATACGATCCTGATCTGTAACTGATCTATTGGTCTTGATCTCACAGTTGTTAATGACATTAATATCAAATACTTGCCTAAAAACAGTCCAATAGAAACTCATTCCAGAGTTCTGAAATCAATCATAATCATTATCATAATTTCCTATCATATTGCGTTTAGTTTTGAAAGGGTGTACTGTAATATGGATTAGGCTCTGTTTTCATAGGAAGCGAAACTGGAATTGCTCTAATGTCTATGAAACTTAGAGCTGATCACCAAAAATTGCATAACTTCCAAGATTTGCTGAAAAAGGTTTTTATTTTGGGAATGCGTCGAGTTGAGACGAAAACGTTATAGAATTAATAACGAGAAAACCACCTTCCAAAGGTAGGGGAATTTATGAAAAATGACGTTTTCCGTTCCGCTAGTTTCACTGGTTTAGTATCTTCGATGAATTTTACTAACGTTAAACAGCAAATCATTTGATAAAATAGTTTTGGCGTTATATACTCCAAGAAGTATTTTTGGCAAATCTACACTTCAAACAAATTTATTTCCAGACTTAATGTATTCAGCAAAATTGCTATTACAGGCTTCATGTGTTCAAGGTATTAACATATTTTAGGCTATTTATATTTAATTTTAAATTAAATTATTAAGATTTTACTGTTTATGATAAATCTCTTCTATTGTTTATAAACGATAAAATTTACATTTTATCCAAAGCTTGAGTTTGTGAAGCTCACAATAGAAAGTTATTTTAGAAAAAAACTAGATTAAGGAACACTTCGTATAACATTTTATAACTCGAAATTCTCCATATATGTATTATTCATTCTTGCAATAAAGTTGTTTTAAATGATAATCTCAACAAATTCGCTAAAGACAGGAACTCTGTTACAATTTAAAAAAAAACTAATTCTGCATAGTTTTAATACTTCAAAGATGGTGGTTTCGTAATTATGCTGTTTGGAACTACAACAATTTGAACTTCACGCAGCCTACTGTGGGAGTATTGCTAAAACTGTGAGTTAGTCTGATATCTATAATCGATTGAGAATTGGGTAGTAGGATCACAAGGAAAAAAATATTTCCAACACTCTAAAATCAAGCCACAACTCTGTAGTTTTTCTGTAAATCGAGTCATAGCCTCCACGACAAGACCTAGCTCCAGCGGGCTGGTAGGACTGCAGCCTACAGCTCAGCGGATCTCGGCCCGCCCCACGAGGCAAAATTTGCAAAATCGGACAAAGTGGCGACTGTTTGCCAAGTAAACATCGATCCTTGAGAGAAGGACCAAATTTTCCCCTGTTTGTCTCGAAGCGTGTAACGTTCTCTATCCCGTCTAGTCCAATGTATCATGCTCCTAACAACGCGTGCTAAGTTGTCAATAATGGTGCATTCGAGACTTCTTATCGATTCCGCTTTTGTCTTCTTCCTGTTCTCCTCTTGAGTACCCTTGATCAGAAGCGGATCAATCGACTATTAAGCTAATAAAAAAGCGCTGGTAACCGTAATGTCTACGAATACTAATTTACCTGCAACCACACTGCCAGTTATCATTTCTATTCCAGTGTGTATTAATGATTGTTTCGATAAACTGAATCGTCATGTTGTAGCACCACTTTGCTTGATTAATGTAATAGAAATTGTTATACATTCCTTGTTTTGAAGTAAGTCTTTGTTTTTTTTTTCCTTTTTCAAGGATTCCCGACAGTATCGTGATCACCGCCACAGCCTTCAATACCTACTAATTGACTTATCGACTTCCAAGGTCTCCTATAAGCAGATCGTCGCCTCTCCCTCTCCTCGGGCTAAATCTCTCTCGTTGTCTATTTTTAGATCCAGTGGACTGCGCTCAGGTTTGAGATATTTATTATGACTGTTTGCCCCCGTAGCTAGTTCAGTCACCGCCAGACTTTGCAAGTGGGTAGAGCTATGGAGGGTATGTTGAAGTCTGCCCTCAATGCCTATCGGCAGAGGCAACGGAAAAAGATATATGCATAACACAGAAAAAACAAACATAAATAACACTATGAGAAAATCCCACTAAAATATAACTATGCTGTATTTCTCTCCAAACTAGAAAACAATTGTGTTTTAACTATTTTTTCTCACTAAGGAGAACATTGAGTACAATTATTTTTACGTGGGAAGGGCACTAAACCTATAAATAAGGTAATTACAAAACTTGCGTTTTGACCTCGTCTCATCAGAATCCGATACCAATTGAGCGACCGAAATTAAAAGTCGCAAGGATATTAAATGCTTCGCAAAACCCGTTTCTAACATATTAGCGTATAAAAATCGGAAATAAACTAAGCATAAAAATCGGACAGAAATCCTTCAGCATAAGAATCACTTAAAAATTTCTCACCCGCAAAACTCGGCAAGAGTGAACCTCCAGTATAAAAATAGCTTAAAAACAAATAAATCGCTCGTAGGAGCATCCGTATATCTTGATGTTCAAGATTAAAAGTCGGCTAACAAAAAACTACTTTGTAAGAATCGGATGTATTTCTTTCCGGGTTTTTTTACTGAAAGTTTTGTTACCCGACTCTTACAAAGGAATATCCCAGTCCGATTTTTATGATTGAAGTTCATATCCGATTTTTATATTCTAATATATTTGAAACGGCTTTTACGAAGCATGTTCTGTCCTTGCAACTTTTATTTTCGGACGCTCAATTTAAAGTCAGGACAAAGCTTGTGCTGAATTGACGTTATTTCCGTACACGGCGACAATATTGTGTTTTTTTGAAACTAACATCAATCCGGCGCTAGCTTAGATCTGGTTCTAAGCTAGTGTCGGATTCTGATAAGACGAAGTAGAAACACAGGTTCCATAACTAATCTAAAAATATCGTTTCGCTCATTTTACCAGAACACTAGTTTTTTTTTCTAGATTACATCAAATCTCGGAGTTCCATGCATTTCATTTTAAAGATATTTGGCATCGAAATTACAAATTCGATTTTTAAATTTTCCTTTGCTAACCCTTTCAACATTTTTTTATTTCCTGCTTATATGGGATCAATAACCATCGTAGGTGGCTGGTGTGATCAAAGCGTCGTTGATTAGTCATGTTTTATCTAGACTGGCAAATCCAAATAGTTTCGCGCCCATTTTAATAAGTTTTGCATCTATTTGATATCATATTGGATTAATGGGAAATTGCTGTATAGCTCTTTAACCCGCAACTCCGGAGCCGAAACTTCGAACTACAAAAATTCAATAGTACACAGAAAAAATATTTTGTAATTTTACATTTATTTTCATGCACATATTTGGAGCATGAATATAAATGTAAAATGAATTTCCACACACGACTTGCCGTGCTTTCTTCAACGAATTTTATTAAACGTAGATTGAAAATTACAATTTCATTAAGGGGGGTGTCAGGTGTAGTGGGCAAAAAATATGTAAATATGAGATTTTTCGGTTTTCATGAAGCCGTTTTCCGAAACTATTTTTTTGTTGTTCATCGACTAACTAACTAAGCTTTACAAATCTTATTGAATTTCCCGTATCAGACAATTTCATCAAGAGTTTTTGTGGTCGCGGCGGCGCTCCTCAACGTTGAAATGGTTGGACGTCTACTCTCGGAACGCTCGTATGTGTGGCTCTGCGTGACTGAAAATATTTTTTTTCACTCGCGATGAAGGCATAAATAAATCTTATCATTACACAAAAGATACATTGTTGTCATGCCTTCAAAATCGTAAAACAAAATAACCTTCGGCTTGAACACTTTACACCAGGCGCCCTCTTAGCCCTTTCATGCCCAACTTTTTTCTAGTGCATGTAGAGTTTCAAAACTATTTTTCTTTGAAAACGGTGGGGTCAACAAACACGAAAAGTCTATGTTCATAAAGATAGGTGCTTCTATGGCAGTGCTAGAAGCTGGTCCATTTTTACCGTCTAATGCTCAATAAAATTCTCCTAGAATAATTACAATAGTCCAATTACGTGGAAAACGTAGCCAACGACAATCTAAATTTATAAGTTTTATCAGTTTTCGATAATATTGTACCATAACGAAGATATATGAAAAAATCATTTTCCGTCGTCAACGTAAACTGTCCCTGGCAGCACTGCTCCATCGGAATTCAATCAGACTAATTGCAATATCTTCAGTTCTATAGCTGATCCTTGGTACTGTTATTAAACAAATGATAGGCAATAGTCACGTTTATTATCCTGACTTGTTTTTGTGAGCAAATCTTAGCAAAGTTATAGCTGTTTAAAAACGTTGTTGTCCATAAACAACATGGGCATGAATGGGTTAAACGAAAAACCAACGCATTTCAATGTATTTTATTTTAATATAGCTGTAAAATAAATAACATCAGACGAATGGAAGTGTCAAATTATGAGCTTTTTGATGCTCCAATTGAATGCATTGATTTTAACTAAATTTTCAATAAATTTTTTGATTTAATCGTTGTATGTTTACTTCCGTATCGATGTACATGTCGTTTAAATTTGATTATTGTTTGTTGTGTAGCCGATGTGAAGCTTGTATCTTTCATTTGAGACTATGACACATCTGAGAAACACCTTTTTGCCGTATACACACATACATACACACAGTCATTTTCCCATCTCGACGAACTGAGCGGAACGGTATATCGTCGCTGTTGTGCTATCTTATGACAAGCGCCATTTTGCACATTTCGAGAAAAACGATTTTTAAAGTTTAAGATTGAATATCATGAAACTTATAAATAATAGAAACAATTCAGAGAAGACAATTGATGCTTGTACCTATTCTGTACTAATCTCTCAAATATTACGAAAATCGGTTGACTATGTTGCGAGTTTTCACTAAAAATGTAAACAAAAGTCGCACTCACACGTGTCATAGGTGTGTATTGATGAAAAAAATTGTATGACGTGTCATAATCGTGCATGAAAAATTTTCCATAGAAAAAAATCACCAATTATAAACTTTTATTCATATCTTTGGCTTCATTTGTCCTATAAACAATCGGTTAGATGCATTTTGAAGGAAATAAGTCAGGGAATCTAGAAAAAAATAGTTATTTTTAGTTACAGTGTTGCCAAATAGGCAATATTTCCAGTTTAAAGATAAAACTGCGTTTTTCTCCCAATACATGCATTTTTCTTTTGAAAATTATTATGCCATTGTGTTCTGATGACATTTTTACACATAAAAGCAACTAAAACTTTATTATAACTTGAGCCAATCCTAAGATATTATGATTTGAAGCAAAAAACTCACAATTTCTTATCACTTTTCTCGCTATATTTCAGTAACCAAGCAAAATTTCAAAATTCTGGAAACGCCATCTTGTAGAGATTCGTTAGACGAGTAATGTGGCATATCAACTCAGTTTATCCCAAAATGGCGTTTGTCATAAGATAGCACAACAGCGACGATATGACACTTGGCCCTCCGGACCAGGCTAAGGTTGACGCTTGTCAAAGTTATGGTAGGTATAGAATTTCTATATGAGAAAGGCAAAAATTACCTCCACAGTAAAAAAACTTCGGCAAGCCATGTCAAATAAAAGTTTTGCATTGAAGTGCTATTGTAACTGGGAAGTGCACTACCAATGAAGTTTAATGTATTCAAACAGAACTTCCATTAATTTTAGACCGGTTTTATTTAGTTTCGATCTGAAAGCACACAGCTATTGCAGATAGAAATTCGTAGCGCGGTGACTAATCCTTGGCCATAAAAACATCATCCTCTCCATGAGCCCCACAATAAAAACAAAGCGTATTATTCAATTGACCCGCACTGCAATACGGTTTTCATATTAGTTTATGTCCCTTCCATATGCATGTGGCATAACGGTAACAAATGTAATGTCAAGAAGTGCCTTCAGCACAATAACACTATCAGCCATTTGAATTCTGTCTATTGCAACCATATTTTTCTAGCCAATTCCCACACCCACTTTCCGGCAGTACAACCTATGTAGCTCAACTTTTATCGTTCGGGGTGGGGCAGATCGGGAGCGCATCACAGTCACAATCACAATACACGCGTGTCCACCAGACCGGGCCCCGGATTCGATTCGGTCCATTGTGGCAGCGAGTGGCAGACTACCGTCGACGGCACCGCCCTCCGTTGTCGGTCATCATCATCGTCATCAGCAGCAGCAACATCATCAGACATGCAGTTTAGTGAGCTGTGGTATTCCGTGATGGGGCGACCTAGAATTAGATTTATAGCACATAATTTTTCCATTTTACGATCTTTTTATTTAATTAAATTTAAAACAAATTTAATCATACTACTGTTTGCATTTGAAAATAGATCCACTCGGTTTTTTTTACGACTCTCTGATTCACCCGCCCGCGCCATCGTTGCAGTAGTCCACCAGTCGTTGGAGGGATTCAGTGGCACTGCGCTACTATTAGGGAGAAGGAATCCGCCTAGATACGGAGGTTGCTGGGTTTTACTGCTGCATGGAGTATAAACCGCTGTGATCGGTGGTTAACAAGTACCGTAATTTTCTAGGAAGGTATATGTAATTAACTAATAGTGCACAGGTTTTCTACTTTATTGGAACGCTAGATAATTAAGCCAACATGATTTTCTGTTTTTCCAACTTAACTTATTTTATTTATTAGCGGCATTAACCATAAAACGTTATTCGCCGGCCAATAAAACTTAAAATGAAATCCGTGAAAGGTTCGTCACTTCATTTTCAGAATAGTGATTTTTAGATGGAGTAGGAACTGCATCTTCTTATTTTTTTAACATAAACTTGTGTAACGATGCTAATTATAATGCTAATTAGAAGTGTTATCGGTTCATATCAAAGTAGCATAAGGATGAGAAAAATGAACTGCCTATACATGTCAGAATCAACAATTTTGGGTTCGTCACTTGGAAAAGTTCCTCACTAGCATGTGTAGATAAAAATTCCATTAAGTAGATAACTTTAATAAGGAGCTTTTAACGGAACACTCGATGCGTCTCCATACCAGACGGTTCCACAAACCCTGACGAAACAACACCAGAAGACGGAAACAGGGTGGAACCCATCCAATCAATTTAGACCAAGGACACACGGAAATCCACCCAATATTGGGTTGGGCAGTGCGGAGCTATGTGGTGGGGAAATGTGATTCAGTAATTCCATCACATCAAAGCACACACTCGTTTCTACGTAGCAACATGCATTTCGCTGTACCATGAAGTGAAATAGGCGAAACTAGGGGCGCTAGCGATGACGAAGCACATTTCGGTGGAGACTCTTGGTCGGTATCTGTTAGACGTATTGGTTAGGTGTTTGAGGCAACCAGGAAAGCGCTTGATTTTCCACGAATCACTCTGTTCGTTTTACTTATGTTTTTGTGCATTTAGCTCCCAGGTAAAGTGATGTTCAATTAATTTGACTTCGCCGGAGTCTCTCAAGCAAGTAAGCAAGCACAACTGACGTATCTGAAAGTTATTTAGTAGTATTATTGAGAAATTTCGTTGATTTTTTACAAAATTTGCTTAAATTTAATAATAAAAGGAGAGGGAAGTTATGAGCCAACTGATTCCTGTAAAAATATGTTGGGAATATTTCATGCAAATTTCTTGAAGATATTCTATTAATGTCGCAAGCATGTTTCAGCTGTGTGGCCCTTTGTGGTAAATAAATAATTAAATTCGCTGAAAATTAAAAAAACGCCCTCGGCGAAAACTTTGGACAAGAAAACAAATGATGAATTTTAGCTATGAAACCTCCTTGGAGTGACCAAACCGATAATTTAATAAATTTAATTTTAACAAAAAAATGCCTCCAGGGAAATTACTATCGAGGATATAAGCGACCGAATAAAAATACTAGAGCAATTCAAAGCAAAATGTATTATCAAGCCATGACGTTATCTTTCTGTTACAATGTACAACTAAAGAAATTGGAGTAAAAAATATGGAAATTTCTTTCCTGTAGCGAAAAACGGTACTAAGAAGTTCTAATGCTAGTTAGTAACATTATTTGCAAAATATAATATTGTGCGGGATAGCGCCAAGTTTTGTAGATTAGCGCAACGCTTAAAACTAGGTATTTATACATTTTCCTACCTTTACAATTTAAGTAAGCTACTTAATTGCTACATAAGTGTGTTAGTTAAAATTTAAAGATTAGGTAAGAAAAACCACTCACCCGAAACCGGTTGTTCTTTTAATGGTTCATGTTCCTTACTTTACCGCCAATCTGCTGGTTTCAACTGATTCTCCATATGTCAAATGAACCCTCAAGTCGAAATATAAGATTAAAAAAGGATAATGAAAGGAATTGATTGGAACGATACATACCCGTAGCATTCTCGTTCCTTTCGATATCATTGCCATCGAAATAAGTTTATTTATAAGTGGACACAATGAAGGTTCGTCCTACAATACGTTCGGAAACGTTCAAAAACTCCTTTTTGCCTTTCGGTAGGAGTTTCACCAGTTTTGTTCGCATAAAGAGAAGTTCAACGCCAATTAGCACGTCAAATTGCCTGCTACATAGATAACCATAATGGACGAACAAACCTCACGTCGAAACCTGTTAAATAGAAAAAAAAAGGTAGCTTATTGGGAAATTTGATTAATATGTATCTTCATATCTCCTGGTTTATCGATGATTCTAGAAAAACCGGAAAATATCAGACGAAAATTCTAGACTGATTACACCCCTGGAAAGTACAGTAGCCCTCTCTCTATATTCTGTGGCCAGTCAGGATCAGCGGCTGGAATTTATAACTCATGAACCATGAGTTGAACGCAAATTCCTCTGGCGACAGGTTGGCAGACGTGTTGATGATTGAAGGGTGCCACGGTAGTGAACGAAACAAATAAGTCTTGGTATTGGATATAAAATTGTCATGTTATGATAAATTATCATACAATGAACGGGACAAAGTGATCGAAGGCGACTTACAGCGATTGTTTCATCAGTCGCTTGTCACAAAAGTGACGGTCCGTAGCCGTGTTTCTTGGAAGACATCACGTCAGGAAGTTTGTCATTTGATGCTAGTCGTCGTATTGAATAAGCAAAAAATTTAAATGAAACCTATATTGTCCAAAACGCATAAACATGAAAACATCCGACAAAACTTCATATAACTACCGCTACCTTTTGGCGATAGGAATCATCCGGATTGATCATCTCACAATAAGAGATCATTTTGAACGGTATAATTGCTTATTACTGTAATAACTGTTAATTGTTACCCCGATCGGCATCAATTATCGAACAATTTGTTACGTTTCATAGTACACGCTTGCAATCATCTGTTTGCTTGACTCACTTCTCACCTCGCTTCTTACCGGATTTCTATTCTGCCCAAGCACAGTGCCTTCGGAGATTTGTGCATACAGACAGACAGACAGACAGGCAGGTAAGTAAATAGGTATGCTTTTGAATCTCAGCATGCAGTTTCAGCAGACGGCCGGCCGGATAGGCAGCGCTTTCTGCCACGCTTTACGATTCCCAGTTGGTCGTGCTGTCATAAATAATTTATGTGAAATTCGTTTACATTTTTGCGCTATTCACATTCATCATTTGCAAATTAGCACGCTTTTATTCTTCACGGAGCTGGTTGGAATCTCGATTATTATTGTTTTTTGCCGGCGCTATCGGGTTGCACTGAGATGACGAAATAAAGTACTTTGATGTCGCTGTCCTGCGATAGATTACTTCTACCATAAATGCCATTGGCTAGTGGTACAAGATCAATATATAAGGAGTCATTTGCTCGAATTTCGTTAAAAAAGAGCTCTTATTTTAAAGAACATGAAATGGAGTCGTCAATTTTGAGAAGCGTCCTTTGGTTTAATTTAAATCTCCCTTATATTAGCAGAGAGGATAGACATCTATCTCAACTGTGAAAATTGCCTAAAACTAAACTGTATATTCAAAGGTAATAAAGATATCACCATCAGGAATGCTACAGAGTTTAATGGAATTGACAACTAATGACATGTAGATGTCACAATAATAGACATAGTTATACCTCTTGTTAGCTGGCGGCCTGAGTGTTTCAGCTTGGGATGTGTCCTCTTTTATTTTTGTTCTCAAACCCTGACATATTTGAACTCTTCAGGTGAAGTTCAATTCGAAGAAGGAAAGTTTTCAATTGTTCCTTTTATTTGTCATTTATTCGAAATCCAATCCTTTTTTGTCAATAATGTGGTTCACATATTTACTCTACGTGATTCATTGCAAAGAGAACAACTTCGCAAAAAAAATCAGTGAAATCGTATGTAAACTTCCATGAGCATAGATTGCCAATCATAAAAAACAGTCAAAATGTTGCTGATAGTTGCAACATTAACTCAATTTATTGCTCAAGACGCCCTTAATAATTTGTTCAATTTTTTTCTAATGTATTAACGAGTGACATTTTTGTTGCAGGTCACCGAGATAAACCGAAACCTCAACTTATTTCACGTAATAATCGATTTACGTAATTTTTTTAGCGACAGTGCACACCGTACAGTATAAAGTGGAATACAATTTAACATACTATTACACGGTGCTGCAAAATAAGATAAATTTAATGTACTTTTCAAGTGAACTGTTACAGGCCGAATGTCTGGTCAAATAGAACATAAAACAACGTTTGATCAATTTAATATACCCTCAAAATCTTGATTTATAACAAAAAAAAACTATTTTTAGGACTAAATAATTTTCTTCGCCGTAATTTTTCAACAAAATTCCAATTTTTGGAGTGTTCTGGAAAGAAAAAAAAATTACCTTTCCAACTGTTTGCTGTATTATTTTCTTTTGTTAGAAATACTATGCGGTTTTGGGACAACAAAAAAAAAGTATCCAATATTTTTTGATATTTTCATAAAAGATATGAAAGCTTCTTAATATTTTTTTTTATTACGAAGCGTCTTTGTGTCAATAACTATTTAGAGAGAAAATCTAATTCTGCCTCTAACGACCTATTCATTATCCAAATTGGTTAAAAAATGGCAGAGCTATTACATTTTTACATTTCTTACAAAATAAATGTATTGGATTCGCTCAAACTTTGAAAACTTTTTCCGAGGCCCGGAGGGCCGAGTTTCATATACCAATCGACTCAGCTCGACAAATCGAGACAATGTCTGTATGTGTGTGTATGTGTGTATGTGTGTATGTATGTATGTACAAAATGCCGTAATTATCTCAGCAATGGCTGAACCGATCTTAATGGAACAAGTTCCAAATGAAAGGTCCAACGCTCCCATTTGACACTATTATTTTTGTTTTTCGATATGTTGTTTACTTTCTGAGATATGGGTAATTTTGTCAAAACAGGGCTGGTTTAAAGCGAATAACATTCGAACAAGGCAACTATATCACGAAACTAAAAGCTTATGAAAATACCTTTCTAACAAGCTATAGATTGTAAAAATCCGTTCACGAGCGGCGGAGATATTAAACATTTTATATTTTAAGATCTTCGCTTACCAATTTCAACTAACTAAAAATGAGACCGTTCCATACAGAGTATTGCTTTACTGGTTTTTTAGGGTCAAAACTAAACCGATTTTGAATACCCGGGTATGTAAACACATCTGCGTGATTCAAGGATTTTGATTCCGAAAACATTTTGTGAATTTACTTAATAATCAATTACCTATTTCTCAAAAATTAATAAGCAAGTTCATTTCAAAGACAAAATAATGTGTAAATTCACTTCAAAGTGCAAATTTGTCCAGAGTTTTTTATTTCGATTATAGAGGTTTTAACCTTAAGGTCATTCGCCTCTTCGGGTTAGAAAAATCTCTTATGAAAAATTTCTAACCCTATGCGCGGGGTCGGGACTCGAACCCAGGTGCGCTGCGTACAAGGCAATCGATTTACCAACTACGCTACATCCACCGTCATTGTCCAGAGTTGATATATTTACCCGTTGGATTGAACAATGCGTTCACTCGTGAGATAAACACTGGGTGGTATATGAATACATCAAGTAATCCTCCTAGTAGTGAGAAAATAGATTTCTAATATAATTCATATTCATATTATACTCGTAGCATTATCAAGAGCAACTGCCCAGCCAACATTTTGATTCACTTTTACCGATTACAAACCAATTAATCATACGTTTATACGATGCAAAATGATTGTATAAAATGCATACATTGTGAACAAAAGTGGAGGCCATATAGGTACAATTCGGACTATAGATACAATGTGATATACGATGTATGTTAATTTCATCAAAATGTTTATACAATGCTTCAGATTTTTCTATTCAATTTGTATATGATTAGCTGCACAGTTATATTTGGAAGCTTATACAACTTTATGGCTAAAATAAGCTGTGTATCCTATAACGAATACGGGTTGCATTTTGCTTAAAAATGTAAAAGAGCGAGCAGTTCTTCCTATATATTCAAAATACATAAATCTGGATAATTTTTGCTTAATTTGCTAAGACTGCTAATATTTCATAGTTGGTCGGTGTTAGGTCAGACCGGACTAAGTGACAGTGCATGGATTTCGAGAAAAACGCGTTTAAAGTTTGAATCGCAGCATCATTTACATTATAATTGGAAAATAATTTTTGCCATAATTCTTGTTTATTGTTTCATATTTCAAATCCGGTAAAAGTGGAATGTAGATAAAGAAATTCTTTATCCAGTGCTATCATTAACTCATTTTTTGATGTTTTGCGACTTAGTCCGGTCTGACTTAACACCGACCAGTTGAAGTCGTTATTCTCTGAACATATAATTTTAAATTTAAATTACCTTTTGCTTCCAGTCTCGATCCTGAGATATCTGTATCCGCAGCGTAGCTGTTATGCATTGGTCTATATGTATACCGTTGACGAGAGTTAAAATTCGCCCATCTTATTCTTTTTGTGTTTACGATTTCGAAATACCATAATCGAATTCAAATATGACACTCTAACATTGCTTAGAATTCAATGCGTGATATCTCGCTAAATGATTTTATTGGGAAATATATGCGATTAGGTTTGACATAAATTGAATTGCTAACCGGTCATTTATATAACTCATGAGTGTCGAAAATAATTATTGATACATTGTTATATGCTTTTATATATTGGTAGACCGTCGATATTGATGTTGATAGAGATGATTTAGACTGTTCTGAAGACCAGATCTCCATCCATGATGCCAGTATTTTCCACCATCCTTCATTTTAACTATTTCTAGTTCTCTTGGAGTCTTCATAAGCGTCCTGGGATCTTTTGGTAGATCAGCATGTATATGAGTGCTCAGCACATCAATAAGTGATTTTAGAGCAGATTGCGATATTTGGTATTCAGAAGCCCAGTTTCGGATAGCAGAGATTAGTGACCCTAGACATTAGAACATAGTGAATATTTATGTCCAATTCAAAATAATAAGTAAAAAATACCCTTGCTTTCAGAATCATCTACTTTACAAGCTTCTTGAAATAATTCAAACGGAACTTCGTTTTTGTGCATACTTTCTTGTTTATTGATTTCAATATTCTGAACTTCTAACGGTTCCAGTGATGAACCACAATATTGTAGGCCAGAATAATCCCTACTTATTCGATCTTTATACTGATAAGAAATCTGTCTTTAGCATTTTTGGAGCAATCGACTGTACGTTCCAGTTTTGCGAATACGAGTCAATTTATTTTTAATTACGAAAGCGTTCATTCTCTATTTTTTCGACACTCAGGAAATTCCGCGAAAGAGCAACCTTTGTAAAAATAAATAGTAATCTAACAACTTTACAACTTAATCCAATTCCTAATCGACTTATAAATAATATATCGAAGATGTCATAAATATTTTTGTTTTAGAATTCTGTGTTGAGTTAGGGAGGATCAATAAACAACTTTAAATAAACATTGTATTTCGATCATTGATTTGCATTTTAAGTAACTTTTTTACAACTTATCATGACTTTAGCTGGAAGTATTTATAATTCTAATTTCGTCTGATTATATTTACAATTTGTATTGGACATTAATATACGACTGCTTGTTTGCTGGGTGTATTTTTGAATAACAAAATTGTAGTGAAAATTTATCAGTTGCATTATTGAAAATAAAGATTTAAGGAATCAAAATTTCGCACTATAAACAAAAATAATGTCACAGCTCTAACCATCATTTACCATTCCTCACAACTGACACTGAGTTGTACTGAAAACCCTAATATACATTTTTCATGATCAATGTGACTAAAAGCATATTTATTTGCGAAAAAATACGACATGTAATTTCAAGAATGTTCGTGTCTCGAAGCAGTCCAGGGGTACTTTCAATACTAACTGGCTTTTCGATGAATTTAAGTACTTATTCTGGTAGTTTGAACCATTTCTTTGAAATGGTATTGCTTTGTATAGGACTCATTAACCCATATCTCCAGAACGAGAGTTCCGAACGAAACAATTCGCAAGTAATAAGGATGGGTGGAAAAAGACTGCATTGTAATCGACTGCATGTACGAGCCATCGACAATAATATAATTGCCAACATAGCCTGGACACTTGACACTCTTTTCTAGATATTTCAATGCGAATGAATACTACTTACAGGTGGCCTTTTCTCAGTTTACTATTTCTAATTACGAACGAAGAAAGAAGAACGAAAACGTGTTCTTTGCAATGGGATTTTCACAAACATTTCAGAATATTCTGAAACAATGGTTTTGGAATTCGTGAAATTCGTTTTACTCATTTACTTCATTTCAACAACTTTCTTAAAATATTATTATACATTCTCATTTTTTCCAGCTCATTCCTTTAATTTATTATATTCGTTTGGTTTATTTTTTGCATTTTAAATATTTGACTAATAATAAATATATGATCATCTCATTTTAAAGATTTTTTTCATTTAGCATTGTTTTTATTTATTTTGTTTATGTGACCTAATTTTATCTATTGTATTCATTTAATTCTTTGTATGCATTCCGATCAGTTTATTATCTTATGTATCTTATTCGAATTATTCATTTAATTTTTTTATTCACTTTTTTCTAATATTTTTTCTGATATTTTTCCGGTTCACACTTTTATTCATTTTAATAATCTGACTAATTTTGTTCAGTCATTCAATTTATTCATTTCATCTAGAACATTAATTAGATACAATATAATTTCTTCTATTAATTCTATTACTTTTTAATATCGCTGATTTTTTCATTTTAGTCATTTAACTGCTTGAAAACAAACAAAATGAAAAAATGATAAAAAGACAGAAAACATTTTTATTGTGATAAAAATTCTTTACTTTGTTTAAATTATTCATTCCATTCATTTTACTGATTTTATTAACTCTCTGTTTATCTTGTTATTTATGAACAATATTTTCAAATAGCTTTACTGCCCATGCTCGCAAATTAGTCTCATAAAGATAGAAAACGGGACAAATATGCGTTCATGGGCAGTATAACTTTGGGCTTGGACAAGATTTCTTCACAAAAAAGTAAAACTAATAATTGTGACAATCACCGTTTATTTAAGCGCTAATAGTTACAAAAAAGATCCGTAGAACTCAAGTTATTACAATTGCTTTGATTGGATTTCACTAGAGCAGTGCTGCCAGAGACATTTTCAGTTATCGATGAAAAATTATATTTTGATATATCTTCGTTTTCTTCAAATATTTTTGAAAACTGATAAATCTTATTAATTTCGACTGCTTTCGGCTACCTTTTCTGCCCAAACTATTGAAAACTTTGCAGGAGATGTGTATTAAGGATTGGTATGTAAAAATTCAGCAGCTTCTAACACTGCTAGAGAAGCATCTATCTTGATCAAAACAGGTTTTCCGCGTTTCTTTACTCTAACACTTTTAAGAAAAACGGTTTTGAAACCCTATATATGCGACAAAATAATTAGGTATGAAAGAGTTAATTTAATCCATATTATTCATAATAGGTATTATTTTATTATTCCAATTTTTTATGGTTTTATTCATATTATTTATTTCAATCATTTTATTAAATTATTAGTTTTACCCAGTTCACATATTTTATTCAGTTTCTTTATTTTATCAATTCGGTTTAGCCAGTCCTTTATGTTATTGTATGATAGCTTGTTATCCTGAAACAATTTAATTTACTCTCTTAATTTCATTACGTTTTAATATCGTCTAATTTTAATTTGAGCTAATTTGATTTATTTATCTTATTAATTTGATTTATGTTAATCATTCTATCCATTTTATGAATAACCTTTTTATTTTAAATTTTGTTTTGTTTTATTATTTTTCTTTAATGTATTGTAATGTGATCGGCAAGCTAATGAATAATACAACAGTGATATGTGTAATAAATGTCTCATCTCACTGATAGGTGGATTAAATCGGTTTTTCTATTAGAAGCTTGCTCGCATGAACTTTTAAGAGGACGATCTCACATAAAATTTTCTAAGCGTCGATTTTGAAGTAAAATAGTTTATTATGAGGGTCCTTTTTCAACAATTTCTGCTGAGTAATTTTCCCAGGCTTCAAATGCGAATAACTTTCGTTGTACTAACGAATTCGCTATATTTTTGCACTATCTGATCAGAAATATGTGCACGTATATTAAATTTGATTCCGTAATGTGTACGTCTACTGTAGATATCAGACATAATGTATTTTGTAAAGGTGGTAATTAACTGCGCTGATAGGTTCGTACAATTCAACCAAGCAGCGAGCGTTGCTAGGACTGCCCCTTTGTCATCCAATGAACAGCGCCATGTATAAAAATGGCACATACACAGATAATATAAATTCTTAAATATAATGAAATCGATAATAAAATGCACGAATTCATTCGTCGTTTTCTGCAACGAAGTATTTTCGTGCATTCTAAATAGTAGGTTTCGTTCATTTCATGAAGAAGATTGGCCGCTTGGTGAACGAAACCTTTCGTAAATTTTTCACGTTTAATGTATACTGCACGAATGTTATCGTTGATAACGACATTATTTTTCGTGAATGAAACGAAATGTTTTGTTTATTTTAATAAACGTGTGTGTATATTACGAACGAATTCGTTGGTCGCACGAATTCATTTCGTTTATCTTAGAAAAGTGTTCGTATTTATTATCCTCTTATTGTTTTCAGTCGATCTTTTGGGATCGATGTTTGACAACATAGATATTTTTGGTTATTTAAAAAAATCGATGTGGCCATATCGATTTTATTGTGGTACGAAGAAATGGCCGCTTGATGAACGAAAATTTTGGTGAATTTTACTGATTTAGTTTACATTGCACGAATGTAATCGTTGATAACGACATTATTTTTCGTGAACGAAACGGAATGTTTCGTGTATTTTAATAAACGTTTATGTATATTACAATCGGTTTCGTTTGTCGTATTCGATCTTTTAGGATCAATGTTTGACAGCACCGATTTTTTATTAATTAAAAAGATCGAGCTGGCAAATTCGATTCTATTTTAACTTGCTCATCATTATTAAGGACTAGAAAGATTGTGGTTGGAAGAAATGGACGCTTGATGAACAAAAATTTTAGTAACTTTTACTTATCTAGTGTACATGGCACGAATGTTATCGTTGATAAAGACATTATTTTTCGTGAATGAAATGAAATCACTCGTTTATTTCAATAAATGTTTGTGTATATTACGAACGACTTCGTTGGTCGCACGAATTCATTTCGTTCATCTTAGAAAATTTTTATTATTTATTTATTATCTCCTAATTTTTCATTCGATCTTTTGGGATCGATGTTTGACAACACCGATTTTTTTTTTGTTAAAAAACAGATCTGGCAAAACCGATTTTATTGTGATATGAAGAAATGGTCGCTTGATGAACGAAAGTTTTCGTGAATTTTACTTATTTAGTGTACATTGCACGAATGTTGTCGTTGAAAACGACATTAATTTTCGTAAATGAAACGAAATGTCGCACGAATTCATTTCGTTCATCTAAGAGAAGTTTTCGTATTTAATAGCATATTCTTTTACATTGCTCCGGCAGAAAAAAACTCAAAATTATTCATGCAAAACCATCGAGCGATGGCTCAACCGAATCCGTACTGCTCCGGATTCTGGATCAACTAGAAGTGGAAGAGGTTTAGAAAATCTTCCTGAAACCGGCGGACACGGATACGGCTACTAAATAGTTAGACCGAGACCGTCGTGAACATCAACAATTATCTGACGTAAGTTATTTACCAAAAAAGTTCACAAACACTACAACGGTTGAGATTTGATGGTATGTGTAGAACGGTTTTTCCACCATATATGACCCTATATCATCCCTCGAGAGGTTCTTATCTATGAACCAAATACTCACTTAGAAAATCCCTAGGTTTCTCATTTGTGCACATTTTAGTTTTTCAACATTTTCGAACAGAGGCACTTCTATAAGTTTTCTTATACTTTTGATATTTGTAGAGCCATATCTTTTAAACATGTTGCATATGTCCTTTGTCATTTTTCTTAACATTATTTGCCGAAACAAACAAAACACTTCAAGGGTCGATAAAAGTGATTGGAGGCTCGTAAAATGAGACTGTGCTCCATTATTTCAATTAAACGAGCGAATATTATGCTTTGGAAAGATAGTTTGTCTGACTTCCATGAAAAATTACTTTGCAGCAACAAATGTTACTGAGTTGTACTGTAAACCCAAAGATACCTTTTACATGATCAATGATTTTCATATTTCGAAACCTACATTTTCAAAAAAATTTATTATGAGCAATTTAATTTGAAATTGTATTTAAAATCATCTTCAAGAAGAAAATAGTATTCTTGACCGCAAATAGTATGAATTATAAAAATATCTCTTCTTATAGTGTGGTCTATCCCCCGTATCCCCGTATGTGTCATTGGTCCCAATATCGCATAGGCGACAAAAGTCCCAACTAAAGGCATATATTTTAAATGACCGATACTGCGGTCGAAGAATTGTTTTCAAGTATTATGTCTGTTAATCTGTGCTTTCATGCTCTATTGGCTAAACCTGCACATACTAGTTGCGGAAATGCTTTCTTAATCTGCTTCCAAATTAAACGGATAACATTTCACTTCAGTTTAACCGTTTAAGATAACGATCTTGAAACTTGATCACGTTTTAAGCGGTCTGCAATAATCAGATGACGTCCCACAGTGGCCACAATTTCATTTAAGAGTCTTTGTGCTAACACAGTGCTGGGAAAAACTTCCTTTTTTATCTTGCCTTTTTTAAATGAACACTCCTGGTTTGTTTACATCACTTAATTGTTGAGTTTTCTATCATCTCACTAAACATGAAAACACTGGATTACAGATTAAAAGTACTCAAAATAAAGTACTCAATTTTTGCATTTTATTATGGCTC
Organism: Topomyia yanbarensis; assembly: GCF_030247195.1. Lineage (NCBI taxonomy): Eukaryota > Metazoa > Arthropoda > Insecta > Diptera > Culicidae > Topomyia > Topomyia yanbarensis. Next base: position 336,569,537 of record NC_080672.1, on the reverse strand, counting down.
ATACTGTACAATACGAGAGGACATTTTCCAATCGCCAGAGTTTCACTATTTAAACGCAAAGCAATATCGCGTGTTTACCTCTAGTCTCCGTAATGTAAATTTCATTTCAATTCATTTTCAAATGGTCCGGCACTGTTCACCATTTTGCTGATTGGGGCGAGATTTCCCTTGTTTATCACGTGACTGATTTGTTTTATTTTCCCCTGGAGTTGGAACAGATCATTCGATTGAGAAAAAGCAATAGATTCGATTGTCAGAAAAGCGTAACACAAATTGTCAATTACTAGCTATCCTTGGGGTGTTTTGTGCCCCTGCTGCTGCTGCTGTTGCTGCTGATTCTGCTGTTACTCTCGAGGAGCGCATTTGGGAATGAAGCACAAGTTGAGCGACACGGTGGATCTGGTTTAGCGTTGAATTGGATTTCGAATATTGGATGTTGGATTGATGCTGCTCTAGGACGGCCCAGCCCGTCAAACAGCTGCACGAGCCTATCGGGGAAAAAGGGCAGCAACCCAAGAAATACCATCCTGCCCAGAGCGGTAGTATCGAGGTCAAGGGAACCACGAGAAATCGCCGATAAATTGCGAATAAATTGGATCAATTATTTTGCCTCTTCGACTGTGGACTGTGCGCGAGGTCCGTGCTCTCGAGATCTCCGGGCCTCGGTAGGTCAGGAGGGATGATGGATCGAATTGGAACAGGGAGACTAATCTTGGTCGAATTACTTTCGATTGATGGACAGATCAGTACCAGAATGGTTCGAAGTGAGCCGCTGGCCTCGGGTTGTCACAATTTCAGAGGAGTGAGTCCAAATGAGAATGTTTATTGAAACGTTGGGTTATAGTTTGTTGAAAGAAACAAATGATGTTGGCGCTCCATTAGATGCTCTATGTTTTTTTGTTAGATACTATAGTCAAATCAGATCTATTTAATTGTTTGTAAGATAACCATTCGGAAGGTTGTTATACTTTCCAACAAAAAATAAATAAAACATCAAACAAGATCCCATGTCTTCTAGGTCGGTCATATTCGTGGGAAATCACTAAACCCCATTTCGCAGGATAATAAATTTTGCTCCCTACACCATTAGGCTTAATCGCTGATGCTTTACTTTCATTACCAAGATTAGATTACCACGGCTAGCCAGCGTTTACCGGGATGGGCGCGTGAAATGTGTATCTGTGCAAAATAGAAGTTTACAGTTTCTTCCTCAGCAATTGCTATATGTAGTTTCAGAATAGGTTGGCCCTTCGCCAGCTGATGATTCACTTACTCACCTATTTGAAGGCAGAATTTATGGCTCACGTTACGGTTGCTGGTCTGCATTCAAATCGAAGAAAACAACATCCGACACCACATCAGAAGAGAGTGTTCCCAGGCAGGTATAGTATAATATTCACCGGATTTTCCACCCCGCTTTCTTTTGGGGGCAAAGGAGCCCCCGTTGATAAATTAACCGATTCTATAAAACCTTTCTCCCCTGAAAGCGTTTCGTTGTATTTATTTTTATTTCATTTCCATGCTCGTTTGTATGAATACCGAACACACACCGAGGGGGCAAATTCTCGCGCGAATCGGAAATGAACGTAATATATTTTTCCCATCGAATCGTAGTTGGTGTTGTCGTTTCCATACGTTCCAAAAATTCAGGGTAGCTTTTAATTTATTCACGCACAGATCTTTCAATTTGGGTAAATAAATTAAGGAAACGATGATCATTTGTTATGTAGCTGATTACTGATGCGAGTGTGTGGAATGTGTTGAATAAAACTGAGTTTAAGAATTGGGGCGAAGCATTCATCAGTTGAGTTTTTCGTTTGTATCTAATAGGTCAGGATCGGTTTTTTGGGCATTTCATAAATTTTAGTATTATCTATTATAAAAATTATCACCCGGAGCTCATTGGAATATACAAAATAGCAAATTCAGTATCTTCTGAGAAGTTCTATAAGACAGCGCATGCTTTGAAAAAAAATTCGACGATTTATCTCCCAACAGGAAGTAATAAAGAAGAATCTCTTCAAAAATCATTATTTAGAGATATGATATCTTCTGTAAAGTTGTTGAAAATAGTAGTAGAATACAACTTTTTGAAGGTATGAATACAAGTTTTTTTTATTGAACAGTTTAATTTAAACAAGAAAGTGCGATTTCAACAGCATACCCGAGCAAAGTCCAACATCAAAATTACAGCAAATAGACAACATATGTTGATATCAAGCATCAAATTGAAATCTTATTTTGATATCAGTTTAACTTTTTCATATATGACATCATATTTTGATCTCATTTTGATGTGCTTGCATTTTTAGAAAAAAATGTTTGTTTCTATTTCTTTGACAAACATCAAATTGATTACTTATTTTGTTATCAATGAAATATTTCACCACCTCAATTAGTTTTCAATTTGCTTTCACTGATAGCATAAATAGATTCTGTTTGATGTCATAGTGCAATTTTTCTGCTTTCGATTTTGATCTTTTAACCGTCAGAACGACCAAAATGATAACAACCTGAGCAATCATTCCCTACTGCATCAAAATATCAAGTTTAGTTCTCAATTTGATATCAGACTCTGCTCGGGTATGCAGCTGAAGTATATTCACTCGCCTATTGAATTTAATATACCCCCACAACGTTATTGGTCGCAACTACAGCATTGCTATATCCATAAGAACCGATTGGGACTTGTCCGTAGTTGTAGGCGTAGGGGTACAGATAGTTCCTCGGCCCCGCACACTGGATCGGTTCAACGCAAACACCTACAGCATTTCGAACGTAACCTGACCGGCAGAAGCATCCCCGTTGACAGGAAAGGCCACACCAGCGGGATCCCGGATACCGGTAGGAATCGCAAGTGACCGGACAAGCTGACCCACAGGTTTGGAAGATTTCATTCACGCCGTTGCAGACGGTATCTAGAATTGATTGTTGCTTTAGGATATGATGTTTGGTTGGAAAGAAAATATGCTTACCATATGGAACGCCGTGCACGAAGGCAGCGCACGTTGCGAGCAGAATTGTTACTACTGTCAGCTGCATTTTGCTTAGTGGTTTTGATGGTTTCTGCTGGATCAGTTGCAATGGATAAATGTTAGATGTTTGCTATGTTTTATATAGTCGAATGATTAAGGAAGCAACTTTGCACGAATTGGCATGTATGAGACGGAAACGTGCGTGAAGCAGTAAACTCGTGATAACCGAGAGAATTGTTTCTTCGCCGGTGAAGCCCAACACCACCAATTTAATATGATCGAACCAGTGCACGTTTGTTTATATTTTTATTATTGTTTAAAATAGCACACGCCGAATCAGCCAGTAGTTATATTTGCATGTAGTTATATTAGGCTTCCTTGATTGAATTTTTCGTTTTGTGGTTTTTGATAACAAGCAGCGTTTTGTTATTTTTTGTATTGAAATTAACGGTGTTTCGTATGATTTGGAGCTAGTGTAAAATTGCTCTGAATTAAAAATAAATACTTTGCCTTCTAGTCTAACTGATGGCAAGATGGTGTCAGTTACTGACGAGCGGAACACGAAACATTCAAATCCTACTTTTCATGTGAACTTTCACCAAATCCAATAAGTACGGGTAATCTTTTGATAATAGACAAGCTACTGTAACAACCTGTCTGCCCCGAATTTATCTAACCCCGATTTTTTCAGCCTCATATTAAAATCCATTTGCTGGATTCTAGCAGACGATCCAAGTCAAATTCGAGTAAATCCTTGCTTGAGCATATTTTTCTTTTCTTAAACATGCAAAATATCAAAAAATATAGTTTTTTAAATTTTACGCTGAGAGATCCCCTTAAGCAAATTTTTACCGAATAATTAGTGTTATGAAGCTATGTCTAGGGACTTAAGAAGAATATTTTGACAGCTTCAATTTACGACAAAGAAAGAAAAAAAATATTTGCAGATTTTGTCAGCATAAAATACACCAATAGGTTGAAAAAACGGGTCTTCACTGTATTCACCTGCTTTGATCAGAAAAAGAAAAGCAAGTGTGATATAACGTTTTTCGTTCTCCAACTTTTCGCAACACTTTTTTACGGTCACAGTGTGTTTGTCGAACAACTTTATCAAAAAAAAATCGCCTTCTCCAAAGCTTCAGGATAGGGTTCGTCGCGGTGCGGATGTGGGCGGTAGATGGATTGTCCGCACCGCAAAATAATAATAAAACCGCGCCGCTTACCACAACCGCACTTTATTTACCGCACCGCATCGCGCGGTAATGCGGTAAAATGTTTGTATTTTTGAAGTGTTAGTGTTGAAAAATTGTTTATTTATTTGTATAACCATATATAATAAAATGGTATTCTTATTCACACGAAATTTAACTTCAAGAGACTCCTCAGAACGTAATGTTTATATCAGAGTTTTTGGAACAATCTTCTCTGAGCAAGTTTCAATTCGCATATAAAAATAACAAATCAACATTAGATGCGTTACACATGCTGGTCGGAAAACTGGAGAATTCTATTGTAACAAAAGAAATTTAACTGGCTGCCTTTCTAGACATAGAGGGAGCTTTCGACAATGCATCTCATAGCTCAATGCGGAATGCTATGAAGAAACATGAGTTCGATATCTACACAAATTGGATCAACTCGATGCTTATAAAGCGTGAAGTAACTAGCACGCTTGGAAACACGACACTGACTATGAAAACAAATAAGGAATGCCCTCAAAGCGGAGTTCTACAGCCCTTATTGTGGTCATTGGTCATTGGTTGTAGACGAACTATTGAAATTATTAACTGAAATGGGATACGAAGTGATTGGATTTGCAGATGATGTTGTAATCCTCGTGAGGGGACACTATTATCTCCAATAGAATGCAATCTGCATAAAACTTCACTTTGAAGTGGTGTAAAAAGGAGGCCCTGAACATACATCCCTCCAAAACAATCATAATCCCATTTACTCGAAAAAGAACATATTCTTTATCAACACTATTGCTCAACGGCACAGTAATTGAATTGTCCTCTGAGGTGAAGTATCTGGGATTGATATTAGATAAGAAACTAAACTGGAATGCACACATTGAGCAGGTTACAAGCAAGGCAACAAGTGCTCTTTGGGTGTGCAGTAGAACGTTCGGTAAAAAATGGGGTCTCAGACCTAGTATGGTTTACTGGTTATACTCTACAATTGTCAAACCAAGAATAACATATGCCTCGCTAGTTTGGTGGCCTAAAACAAAAGAGACATCAACTCAAAAAAGCTAGGTAAACTTCAAAGGCTTGCTTGTGAAGCAATAACCAGTGCCATGTGAAGTACTCCATCGAAAGCATTATATGCAATGCTGCACCTCCTTCCGCTTCATCAGACGATAAAATTAGAAGCAGTAAAAAGCATATTGAAAATAACTCGTCGTAGTGTGGGAGTCCATCCTTGCACTCCGACAATTGGCGGAGAAAAATCAGGTCAATTTGTACTGGGGTCCAGGACATTGTGGAGTTGCAGGGAATGAAAAAGCCGATGAGTTAGCAAGAAGAGGGTCTTCCACTAATTTCATCGGACCAGACCCATTCTGTGGAGTCTCATCGTGTGCCCTCAAAATGGAGTTGAAAAAGTGGGAGATCACAGCTATAAACAACAATTGGAGTACCATAACTGGACTGCGACAATCAAAGAAATTTATTTCACCTAACGATAAAAAAGCCTGGAGTTGCATAGATTAAATAAAAAAGAAATGTGCATCATGACAGGATTACTTACCGAACACTGTCCGCCTAAATATCATCTTATGAAGATTGGTAAACTTATAAACGATACATGCCGCATTTGCGGATCGGAAAGTGAAACATCACAACATTTGCTCTGCGAATTCTAAAGCTAAATTTTCTACTTTAATAGCAATTTAATAGCAATTTAGAATAACCAAATTGCGAGAAATCAAGTAGAGATAAGTCGAATGCAGATTCCGATTTCTTCTCCAATCATTAGCAAGTCAATGGAAATTATAGCAATTCAATTTTTTTATGTTTCTCTACTGTAGGGTGAAAAGTAAAACTCGAACGTTGCTAAGCATTTGCTAAGGAAATAAATCTAGTTGCGTCCACTTCTCAAATGGTTAAAGTCCTAGTTTTAATTCACTTTTTAATGCAAACGTGAGACTTTATCAACTCTTTCCCGCACCGCATCTGCGGGAAAAAGTGTCACACCGCACCACAAATTTTACTTCTAAGGCGAAATAGATGACGAATTCTGAGAAAAACTGTTTTCAAACCAAAGTTATTCAAATGAATATATCTTTTTAGTTAAGATTCCGATTAGGGTCGAACTGGTTTCATTTGAAAGGTTATTCGCTGGACTTATAGTCGCCATTCAATTTAGCCGATACAAGCCTTTCAATCTTGCTCAGACATGAAGAACAAATAATAAATCGTGCAATAAATTAAAGTTATAATGTTCAAAGTGGCTGTACTTTTTTTCGAAACAGTTCGGAAAGATCGCTTGTTGTTCATGATACTTGAAAATTAGTGTACTTTTCGAAAATGTATATCTTGTTTTGCCCCTTTCTGCCCCGAGATATGAAAATTTTGATTTTTCATGATATATCTGAAGGGGACGCATGGTAGCCTTTGATTACCCAGGGTTGGTAATATAATCTATAGATGTGCCTTATCATTATCAACAATTGAAAAAAATGTGTATTGTGCTAATCAGCGCACTTAATTTTTTGAAAATTATTTTTTTTTTGATGCAGTGCACTTTATATTTGTAACTATTGAATTTTCGAACCACCCTAAGTGCCAAAATTTTGAAGCAATAAAAAAGCAAAAAATGGACATCAAATATGAATTCAGCGTTACAAAATTACCGTAAAACTGTAAACGGTTCTACATTTTCTCGAATAACTTTCCTCAAATCAGGTAGATGTAAGTGTTGGCATTTTTAAAACAAGTACTGGTACCCATAGATTGAATACGTCCAAATTTTTTGGTAATTTATTTCGTTTTACTATAAAAATAAAATAAATTTGTTGTAAATTTGCGTTCGTTGTTTTCGGGGTATTTGTGATCAGTAAAATATGTAGGGGAATTGTGGGAAAAACCGACACTATGGGTAAAACCGACACCCCACAACATTTCCTAGAAATCAAATTTTTATTCATTTCATAATAATACATTATTATTAGTACGTTTATTAAGAGCATTTGAAGAAAAATTTGATTTACGTTAGTGCGCCGAATGTCATAAAAATAAACAAAACATACGACAGCAGCGTTCATACTCGTCTGGATGTTAAATTTCGTTGGTAGATTTTAAGGGTTTAACCGAACAAAAGCTTTCCATATCACCACATTTTTCAGCACCTATTTTTATCGGCCTTTCTTATGATCAACTAGGTGCATTGAAGACGAGTTTGAGAAACTCAATATTTTTAATTGCTTTTATAAAAAAATGTGTGCTGTTGGGGTAAAACCGACACCCTATGGTTAGGGTAAAACCGACACGCTGTTAAGATGGTTATGTATACTTGCGATCCATTTCAAAATACTGGGGATCTTTGTGACACTTCAATTAGCCTATTAGAACACTATAGTATTAGCAGAAATACATATACTTTTATTGTGTTTATTTCTTGTAAGTTTGCTATTTCTGCAAAAAGCTCATCAAACCGAATTTATAGTGTTCTCTTGGTTTGTCATAGACGAACTTTATCAAAATGAGGCAATGATCTTATGTATACCCCAATAGATCGTTGATGATCAGAATCCGAAAAATCAAATCTGAAAAAAAGATAGTTTTACTAAGAAGTGTGTGTGTCACTTACAAGTGAATGAATCCAATTAGCAGAACGTTGAACGCTTCCACTCTTCTCTTACGAAATAAAATGACACTGGAGGTTGCAATGATGTGTGCAAGGATTATTTGGAAATACTCATATCAAGAAATAATCCTACAGCATAAAATACTCTTATTTATAGTACTACGCTTTCGAACTTTCTTCCCCTCACTACATGATGAAGCAATAAAAAGCACATATTTGCATCATACATACTCACACTTTATTAATCACGCATATATCTAATTTTTAATAAAGATAAAGATTTTAATAAAGTGGTGAGAAAATAAATTAAAGGGGGTGTCGATCTTACCTCTATGGGGTGTCGGTTTTACCCGCAGTGCCTACAAAAAGTCACTTTGTTTTCCAAGTTTTACAACCAATAATTTTTAATGAAATTAATTTTTTGAAGCGCTGAAAAAATTAAGTCTTGTTAAGAATTTTCTGAAGAAGAATTCTGCATAAAAATTATAATTTTATTGGTTTTGTGGTAACTTAGAAAAAGCGTTAAGCTTAAGGTGTCGGTTTTAACCACAATTCCCCTATATCGAAATAAGAAGTTACGCTCCAAATGTTGTGTAGATTGCATATCTGCAGTCGATTTTTTGACCCGATATTGTGTCGTCTCGTAAGAAAACAAAATTGCCTGGAAGGATACGGCCGACTTTTATCGCACTTTTTCGGGAAAATTGTCGAAATAAAATAGTTAGCAATAAAAATCTCATATTTTTAAAATAAATTATTGGAGTAAAACATTAACGGTTTCTAAAAAAGTGATCAGTTCAGTTGAAGTTGATTGATTTCATTAATACACAAGGAATTGTTTTAACAGATTGAAAAGATGCATTAATGTTGTGTCATTTTCAATTTGAATTTTTGTTTATAAAAGGTACAATTAATGACGAAATAATCATTGCCGGTAGATGCTGAACATGTTTAGAATATGGTTAGTATTTTGTTTCGATGATTTTGTTAGAGGGAATCGTCTTATCGTACGTTACTGAAAATAATTTCATTTGACCAAACTCACCCCGGTGATCAAAGATACCCCGTTTTACGGTACCTTAATGTGAAGTTTTCATCAAATTCGGGCCAATTTTCAGGTTTTGTCCGACTTTTGTATGGAAGGTGATCACTGTGAGTCTGACGAACATTTTCATTGTCTACAACTTTATCGAAAACTATCGATAAAAAATCATACTAGGAAGTTTTATATTCAAACCGTTTATTTAACAAGACACGTTTACGTTAACTTAAGGGTACCAATTTTTATTGCTTTACATTTTGAATTTCTGCAATTTTTAATTATTTTTTATGGTGAAACTAAGGAAATTTTACAGCTATCTTATACATGTACAAGAGGGAGTAATAAAATATTCGTGAGATAAGGTACGCATTTAGTATTATTTTTATAATAATTTTTCAAGCGGAGAATTATTGGAGCAATTTATTGTTAACTAAGGGGAACAATTTTAGGACCATGTTTAAGCTAGGAATGACTAGATCAGGGGGTAAATAGGGGCTATTTTTATAAATAGTAGTACAGTTGGACTTTCTTAACGAGATTATATATTAAACAGCTTAAACTAGAAAAGAGAGGGGGCAATATGCGTCGGGAAGATATTCAGGGAGTGTGCGAAATCCTACATCTGGGTATCAGACATGGGAGAGAGGGTATACAGGGATGACAGGGTAGAGTAAACATACATTGTTGAAAAAGTCTTTCATACTTTCTATTGTAAGAGGAATTGAAATGTAAGCATAAGTGCTCCTAAAACGGTAGTAGTTATTATTTTATACTAAAGTAACCAAAGAGAACTTCTCCATATTTTTTTAAAAATATCTTTAGTTTCAATTGGGGCATTTAACACCTTTGCCTTGCCATAGGAAAGTAGTATGAGTGGAAAACTTAATTGGAAATCGAATAATCAAAATTATCTCAAAAACTCAACGTAGGAGTTAGGTATTTTTTACATAGTAGGTGTATGCAAAATTTGAAATAAATCGGTTAAGTAGTTTTTGAATGGCAGTTAACGCCTCAAATCGTGATTTTTTCCAGAGATGTCCTACAAAAAGCTTCATCGCCGAGTTGCTTGTCGAAATTTTTACATGAAAAAATACAGGATGTTATTGAAATGATACATTATAATCACAAAGTTTTGGTCTATTCGGTTCACCCAAAGCTCTAAAAAAATTTGCAAAGAAGTGTGTTTTTTCACTCTGAAAGCCTCCCTCTTAACAGAAGAGTTTTGCAAAGTGCAAAATTTTATTGTGAGAACGAAACGTATTTTTATATTACTGACTTACTAACACAATGTACCGATAAATTTTCCGATGATCGTAACGCTGTAAAATGTGGCGGTTTTTGCTCTTCGTCATTTTGCGCAAAATGTTGCGGACTAAAAGACGAATTATTTGCCGCTGTTATTAACAAGTCTAACTTATTTTGGAAATATCATGGACAAAGCACGTTTTCGTAACGCATTAGTGTCCGTTGAGTCCGCAAACCAAATGGTGATCGAGGAGCTTAAAAATTCCATTCGCAACGACATACTGGAGGAATTAAAGGTAGAAATTCGGACCAACTTCAAAACGTTGATAGACGCTGTACCAAAAACGCCGATTCCTGGACCGCGACAATTTTCCTTTAATTCTGCTAAAAGAAAGAGAGACAACGATGATACAGGCTCCAATCCTTCTAAGCTGCTACGTGGTACTGATGCCGCCGACTCATGGACACCATCTATCGCTGTGAATCGTGAAGATAAAAAGTTTTGGTTGTACCTGTCAGGAATTTCGCCCGATGTCCCTGATGAAAGCGTCACCAAGCTAGCTGCGGATAAACTCGGAAATTCGAACATCACTGTCGTCAAGTTGGTCCCTCGTGGCAGAGATCCTAGAACGCTGAATTTTGTCTCCTACAAAGTTGGCATGCCCACGGATCTCAAAGAAAAGGCTATGACGGCATCTACATGGCCAGTTGGCATTGCTTATCGTGAGTTTGAAGAGAAATCGGATTCCAGAAAGGTTTTTTGGAAACCGAATGCGCCCGACTCAGCAACAATGACTACTTCCACTGCTCTTCGCTCTCCTCCCAACTAGTTACATCGCCTGTTTCACATCCTGTATTGCCTGTTCCCGAAGTTACCGCACATTCCGAGCAGTTTATTTCCGTTTACTACCAGAACGTGCGAGGAATGAGAACGAAAACACAAGAATTCCTTCTAGCGCTCTCTTCTAGTGACTACGACGTCATTGTCCTTACGGAAACCTGGCTGCGCGAAGACATATTAAACGCTGAGCTCTCGTCAAACTACGTAATATATCGCTGCGACCGCAACTCAACAACCAGTCATCTGCGTCGAGGCGGTGGCGTCCTAATAGCGGTAAAGAACAACCTCGTAGGCTCGCAGCTAAGCTTGTCTGGAATTGAACGCCTGGAGCAAATCGCCGTGCGTATCGCGCTCCCGAATCAATTTGTATATATTAGCTGTGTTTATCTCAGGACAAATAGTGATCCGGATTTGTATCACGCGCACGCTAATGCCGTTCAAACAATTCTAGACAATACTGGCAGCACCGACACTGTTCTCGTCTTTGGAGACTTCAATCTTCCACGCCTTCAGTGGTCGCTCGATAATGATCTAAAATGTTACCTACCTCTTAATGCCTCTTCGGAACAAGAAATAGCTGTAACGGAGTCTATGGTTGCAGGCGGTCTGTACCAGATCTGCTCATTGACGAATGTGAACGGGAGGATCCTCGATCTTGCATTCGTAAACAACACGGATATCGTAGAGCTGCTTGAACCTCCGACTGCTATTCTCAAAGTCGATCCTCACCACAAACCGTTTGTCCTGCGGCTAGATGTACGTACCAACACTGGAGATGATTCATTTCATTCGATTGACGAGCTTGATTTTGACTTTAACCGTTGAAACTTTGACGAAATCTCCGCACTGATTGCCACTGTCGACTGGACCGACTTAATGTGTTGTAATGAGCTTGACGAAGCAGTCGCGCTGTTTTATGGCAAAGTATATGACATACTCCGCCTAAAGGTTCCACTGAAACGAGTCAACAGGAGGGTGGATTTCAAATTTCCATGGTGGAACGCTGAGATTCGCCGTTTGCGTAATGCACTGCGAAAACAACGCAAGCGGTATTTCCGCCATAAGTCAGACGAAAACAAAGTTACTCTTCGACGGATAGAGCTGCAATACGAAACGGCCCGGAATTCCGCTTTTCGTGAGTATTTGAATCATGTGCAAAATAGCCTTCGCGATAACCCCGCAACATTTTGGAAATTCGTTAGCAGCAGAAAACGATCTGGTAGTACTCCCACTGACGTTTTCCTTGGAAACGCAAGCGCGCAAACTCCAGCTGATACCGTAAATTTGTTTGCTGATTTCTTTCGCGGAGTGTTTAGAAGCGACTATACCGTCCCTTCGGAAGAGTATTTGGAAACATTACCATCGTACAACATAAATCTCCCCCGTCCCACTGTAAGCCGAGCTGACGTCTTGAAGGCTCTGACTGCTGTTGATTCGTCGAAAGGGCCTGGCCCCGATCATCTCTCGCCCCAATTTATAAAAAGCTGCGCCCACGTACTGTCTCTTCCGGTGTGTATCATTTTCAATCGCTCTCTCGCTGAAGGCATTTTTCCTATCGCCTGGAAAGAAGCTGCTATCGTTCCCATTCACAAGGCTGGAAATATTCACAACGTCGAAAATTACAGAGGTATCTCATTATTAAACTGTCTCTCCAAAGTTCTCGAAAAGCTGGTCTACAACGTCACGTATGCATCTGCATCCCACATTATCTCGGAGTATCAACACGGGTTTGTCACGAAACGATCAACAACTTCTAACCTGATAGCCTACACTTCTAAGTTGTTTCCCGCCGTCGAGAAGCGTCATCAGGTGGACGCAATTTACGTCGATTTCTCTAAAGCTTTCGACAAAGTACCGCACAACATCGCAATCTTGAAATTAAAGCGTTTGGGATTTCCCACCTGGTTGACTAACTGGTTGCAGTCGTATCTTTCCGATCGCTCGGCATTCGTGAGTATAAAAAACACGCGTTCAAGCACATTCAGAACACCCACAGGTGTCCTGCAAGGCAGTCATCTGGGCCCGCTTATTTTTATCCTGTTTATTAACGATATCTGTAGTCGGATCAAGTCTGGGAAATTGCTGTACGCGGACGATCTCAAAATCTTCCGAACTATCGCTTCTGCACTTGACGCCGTAGTGCTTCAAGAAGATATCTGTACTATTCAAGAATGGTGCACGCTTAACGGAATGGAAGTCAACGTTAATAAATGCAAAGTAATCAGTTTCGGACGCTTGCTTACTCCAGGACGTTATGAATACAGCCTAAAAGGTAGAACAATTGAAAGCGTCGATTCGATCCGTGACTTGGGAGTGCTCTTCGATAGGAAGTTGAGCTTTTCCGATCATATCACCGCGACAACTGCTAAGGCTTTCGGAATGCTGGGCTTCTTAAAGCGGAACACGGCGGACTTAGATGATTTCTACGCACTAAAAGCACTCTACTGTGCCCTGATCAGAAGTGTTCTGGAGTATGCTGTGCAAGTGTGGGCACCATACCATGCCGTTCAAATTGACCGACTAGAGCGTATACAAAGATGTTTTGTGCGATTCGCCCTCAGGAAACTTCCATGGAATGATCCAGTTGTGTTGCCTCCTTATGCCGATAGATGTATGCTACTCGGTCTGCAGACTCTGGCGACTCGCCGTATCTTCCTGCAAAGAGTTTTTGTTTTCGACTTGCTGTCAGGTAATATCGACAGTCCCGATCTTCTCTCGGGTGTTAATTTGTATGCGCCTCCTCGTGTTCTCCGTAACCCCACTCTGTTGTGGATCCCTAGACACCGTACTTCATATGGACAAAATAATCCACTGGAAAGATGTTGCCGCAGATTTAACGAAGCTTCTTCAGTGTATAATTTTAACATTTCCAAGCATAGATATAAGATATTAATAAGAAATATATAGTTTTAAAGTGCGTCTGTACGGTGTATACCGAAGATAAGGAAATAAATAAATAAATCTAAATATATTACTAAGGGTCAATTCATGGAAAACTAACATATCCTTTTGATGATTTTAACAACTTTGGAAGGCGAACATTTTCTTCTAACATATCATAACTCTAGCTTCTGGTATTAAAATGATATTAACACAGAAAATTTTGAAAATTGATATTTCAAAATCAATTGTGTGAATTTAAACAAAAATCGTAGTTGCCATTTTTTACTCAATTATACCTCAAATCGCCACCCCAATATTTTCTTTTTGTGTTTCGTTTATTTGACACGGCTCATTGTGGTAATTTAACGGGCCGTTGGTCTATTGAATTATTACAATATGTAAAAATAAAAATGAATAAAAAATATTATGAAGTATCCTTCGGGTCTCGTCCACGCATATATATTATTTATATTGCGCGGGGAGATCTTTTTTCGCGATAAGGTACCATTTGTCTGCTCGCCTAGTGCATCTTGTGGGTCGATTAATTTTTTTTGGTTCCGTCGATGTCATCATCGTCTATGGTGTCATGTTCATGTTCACGATCAGATGTTCCTCCTTTCTTATTGCCCTTACGGGTTACGAGAGTAAAGCTGCTGTCATTGACATTGGCTTCCTCGTCGATGGTGCCAACAGTTTATCCTGAAGCATTATATGCTGCTTTTATAGTTGTTATTATGGCCTGAACAGCTGCCACAAAATTGGTAACCGTTTGTTATTCTGGTGATGTTATTGAAGTCTGTGTTTCGGATTGGTTTTCCGAAGGTGTGTGGGGAATTGGCTGTGATACATTCCCCTCAGCATCTTCCGCACAAGGTGGTCCATGATGTGCCGTCTGGTTGCAGTATTTCCACGTAGGTGTCTGCCCTTCGTGGGTGCATAGCGTGGTCTGTTTAATGTTAGTTCCATTATAATTAAATGGTATAGTCAAGTAGGAGGGAATACGTCTTTCCACTCGCACCCTCACCACAAGAACACCGTTAGGAGTACCCGGCAAGAAGTTTCTCCAAGTGTAACGGATTCCACTTCTCCGAATTGCGACATGTATTTTGTAATTGATTCACGGGGAGTACGCGGCGATAAATTATGTAGTCTCACATCTATAAAATCATTTTCTATGTACACTGGGATCTTCATTTCAACACTGTCACTTTTAATCACGTGTTTCAGGTTGTTCTGTAAAGCGAATTTCTTTGGTTGGTCTAATGTGGTGAATGATATCAATATTGCACTGCGCAGATGTTGATATTGAAGATAGGTGACGTCCTTAAGCCTAAGCTTCATGTCCACCTTCAGAAAATGTTCCAGCTCACGTAGACTCGGTCGTAAAGAACAAAATCTCAAGTCAACAACCGCTGTGTTGGGTCGAAGCAGCGCTTTTTCATCAAATTCACTCATGATGGCAGAAGTACATACAATGTTTCTTTTGTTCTAGACGTGTAAAAGTAGATCGAACGGTTTCCTTTGTTCTTAAGACAATGTACACAAGATAACAGGCAGCGGCAGAATTTCGTGACCGGTGTTTTTGGTGGTTGTAAATCGACTGACCACCCCAATATTACATTATTTGTTTGTTTGTTTGTTTGTTTGTTTGTTTGTTTGTTTGTTTGTTTGTTTGTTTGTTTGTTTGTTTGTTTGTTTGTTTGTTTGTTTGTTTGTTTGTTTGTTTGTTTGTTTGTTTGTTTGTTTGTTTGTTTGTTTGTTTGTTTGTTTGTTTGTTTGTTTGTTTGTTTGTTTGTTTGTTTGTTTGTTTGTTTGTTTGTTTGTTTGTTTGTTTGTTTGTTTGTTTGTTTGTTTGTTTGTTTGTTTGTTTGTTTGTTTGTTTGTTTGTTTGTTTGTTTGTTTGTTTGTTTGTTTGTTTGTTTGTTTGTTTGTTTGTTTGTTTGTTTGTTTGTTTGTTTGTTTGTTTGTTTGTTTGTTTGTTTGTTTGTTTGTTTGTTTGTTTGTTTGTTTGTTTGTTTGTTTGTTTGTTTGTTTGTTTGTTTGTTTGTTTGTTTGTTTGTTTGTTTGTTTGTTTGTTTGTTTGTTTGTTTGTTTGTTTGTTTGTTTGTTTGTTTGTTTGTTTGTTTGTTTGTTTGTTTGTTTGTTTGTTTGTTTGTTTGTTTGTTTGTTTGTTTGTTTGTTTGTTTGTTTGTTTGTTTGTTTGTTTGTTTGTTTGTTTGTTTGTTTGTTTGTTTGTTTGTTTGTTTGTTTGTTTGTTTGTTTGTTTGTTTGTTTGTTTGTTTGTTTGTTTGTTTGTTTGTTTGTTTGTTTGTTTGTTTGTTTGTTTGTTTGTTTGTTTGTTTGTTTGTTTGTTTGTTTGTTTGTTTGTTTGTTTGTTTGTTTGTTTGTTTGTTTGTTTGTTTGTTTGTTTGTTTGTTTGTTTGTTTGTTTGTTTGTTTGTTTGTTTGTTTGTTTGTTTGTTTGTTTGTTTGTTTGTTTGTTTGTTTGTTTGTTTGTTTGTTTGTTTGTTTGTTTGTTTGTTTGTTTGTTTGTTTGTTTGTTTGTTTGTTTGTTTGTTTGTTTGTTTGTTTGTTTGTTTGTTTGTTTGTTTGTTTGTTTGTTTGTTTGTTTGTTTGTTTGTTTGTTTGTTTGTTTGTTTGTTTGTTTGTTTGTTTGTTTGTTTGTTTGTTTGTTTGTTTGTTTGTTTGTTTGTTTGTTTGTTTGTTTGTTTGTTTGTTTGTTTGTTTGTTTGTTTGTTTGTTTGTTTGTTGTTTGTTTGTTGGTCTGTTTGTTTGTTTGTTTGTTTGTTTGTTTGTTTGTTTGTTTGTTTGTTTGTTTGTTTGTTTGTTTGTTTGTTTGTTTGTTTGTTTGTTTGTTTGTTTGTTTGTTTGTTTGTTTGTTTGTTTGTTTATTTGTTTGTTTGTTTGTTTGTTTGTTTGTTTGTTTGTTTGTTTGTTTGTTTGTTTATTTGTTTGTTTGTTTGTTTGTTTGTTTATTTATTTATTTATTTA
This sequence comes from Topomyia yanbarensis, assembly GCF_030247195.1. Lineage (NCBI taxonomy): Eukaryota > Metazoa > Arthropoda > Insecta > Diptera > Culicidae > Topomyia > Topomyia yanbarensis. The sequence continues at coordinate 336,552,752 of NC_080672.1, read as the reverse complement.
TTTATTTATTTATTTATTTATTTATTTATTTATTTATTTATCTATTTATTTATTTATTTATTTATCTATTTATTTATTTATTTTCATTAGTTCGGTCAAGTTTGTAAACCCGTCTACGCTCTTCTTGAGTGTCATTAATTACTAAATATATAAGCCCACTATTTGCGAAATAGTAACAGACGAAAAATATTTGTCCACCAGATTGTATGGGTCCTTATCATAGTGACAATTGCACAAATTATCTTGAGGATGACTCTCGCATAGAGAATGCTGAAAAGTGTGGCTATTGTGGACAGAATCCACATGATCTGTTACCATGCCCGCGTACAAATAGCGCTTTAGAAATTCAAAGCGTTCCCTTCAACGACGCTCTAAATACTCCTTTGCACAGATATTATAGAGAGCTACTGCACTCACCATGGCAAATCATTATGCGCTCTTGGCTTAGAACGAGTGCGACTCTGATGAGCCCAGAAAGCCGAAGCAAACAATTCCTGGTCTTTGAAATTTGAGATCAAACAAGGGGCTTGCCGCGTTTCAAAAAACACCTAAAATCTCATGTGACATTTCAACCAACAGTGTTTCAATTTAGTGCAGGAGACTTCAAGTTCCCACGATAATGCATAGTGTTATCTTCCCGATGGTAATTGTTATAGCTTACTCCACGAGCCCTTCGGTGTACACATTGGCTTTCTACTGCAGTTTGACGTTCGAACAATTACACTGAATTCTGCTACCAAACCAAATTTACTAGCTAAGAAGGTGAATTTTAGTCAATCTACAGTAGAGTCTTTTTCTGGCGATGCAAACATGTAAAAAAATCAATTTTTACTGCTTTGTTACTTATTCACTACACAAATAGTACAATAGTGAAAGGAGCCTCTACTGTGAGAATTATTATCGCGACTGATTTTAAACAAACTCGAAGTGGATCAATTGTGCGATGGGTGCAACTGTGCCAAAATGTTATAATAGTGTCAGAAACTTAGCCGAGACTGGAAGCATCATTGTGAAGATGATTCCCCCTGTATACGGATGATGATAAAGTCGAGGTACGGCGATTTGCACAAAACAATAACTTGGCGTTCTTTAAAGGAATCATGTCGAAATAAAGAGAAGCAGAATCAATTATTTGAAGAAACTTCTTCCCGTATATTTCCAACAGTTCATATTATGAAAATCTAGATGACGAAACATATTCCTTCTTGTCTAATTTTTAATGCAATTCACATATAATCAAACAGCGCTAATCACAAACTGTGGTTAGATCCCTATGTGTCCTATTCCGATCGAGGTTAGGCATTAATTTGGTGCTCGTTCTTTCATAGAAAATAGCGTGTTTAAGTTCGTACACGACGTGTGGGTTTAATATGAGCACAGAACCAGAGCGAACATTGTGTGCGATGTGCATATGGGAAGATTGTCTTTCCACAATTGTATTGAACATAACAAGCTAATGAATCATAATTTAGATAAATGAGAAAGGAACAATCGCACCACTAGGTGGATTAAAACAGGATTTTTTAAAAAAAAGCCTCATGATTTCAAGCCAAACCATTGAAATTTTTCCCCTAACAGATCTTCTGATTGGGTAGAATCATATATTTGTTATCAAAGATTCTGTAATTTATTATTTTCATCGAGATTAATCGTGAACAAGATACCCTCCTCCCAACATCTCTCTCTCTCTCTCTCTCTCTCTCTCTCTCTCTCTCTCTCTCTCTCGGCGAGCCTGTTTCGCTGCTTTAAACTGCACGTCTTATCAGTTTGAGAGTCACCGTACGAATAGAAAAATTAATTTATATTTTAAAGCGCGATATTTAACGAAAGAAAACATTCAAAAATGCTGATTTTTCATAAGCTGATCGTAATTTCCAACGTAGCCGATGAGTTTTGTTCAGTAGTGTTCGTATTGGTATTTCAATTAAATCCAGTTGCAAAATTCCAATTGCTGAATCATGCTGGTACGATAATACTGATTAAACTGTGCACTATGGTAGTACCTAGGAAAGCCCCACGAGACAAAACAAAATTATGGCTCGAGACCACTTTTAATTTGAATATCACACAAATGATTCATTCGTGCATGTTGAACAAAACCACCATTTAGTATGCAATCGCCATCCACTTAATCAATCTCCCACGGAACAGCCACTTCGCATGCAACATAATTTCTTTATCTGCGATTAATGGCTCGCCAACTGTTTGGACGCAGGCGGTAGGAAAGGATACAAGGCCTAAATTGAATAACATTAAATTCTGTACGGGAGGCGGGTGTTTGAAGCCGCAAAACCATAAACAGAGCAACAATTGCTCAAACCACTCATGCACTTCTCTCTTATCGCCATCTGTTTTCCTCTGCAGTCGAACGGCCGCTGTATATGTAGTACCACCAGTCGGTAGAACCTTGCAAGTCCTAGTAGGTAGCAATAGTAGCAATTTCGCCAGGCCAACTGGCGGTAGACTCCGACAAAACAAACGACCGACCAATAAAAAGTTTTTTTTTCGAAAGGCCCAGCCTACTGAGCTCGGAGAAAAACCGACAAGTAGTAAATTGCATTCGCAATCCGGCTGTTGTGCACCGAAAAACTTCTGCCAGCAGATATCGCCCTAGCAGTGTTTTTGGCGTCCCAATCGAACTGCTTCCTTATATAATGACTTGTGATATAAATGTTAAAAATCGGTTTTAGTTCTAAGAATGCAAACATGAATTCTGTGGATAAAGTTGATTAAATATCCTTGTATTATATATAGCACATATATTTCAAATCTTCAGCAGTTTTTATACGATTCACAAGGTACAGAATTGAAGTCGAACACAATATTGATCAATCCTCTTACAATCGAACTTCAAAGCTGACCTGATAACGCAATGTTTGCAAAGTTTAAAAACTCAACACCCAGGCAAGGAGCGAAAATAGCAATAAAACATGAATGGCAATTCGTTTTCGTTTCGAACCCTCCAGCATCGACTCGGCAATGGAAGCCGTTGTCCTAGAGAGGTTCGCCGGAATCGTTGGCCTCATATGATCAGAACCCCGACTTACTGTCACAGGAACACCCTATTCGACCAGGAGCCTTCCGTGCCCAACTAAATTCGGACCATTTTTCAACTGCTCCCAAACATGAATGGCGGTGACTCGATTTCTTCTACCACTGCCACGTCGGAACACTTCCCCCCCACCTTTCAACCCCATAGGCTTCCGCAGATTGAAACCCAGATGTGGCCAACTACGAAAGTGCAGCTGCATAAAAAGTGCCACTGCAACACTGTGCACGTTTCTATTCAAATGGACGGTCCAAATTGGACGAATGTTGCTAGGAAGAGAAAAAAAAGTTGTGGAAGCTATGTGTGCATTAAGCTCGACCTCGGACTTCCCCAGAACCTTCGGTGCTTTGATCCCCTTCACCCCTTCCCCTGTGCCAACTTCATACACGCTGCTGCCCAACCATCAAAAAAGCACATTCACACAGAAGTCAAAACGTTCAAGATAAACTGTCTCGGTTTGTTCTTGCCGCTTTCAGAAGTGCCGACTTTTTTGCCTGCCCGGCTGGCTGGCCGGCCCGGTCCCCAAGGTGCAGTTGTTTCCGACATGCTCTCGGACATGGAAAGGGATGGAACGAAAGCAATGGAGTAAACTTTTCGAAGTAGCTTCTAGTATGTATTGCATCGGAACACCTTAGCGAAAGCACAAAACATATGTGTGCAGTTCGTTAATATTTATGACAATCACGTGAAAGTGAAGTGGTCTGGTAAGAATGGATGGATGGGATGCGAAAAAAAAAGTTTAAAAGCAAGAAACTGGTGTTCTTTTGTATAATGTGACACTGGAAAGTTGGTATATAGAAATTCTACGAATTGCATGACGTTTTGTGTTGGAATTGGAATACTTTAGAATTTATACTAAAACTTACGTAACACATGATATTTACTGCCCCTGCCATAAGTGAACAAGAGACGGTTTGGAACGCAACATGAGCAGAAAGACATGTCAAGGCTACATAGAAAATGTTTTCCATCAAATTACTGATCTAAACATAAAATAGAGTTAAAAGATTAAAATTGAAATTAAAAAGTCTTTTAATGAAATCAAAGTCGAAGACCTTTTGGAAATTTTCACAATTAATCGCGGTCATGTAGCTGGAGTACGAGCAACCTTAGTGAAGATTGGTATCCATCCTCAGTCTGATTTTGATCATATCCTGAAAGGGAAGGTGAAACCGGGTGACCGCCTGCTCCCTGCACGGAAAAAAATTGTTCCCAAAATCGAGACAAAAGGGCCATGAATTCTGGAACCATCACTTTTTTCCGTCACGAAAACAGGACCATGAATAAAAATCATGTATTTTAAAATGATGTTCCATTTCCATTCAGTAACGCCTATGTAACGTTTTTATTAGTGGAGATATTTGTTTTTGTTTTATGAACTTCAGTCACGGTTTCTGCCATACCATTGCCAAATCGATCTTCTGTACGTGAGCTAGTTCACATCTTTATAAGCATGATCGGGGCCGCAGAGAGAAAATGCGGGCCCGGGGGTCCAACATAAGGGCCCCCACCACTGACTGTAGATTATTCGACCATTGCGCTTCATTAGAAGAAATAGTTCTCTGTTATGTAGGGGAGAGTGAGGACACTTTATCCTTGGGGATATTTAATTCCCTGGTCATATCTCATAATCTATACGCATAAAGTTATCGCAATATCAAAAGAAAATGAAATATTTAATCGTTTATGATGTTTAGAAAAACAATCTGATATATTACATCTGGTATGGAAATATAATATTTTAGAAAATATGTGTTCAAATCCATCTCGAAGATCTTTTTACAAATTTTTTGAACAATTGTATGTGATCATCGAACTAATTTTATACAAATATTTTCAAGTACGATTACTTTCTAAGGGCCTTTGTCTAGAAAAACACGTTTTTCAAATAAAACGTTTCAAAAAATTAAAAAATTAAATTTTGTTCACTTAATACAATAGGTATCTTTGATCCGTGTAGAACTGGGTATTCCTATCATTAGTTCTCTCAAACACTTTCAAAATATGTAGAAATGGAAAAACATCATCTCCATAAAGTACCTGGGACCATTAATTGATCTAAAATATTTTTTTCCGTGAACAAATATGGTATAAGTTATTGAAGATTGGAAAAGCAAGTTAAGCAGCGCTGATTTACCGCAAATACTTGTCTTGACTTTCTACTGTGGTTAAAGTTTGTCGTGCATCTAAAAAGATAGTCTTATTAATTAATTTGTCAGGATAGGTGATTAGCTGAACTTTCGTGCCTATAAGTCGTAGTGTGCTTTGTTTCTTTAGCCCTAGTAGGCGTGGGATCAAGTTACCACACGATTTTACAAAGACCTCGTTGTGACATGATTTTCAAAACTGCTCATATTAGTGACAGGACATAGTATTCGGATTTAAACATTATTCATAGCTTAATACCAATTGACTACAAGCTGGCGAACTTTGCATTTAAAATTTTTATTTCATTGAAAATTTATGATTAAAAAACAAAAATGGGATCAAGCGTACCCACTCTCCCCTATAGTGTATAGAAACTTTATAGCTATGCATCAGTTTTTGTTGCTTTTGTACAGTATATCAGTGAAAGTGCCAGATTTGAATAAACTTAGGGTTGTATTTTTTTCAATTCCTCTACATGAGCATGAGCTTGAGACATATTCCACGCACTTGTATCGCTAATCTCATAAAAATAAATTTGCTCATATAACTAAAAGTTGTTCTGAAATATGTTGGTATAGGTTTGAGGCTCCCAAATCGTAGATGGTCAAGGCTTCTGTCTGTCACGTTACATTTTTACGCATATTTCGTAAGATAAGTCAGCAAAAACGATGAAATCAGATTCTATCCCAACTGCACATTATTAAGGTCACTAAACCGCACATTTTTTCTACAGAAAGTTATTTTCTATCATGAACGGTTTTCATGTTGTTGTCATTTTAATACGTCTGTCACATTACACATTTTTCGCAGTTAGTTTGGAGGTTGCCCGACTAAATTGAAAAAGTCTGTTCCGTTGGCCCCCAAAATTACATGAACACAGTTTTAAGTTGAAGCTTAGAAAACAAGGAAGAGTTTGAAATATAGTTATCCTGAAGAAAAACTTTGTTTCCGATTTTATGGAGTATTCTCCATGATCTGTCACGTTGGAACCACAATCTGTCACGTTACAGTTCTATATTTTTATTAAAGCAAGCATATCGAGACACTCGTGCACAAATCTTCCTTGATCTGGGAACTCAGTATTAACGGGAAATTTCATGTTTATTTAGAAAAGCATATTGGTTTTGATGAACAAACGTGAATAACTTATGAAAAGGTCGTAATTTTACGAAGTAATATATTATGTCGAAAAAAATGTAAAATAACTTTAAAGCATCTGCATTTTGAAGCACAATTTTTCATGAGAATTTTGAATTGAAAAACCATTTTGAAATGCATTCTATAACTAAATTATTTAAAGAAAAAAAAAATAAAATTACAATAAAAAATAAAATTCAAAAATAAAAAAAAATTGAAATATGTTAAAACCTTTTATTGTTATTTTCTCCACAATGCAATCATATTTTAAACATTTTTTTATTTGCAATTAAATTTTAAACGTGTTATAATATTGCGTTTGCTATCTGTCAGTTATTTATTAAAAGGATGTATTTTCACTACTAGATATTTTTGTTGAAGAAAAAAATCAAAATATTTCGGAAAAATTTTCTTAAGAGCATTTTGCTTCGAAATTATATTTAGTATTAGTTTTGTATAAGAAAATTATATTTATGACTGGCAAATACTAAGAAATTTAGAAGCATACTTAAAGTTAAAAATGCATCCTTACTAATAACTTCCTAATAATGTAATTACAGTTTCTTCAATTTTTAGGTTTTCGCTAACAAAAAAATCATTGTTTTTTTTGTAATTGTATTTTTTAACATTTTTTTGTTTTCTTATTGAAAAATTTGACCAACAAATATTCACGTAGAAGAATTGAAGAATTCATCATCACATCAAATACTAATTACTGGATTTTGCATCGGAACAATCTTTGACTTAATGCAACAGGCATTAAGAGCTGTCGAACAGTGGTGTCGACAAGTTAAACCTAAATACATCTTTTGGATTTACACGACAATTGTACGTCCAATACTGTCGTAGAGGTGGTGAAAGTCCAGTCAAAGCTAAACCATCTGCAAAGAATGGCGCTCATGGCGTTGACTGGTGCTTTCACCACGACTCCCACTGTTGCTGTTGAGGCACTTCTAAATGAGGTATTCCACGAAGATCCGTCCGAAAATCTTTAAAATCGTGACCGACCATCTTAGATTCCAATGAAACTTTACACGTTTCACCGTCATGCAAGACTAAATATTTTCCACAGGTAATAAGATTATTTTGACTCAAGAGCAACTTTTCAAAAGGGCGTAAACGTTTCTACGTGTATGAATTTCAATTTTTTTTGTTCGATTACTGAATTTTATACAGCAAAACTATCTGAGAACGAGTTACAGGGAATGAATACTGTCTGAAAAAAATATACACTGAAAAAAATGTTGTCATTTTTCAAAAAAAAACAAAAATTTATGATAAAGTTTAAATTGCGAAAAAAACCCATTTTTTAAATTTTTTATATTTTGTTACCAAAAACCTAAAGAGAAAAGAAACATTTTGAATGTGATTGCATGATGGAGAAAAAATCGATAAAAAAGTTTTCCTAACAATAACTTCGTACATGTTTTACATTTCTTATAAAAGAAATGTATAGAATTCGCTCAAACTTTCAAGATTTTTTCCGAGGCCCGGAGGGCCGAGTCTTATATACCAATCGACTCAGCTCGACGATTTGGGACAATGTCTGTGTGTGTGTGTGTGTGTGTGTGTGTCTGTGTGTGTGTGTGTATGTAACGGACAAATTCTCATTCGCGTTTCTCAGCAATGGCTGAACCGATCTTATCCAAACCAATTTTAAATGAAAGAACTAAAAAACAGTATGAACGCTATTAATTTGTTTTTGATTCTGATGTTTAGTTTCCAAGATATGAATGTTTGAATGCGCAAAAATGGCGTTTTTTGCAGTTTTTTTGAATTATCTGCCGAAATTGACAATATAGATTAACAATTTATATGTTTTTAGACAGCTTTAACGAATACCTTTCGAACAAGCTATAGATTGTTGAAATCGGACTATTATCAAAAGAGATATTTAACATTAAATGCGGACGAAAGATTTTTATCATTTCCCATAGCCAGAAATATGACCAAAAACATGTAATCTATTATTAACGACAAAACGGCTTATTTTAGGTCAATAGTATCTTCGGAGAATTTAATGGAGGCAATATGCCCTTTCTTTTGGTATTGTGCTTTTGCTGATTAATCCCCCTATGAGTGAGATATTTTCACAAATTTTTTTGGAAGTGATTATATCGAAATGATGCCTTCAGCAAATTTGTAGCTCTTACTTTTGCGAATAACTTTACTGAAGACTTCAAATATCTATTTTGAATACTTTAAAAGTTATGGCTTGTTGTTTGTTGATTACTCTTTGTCGCCTATTTATTGTTCAATATAGTAATAATCCATTGAAATAAGCCAAACATTATTTCGATAAAACGAATTTTGTATTTCATTTTACTATCTACAACCGCTAGAAATAATCACCGAACACTTCCAAGTTGTCTGGAAGGAACTTGATAACTTATCAGTATAAAAATGTTCATTTGTGCGAACCTTCTGACTGTAATTTTTCCAACTTATAACCATCGGATCGATCTGAAACATATCGGAAAATGAAAAGCGAAATAAATAACTCCAAGCAACGGCGTAGCCAAGAGAAGGTTTTGGGGTTTAACACCATACAACCCCCCTCCCCCCTCCACCACACCCAAAAAAAATATTGGATTGAAGTTGAAAATTTATTGATGCAGACTGATTTAATTCAATATTACAATAACAATTATCTGATCCGTAGATTGATAACCTGTTGTTGTAAACATCATGAGGACTTTTGATAAATTGTCGGAATGGGGTCCTGATATGTAACTGATCTCTTGGTCTTGATTTCACAGTTATCTAATAGCATCAATATCAAATTTCTGCCTGAAAACATTCCAATAGAAAATTCCAGAGTTCTGTAATCAATCATAATCCTCAGATTTATTTTCAAATTGATCTCGTTTTTGTAGAGATATACTGTAATAAGGGTCTTTATTTAATAGGAAGCGAAGTTAAAATTAATTTAATGTCTATGAAACATAGAACTGCTCACCAAAAAATGCATAAATTTCAACATTTGCTTAAAATGTTTTTGCCTTTCTCATTCACTCTAAAATTCGTCGATCTAATCCCGACCGGGAGGGCCGAGTGTCATATGCTAATCGACTCAGTTCGTCGAGATCGGAAAATGTCTGTGTGTGTATGCATGTCTGTATGTATGTGTGAGTATGTGTGTATGTGGAAAAAAATATGACCTCTGTTAATCAGAGATGGCTGGATCGATTTGCACAAAGTTAGTCTCAAATGAAAGGTACAATCTTCCCATCGGCTGTAATTATTTTTTTTTTATTGAGTGGACTCCCGGTCCGGAGTTACGAGTTGAAGAGTGCAATCACACAGCAAATTCCAATATAAACTGAAATGAAAAATTTTCAAAATCAAATTTGTATTTTTGATGCCAAATGACATTATAATGCATAAAACATTGAGATTTGATGTAAACTCGAAAAAATTACGTTTGACAAAAATTGATTTTTTTGGACTTTGGTACTTTTTTGCTTGTTACTATTTTCTGAAAAATTAATTCTGCATAATTTTAAAATTTCAAAAATTACGGTTTCGGAATTATGCCGTTTAGACATTAAGATCGATTTTCACCAAACCCCCACCAATTGTAAAATTGGTATTGTAAAAAAACGTAAGGGCGATACTTCAACGCTGATAGGTGGGACCAAAAAAGTAAACAATCGCCAAAGGGACTATATACTATATATACAATCATTTTGTCAATTTCAATAGCAAACACAAATTTTAATTTAATAATTTCAAATACTTCATGAAGTTTTGGGTTTCGATCACTGAATCATGCAATCTAGGATGTAAAAAACACAATAGTTCTTAAATAGGAAATAAAACCAAGTCTAAAAATATGCACTGTTGATTTTCTTTGAATGGTGGGTTTTTTCAAGAAAAAGCGTTGATTTCTTAATTCTCAGTCGCGTTGGAAATTTGAGTAAAGTATAAACTTTAAATCGATTAAAACTAATCGATTTTTTTTGGTTCAGTACAATATACATAACCCCTTTAGAAAAATCAGTTTTCCCACCACAATGCATTGATTGAGGAATTTAGATATTTTATTAACAGAGCATTAGCAATAATTCGTTTGTATGTCTATTTTAAGGCCATTTTTTCGCCTTCCCATTGATTTGGTTTGAGATTTCTAGCACTGATGTTGTCCTATGCTGATTTGAGTGATTCTCTGAGTCCTGCCACTATCCCATGTAGTATGTGTTATCAAAAACATCGCGAAGCATCAAGTTCTAAATGTTCTCAAACGATATAACATCCGAAGAGAGTGATAAGAGTTATAAGAAATGTCTCATCACACTGTTAGGTGGATTAATAACGTTTTTAAATTTAATACTAATAGACATACAAAATTGTAATTCTATTACAGAATATAATTCTAAGCACCATTTAAAATCAAAATGCCTTTAACAAAAATCTTCCAAAATGCGATAGTTTTCGAGATATTTGAAATTTTGCTCCTTCAAAAACAATTAATTCGTGTAATTATGCTCTTTTTAAAAGTTATTCGCGTTACCCCATCAAAAAATGTCAAAAATTTAATGTTTATCGTTTTAAAGACGTAAAAGCAACCTTTTTAGTGTATTTGGATCATGGAGAAGCTTTCAATAAAAAAGTTTTCCTAACAACAACTTTTGACATTTTTTATAATTCTTACTATTTGCAGTCAAAAATACAATTTTCTTTTTGAATATGATTCTAAACGCCATTTTAAATCGAAATGCTCTTAACAAAAAATTTCTAAAATGTAGTAGTTCTCGAGATATTTTAACTTTTGTTTTAACAACACAATTATTTTGTTTTATTACGACCTTTTCGTAAGTTAGTCGCGTTTCTCCATCAACAATAATAGGTTTTTCAAAAGGCCCGTAAACTTTCCTGCAACTTTCTCTTTGACATCAAGGCGATATTGTGAAAATTTTTAAAGTTACATGAAAACAACCAACATATGATTCAGCTATATAGTTTAATCAACAGACCCTATGGTTGAAATATATTTTGGTTGCTTTCATGTAACTTTCAAATGGTTTACAATATCGCCTTGATGTCAAAAAGAAAGTTGCAGGAAAGTTTACGGGCCTTTTGAAAAACCTATTATTGTTGATGGAGAAACGCGACTAACTTATGAAAAGGTCGTAATAAAACAAAATAATTGTGTTGTTAAAACAAAAGTTAAAATATCTCGAGAACTACTACATTTTAGAAAATTTTTGTCAAGAGCATTTCGATTTAAAATGGCGTTTAGAATCATATTCAAAAAAAATGTATTTTTGACTGCAAATAGTAAGAATTATAAAAAATGTCAAAAGTTGTTGTTAGGAAAACTTTTTTATTGAAAGCTTCTCCTTGATCCAAATACACTAAAAAGGTTGCTTTTACGTCTTTAAAACGATAAGCATTAAATTTTTGACATTTTTTGAAGGGGTAACGCGAATAACTTTTAAAAAGAGCATAATTACACGAAATAATTCCCTGTAACTTGTTCTCAGATAGTTTTGCTGTATAAAATACAGTAATCGAACAAAAAAAATTTGAAATTCATACACGTAGAAACGTTTACGCCCTTTTGAAAAATTACTCTTGTATCAAAATATTCCAATTGCCACGAACAGCGAACACACCTGCAAAGTTTCGTTCGAATCGACGATGGTCATATTTTGCGGTCGGCCGGTTTCTCATGGAATCCCTCAAATATCAAACCATTACACATACACCTCAAACAAGAAGCACTATCATGTGCATACAGACTGCAGGTTACTGGGATTTGGAATAGTAACCATGTTGATCTTGCTACCAGTCATACACGATTGTGGTCACAAATGGTTACATGGGGTGAAGATATTCTTGCTCCCAGCGATATTACACTCACATGTAATTTTCCTTACAGGACATTCCATGTGAAGATTCCCTCTCGAGAGGAGTGGTTGTCTGGCTTTATGGAAAGACAACAACAAACGCAAGTGGTCTGTTACACTGACGGTTCTCTGATGGAGGGACGTGCTGGTGCTGGTGTCTACTGTCGTGAAATGAGATTGGAACAATCTTACTCACTAGGTAGATACTGTACTGTATTCCAAGCAGAAATCTTTGCGATTATGTGCGGGGTGCAATCAGCCCTTCAACTGAGTTTTTCCGACAGAGTTATAAACTTCTGCTCCGATAGTCGGCTGCAATCAAGGCCCTTAGCTCAGACAAATCCCGGTCCAAGCTAGTGATCGCGTGCCGAACCCAAATCGAAGAACTAAGCATTGTCAACACTATCTACCTTGTCTGGGTGCCCGGACATTGCGGTATTACTGGAAATGAATGGGCTGACGAATTGGCCAGGGCAGGTTCAGAGATTGACTTCGTTGGTTCTGAGCCCGCGCTGCCAATTTCGACAAGTTGGATACGGGAAAAAATACGGTCCTGGGCTTCGTCCGAGCACCGCAATTATTGGAGAAATCTACAAACGTGTCGCCAAACAAAGGCATTTGTAGAACAACCCAGTGGTTTCGAAAAATCTCTTACATTTTTCGAAGCTCCACTGCGGCATGCTGACCAGGGCTTTAACCGGCCACTGCAAACTCAATTATCACATGGCAACTATTCAGCGCGCTGAGTCTTTTTCATGTAATCTTTGTGAATCCGACTACGGAACCTCATTTCATCTGATATGCAACTGTCCAGCGGTAGCGCAATTGCGATTTCGAGTCTTCGGCCGTCCTTATATAGACGAAACCATGTTTGGACGACTGAAAGTCAGAGACATACTAAAGTTTCTTATCCAATGTGGTAAAGAGCTTTAGGCTCATTCGCAGGCAAGTTGAACTACTTGTGAGTTTAACTTACTTGTTGTTTATTTTGTTTTTGTGCTGTTATTTTTCCCACCCTTCCAATTCTACTTCCCCACACCTCCTTGTCCTTTCCTTCCACTCAGGAAATGATGAAAACACACGGCTAGGCACAAATCCCCGACTACATACAGGGAACGTGCCATTTGAGCCAATATATTCTGATTCCTGGTTGCATTTGATGTAGTCAGAGTCGTGGCGAGCTCCCACTGACTCGCTCATGCGATGTTGGTCCAAGCGTGCCGTGGCGACCAGCGACTGTTTCGTTCGCGAGTTGTTTTTCGCATGCCGGGTAATACAAAAAATCCAATATTTGAAAAACCTTATGATCGCTTAATTTTTTTTCTTGGAATTAAAAGCTGATAATATATGCAACATTTTACAACTTAAACGGAATGAATATCGCGTGAAGAAACCATTTAAAACGGCATTTTATTAAAAAATTGATTAAAAAATAGTAGAAATAGTTAACATTTGTTAAACCTTTTTTCGACATTTTCAAGACTAAACATTTGTTAAACCTCCGGTGAAGTTTGGTGCAATTCGAAATTAAACTTTGGCTGTAAAAATATTATAATAAAAATGTGTATAAATTTTCCATTAACTAAAACTATTATAAATATTTCGAAAATCGACAAAATATTTCATGAAGATGTTTAAGGGTACCTAAGCAATAAAATTAAAACATGTTTTGCAAAATTCACCACTTTTTGAAAAATGCGGGGCCACTTCAGAAATTTTTACTCTTAACAGAAACGTGGTTGGCACTAGGTCAAAAAGGTTTAAATTGCAATTTTTAAAAAAAAACTCTCTATAGGACTATTGTAAATTTTGACTTGCTCCTCTCGCCAAAACGACGGCATCAGCTTAAAAAAAAATGAAACGAATTTGGAACATTGGCTGCTGTACGACTTTGAATATACACACTTTATTTAACCTGAACAGGCCACTATAGAGCAGATGATGACATTGCTTGATGAGTAAAGAAGTACGATTGGAAAAGAAAGCATTCGTCTCTGCATACAAATTTCGCTAAGTGAATGATTGAGGAAATTTTATATTTGAAACTTGGTTACGGTAGGTTTAACTGTAAGTTGGCAATTGAAAACTCAATGTCTTATCACTGTCTTGGGGTGCAAATTTTAAATTAATTTGAGTGGTGGATGCATGGTTGTTTTAGGCATAAAGCATATAAAATTCAATTGAATTGTTAAACGCGTACAATTTGAGCAAACATTGATAACACTAGTTTACAAAATAAAAAGAAAAATCTGAACTTCAATAAGTTACTCTCGTTTTCAATGTAAAATTGTGTGTTGAATTCGAAAATGAAGTCAAAACAATTTACAATAGAGTAGTTTTCGAGTTAGAGTGAAAAAGTGGATTTCACCTTTAACCCATTCATGCCCATGTTGTTCGTGGACAACAACGTTTTTAAACAGCTATAACTTTTGTTTGAGGCGAAATTTCTTTACAAAAACAAGTAAGACTAGTAAATAAGACTATTGCCTTTCATTTGAGCATTAACAGTTGCAAGGATCAGTTCTAGAACTGAAGTTATTGCGATTAGTCTGATTGGATTCCGATGTAGCAGTGCTGCCAGGGACAGTTCATGTTGATGATGTGAAAAGGAATTTTTCATATATCTTCGTTATGTTGCAATATTTTTGAAAACTGATAAAACTTATCAATTTAGACTGTCTTTGGTTACGTTTTCCACACAATTGGACTATTGTAAATATTCTAGGAGAATTTATTGAGCATTGGAAGGTAAAAATTTAGCAGCTTCTAGCACTGCAAGAGAAGCACCTATCTTTATGAAAAAAGGCTTTTCGTGTTTCTTGATCCCACCGTTTTCAAGAAAAAATAGTTTTGAAACTCTACATGCACTAGAAAAAAGTTGGGCATAAAAGGGTCAAAGAAAAAAGTACGTTTAGTTCAATTTTCGGTTAATAATATAATTATGTTAAATTAAAGGTAAATGCATGTACTTTCGGTCGTCTGAACATTTTGTTTTGATACGATCAGGCATGAAATAAATCATTTCACGAAACGATCAATTTCAAATCATCCACCAACATGCTCCTACTGTGAAACCCGACCTCAGCAACCCTTCTTGTGTGGAGTTACGCGTTCATGCGAAAGCGAGAAACAAAACAAAAACCTATTTTAATACACCTAGCGGTGCAATTGTGCCTTTCTCATTTCTCTAAACTATGGCACGGAGGCTTTTTATGTTCAACATAATTGTGGAAAGCAAAGTACACTTTGCACCTTTACACAATGGAATGCCAGCCACGAACTTGATGAGCTACGTGTCGACGGTGAAACACTTGAAACAAAAAAATATCATACTCCATTAGCCTAATCAGCATTAGATCAATGTTATCTGCTTGCTAACTCATTTTGTCATGCGGGGGTGGGTATGTGAGGAGGGCGAAAGTCCGAAAGAACGACTCCCCAGCTTAAATTAGTATGCTTTGTGATATAGTGGTGGTTTAAAGATGATGGGGTTGAAAGGGAGGGGTATGAGGGCTGGATGGGGTGGTGGTCTGAGGGGTGATTTAAGGAGATTTTTAAAGGAGGGGAGTGAACAGTAGAGGGGGGGGGGGTGTAACCCCTCTCCGTAAACCATCAACTACGCCCCTGTTAAAATCCAGAAACCTTATGCGAGTCGAAAAAAAAATTAAGGATTAGGTTGACGTTTTTCAGAGTGATTGCATAACCTTTCTATATGAGAAAGGCAAAAATGTGCCAAAATCTAAAAAAGTGAATCGTCGTCAAATTTTTTTTCGAGTTTGCATCAAATCTCGACGTTCCATGCACCTTGAACACATTTAGCATCAAAAATAAAAATTCTATTTTCAATTTTTCCTATAGTTTATATGAGAAATTTCTGTGTGGCCGCACTCTGAAACCTGTAATTCCGGAACCAGAATTCCGATCGATCCAAAATTCAATAGCAGCCGATGGGAAGGTTGCACCTTTCATTTGAGACTAAGTTTGGGCAAATCGGTCCAGCCATCTCTGAGAAAAATGAGTGACATTATTTGACACATACGCACATACATACACACACATACACACACACACATACACACACATACACACACATACATACACACATACAGACTTTTTCCGATCTCGACGAACTGAATCGAATGGGATATGACACTCGGCCCTCCGGGCCGGTATTAGGTTGACGTTTTTCAGAGTGATTGCATAACCTTTCTATATGAGAAAGGCAAAAAAATATTGGATGGAATGGAAAAATACACAAAAACAAACAAAGCGAAAAAAAGAAACAGAAATTAATCAACAAAGCGGAAAATTACGACAGAGTGAAATAATAGGATACAAAATGGGATGAACTATAAAAGTAAGCAAACTTATATGCAAGCAAAAATGTATATATGAAGAAAAATAGACAATATATAAAAGGGTACAATTGGAAATGGCACAAATACGCGAATGGAAAAAGCGAAATATTAAAATATGATGCAGTAACATTAATGGAATAAAGAAAAAATAAAAGATATAGAATTACTGAATAATGGGATACTGTGTTGAGGCAACCAAATGAAAATTGGAAGGGAAATTTCAGCCAATAATTCAAAAGACATAAATGAAAAAGTAAACAGAACAATTTAATAAAAATATGGTAATAATAAAAGTGTAGGTAAGAAAGATAAAACAGAAAAATTAAAGATGCATAAAAAATAAAAAAAAACAAAGAAAACAGGCACAGAATTGGGGGAATTGAACAGAATTAAAAAGTAGAAAGTAAGTAAAATGAAAAACTAGAAAAATTTCAAAAAGGTTTGTGGTTGGGTCGCGCAAGAGGCTGGTTTCAAAATCAGACATTTTGTGTTATTCGTGTACATTTTGGAATGTATTTCAAGAATGTTGCAACTTTGGAACAAGAAATCGTTATGTTCAGGAATCGCAGGTGTGAAGATTTTGAAACAGGCAATTATTTTTATCTCGTCTTTCTATGATTCTATGATGAATTTTGGACCACCAAGCACAAATATAATTGTTATTTGTGTTTTCAAGTTTTGGATTTTTGGTTTTGTCTTTTTTCGGTTTTAGTGGCTGTTTACGTGTTTTTGTGTTTACCTTAAGTTCTGTTTAACGAATTCCGCCAGCCAGGTTCGAGATTTTTCTACAATATTTTGATAGATACGTTGGAGCGTTGTGTTTGAGAAGCCAGAGATTTTAACAAACTGAAAAAGCCCCACTTTTTATGAAACTCATAGGCATAAGACTAACATGGCGATACACATGCAGCGATTAAGAATTATGATAATACTTGCACCAAATTGAGTGGAAGAATGACCGCAATTGCCTGCAAAAATATTGACAATGAGGAGCAGGCATTTGAATTGAGGTTTTAATACTCGCACTACTTATGCTCAGTAACGGTTCTGTACACGGTGCTGAAAACAAAAATTCACCTACGCTCTGCACAATAATACGGTTCAGTGTCTATTTTGTAGAAACTGATCATTTGTAATTTTTGCTTTTGTAGGGACGATGTATGAGTTTTTGATCCCGATTTTCGCAATAAAAAGTCGTTCAATGAATTGAAATTCCTTTTATCTGAAGTACGGAATAAATCTGCAAGGTATCTATTACAAAATCTAAATTTTTAAATGTTTAATTTATACACTCCAAAAACTATGCGTTCAAAAATCTAATTGAAACATCTCATTGAAAAATCAGAGAAATATCACAAAAGCATGTTTCTATTATTTTTCACTGAACGGGGATTTTTTTGAAAAAGTTTAAAATTGCTGCTATTGAAAATTTTAGACAGACAAGCTAGTATCATGCACAAGACATTGCAATTTAAATTTTATTTTAAAATAAATGTTTGTCAAAATAAAATTAGTCGAAATAACAGTTTCCACTAAAAAAAATCATGGCCTTGAAAATTTCACGTGAACTATTTCACAAAATTTTACGATTTTTTTATTAGACGAGCTCTTATTCATCTCATTAGTCAGGATGTCACACTATTTCGTTGATAACTTGGCCAACTGTCACTGGGTTGCGATGAAATAGGTGTAAACTTGTTTGCTTCGTTCCTAAGAAGCAATTCAATGAAACATCTGGCCTGGAAAATATAACATACTAGCGTTTGAGCGAAGTGAAAAGCCGATACAACGTACTCTTATTCATCCTACCATTTAAGGTAATGCGTTGACTAGAGATAGCAGGCACTGCTTTAACTAATATGTTTATCAAGGATTTTTATGAACGTGTCCACTGGAAAACAAACAGAGAAAGAATGACCAGAACGGTGAGAATGAAGAAGCGGTGAAAATTCCCCTTTTTATTGGAAACACTGAGAAAATATATGTCCTCAAGCAGGAATCGAACCTGCAATCTCCCAGTCTCTAGTTGGGTGCGTTAACCGCTCCGCCACCGAGGAACTATGATGATGTCATCGCATATTCCCAACAGTATCGTGATCACCGCCACAGCCTCCAATACCTCCTAATTGACCTATCGACCCCCAATGTCTTCTAAAAGCAGATCGTCACCTCTCCCTCTCATCGATCGGGCCAAATCTCTCTCGTTATCTATTTTTAGGTCCAGTGGACTGCGCTCAAGGCTTGAGATATTTATTATCACTGTTTGCCCCCTTAGCTAACTCAGTCGCCGCCAGACTTTGACAGTGGGTAGGGCTATGGAGGGGCATGTTGATGTCTACCCTCAAAGCCTATCGGCAGATGCTAACGAATCTTTGTTAGCAAAGTCTGTGTATTTTACTTTTTCAAGGATTTTTATGAACGCGTCCACTGTCCACTGGAAAACAGACAGAGAAATTAGGAATTTTACAGTTTTTAAACATTTTCCAGGAAATATTCAATGTTTTTTAAAAAAAATATACGTGCTTCACTCAAAAGCGAACCAATAACAATAAAAACTATTGAGTTGCATTCAAGATGCATTTTAGATACATTTTTGACGTACCAAAATAGTTTTGAAATTTTACAGTTTTTAAACATTTTTCAGAAAACATTCAATATTTTTCAAAAAATCGTACGTACTTCACTCGAAAGCCAATGAAAATAAAAATCATTGAGTTGCATTCGAGATGCACTTTAGATGCATTTTGGAGATGAAATGTACCAAAATAGTTTTGGAACTTTACAGTTTTTAAACATTTTTCGGAAAATATTTGAAATTTAGTATTAAGTATGTCTGGGCCTAATATCGAGTTAGTTTTGTTAATTTCATGTTTGTTGTAATGGTTGTGATTGTGTTGTATTTAGCACTGCGTTTATTTAATCATCATCATTATTCCGATGGAGATGCGTGGTCGATGGTAGGTATAATAAATTACTTTCTGAAAAATTAAGCAAGAGTTACTTAAGTGAGGAGTTTTATACATGAAATCGATGTAGAATTTCTCGAGTAATCGAACCGCGTTGGTGAAAGTAGCATATAATATACTTGAAAAAAGTTTTCAAACTATTTACACTTAAATTTTTGGTACGTTGAAAACCGACCACAGATTCGTTAGGTACACAGTTGGTTCATCACTTTTTCGCGAACGCCGCATTTCCTAAGTGAGTTTTTCTCAAAATCATGCATCTATCCAGCAGGCACATGAAAATCATATAAACTTTGAACTACATCAAAAATCCTCGCAGGTACGCTACAGTACACGTTAGGTACATGCCATTCTGATTCGCCATGATGTGCCTGCTGGATGGATTGACATCGACAACGTGAATAGAAATTATGGGAATCGTGACTGAGAACTTAAAATCATGAACATGGATTCCACTACTTTGTCAGAAAATCCAACACAAAACTCGTGAATGAATTATCACGAAAACGTGAATATAAATTCCGAATATCGTGACTAAAGACCTGAAATCATGAACATGAATCCTGATAGTAAACCCATGAATAAAATATCACCGTAATGTGATTTGAATTTATGAAAATCGTAACTAAGCTCCTGAAATCATAAATATCGTTTTAATTGATATTTTACAAATCAGTAATCCCCAAAGTATGAACAATATTCATAACAAAAACTAAACATGTACAGGGAACAACCAAAGTAACTCAACCAAACATTGCAATGTAACGCTATGTACATTTTTACGTGAACTCGTTTTTTGAGAACACACATAGTTTCATGAATACGAGGTTTATTATCCATAATTTCAGGAATTGGGTCACGATTTTCGTAAATCGTCCAGTTCACGAAATAGTGATTTTTTTCGGTCATGAATTTAAATGATAATAATAATGATTTAAATTTAACTTCGTTTACAAATTGCACAACTAGTGCATCGAACAGTCTACTTTCTACTTCTGCCGCAGTCAGACGTACAATCGAGCCAAGTGAACAACAGGCCTCTCGATCTAGTGTGCATTGTCTCGAGAACAAAGGAAACATCGGATTATTCTTGTCATCATGACTAAAGTTGACGAAAAAGCTCTACTCCGACCCAATGCTGCGGTCGTTGACTTTAAATTTTGTTTAAAACGAACGAGTTTTAGTGAAATGGAATACCTTCTGAAGGTAAAAATGCAACTTAGACTTACGGAAGTGTTGTATCTTCAGTATCACCATCTTCGCAGCGCAGTGTTAATATCATTCAACACGTTAGCACAAGCCGAGCGTTTCATTTTGAAGAACAACTTAAAACACGTGGTTGAAAGTGACAACGTTGAAATTAAGATTCCCGTATATATTGAGAATGATTATATAGATATAAGGTTATATGATCTATCACCTCGTACCCCTCCTGAGCCAATTGCAAAATGCATGTCGCAATACGGAGAAGTAGAATCCGTTACACCTGATACTTGGAGAAACTTCTTCCCGGGTACTCCAAACGGTGTTTTTGTAATGAGGATGCGGGTTGAAAGGCCTATACCCTCCTACTTGACAATAAAACTCAAAACTCACGGAACTACAATTATGCAAACTACGCTATGCACCCACGAGAGCCAAACTCCTACGTGCAAGTATTGTAATCAGACAGCTCATCATGGACAACCTTGCGTGGAAGATGCAAAGGAAGACGCATCTCAACCGACTGCCAACTCATCTACGGCAAACCAACCCAAAACAGAGTTTTCAATATCAATGCCTGAACCACAAACGGTGGCCAAATTTGTAGCAGCAGTTGCACAGACCATAATGACAACCACAAAAGAAGCATCCAGTACCGTAAAATCAACTGTAAGTAACATTGGCAGGGATAACAATAACAGTGACGGATTTACGCTGGTCATCAATAAGTGCAAGAAACAGGGTAAAACATCTGATCTCGGACACCACGGTTTCGACCTGGACGTGAAAAACAAAAAAAAATTAAATGACCCCCCAGATGCAGATTGCCAACAAACCCCGTGAAAGAAGTATTATAATAATATTTGTTTATATTTTTATTTTTACATTTGTAAACATATAAAAGATCCACGGCTCCGTTAAGCTACCGCTATGAGCCGTGTCAAATAAACGAATTATAAAAAAACTAATGCATCGAAGTTTCGCTGAGTGAAACATTATTTTACACACTGATTTTATTATTGCGGAGAGTTTTTCCAACATGTTTCACAAGATTTGTTACTGAATATATGCTTTTCCGCAGAGATCCTAGCTTGGCACTGTTTAAGGCAACCTTAGTATGTATATCCAATCAATCGCAAAACGTTAAAAGTGAAAGTAACGATCTCGAGGATCTCGAGGTTTCAGGTCGTTCAGCAATAACACATTAAAATGTTTATTATTCCCTTGTCTGCATGTTAAAGTTTGTCAATAAGCGACCATTAAATTACCTTTTCGTGCTATGCTCTATGAGCCATGGTTCATATTCTAGAGGAATCGGTTCAACATACATCCCACCGAGTGCAACTTATGTCCACTCACTATTTCTGCCTCTTACCAGGGACATCAGAAAGCGATAGGATTTATTACTGCCTCTAATTTATCAAACAAACTTTCTGACTTGCTGTACTGGTGCCAACTGTCTAAACAAAATCTTCCCCTAAGCCGCACCAACGCAACGCCAAACATTCATAGGTCAACGAGGGATCAGCAATAAGACCTACGCTTATAGAACTTCAGTAAACGCATTCGCAGAAATAGGAGAGCTTAACTTGGATATAAGTCCAAGAAGTGCTACGCTTAAGGACATTCGGTACAGTAATCTCAAATGGCAATTAAAATGGCCGTGCTGTCACTTTGCTATCATCGTATTTCATAGACCCATCCCATACTTGTGCGGCGCAAAACGACAACCAGCAACTGTCAACTTAACGTGCTTATATTTGCGTTATTTCCCAACACGGCAAGATCCGACATCGTTTTGTGGATCACTGTCGCCACCGGTGTTTGCATCCGTTTAGAAGTTTTTTTTTGTTCATTGTGCCTTCTCCGAATAACTGCCTAACTAAAAGGCTACCTGGGGAGCCAAGCGGAAGCAAAGCCACAGAAGCCAACCGAAAATGGTTTGCAAATAGTGTGGCAGAGAAAATTAAGCATAGCTCTTATTTCTTCCCGGTTTCGGTTGCTTTCCTGTTCGTCGTCAGAATAAGAAAACTTTGACCATAAATTTCCCGCGGCCATCATAAATAATATACAATTTGTACCCGTACCGTGGAAACGAACGATAGTGCGCTTCTATCCGGGTGTCTGGATGGGAAGTTTAGGGTAGGACTGCGAGGTCGACAGGTCGATTGCAGAAGCTGAACTGAAGAAAGGATTTGAGTTTCAAAGTTCACTGAAATGGTGTGCAGGGGGAGTCCCACTCTTGTTGGGAAAATGCAAAAAAGAATCCGACTTCGCATTTCCTTCCAATGAGCTCGTTTTGTTAGCTAGCAGCTTTTGGGGCGAGAAATATATTTATAATATTTTAATACTCACGGGGACTAATGTCGCTGTCAGTCTGATATAGCTCTTTCCCTTAGCAGAAGATGGAAGTAATAATTAAATTCATTTACGTACAGAGTGAACTCTTGTGTGTTGGAAGCTTCAACTTGGAACAACACACGACAGGAAAGAAAAAAAAAATAATCTGCTTTCTGAAATGCTCTTTTTTATAAATTCTAAAGTGCAAACAATTCCCTCTAATCAAGCGCACATGATTGCACGGGCTTCGGAAATGTCCGGTCAGTCGCTATAGAATTGTGATCCCACGGAAAGATCCTATCAGCCCCGCCGAGACGTCATTAACAAGCTCTGAAAATGGTAAACATGACCCTACCAGATCGAACGAGATACTCCTGCTCTGACCACTGGAACAGGATAGCTAAATGGACCAGGCCGGCCCGCGTCATGGTGTGATGCAATCTAAACGGGAAAGCGACACACGTCTCTACGTAGAGGTACGTGTGCTGCTTTCCGAATACCCGCCCAATGCAGTGAGAAGGGTAGTGGGGTGTTAAATGTATCATGATGCACCGGGGACTGAAACGTTTCTGAGTGATTTTGATATAAATTAGGTGAAATTGCAAAATCGATGGAGAAACCAATTTGTTGGGAATATTTGGAATTGCAATATCAAATTGAGCTGGGTTGAGGTTTTTAGCCTGTTTATTTTTTAAAAAATTACTACAGGCGACCTATTTTTTCCGACATCCGGAGGACCGAGTTTGATATGCCGTTCGACTTACCTGACCAGGAAAAAAAGTACAAAAACCAACAACTCAGGGAACGGGTTTAGGGAGCCACTCGGCTCACTGAAATTATTAGTCTAGCCCGGGACCAGATTCCTCCCCGGCACTACATTACGGTATTACTTCGGGAAGGGTTTGTTATGTGCATAACACCCACTCTAATCCAACTACTTAGTAGGTAGTTCCTTCAATAGCGTTGGAGCACCACTCCTCGACACACTACCAGCTAGTGACCATCCACACAACGTGGCTATTTCCATGGCTAGCTAGCGTCAAGAAGTAGTGCTCTTCCCTTACGAGGACAATCTGGGCGGCAGATTGTCTGGTTTACTGAGCTCTTCAGCTCCCTTGTGCTATTCAGCACTATGACTCGCCTCCCTTGTTGAATTCAGCACCGCAACTTCTTGAACCCTTTGGCCAACCTATCCAATGCCATTTAGCACCGCAACTCTATTATACCCTTTGGTTCCCTTCACGTGCCATTTGCCACTAGTTCGCGAACTACTCGGACTAATCCCCGACAGTGGACCGAGCCTACTCCAACGAAGAGTTCCCCGGCGAGAGAAGTTCTCCCGAAACCGAGCTAACCAGCCAAGTGCTCAGGTTAGTTCAGCGAATCTGGTGGAGTAGGGTGTCCGGTTCACTGGTGCCCCGACGATCCACGACTGGTGGTGTCTCGTCGCGTTCTACTCAGTCTAGACCCCGGCGGCGGATCTAGATTACGCCGATGAAGAGTTTTTTTTGGTTAAAGAAGCTCTTCCGATACTGTTTCTTCAGAGGGTTTTGCTATGTTTCTATCAGGCGAACCGGTAGGGTGCCGTGGTCGGTCCGGCAATTCCGGGTAGAGCGTGGCGTCCCGGTCACCGGCGCCCCAAATGCCCATACCCAGTGCTCTGTCGCACTCTACTCAACTAGTCCCTGGCGGTGGATCTAGCCTACTCCGGCGAAGAGTTTCCTGGCGGTGATCGCTCCGATACCGTTGCTCACGCTTTTACTTCGCTTGTGATCTGTAGACGAAGACTACAGAGGGATTCCATGAGAAACCGGCCGACTGCAAAATATGACCATCGTCGATTCGAACGAAACTTTGCAGGTGTGTTCGCTGTATGAATCTCCATGATATTCTCTGGCAATTGGAATATTTTGATACAAGAGTAATTTTTCAAAAGGGCGTAAACGTTTCTACGTGCATGAATTTCAATTTTTTTTTATTCGATTACTGTATTTTATATATCAAAACTATCTGAGAAAAAAGTTACAGGGAATGAATACTTCTGTCCGAAAAAAATATACACTGAAAAAAATGTTGTGTCATTTTTCAAAAAAACAAAAATTTATGATAAAAATTTAAATTGCGAAAAAACCCATTTTTTTAAATTTTTTATATTTTGTTACCAAAAACCTAAAGAGAAAAGAAACATTTTGATTTTGATTGCATGACGGAGAAAAAATCAGTAAAAAAGTTTTTCTAACAATAACTTCGTACATGTTTTTAAATTTCATACTAATTGACATACAAAATTGTAATTTTATTACAGAATATAATTCTAAGCACCATTTAAAATCAAAATGCATTTAACAAAAATCTTCCAAAATGCGATAGTTTTCGAGATATTTGAAATTTTGCTACTTCAAAAACAATTAATTCGTGTAATTATGCTCTTTTGAAAAGTTATTCGCGTTACCCCCATCAAAAAATGTAAAAAATTTCATGTTTATCGTTTTAAAGACGTAAAAGCAACCTTTTTAGTGTATTTGGATCATGGAGAAGCTTTCAATAAAAAAGTTTTCCTAACAACAACTTTTGACATTTTTTTATAATTCTTACTATTTGCAGTCAAAAATACAATTTTCTTTTTGAATATGATTCTAAACTCCATTTTAAATCGAAATGCTCTTAACAAAAATTTTCTAAAATGTAGTAGTTCTCGAGATATTTTCACTTTTGTTTTGACAACACAATTATTTTGTTTTATTACGACCTTTTCATAAGTTAGTCGCATTTCTCCATCA
The DNA here is from genome assembly GCF_030247195.1 of Topomyia yanbarensis. Taxonomy (NCBI): domain Eukaryota; kingdom Metazoa; phylum Arthropoda; class Insecta; order Diptera; family Culicidae; genus Topomyia; species Topomyia yanbarensis. Next base: position 336,526,919 of record NC_080672.1, on the reverse strand, counting down.
ACAATAATAGGTTTTTCAAAAGGCACGTAAACTTTCGTGCAACTTTCTCTTTGACATCAAGGCGATATTGTAAACCATTTGAAAGTTACATGAAAACAACCAACATATGATTTAGCTATATAGTTTAATCAACATTGTAGTAAGTGATTCTGACGGGTAAATAAATATGCACGCATGTGGAAACAATCACGAGCTCCAATTCCAATTCTACTTCTCAGATCTCCATGAAAATTGGAGTAAGCGCACTTGAGGATAAGTACTTCAAATATTTACAATAATTTATTCCCCAATTTTTTAGCCCAGCACTACATGTACAGTCCCATAAGGGAAATTCAATTTATTCATAACTGAATAAATGCAGCACCTATTGATAAGCTTAGTTACATTAGAAATAATTCGATTATTGCTCTATTTCAAACATAGTAGTATGTTTTATCAAAAACATCGTGAAACATCATGTTCTTAATATTCTTAATCAATATAATATACCAAGCTAGAGTTATAAGATTTATAAGAAATGTCTCATCACACTGTTAGGTAAATTAAAAGTGTTTTACTCCAATTTCAACTATGCACGTATAAGATAAGTTTCAGAGCGAAATGCATGATCAGAAACTTGTTTCAATATCTAGACTAAGGTTTGATCCGCGGCACCCTGGAATCATTTGAATAGAGTAAACTTACTTTTTCCTGTTTTGTGTTACTTTTTCCATGTAAAATATAAAAATTATTTTATGTTCTCAATTTTTCGAAACTAAATGCTATAATATTCAACTGTATGTAACAAAAGATGATGGAGATTACATATCTTTGAAATGCCTCTTCAAAAGGGCTTTATCCTTCCAATAACGCTCATAGAGACCAACACAGGTTAGTAGAAAAATTAACAAAAAAGAATTATATAAATAAATAAATGAATAAATAAATAAATAAATCAATAAATAAATAAATTAATAAATAAATAAATAAATCAATCAATCAATCAATAAATAACTAAATAAATAAATGATTAAATAAATAAATCAATAAATAAAATAATAAATGAACATAAGGCAGATGCAACCAAGCTTTTGGGGCGAATTCTGCACCCTGCATTAAATAATAATATTGGTCGTGTCTGAATCCGATAAATAAATGACAATAACTAGTATCTAAATAATAACTTAAAATGCCGTTTCCATAATTTATCGCTGAATCAAGGTCGGAAACTAAACTCCACTAAAATCCAATCATTATTATGCACGTTTCTGGGAGTGAGTAAAAAAATCAAAGCAATCCAAGTGAGTTTTGACTCTTAGGTTTTCACTCCTGGTTTTGGCTCCTCTTGTCCACTACGGTTTGTGATTCTTGTTCTGTCGCCGCTTATAGACCGAATTTAATTTTAAACTTTGTTAACTGGTCTTCAAGATTTGTATGTTTTTTTTCTGAATTATCCCAGCAGTAGGTACAGTCTGCGCCAGCTGGATGTATCCTTTTACAGCATTGAACAACTTCTCCATTTTTAGCCGTTTTCACAGGTAAACAAGTTTTTTAGGATATTTTATGCCATTTAAACCAAGTTTACTATACAACGTAGATTATATAACGACCCCCATTTAATACACAAAAAGCAGCTCTTTTGCGGGTATTTTGCATGACATTGGACAGCATATCGGGCTCAATCGCAGCAATTTCAGCTCGTATATCAGCTTTGAGTTCGTCATACCTTAGGTTTGCTAGAATACACTTTACTTTTCAAGTAACCCCGCAGAAAAATATCTGGTGCCGTTAAAGCCGGAGAATGAGGAGGTCATTCCAAATCATCATTTTTTGAGACAACGCGTCCTGGGAATTTGCTCTGCAAGAACTTGATTGCGGTGTGGCAAGGTGCCCCGTCTTGTTGAAAATAGAAGTTCTAAGTGACAAAGTGGGCCAAAATACAACGGTAGCGTCCGTTGTCGATGGTCTCTCCCTCTTTGAAAAAATAAGGACCCATGCTTGTTTTGGAGTACACTCCGGCCAAAACAGTTACTTTCTGGTCGTGCAGTGGTGTTTGATGTATAACGTGTGGGTTCTGTGTCCCCCAAATTCGAAAATTTTGTTTATTTACTCCGCCGGCAAGGGTGAAGTGAGCCTGCCATATTTTTTACGATAAACGAACAGTTTTAATGTAAAGTGCCACAATTTCAGCGCGTTCTTTTGGTGTAAATCGACTTATAGCTAAAATGGCCCTCCTTCGAGGTCTATCGAAAAGAAGCTTTCGCCATGAACTGTACCAAGGATCTGTTTTGCTTTTGTGCTTGATAAAATGAAAATTGAAAATCTAAATTGAGCTCGGGCTTTTAAACTGTATGCTGCAATTATAATCTAGTAACCTGTTTTCGCTCCTTGGCGGTTTTCACTCCTCAGGAGCCAAAAAACCATGAGTGATGAAATCATGGATTTTAATGATTTGTCAAACTATGGTTTTTTCAACGCATGCTGATTGGAGTGATTTTTGAAACACTGATTGTAACTCAAATAAAAGTAAAATGAATGATAAGGTGAACACGATACTTGTAATGGGTATAATAAACTTGATAACGCAACGTGCGTTTTACCCCATCCCCACTCTATTGGAACGGGAAGAGAATCGTGCGCGGTTCTTGATTGCCTTGAAATAGAGAAAAACCAGCGTGTGTGTACCTAATACGCAATTATAATTTGAAAAGTTGAAACCCAGCTGCAATTGAAATTGCACTCCAGTGAGAGTGAGAGCGTGTGTTGCACCGCACCGCGTCGCATCGAACCGCACTGCAACGGCTTTCATCTGATTGGAAGTTCGCAACGGACGGGGCGAGTTATTGAACACGAAATCTGTACACCAGCGACGACAACTAAATAGCTGTCCCGCGAGGTCAAACGTCCGTATCAGCGCTCAGCTGGAAATGTCATGCCCGAACGAAATCTCATAAATCACATCACCTTTGGGTAGGTAGTTGTGCATTTCCGCAACTTTTGCGGCGATCTGCCATGTTTAGACCTCCTTACGGGCTGCAGCGGCCAGCAGCTACCGAAATTGGCTACATGAGATCATCTAATTTGTTCGTTCTCTCCCATTTTCCACCGTATTCTGTCATGAAAACAACATTAACTCCATGTTCTCTATGCGGAGCGAGTTGCAGTTTGAAGTGATTTTTTCCTGCCGGCCCATCCCCTGCCAGCTCCTCACGGTCGAGCCCGCAGAACAGACCACCAAACTAGGATGTATATATGTTTCAGCTGTGCCATTTAATTGCTCAACTTCTATAGCAGCAGCAGCAGTAGACTTCGTGCTTCGCCGTCCATTCCGAGGCAACTTGGAAAAGTCTTCTAAAACGAATACCTCGCTGACCCTGACCCTTCCATCTCTATTAGCGGTAGTAGGTAGATGGTAGGTAGGTTGGCTGGTACTTGATGCAAACGGCGACCGACGGTAAGTGGTTGTGGTCATAGGCAGGCTTCAACAGAGGCGGGTCTCCACTGCACGACACTATCTTCAAGAACTTCGACAACTTTTCCAATGGTAGTCGAGGACACGACAAGAATCGATACTTCAATCACATTTATTCGCGAGTTTCAAGTAGCCGTGAAACCTTTACGGACTGCAGCAGCGTCAGCGAGATGTACAATTGAACGTTGGCGCTCGGAGGTTGGGAAAGGGGCTGCACAAGATAGTGCAATAAGTGTAGTAGCAGCAGCAGCCGATACGAAGGAGAGAAACAATCAATCTTTTAATAGTTTGATCACGACTCGTTTTCGTCTATCTGGCATACGTTTGGGAGTTGGAGCAAGGGGGAAAAAAGAAATCAGATTCATTTTGTTTCATTATTATTCATTCTAGCTTGCCGGGGGTTTGATTTGGCATGCTGTTGCTTCCATCTCGGGAGCACAAACGATACCCGAGAGGGATGTGTAAACATGGAACCATACGCGATTGGAAACTTCTTAAACAGTCCGCTCACGGAAGCGCTTGATACTTAGCAGTTGAAGCGTATGTAATAGAAATTCGTCGATACGTGATGCTGCACAGAAATTCGACTGTCAAACAACAAACTTGCTGTTACGAATAGCTGCGAATAGTCTCTTGAAGAAAAGCAAATATTCTATATGATGTTGAACTGTTTACGATTCATTGCCTATAATTTTAATTAAAAACCTACTTTAATCCACCTAGTAATGCAATTGTACCTTTCTCATTTCTCCAAACTATAACTCCATGGCTGGAAATTGAAAATAACAATATATTTGTGGAAATGTCTATTATATTCTTAGTACACTTTGCACTCATACACAATCGCCCTCTGTTTCCATTGATGTTCTCTCAGAGAAACTGCATCAATGTGGTCTTTCACCAATATTAAATAATTATTTATACAACTTATTGTCAGAAAAGCACATGTAGTTTTCATATGGAGATTTGGCAACATCAAGATAAGTTACATGGGCCTCCCAAAAGGTTCTTGTTTAAGCCCCTTCTCTACAATTTTTACGTGAATGACATTGATAATTGTATTGTCAGCTCATGCACTCTAAGGCAACTTGCAGATTATGGCGGGGTTTCTGTTACAGGACCAAAAGCCATAAATTTCCAACAATCATTGCAAGGTAGTTTGGATAATCAAGCTGGGCTTTGAAGCTAGGCTTCGATTTCTCTACAGAGAAAACAGAGTTGGTTGTGTTTTCAAGGAAGCGTGATCCAGTTCAGCTTCAGTTGGTTGGTAGAACGATTGCCCAAGTCATGACCTTTGAATATCTCGGAATTTGGCTCGATTCTAAAGGCACATGGGGAGGCCACATTAGGTATCTGATAACGAAGTGCCAACAAAGTATAAATTTTCTTTGAACAATAACCGGATCTTGGTGGGGTGCTCATCCAAGTGAAGTGATAAGATTGTATCAAACAACGATACTTTCAGTAATGGAATATGGGTGCTTCTGTTTCTGTTCAGCTCCAAACACTCACATTATTAAATTGGAACGAATACAGTATCGTTGTTTACGAGTCGCCTTAGGTTCCATGCAATCGACACATACGATGAGTCTTGAAGTACTAGCGGGAGTTCTTCACTTAAAAGATCGATTCTGGGATCTCTCCTTTCGTTTACTTATACGATGTAAGGTTATGAATCCACCGGTAATTGAAAATTTTGAAAGACTTGTCGAGCTTCAATCCCAAACCCGATTCATGACAGTGTACTTCAATCACATGTCACAATAAATAACACCTAGTTATGTTATAACATGCTAGATACTCCCGATTCCGCTTTATTTTTCGACACGTCCATGCAAGAGGAAACTCATGGAATCCCGGATCACCTGCGCTCTCTAGAGATCCCTAAAATATTCATACATACCAACACATTGACTGCCATAAAATGTTCTACACTGATGGGGCACGAATCAATGAGGCCACTGACTTCGGTATTTTCAACAATAACACCTCGATCTCTCTCTAGCTTGTAGAACCTGTCTTTGTTTACATAGCCGAACTAGCACCAGTTCACTATATTCTGGAAATCATTCATACTTTACTCCCGAGCCATTATTTCATCCTCACAGACAGCCTCAGCTCAATTAAGGCACTAAGCTCATTAAAGCTTAATAATCACGCTCCGTTCTTTTTGAAGAAGATACGAGAATACTTAACTAAATTAACAAATAAATCTTATCAATTCACCTTAGTGTGGATTCCCGCTCATTGTTCCATACCGGGTAATGAGAAAGCGAATAATTTAGCCAAAATAGGGGCACTGGATGGTGACATCTATGAAAGACCTATTGCCTTCAATGAATTGTATAGCGTTTCTCGCCAGAGGACGCTTACTAGTTGGCAAACATTATGGGACAATGGAGATCTGGAACGGTGGTTGCACTCAATTATCCCTAAAGTATCAACGAAGGCATGACATAAAGATTTGGATGTAAGTCGAAACTTCATTTGTGTGATGTCTAGGCTCATGTTCAACCATTATAAGTTGAATGCGCATCTCCGCCAAATTGGGATCGCAGAAGATAATCAATGTGCTTGCGGAGAGGGTTACAAACACATTGAACATGAAGCCAGATCCCAATTAATAAACTCCTTACGAGCCAGAAGAAAACCGCCCTATGTTCCTGCTCCTGATATCCTCGCTTTACGAGATCTTACATACATGGACCATATTTATCATATCCTGAAAATCAGGAGCGGATCCAGAAAAAAATTTCGGAGGGGGTCCAAAATTTCGATTTTGAAATGTTCATTGTACAATACGTAATATGTAATACCCTCATTCAATTAAAATCAGTTTTGGTGGTGGAATTTGGTTTGAGATAATTTTGAATTTAATACGAATTTAAAATAAAAATTGTTTTAAATTTTCTCAAGAAGTGAAAAGATTTCGGGGAGGGGGGTCCGGACCCCCAGGACCCTCCCCCTGGATCCGCCACTGCTGAAAATAATATATATTCAAATATAATTATCCCCACTATGTTCCTAGTATTTTATCCCTTGCTACCCACAAACAATTTATATTTCTTCGCAGTTAGTTAGGTTAGATCAAACAATATAAATAAAGAAAGTAAAATAAACAAAGATTACAAATAAATTATCAATACAAGAATTCAAGAAAATAGAATACAAATAAAAATATTTAAAATGATGATTATCCTCAGTGTTAGTATTAGGAAGTGAATTTTTATTATAACGTGATAGTCTTAAGAACTTTTGTAACCCCGGCGAAAAAATCTTTTGCAAATGTCGTGTCTAATAAACGTGAAAAAAAATATACACACTCGCTCGCCAGCCACGAATTCAATGAGCTACGTGTCGTTGGTGAAATAATTGAAACAAAAAATATCATATTTTATTAGCCCAAACAGCATTAGTTCAATGCTGTCTTCATGCTAACTAATTTTGTCATGCGGGGGTGAGTCTGAGAGGAGAGAGAAAAACTCACAAACGAACCACTCCCAGCCTAATTTGATATGCCTGGTGGTATAAAGATGATGGGGTTAAGAGGGGCGGTATAAGGAATGGATGGGGTACCAGTCGGAAGGGGGTGTAATGAGGGGTGATCTAAGGAGGTTTTAAAGGCCGGGGAAGATTGTGTAATCAGTGCAGGGCATCCCATTTCCATTCACCCTTAGCTACGCCCCTGTTAAAATCAAGAAATCTTACGTCAGTTGAATAAAAGGGATTAAGTTAACGATTTTCAGAATGATTGCATTGTATTTAATTTCCCACTTCCAAATTTTTATGGTATCAAGGAAAATGATTTTATTATCTCATCTAATTAAAAAACCCGTTTTAACCCACCTAGTGGTGCAATTGTGCCTTTTTCATTTATCCAACCTATGATTCAATAGCTGTTTATGTTCAATATAATCGTTGAAATATCTATTAAATTCTTTTTACACTTAGCATGTATCTCACGAGTACCACGAATGTTGACGCTGACTCACTTTAAACAAAAAGTGTAATAATTAGAGTAAAGTGCCTATTTTCATCCTATGTGGCAGGATGCCATACTAATTCATTAATTACTCGACTTACAATCAATGGAATGCGTACAAATTGGCATCAAAAGCTTAATAACACAAATGGCCTGAAAACGGTGAAATGTTCATGTTTGAACTCAACGAAAACTCGAATCGAGTGTCACTGCAACTTGACTCAATGCGTTGAACAAAGATGGCAGACGATGCTCTAACCAACGGCTACAAATGGGTAGAGTGATAATAGAAATATGGCGAAAATATGTTTTTTACCCTAATTAGCTTAATCAGCATGAGTTTAATGTTATCTTTATGTAATCATAGTTTTAAATGCTTGGTGAATGGCTTTGGAAGGGGAGTGGGGGGAGGGTTAGCAGAATGAGTGTGGAGGATGCGTCATAAATACTTCATTTTATTTCGGTATACGATATGGATGAAGAAAATGCGAGTGTGAGGGTGGTCCAAGAGGGGGGGGGGAGGTGATGAACTAGGGAGAACGAGGAAGGCGATACAATATTCAACTGCATACTATTCCATTTGAGATTTGATTTGTGAAAATTGGTTTAGACATCACCGAAGAACCAATGTGACTTTAACTGTGGAATAAGCCCGGAATCCGAGACTTCCGGAATCGTCAATAGTGTATAATATTTTCAGGGCCGGCGAAACACTTTTTTCCCGAGTGGGTGGGAGATTTGGAGTGCTTTCTACTCGTAGTAACGAAAGTTCAGACATTGTTTATGAAATAGAAACTGAAAATTTCTGGATAATACCTGGTGGCCACTTGGAAATATCCTTTGTTAACGAACGGTGTGACCAACGGCTCAGCTAAAATGTGTTTGTTGATTACTGATACCACAAATGTTCCACGGCTAAGTATCAATTACTCTATTCTTTTAAATTTCATTGCATTACTTTTTCTGTTTACTCCGATAAAACCTTCTTTGCGCGGGTACTGAAACCCGCATGATAGTGTTGACTAATGGGAAGGTATTTCCGACAACAATGGCTCACTGGAGGTCCATTTGAATATTTATCCGATGGCAAAATAATACCGATAAATTTCCTTTTCGATATAAATTATATTCAGTTAATACAACAGGCCCCTGTAATGTCTACTTCCGGACCGAATATAGCCCAATTAACATCATCAAAATATTGCGTAAACTAACTAAACAACACTAGGCCGTGTGCGAAGAAGTATCTTGTCTGCATACCCGCCTGCAAAGTAATGATTGATGGTGTAGTCTCCAGGCCTTAATTGCGAAATATCGGGTTGGCTTCTTCCAGAACCGCTTGCTTCAGTCGGTGAAAATTCTGGTTTGCAAGCAAATGTGTTCAACATAAAACAAGGAGTATAAGAACTTATTTTCAATCAGCCTTATGTCGAGCCATCTTCTCTTCCAAACTTTATGCTTTTGAATGGGGCTCGTCCACCTGTTCAGCTTTTTGTGCGCCAGGGCACGCCGTTCTTGCGAAAAATTGAGTCATACAGCTAACCAATGAAAAAACGTAGAAACAACGACTAATTTCTACGCTCCCTTCTCCATTAAAGAGCGAGAGTCTGACAATCCTATTGAGGTAACATGTTCTAATGTGCCTATAACTTTTCGAAAAAAAGAAAATCATTTTCTCTCCTAATTTGCTGCGTCAAGGCCTGAGAGTGTGCATTGATGGGTGCTATTACAAAACCGTAATAAATGGCTCCTCGTAGCGGAAATCTTAGAAACTAACAGGAATTATATAAAACCCAACTGTTCCTATATTACATTCCAATGATTTTTCTAGGTTCAACGCGAAGTATTTGGTTAACTTCCGACGTAGATCTTCCATAATTTTAACATTATTCGCTAGTGCTGTTAATCTTCGGAATCAGATATTGAAGTTGTTGGCGTCAAGTCCGAATCAAAGACAGACATTGTCCTTCTATACATCGCACTTCAGCTAGTGCTAGAAAACTTCAACTCCCACGGTATGCCATAGGGTTGTCTTCACGTTGATAACCGATCTATTTTATTGCATGATATTCGCGACAATTTCGATATGATCGTGACTACTCCACCACCGCGGCCAAGCGCGTTGTGTTTATCATTGTATTCAACCTCAATTAGTGTGCCTAACAGCTACGCGTCCACTATATCCGAAACAAACGAATCAAAACAAGAAATTCCTCCGGTGGAAGCATACAAGGTTTTAACTGGCTTGATTGTCGACACTGCGATTAAAGGTCAGACGAAACGAGAACAGCAGTGGACGGTCTCCCACTACATGGTGGGTAAAGAGCACTCAGAATTGTATGCGAACAGGTCCTATAAGGACTTTTTTAATTGTCGGATCGCCCGATTTTCTCCGAATATACGCAACGGTAGAAACGCGAATGAAAAACTTAATGAATGCTAAAAACGCGGCTATTGGCACCGGTTTGTCGACGGATTAACGAGAGAAATAATGTTTCATCTGGTGACTCGGTCCTACGTTGTGTATTCTATTCAACCGTTGATCGGAATACACAGAACTAAGAATCCTTTTTCGGCGACAACAGCATTCCAAATAGATCCATACTCAAACAATTGATATTTCGCGATGAAATGATAATACTTTATTTAAACGTAATGATTGCTTTTTGAACACAAATCTATCTAACAGCAAAGATCCTCGCGCTAAGCATTGTAGTGCGGTTCTCACTGTAGCGTTCGTTAGATGATGACAGCTATGCATCGCTTCTATGCTAATTATTATGACAGTAGGGGTAAGGGTGATCATGAAAGAGGCTGTGCTGCATACATTCTTCCCACCAAAATTATGATTTTATGTTTACCCATCAACGACCCGACCATATCCACATAGTTACAGTACCAAGGATGCTCTCCATTCGATGGAGCATGGAAAGCACTCCTTGCATTTTCTGGGGAAAACATGGAAGTTCATTAGTTCGTTATCTGAAAAATCATATGACATTACCTTAGCTTGAATTCTCTTGCATTGCTCCATTCCGGGTAATGAGAAGGCGGACACTTAGATTAGAATGGTAAGGAGAATAGACGTACAGTTAGGCATTAGAAGGTGATATTTTTGAAAGATCGCGTTTCTTCAAAGAGATTTTCAATATTTCTTGTCAGAGGATGCTCGAAAATTGGCAAATTTCGTAGAACAAAGGAAGTTTAGGAATTCCCAAGTAATACACAAGCCATGGTTCAAGGGGATGGATAAGTGACTACATTCAGATGATATCTCGGGTCATGTCCAGCCATTATACGTTGGCTGAGCATCTCCGGTGTACTGGGGTCGTGGTGACGATTATCGCAACCTCGCTCCATCGGCCTCGCTCCAGTCCGAAATGTACTAGATATACTCGAGCTCCCTGTATGTCTCTGATACACAGATTTTTTAAACACGATAGATGGACTAATTTAGTTATCTCCTCTCATTTAGTTGCTCAATCTACCTTGCTATTTATTAATCTGATCAGCTCAGCTACCTGGAAATCTGTTCCCAAAAGAGTACCCAGCGGATCAAAGGAGGACAGTCGGCGATCCGGTTCAAGATGTCCTCTAGTATTCTTCCGTTTGCTAAAAAGCTGCAAGTTTAATTTATTATTTCCCTAACATTGTTTTCCGCCCTCTCTTTGCTTTACCTGACACGATCTCTGCTACTCTGATGTTGAAATTAATTAATCTTGTGTACATCTTTTGCCCTCCATATAATAAGCCTAATAATGTTTCTCCTTGTTTCAATTATTAATCAAATAAGAGTTCGTACTAAAAAATAACAAATTGTATATCTAATCTTTGAAAGTATTTATAACTGCATCCTTTAGTCTAAATAAAAATGCACCAATTGTAACGGTTTATATGGGAAATTACAGTGTGACCTTACTAACCAACATGTAACTCCGGAATCAGAATCCTGAACCGAATGAAATTTTTCAGCAGTCAATGGGGTTATTGTATCTTTCATTTGAAATCAAGTTTGTAAAAATCGGTCATGAATTCGCTAGGAACTTGGCGAGGCGAGTTGAACCATCATTGGTGGCCAATGTGGTCAAAGCTACTTTGAATGATCATTAGTGATCTAGACCTGCAAATCAAAGTAATGTTGCACCCTTAACTCAAAAATTCCTATTTTTCAAAAAATTTAATATCTATCATAGGTTTTATAAGATTTTAACTAACAAGGGCTTATTCGCATCGGTTATTAGCAGGCTACAAGTTTCACTAAAAATAATATTTTAAAAATTTCTTCATTTTGCCCAAAATCTTGACCAAAAGCTTAATTTTCTTTAAAAAATCAGAAAAAATAAAAAAAATCAACAAACTCTTAAATAACTTCAGAACCATTAGTCGTACTCGTATCAAAACAAAATGTTCAGACGACCGAAAGTACATACCTTTAATTTAACATAATCATAGTGTTTTCGCATAGGCCTGCTAAGCCAAGACAAGTTTCGGCTTCACTGTGTCTCATCGGCATGAAAAGAATGTCTGCTCGGACGGAACATCACGTTTGATCAGTCGTTCGATTGAAACACAAAGTGTGTTTTAGTTTTAAGGGATTTGCATCAAGCCGGCGCTAATCTATTCCGACAAAAAAGTTAGTGTCGGTTTCTGATGAGGCGAAGCCGAAACGCAACTGAGTATTTAATAAGTGTCTTATTACTTTATAATGAACAAACAATCGTAAGTTTTGTTTTGTTTTTAGTGTTCAAAATGAAAAAAATACAAGCGTTTTTCCGGTCCACCTGTAAAAAAATAGAAATGACTGTTATACGACTTCACATATCCAGCGCTATGGGGTAAAGAATTTTGAATAAAACTGTTGTCCGTTGGAAAGCCCTTGATTATATGGTCTACTTTGCCGAAGACCGTATTCAGTTAAATTTTCCACTCACGAGATATGATCCAATATAGAATGTATAGGAAATTCTCAGGCACTCTAGCTGTACCCAGTGGGAGAATTCTAAATTAAAGTTTTCCTCGTCGGAATCCTCTTGATCTAATGATTTACTTTGCCGAAGCATCAACTCCCCCAAGTATTTCCGATCACGAGATATGACTTCATATAACAATAACTTTAGGTCATTTGCATACCATCTAGTGCCACCTGGTGGGATAATTCTGCATTAGCCTGTTCTTCACAGGAAAGCCCTTGACATTCAGGTCCAGTTTGCCGCAGATATCACCCTTCCAAATGGTCAACACTTCGTGTTATTAAAAGTAGAAATTTATGTAGCTATCTACCTCATGCAAATCGTGCGTTCATCGTAAGCCGCTTTTTCACTTTCGACAGAGCCACCCCAACTACAACCCATGTCACGCTCAACTTTGCGCGCTTATAACTTTGTCAGTTTTTGTTGGATTGACTTGCAGTCTCCACGAGTCGATGTGTTGTTACAAATGGATTCTTAATTTTTCTCACGGAAAACATTGATCGATTACAGCGCCACCTAGACCTGAAAATGTGAAACTGATGCGTTTCTCCAAACATTTGGTCAATTTTTCCCATACAAACTTTAAGCCGTTTGCGGAACTACTTCCAGTATGAGCTAAAATTTTCAGGGAAACTTATTGGCCACCCAAACTATCATTTTCAGGTGCAAGGTTTGAAATTCCACACTTTGCATTTTTTCATACAACTTTGGGCCACTCTAATATCCACCTTTGGAATTTTACAGCTTTGCATAACCACCTTTGACTTGTTTAGTAAATTTTAACATATATGGAGCAACGTGAAGTACGGTAGCTCGAAAAACCTAATCAGTACCACGGCAAAGAGATGTTCATTACGCCAATGAAGATGAAAATGAGTGAAAAATGATTGAGCAACTGAATTCCATGAATGAATGATGTAACGGACAACTGTGATTTAAACATAATCGGGCATGATAAGATTTGTTTCTCATTTAAACTTACCCGAACCTTTTACCAATTAGCACCTCTAATTAATAAAGATAATAAAGTGTGGATGGGCACACCACATTTCGTAACGCCCATTAATTCTACTGGAATGTAAATGTCGGTTATAACGTTCGAGTGTGGATGATCCATGTAAAGGCGTTGTAAAAACCAACTGTTTAAAGAATACCTCATTACCGTAACAACCTTATTAAAGTAATCACAATTTACCACGTCTATGCCAGACGATTTGGAATGTTTGCCTCGTTAATTTTGTTGGCTTTTCAACCAAAGCTATTGTAATATACAAAATTAACAACTTATACGAAACGATATCCATTCTGATACTATGTCGATAAAGTGCAAACAAAAACATCAACTTCAATTGATCCATTTTCAAATTTGCGAAATTTGAAAAGTTCGGAACAAATTTATTGGAAACGGCTTTGCAAACCTGCTGAATAACCTACCATTATGTAATATTTTTTAAAAGTTCTAACACCAAATCAACCCATTTGCATGCGATGGCCATTCTCGAAACTCACTCAGGCCTAAGCGAAACTCATTTCACTGTCCTCCCCTATCGCAGCAGATCGGTTCGTCTCAAACGAATTTCCCTACCGGAATGATCGTTTTGCCCGAGTTGGAAAAACTTTTTTCATCAGCTATTATAATTTAGTGGATGTGTATACCCCGGCACAGCAGCTCTAGGACGATAGCTCAGTGGCGACGAGACGGTTGCGGTGGTGCCCGTTGGCCTAATCCTATTCATAACAAAACGGCCTAACCGAACCACCACCAGCCAGCCAGCCAGAAACGAGCTACGATTCATTTTATCCAAATTTTCAGACCAACTCATTTCGAATTTCTCGTTTTCACCCCCAATCAAGCGGTCCTCATAAAAAGGCGCCAGGCCTCGAAGGGATGAAGTGTTGAACTATTATGTGGTTTTGTGTACGTCCCTATATTTTCCTCCCTCCTGCAAGACAAGAAGCCATTTTCACTTTGCCACTACGTCACCGGGCCACGATTTATTCGAGGTAGTTCCTCTCCGAATGATGTCATTTGACACGGTTTGGGCTTTTCGGAAGTGAGTTACACCAAATTGCGAAAGACGACCAAGCGGGTGTTGGGGGGAATGGAAAGGTTCTAGGTTTAGTTTTTTTTCGGTTTGCGGCAAATACATGTAGGCGAACGGTCATGGGTTAACTTTTGACTATGAACGACGACGACGATGACGGTCAGCATCGGCCCCCGGTACCTTTCTGCCTGCTGGATGAGCTGATTGCTTGGTGGTTTGCTTAGCCACTGCTGGGATGCTGCCATTTCAACAATTGCCGATAAAGAAGAAAGATTTGGGTCTGTGGGATCCAGATTAAATGTTTGCCGGTTGCCTTTATTGGATTGAACGAAAATACATTGCTACACAACAGTAAATTTGTATAGGATTACATAATTGAGGGATACGATCATTGCGATGTTGGTTTTCAGTAGCCCGAACACGACACATTCTACAAATTATACACATCATACAGCCTTATTAAGGTGAACGAAATCTTGCGTGAGAAGAGAATTCATAGTAAAGTACGCGTAAGTAAAAAGTGCAACAGCTTATACACGTAGTGATGATATAGCTCCTATATATAATTGGAAAAGCAGCCAATTAGTCAGTTCAGTAATTAGAACAAGAGTCAATCTGCAAACCTAAATTAAATTAATCGTATATTTGTGATGCGATTTCGTCTCATCATTAGCTAATATGTCAACATGGTCATAAGATAGATACTAAAGGGTGTACGAAATCAAATTGCATCATTTTCAAATGACTGTAATTTTTTTCTATTGAATTTTTAGGTGGAATAAGCTAATATGCATTGCTTACATTGTGTAAGCTTCATGACCATTTGTACAATAGTGTCGAAAAGGGAGTCGGAAAAACAAATTTGCACACGTACTCAGAAAATCAGAATCTCTCTCACCGTGCCATCAGCAAGAAGCTGGAAATGGTCCAATCTACGATAGGAACGGCGAACGGACCCTGGGAAGTCGAACTTCCCAGTATGCTGCATTATGCATCGGAACATTCGGCCTACACACCGAACTATTTCACGTAAAATGCCTCATGCATGCTTTCTTGCAACTAAGGTTATTGACGCGTGACTCATATCGGAGCTTACAACTCGAGATATCCGTGCTATTGCCGTTATTCTGACTGTTAGTAACATAAACAGGTATTATATATAATGTTCAGCATATCTGCCGCATAACAAATCATCACCTTCTCATGATTTCAAAATCGTTGTATCATATTATAGCAGAGAAGAGCTTCCACTCATTATGGATAGTGCTGCAAATGCTCATCACATCATTTGAGGCAGCTCAGACATCAATCTGACAGGCTCTGGCGTGATGGAGTACATAAGAGATACAAATCTACATATTCTGAATGCAGGAACCCGAGGTACGAGGTCTGAGATAGAGAAAGTGTTAGACATGACGCTTTACTCTGAAAGAGTTTCGCATGAATTGGGAAATTTGTAGGTTTCAAATAAAACTACCAATGTGTCCTTCAAGGGGGCGGGCATAGCGCAGTTGATAAATCGATTGCCTTGTACACAGCTCTCCTGGCTTCGATTCGCAATCCCACACATAGGGTTAGAGATTTTTATAATCCGAAAAAGAGGCGAATGAACTTAAAACCAAAACTGAGAAAAAATGAGTCCTAGTCTATTCTGGAAGCGAGGCGTGCTCATGGAGTATCCACATGTATCTCGGGTTGGATAAACGTAATGCTTAGTAAACGCATTCCTGGCCCGTCACTGAGACAGGCAAAGATAAAGTTGAGACAGTTGTGTATTTCCAGTTGTCCTACGGGTGGCGTTCTGTCACCGTTGCTATGGAACCTTATTACCGACGGCTTGTCGAGGAAACTCTAAGAACTTGCATTACATTCTACGAGTTTGTTGACGATTACCAAATACTAATTACTGAACTGTGCATCGGAACAATCTTTGAATTAATGCAACAATCATTAGCTGCCAAACAGTGGTGTCGACAAGTTAAATTATTAGTTAATCTAAACAAACTGTCAGTGGTTCTTTTCACGAAGAAACGAATATCAACCGAGGTTTGTCCCTTGCAATTTCTCGTTTCTGAGCTACTGTGTGCAGAGTCGGTCAAATATGTAGGAGTTATATTGGATTCCAAATGTAACTGATCGGCTCATATCGAGTTCATAGTCCAGAAAGCGTGCATGGCTTTCGGGAAGTGCAGGCGAACTTTTTTGGAAAACCTGAGGTCTCAAACCCAAACATGTAGTTTTTCTTACAGGGCATCCCATGTGAAGATTCCCTCTCAAGAGGAGTGATTTTCTGGCTATACGGAGAAAAACAATGAACGCAAGTAACATGTTACACTGACGGTTCTATGATGGAGTGACGTGCAGATGCTGGTGTCCGCTGTCGTGAAGTGAGATTGGAACAGTCTGCAGAGTACAATCGACTCTTCAACAGAGCTTGCCCGGCAAAACTATAAACTTCTGCTTCGATAGTCATGAAAATGGCTCGACCTTTGAGCCATTTAGTTCTCGTCTCAGTGTGCCGTTTAGCTGCTGATTTTCTGAGCCATTTAGTTCCTGTTTTCGTGAGGCATTCAGCTCCCAGCCTTATCACGATCTACTCGGATAGCCCGCGGCGGTGAATTCGTGCTACGCCGACTGAGAGTTCCCCGACAGAACAATTTCATCCGACTTCAATTCTCGCCTTCTTGAGCCTTTTAACTCCCTCCTTGAGCCTTTTCACTCCCTGCCAGCTAGTAAGTGCCGAGGTCTGTTCTGCGATTCCAAGTGGAGGTTTACTGACGCCCTAACGACATGCTGCTGGCTGTTCGACGCTTTCTACTCGATCTAATCACCGGTGTTGGATCTATACCTGTTCACGAGAGCTACCTGGTAGGGTGTTAAGATCGGTTCGGCGGTTCTGGTGTTGCTCGCTGCTGTCCGGTTCGCCGGCGTCCCGATGATCCGCTGCAGCGTCGCGTACTACTCAACTGGCCCCCGGCGGTGGACCTAGTCTACTCTGGTAGAGTTCTCGTACGGCGAAATTTTTGCTGAACCCGATTTTGTTATTTCACGGTGGCCTTCTAGTCGTCGGTGCTTTGTTGGTCCCTTCGCCACTTTCCCTGCGGCTCGAAGAATATACTCACACTACTCTATTGACAGCATCCCAGATATGCTGATCGTGGCACACTCTTCGGCGATATTGTTAATTGTCACGCCGGGCATACCTCTACGAACTTTTCAAACCTAGAGCAATCAAAGACCACATGTTCTAGCGTCTCTTGCACTTTCAAACACTTCGGGCAAAGGGATGACGAAGCATGTCCAAACCGATGAAAGTACTTCCGGAAGCATCCGTGCCCGGAGAAAAACTGCGTCAAATGGAAGTTCCCCTCTCCATGCTTCCTATGTACCCAAGCAGACACATTTAGGATGAGTCGGCAGGCCCACCTTCCTTTCTCCGAGTCGTCCCACTCTTGCTGCCACTTATCCTACGAGTCCATTAGGACCAGTCACCTTGCATTTCGTGCATTTTTCCGCTGATAGCATTTCACGTCCTCAGCCAGAGTGATGCAGATGAGAATCATCCCCGCAAATACGCATACCGCCACCGACGATATTGTGCTGCACGCACTCATGACATGAACAGCCATTGGGCGAAACGTACTTGTCAACTTTGCCCGGTTATGCTTTGAGTTCTGCGCAGCAGCCCAGGCCGGTACGCCATACTTCAGTATTGAGGATGAGACACTCGCCAGAAGATGCCTAGTTCTGCATCTTGCTCCTCCGATGTTCGCCATAGTTTTTGCCAATGCGTTGTTTGTCCTCGCAGCCTTCTCACAAACGTAGTCGACATGGCTATTGAAATTTAACCGATCGTCGGCCACCACATCAAGGTGCTTCAGTGCATGTATACGACAAAAATGTGGCCTCTGTTTCTCAGAAATAGATGGACCGAGTTAGTTTCAAATGCACAATCTTCCCACTATCTGCTGTTGATTTTTTTTTGTCGATCGGAACCGAATTCCAGACTTTCGGGTTTAAAAATGCGGTTACATTGAAATTGTTGAAATTATAAGATCGCTCTTGAGACTTTTTTGCATGAAGTACATTCCTGCCAGTTTGTTACTCCCGAATACCTGAAAAGCTTAAATGCTTTCGCAGAATTCTGTTTGGTTGCTTCTAATGGCGAAGCCTGATGAAAGAAACCAGTAAAAATTATAAATTTCGTGGATTCAGCAAACCAAGTGTAATAGCAAAGTAAGATATTGTCAAATTTATATTGAAAATATGAATCCATGCAAACACGGTTTGGATAAGAGAGAATTGTTCAATTGCACAACTAGGTGGATCAAAACAGGTCTTCCTTTCACGAACTGCCTGATTCGCATTATAATGTCAGCTAACAATCCCTGGCGATCGAAGCGAACGCTGTCGATACTCGGTAGATATCCTGTATAAGTAAGGTTCAACTAGATGATCTGAGAGTGTTTGTGAGTGAACTTGAACAGGCAAATAAGATTGCTTGCTGTGCGCTTTTCACTTAAGAATCTTGAATATACGTATATGCAAGGGCAGTTGAAATTGAGCAAGTAGTCATTCAAACGGGGCTAAGATGCAAAGATCTACTGAAGTATTTGGTTAAGGCTTTTAAAGACTCTATGCTTCAGTCAGCGATAACTTGAAGAAAACGTAGTTTGTTACCGTATTCCAAGTTCTAATATACTAATATAATTATGTATGTCATCTCTTTGAATTGGCTAATAATAACTGTTTGCCGCGCTTTCATCCAATGTGACAGTAATATTAGTCCACTCCGCAATTGCTGCGTTCCATAACGTTATAAACCAAACAATTTGAACCAACTTTCTAAATAAACTAGATGGTTATCTCTAATAGTTCATTTTCTGTGATTTTTTAACATATTAAGGCTCGGGGAAAAATCTAATCCTCCTATCGTCATTTTGTGTTTATTTAATCATAGAAGTTTTAACTTTGGGGCGTTTGACCTCTTTTGTTTATTTAGAAAAAAACTCTAACCCTTTGCCTTTTTATGTGTTAATTTTTTCGTAAATGCTTTGTGCTAGAAACTTTTATAACTTTTATCGCCGCATATTGTTGGCGAAGCAATCATGCTTCTATCTCTTCTATTTGAACTATTACAACCTGTTTTTATAACAAAAATGGTTTCCTTTAAATCTATGCGTCTTCATGGACTGCAAATTGATTCTTAAGCAAAATAGCCCATTTGAAAGCATGAAGTATAATAGATAAAATATTTATTACACGCACGTTGCGTTTCATTGTTACGATGATTTTAGCGGATCGCACACTGACTTCAACATGTTTGACTGCTGATTATCTACTCCACCTTCCGGCAGTCGCGCTAGTGCACTAAGTGCACGCTGCTATGAAAAACTAGCGAAATCGTCTTAGCGCATCAGCTGCTGCTCGTTCAGTGGGCCATATGCGCGACTTCAGGAGGGTTGACGGAAGGACTACGATTCTCCGGACTCTTCCATAGGTGTCGCTGAGTTGGAGGTTGAAAAGGGTATAAGGTTTAGAATTCGCTCTAAGTAAGCGATGCGACCTGTAAAGCATAGTTTATTAGGTAGTTGTTTAGATAGTCTTCGAGTACACGATCACTCGAAAAAGAAAGATCTTGTTTAGTTTTAGGTTCTTTTTAAACTCTGGGTAGCCGGCTACCGAGAGTATTCTATGTTTTCTAAACAAAAGCAATTTTTACTCTACACAGCCGACCGTGTAGTATTGCCTAGAAACGATACTACTCAGATTAAAGGCTGATTTCCGATCAACTATTCATTTCATTTATTTATTTCAAGTCGTCAATCAGATGTAGACCGGTTTCTTACAATAATTATTAAACTAACTTAACACTAGTTAAAATTTTGGTTTACTTTAAACTGCTGCTTAAGTTTTGTTTTCGACATAGTGAAGTCAATGCTTTCGCAATGTTTGTTGTAAATATTCATCATTTGGTTTAAAGGGCCAAACTTGGCATAATTGGTGCGATGGCGAATTGTACAAAAGATGCTGCGGTTACGTAGTTGTCGAGAAGGAGCATAAAAATTTAGTTTCGATAAAAGTTTGATTGAATCAATACGATGTGATACAATGTCGTTTACAAATGATACCATAGAAAATTCACGACGATCTTTCAAGGTTTGAATGTCAATTAGCATGCACCGTGCTTCATAAGATGGCAAATGTAGTCCAGTCCAACCTAGTTTACGAAGAGCGAACATCAAAAACTGCTTTTGTACTGATTCTATCCGGTTTGCATGTATTGCTGAAAAAGGCGACCAAACTATACTACAATATTCTAGTGTTGAACGCACATAGGCTACATATAATGTTTTTATTGTGTAGGGATCTTGGAAATTATAGCAGAAGCGTTTAATAAAACCTAGTGTGCTGTTTGCTTTGTTAATTATTGTGTTATAATGATCTATGAATGTTATTTTGGAATCTATAATAACTCCTAGATCTCTTATTCTGTCACACTTTTCTACTTGTTGATTTCCCAATAAGATTCTATTGTTCTGTATATTATTCTTTCTACTCAATGTTATGGAATTACATTTTTTTACATTCAGTTTCAGCAGGCTTTTATTACACCATGTATAAAATATATTTACTTCGTTTTGAAATGTCTGAAAGTCTTCACCATTTCTTATTTCTAGAAATAGTTTCATATCATCAGCATATATAAGAACTTTTACATTTTTTAGAATGAAGGAAATGTCGTTAACAAATAAAATAAAGAATAGCGGGTCCAAATGAGACCCTTGAGGGACTCCTGATGTAACTTGAATTGGGATTGATTTTATCCCTTTAAATCTAACAGCTTGTTCACGATTTGTAAAATATGATTGTACCCATGTAAGAAGTCCTGGCTCAAACCCCATTTTTTCTAATTTAAAAAGTAGCATGGGTATGTCGATGCGATCAAATGCTTTGCTAAAATCTGTATAAAGAGCTTCAACGTGGTTTCCGTTATCCATTGCTGTTAATGTGTAGTTAATGAATTCGAGTAGATTTGTACTTGTAGAACGCCCTTTGAAAAAACCATGTTGCACATGGGTAATTCTGTTCTTGATTTGGTGGAATAAATTTTCATTAACAATCGCCTCGAAAATCTTGGGAATGCACGAGATGATAGCTATTCCACGATAGTTACGCACATCGGATTTTTTACCATTTTTAAAAATTGGAACTAGGAAAGAGCTTTTCCATGTTTTAGGAAAACAACCTGATTCTAGAGACATGTTAAAAAGCCAAAATAAAGGAGCGGTTAGTTCTATTGACAAAGTTTTTAAAAACACCGGTGGAACGCCATCAGGTCCAGGGCTTTTAGAGCTATCCAAGTTTTTTAAGGCATCCATGATTGTATGTACTTTTATCTGTTTAATGTTAATATCTTTTGAAAGTTCTGGGAGGAATGAAAAGTATTCACGCTCTCGATCCTTCTCTGAAAATGTAGTGTAAACTTCCTGGAAGAATGTTGCAAAAAGATTGCAGATTTCCTCTGAGTTATCGCCTACCTTTCCATCAAAATGCATTTCTGTTGGGAAATAATCCGATTTTATTTTAGTTTTTACGTAATTAAAGAAGTTTTTTGGGCAAGTTTTTATATTGCGTTCTGTTCTTGCATTGTACTCTTCAAACGCGATATCAATGGCAAGGTTCAATTGATCGCATAGATTTAAATAGTTTGTTAAGTTATCTTCGCTGTTGTATTTTTTGTAGATTTTGTGTGCTTTCTGCTTACGATTTTTTAAATTTTTGATTTCTCTATTAAACCAGATGGGATGTTTTGAGTTATAGTGACGCCTTCTTCTTTTCAATGGTATATCTTCGTGAATGACTTCAAATAATATTTTGCAGAAGATGTCTACGGCAGCTTCAACATTTTCTTCATTTCTTAAAATCATTTGCCAGTTTATTGCATTAATTTTTTGCCTCAAGCTTTCATAGTTAGCGGACTCGTAATCAAATACCTCCTTAAATTCACTATCACCAGGTCTGTCGTTAACATGCAAGAATATAGAAAACTCAATGGCTGTATGATAAGGTTCATTCTTCCATAAGGGAGTAAGTGATTTCGTTACACAGAAGTCTTCGTCTATATTCGTCATTAATAAATCTAAATAGCAATGTCGCTGATTTCTTATGTGATTTATTTGATTAAGTCCTAAACTGGCAGATTTATCGCAAATGAACTGCAAAGTTTCATTTTCCCCTACAACAGGAAGTAGGATGCTCTCATTATCAGCATCTGGTATGAAATCAATACCGCGTTGATTGAAATCACCATATATGTGAACTTTTACGTGCGGGGAAAGACTATTAATAATGCATTCAGCAGCATGATAAAACTTTTCGTAAGTCGTTTTTCGAGCAAAATTTGGAGGAAAATACACCGAAGCGAAAACGTGAGTTTCGTCTTTAACATGTACTTTCACCCACACATGCTCGAATTTTTTTGATTTTATAGTTTTGATAACTTCTGCATTTAGTTTTGCTGAAATCGCAATCAAAGCGCCCCCTCCTGACTTCTTACCAGATACATGACAATCACGGTCATCCCTAAATACATTGTAATTGCTCCCGAAAACTTCTTCACTTCTCACTGTACTGTTTCTGTACTGTTTCTCTACGGTACTGTTTTCTCGACTAGATCTGTCCGCACCCTCTCATTATGCTACTACCGGCAGAAGGTTGATAGCACCCAGTCGCCACCGCACAGTGGGACGAGCCCGTACTTAAGTCCATATATGAAGGTTATGAGATATTTTCATTTGTATTTTTTCTAGTATCAACTGAGCTATCAGAGACATTTTCGCGAGATTTTAGGTGATTTGAAATGATTTTTGACAGCTTTTGCTCAAGTGTTTTTTTATGATAGGAACTACATACGGTTATTTTCGTTTTTCGAAGAAACGGATGAATTTATTCATTGCATTTCTTCACCAAAATTAGCCATGTGATAAAATTACATCGTAAAATCGCCAAAATCAAGTAACTAGTTGGTTTAGTTAGTGCTTAGATAACTGTTTGTCATTATTTTTTTATTATTTCGATTATAGAGGTTTTAACCTTAAGGTCATTCGCCTCTTCGGGTTAGAAAAATTTCTTATGAAAAATTTCTAACCCTATGTGCGGGGTCGGGACTCGAGCCCAAGTGCGCTGCGTACAAGGCAATCGATTTACCAATACGCTACGCCCACCCCCAGTGTTTGTTTGTCATTAATTTTTAATTTTTAATTATTTTTAATTAATTTAATTTTAATTTTCTCTTTAAAATGAGTCTATGCTAGTTTTGCGAAAACTTGCGATAAGCAGTCAAAATTAAAAAAAAAACTGTGGATGCAGACGCATGGTTATTACTGATATTGATTTTGAATAATCACATTATAGCTAGAATAATGACACGAATAAATGCACAATTTTCAAAAAGCATTGAGAGCATGATCTCCAATGGTTTTACTAGTGATCAAGAGTAATGAGCCGAATGGGAAGTACGGTTTTTTAGATGGTAAAGGTATTAAGAATGTTTAAAAATCAGTAAATATTTCAACCATCTGAAATATGTCATAAAATGTTTTTGAAACTATATCTTGCTAAGTTACGCAATGACTGCCAAATTGAGTGAACACAGTTGAATTCTAGTCAATTGGAGAGACTATTTTGATCCGAATTTTCATAGCACTGTCTAGCTGCGATATTATTCAAATAAAATAAGATAATTTTTGAATGAACCATATACGCGAAAAAAGGTATTTGGATTTATTTTTATTTAAGATCATGAAATAATGAAATAAATGAAATAATTAATCAAAGTAACTTAAAACACACCTGTGAAAAAAATCGTTAACCATCTTGTTGATTAGTGAATGTCATTCCACTAAGGCGCACAAAATGTTTGTTTTGAAATTGAAAGGAAATGTAGTTTTCATATCAAGTAACCCACTAATGAATTGAACGTTCCAAAATTAGTCGGATACATCTTATTTGATCCGTAAAAACAACATAGTCATTTCTGAAGCCCCATAATGAGATGTCAATCAATTCGTTTTAATATGGAAAATAAATTCCACAATCACTATTGAAAAAATAATTATGAAAGACAAAATACTTACTTTTGGCCACTCTAATAAGTAGTAAAGTTAATTTCTATTTTTATAACCAAAATAAGAATTCAGCGCACGAAAATTTCTTTAAAAAATATTTTGAGCCTTCACAACAAAATATTTATTTTTTAGCCACCCTAATGTATAATGAACTTTTTTTTCAACTGTTAATATCAAAAACGATTTAACACACGAAAATTAATATACACAGATTTTAAGAACGATTTCGAAAAACAAATAAATTTTTGAGACACCCTAATGAATAGTACATGTTTATTTTTAAAATGTTTTAATATCAAAAACAAATTCAGCGTACCAAAATTACATAAGACCGTCTTATTTGAACCGATACGGCAAAGTTTGGACTTTAGTCCACGTATTGTTCTAAGTCGTGCCACTGTGCGCCGGTCTAAGCACCAAATGTCTTCAAAAAACTTAAACTCGCGTGGAGGCATGAGATAGAAGACTCGTGAGAACTATATTAGCTCACCGGTTGACGACCAGCATGAAGTTTAATAGGTTTTTGATGAGAAATTAGGAGAGATTTGTTTCTTTAAAATAAGTTTTAAGAGAGCTTAAAATCTATTTGCACCCAATAAAGCATTCAGATTAAAAGAAAACCATGGAAAGCTAGTTGGTCAGTCTATTTTCAACCCCATCGGTCACGATATACAATGTGCCCGAGCAACACCGGCTGTTGACTAGCAGTTTCAGCAACATAATTCGTCACATAAAGGTATACGGCAACGATTATTGAGGTGGTTTAGCAACCGAAAAAGCGCACATGTAAAAGCTCATGCTTATGCAACTAACCATAGTCGTTGCTTGTTACAAGTGCTATTTCGGTGCTTTCTACTTCTACCCGAGCTAGTGCAAAGCGAACGACAAAAACAGTTTCTGTTATATAGTGTCCATTGCCTGAAATACAAAGAAAACCGTTACCGATACAAAACGTGATGCTTCGGCCAAACATGGTGGCCATTAACGTCTGGTTTTTTTGCATAAGTCAAAGCATTTGCGATATGTAACATTTTCTGAAGATGAAATTGGATCGGAGTCGAAGACGTTTTATCCAGTTTAACTACGTTGATATCGTTCAACGAATTGTGTTATATATGCCAACGCTAAATTAAGATCTTCATGTTTATGAACGATGAGAAAATCGAGCAAGATGATCTGGTACCATTTACTGGTATAGTGGTTATTAAAAAGTTCGTGTCGTTTTTCGGAGTTTGTTTTCTAAACCAAAAAAAAGATTAAAATATATTATGTTACTAAATAAAGTAACACGCTGTCTCCAATACTTTTGAATTATTGAAATTTTCAACGTAAAATAGCCCTTCGTTGATTAAAAAAAAACATTACAGGTGCGGGAATGGTTTTTACTCCGAAACTAAATTGTTTTTAATATTTTACCTTAATGTAAT
Organism: Topomyia yanbarensis; assembly: GCF_030247195.1. Classification (NCBI taxonomy): domain Eukaryota; kingdom Metazoa; phylum Arthropoda; class Insecta; order Diptera; family Culicidae; genus Topomyia; species Topomyia yanbarensis. Next base: position 336,500,914 of record NC_080672.1, on the reverse strand, counting down.
ATAGGTATAGGGCATCATCTTTGCTATGTTATTGCAGAGGTCGCTCACGTTGCGTGAATTAGATACACGGTATAGAACATCGTTGACGACTGTCATTTCGGCTGTTACCGTGGATCAGCTGTATTAGTTACTACGTCATTTATGTTGTCGCGTGTTGCTCTGCGAAAACGCATTGTCTTTCGTCCTCAGTACAGTACATTTAATCAATGTAAAATATGTCAAATGAATTTTTTTTTCCGAAAAAAATTAATGCCAAACACGAGTTTTGTGTTGGTTTTTCGATATTTTTGTTTTCGAAAAAAAAATACGGACATCAACATGAAACATACGCTTGGGGGCACGATAGGTCAAACGTTTGGCGATACTACGGTCAAAAGGTCTCTAATATAATTCAAGTTAGAATTCTGACAAGAAAATTGTGCGTAATTTCGTGCGAAAGACAATAAAACGAAGCCGAGAGGACATAAAAAATTGCATCTGTTCAAGATGGCGCCAGTATTCGATCAGCCTCTAAACAATTGAAGGTTCCTTTCAAAACATTAGGTGCTCGTCATCAATGAAAGCACGTCAGATATTTCTTGTGAGTTTAATAATTTAAGGTGTTGTTGAAGTAGATAATCGAAAAAAACATGATCAAAAAAGAGAAGGAAAAGGAATCCAAAAAAATGCTTCGAAGCGCAAACGAGATTGTTGCACAGCTAAGTAACCACGCGAGCCGGAATGCACAACTTCAATTCCACACTCTGGCGACAACGAGGACACCGAAGAAGTCATTCGCAAGTACAAATCCAGACACAGCTGCTGAAAAAACATGTTTTCAACATTTTCTTCCGCGGTTTCATGATTTTTCACCACTTCCTCATAGTCTTACCTGTATGACGTCAATGTATTTTATGTATTATTTGTGTTATTAATTTTTAATTAATGAGCGATATTCATACTCTTCAAATAAAACCGCTGATTTTCTAGGCGTGTACATTGTTTTTTATTAATCTCGAATAACTCCAAATTAAAAAAAAAGAACACCTTCGCCTTATTGGATTTAGCTTGAAAAATATTTAACCAGGCATAAAATCATTATCGCCTAAACGTTGCCATATGTATAACCTTTCCAACAAATGCTTGTTTTTCAATATCAGTGCTAAACTATCATCGCACGAGCTCGCCAAACAAAACTGGCCTACTTGACCCCACTCTACTATATATATATATATATATATATATATATATATATATATATATATATATATATATATATATATATATATATATATATATATATATATATATATATATATATATATATATATATATATATATATATATATATATATATATATATATATATATATATATATATATATATATATATATATATATATATATATATATATATATATATATATATATATATATATATATATATATATATATATATATATATATATATATATATATATATATATATATATATATATATATATATATATATATATATATATAGTGTTACTTTATTCAGTCGAATCTAATACAGTAATGCTACGTTTACACTACAGAGTTAAAACATGTTTTATTATTAGCAACAAGATAGCGTTAAAACACGTTTTAACTCGTAGTGTGAACGTAGTATAATACAACATCTGAAGAAATATTTTCCAAAACTTTTATTACAATCTCTTGAAAATTGGCAACGACAGTAAATCTCCGGAGGCGCCTCGAAAAATGCGGTATGCATGACAATTTAAACAGTTTTTAGTCACCTCCGGGGATTCAATAGCAACGGTTCAATTTTCAGTATTTTGCACAAATTTTTTTTTCGAATGATGCATAATTATATGGAAAATAAAAAAATACTATCACTCTTTATACCGCCAAAAAATTTAAAGAAAATTCCTAATGCTGATAATGCTCAACATCAAATGTCACCTGCGGTAGGCAATAATACACATTTTCAGTACCTCGTCGTGTAATCTAATTATGAACAAACTCTCACACGTAAGCGAAATTATTCATAAACACTTCCCACAAACCGACTCGGTTCATCACTCAGTAGCAGTATAGCGTCCCGGTGTTTTTCCATTACAATCCGAATATGTAGCATGACGAAGTTGTTCCCCGAATTTCATTTCGGTATGGAGAGCTGGTTGAGTTAATATTCGAATATTCTACTACCTTCGCCAATTCACAGCTTCGATAATTTTGCTCGTGCTAATCACGTACACATGAATTCAGGTGGGAGCTATTAGTAAATATCAAATTATAGCGAAATATGTCATTTCCCAATCAAACAACGTCTGTTTTGGGTGATTTTTTGTATTTTAAAACCCCATCTGCCCCATCCACAATACATCGTTAATCCGCCAGCTGGCAAATCTCACTCTCTAATTGCCAACGTGCACTGCACGTCTATTCTGGGCAGCATCAGCTAAGCAATTTCTGTATGCGCAAATGCGACCAGCGAGATTTAATAACCGTTTTTCCCTTCTGGCTATACGACCTAACGTCACCCGTACGGTCATTTAACGTCATTTTTCGCGGTTCTCGCTATCAGCTAGCGCTCGCTCGTGTGCTGCTAGCCGTTCCCGTCAGACAAGCTGACGCTGAAAAATAAGCAAACAATTACACGGCCAGGAACTCGCGCGATGCAATCAACACCAGAGCAAGCCCCACTGCCGCATGCTGGTTCGATTGTTTCGTTCGTATAAGTGAGTTACGCCGTGCGCGAGAAACAATTATATTCACCACTTGAATGCCAAACGCTCGCGAGCGATGAGTACCGGCACAAAATCATCTCCGCCTGCTCAGCTGTTGGTGGTTGCAGCGAGTATCAACACCATACATTCGCAAATCGCACGTAAATCGACTCGCGACTGCGTTTATACACGCGATTACGGTGCATTGGTGATCATATGTTTTCTACGTATGGCAGCGCATTCAAATATGTTTGTAAGCGTAAGCTGTACGACGCAAAGTTCCTTGAACTTGGCTCAGATGGCAGCACCTGACGGTGTCAGCTGAGTGCGCAACTGGCCGCTTGATGCAGGTATGTACATACGACTAGGTAGGTACTATGTACTCGCAGCTGATTTCAGCGATTTTGAACGGTGGCGTACGCGTGCGCCACGATTAATTTTACTTTTTCAAGTTCAAGCGTGTGAGATATGAGACGAGCGGCTATTTTGGCAGCCGAACTTTGAAATTTGGCAACGGTTCGAGTTGGAATGGGGTTCCCATTTGGTAATCCGGGAGTAGCGTGATGAGCCAATGTTCGCCGTATTCCTATTTTCTGTTTATCTATTCGAGTTCGCCTACGAATTCAGGAGGATATATAGAAAGGTCCTCGATGTACAATATTTGACCTAATAGAAATACTACAATATAAAAAGATTCGAAGGTTATTTGAACAGGTTTACATACTGTATAGTAGAGTGACATAAAAAATTATCACAATCGATTAACCCCGTGACAATTCCTAAGAGGGATGTCTGATTTTTTAGGTTAATCGATAAATCCGCAATTGAATATTTTTTCGCGTTAATCGATTAGTTCGATTAATCAGCTACTATTAATAGATTCATCGATAATCTCGATTATTTAGTAATTTAAGAACATATTTATAAATAATTAATGATAGTAACAGGTACGAGCAATGTTGCAAATGTTCTTCACCAAACTAGCTCATTCGTTCATCCTCAATGCGATATTCGTTGTGTTATTCACCCATGCCTCGAATAACGCTACCCCGTTCACCGCACGAAGGCACCGAATCACCGAAAATGAACAACACAAAGAAACAAAAAATTCGATTCTGATGTCTGCTGTTCGCTGCTTGTTCGCATCGTTGTTTGTTGAATTTAGCCATTCATGCGATGTTCATCTTCACGCATCATGCCGATCGGCACACGAATGGCTTAGATGATAATCGCCACTGACCATTCTTCGCTTAGGATTCTTCGTTCTTCATTCCTCCTGCATTGCGTCATAGAAAAACAAATTCCTTGTTCATTGCTGGAAGGGTCAGTTTCTTGACCGAAATTGTACAGAAATGCTTGCTTGATATGTTCGAAATTGAATGACTTTTGTTATAAAGAAGCATTAGTAGTACATAATGATTGCTTGTTGATGTTTTTGGTCAACGATCAGAGCTTCGTAAGCAAAGCAAAACAAATCAATTATTTTTGTAAATCTGCGGATGTCTTGCGGGTGGAAATTAATCAACACCATGTTTCCTATTATGAATCCACTAGACTATTGGAACTTCAATGAATCATAATGGTCGAGGTAATCAAAAACAATTTCTGTGTCCATAGAAGTGTAATCGAGCTCATTTACAAATTTTTGTCAATTCAATGCATTCTGATTTAAACCAAGCTTAGCCGAATCATCGTCAGATTAAATTAGTAACCCGAACCAGTAGGGTTCGTCGCGGTGCGGATGTGGGCGGTAAATGATAGTCCGCACCGCAACCGCAAAATAATCAAGCCGCTCCGCTTACCGGAACCGCACTGCATTTACTGTACCGCACCGCGCGGTAATGCGGTAAAATTCACGTATTTTTTAAAAATTGTGTTGAAAAATTATTCGTTTATTTTGTGTAACCGTATATAATAAAATCTTATTCTTATTTAAACGAAAATTAACTTTGACGGTTTCCTCAGAATGTAACATTTATGAAAAAATTCAACTTTGCAAGTTTTATTAATAAAATGCCGTACATTTTTAGACAATTACTTTCGAAACAAGGTAAAACATTGTCATTCCTCTAAATATTAGCATAGCACTGAAGTCCTGTGAAATGTAGCTGTATTTCATCATTATACATACAAAAACGTTCTTTCGCTGCAGTTAATAGGAAAGACTTTTATTTTACTTATCCTTCACTTAATTGAAAAAATGGAATAATGAAGTTATATATTTCTTTCTTTCGATTTTCATATTTGCAATGAATTTGACACATGAAAATAAAATGAACGTTTTTCGCATTTCCGTAGTAAAAATCACCTTTAATTATTAAAGGAAATTCACCAAAAAATTAAAGGAAAACACCAGTACTTCTATATATTATCCCAGCACGGTGACATAAAATATGTTGGATTATATCAATAAGAACGGCGCCATATTTGATGAAAAAATCGTTCTACACATAATATCTCATTAGGAATCGTATCTCAACCGGTAGGGGAGACTGAGGAGACTTGATCACCTTTTTTATTTTTCCGTGGAATGATAAAAAACTATGTATTTTGTTGTAGTTTTATATTGTTTCTAGGGATGACTAATAATCATAAAAAAATTACATGGAATTACATGAGCTATGAGCATTTCTGGAATAAAAAAATCATTGTAGTAATAATATGGTACCCTTCTTAATAGGGCAAAAATGGGTACATTACCCCATTCAATTTTATAAATGGATTGTAGTATTGATTAAATTGTTATGATTAGATATTGTTATTTTTGTTACTACATATTACGTATCTCTCACCTGATTTTTTTACGAATTCCCCAAATCTCCGTACAATTATTTGAAAGCTGTCTTTATTATGGTTGAGGAACGTCAAATGTGGGATGAATGGTTGCTACGTATACTGTAGTAAACAATTACAGTTATGTTTCTTTACGATGAAGCGTTCATTTTTGACATTTTTTATGACAACGATGACTTCAATTGTTCTGGTGTGAATTTGGTTATTTTCAGTGGTGTGTATGAAGTATGTCGAAGGGGATCAAATCTCCACAAATTTGAAGGGATCAGCATCTATTTCAGCAAACTTTAGTAAAAATATAGTTGAACAAAAGAATCAGCTCAATCATAACGTATTCATATAATTGACATTCTCCTGTAATTCTGTATGCAAAAGTAGAGTATGTAGTGGGTGATTTTATCAATTTTATAAAAGTTTGACAATTTGAAAAATAAATCTTCTTCAGTTCTTCTGAGACTTTTTTTTAAATCGGTAAAAATTCGGTTACACAAAAGTCCAATTTCTTTTTTCTGTGTTAATGAATATTATGTTTAGATAAAACTACGCAGCTTTATAGTATATTCGATTAATGTATTCTGATCCGCCTTTGAGTTACAATGATGGGATCAAGTCTCCCCGGGGATCAAGTCTCCTCAGTCTCTCCTATAAAGTTGTTGAAGATTTGAAAAACTGCAAAAGATGTATGATTTACAGCATACAGCAGAAATGTTATTACAAATAGGTAATTTTAGGAACAAAATACCCCAAAACCCTAACTTCGTATTTTTTCAAGAAATGGATGTATTCTTATTATTATACTAAGATTGCTCCCTTAAAAATATATGAGCTGTAATTTCCTAAAGGCTAATAATAGTATTTTTCTAATATTTTTCATAACGCCAAGGGCAAAAACTTCAATTGAAGTTGGCGGGGGTTAAAAATTGTCCAACCTTTGCAAAATTTGGCATCTGGACTAACTTTAACAATTGTCACTGTCTTTGAGAAACACAAAACACCGCAATATCCTACACTAACTTCGAAAGCTTTACTTTCAAAAAGTCACAAAATAGTCCTAACTGAAAATATTAGTTGTTAATTTGGTAGAAAATATTCCCAGTTGGACGAACAATGGACGCACGCGAAAAAAAAAGTTATGTGGAATACATTTTGAGAAGGAGTCTTATAAAACGGACTGCAGAAAAATTGCAAATTTACACAAAATCAAGAGATAGTAATACGATGTTGAAGAACGAATGATAAGATAATCAACCTAATTTGGACCCCTCCTTATTTTGGACGCTTTTCATACATTTGTCTCCTTTCCTGCCAATTACTCCAAATTCGTTTGGTTTGGTCTCAGTATTATTAGTTAATCTTTAAGTTCTCCAAATTAATCAAAAATCACAGTTGAGAAAATGTCATAGAAAATGATTGATAATTCCACGATTGCCATGAGGAATCGGGAGAAATGATGCATGTTTAAATTGGATTTGATAGTACATTTCAATTGATTTTCAATAATTGGATTGTGAGTTTTATGTATTTGAAAAAGTTCGTTTGTAATTTTTTACCTCTGAAGTATAAAATAAATAGTGTTCAAAATATGTCGCAAGAATAGTGGTGCCAAATTATATTGGACGCAGATTATAGATTTTATTTCTCAGTAACAGTATCTTTTATAATATTAGAATAACCAAAATGTAAGAAATCAAATAACTATAGGTCGAATACAGATTATATTCGGATTTCTTTTCAAATCATTGTCAAGTCTATGGAAATTAGAGCAATTAAATGTTGATTATGTTTCTCTATTGTAGGGTAATAAGTAAAACTCGAACATTCTGATAGAGGGAATTTCCTAATAATGACATTGCTAAGCATTCGTTAAGAAAATTAATCTAGTTGCGTCCTTCTCAAACGGTAAAAGTTATACTTTTAATTCACTTGTTAATGCAGACTGCAGACTTTATCAATTATTTTTTGAAGTGCGGTTGCGGTAATACCACGTGGTAAAAGCTCATTTCCCGGGAAAAAGTGTCTCACCGCATCGCAGTTTTTGCGGTGCGGGTGCGGTAAATACCGCTCGGGTGCGGTAAATACCGTTAGGGTGCGGTAATTATCTATATAATCTATATAAATTGAGAAATGGACGTTAAAAAAATATCAATATTATCCAATATCGCTCAAGTGTACTACAAGTCATGACCTACTATGAAGATGAAACAGAAATAACCTTTACTTGCCCTAATCATGCTACTGATATACTAAACAGCAATATTTTTAATGAAGAAAAGGTTCATTACGGTTTCATGAATAAATTCAAAATGTCCAACGTGAAAATGCGCCCGCGAAATGTGTTTTAGTCGAGTAATTTTAATAAGAAATGTGTAAATTATCTTGAAGCTTAAGTTGATAAGTTTGATCAAGTTGTTTATTTTATGTGGGTGAATCTTAGATTTACGATTGATTGGAACTTGGTACTTCTAATATATTTCGAAAATGTACGTAAATTTATTTGCTCCGACAATAGAGTAGGGAAACATGGGGAGACTTGACGTAAGATTCTACAATTGGCTGTAACGTATTCTATTTGGCACTTAAATTTAAAAAAAAATCCTTTTATACTTGTTTCGATCCCATAAGGGTTTTTTAAAAGTTTGAAATGGAAAATCCTTTCATCATAGAAAATATTCTGTAATCAATAAATTTGCGTTTAATGATGTATTTTTTAAATCAAACTTTGTGTATTTATTCGAGTAAATTACTTTTTATGGAACTCATATCATGTTATTACTTATGAAGCAGTGAAATGATTTTACATATATCGGAATATTGGAATAGTTACTACTAAAATTTGCGTTCAATGAAGAAATGTTGGGGAGACATGACCAAGATTTTATTGCAAGACTTAACCACGTGGCAATACACGGAAACGCCAAAAACGTGAACTTAATTCATTAGATGCCAAACCATCGAATATATCACAGGGTGTCTGTGGAGGAATTGTTAGCATGAATATTCCCCACAATCTAATAAAAATTGAAATCATAAATGATAAAGTAAGCTTACTCTATTCATAGGGTTGTAGAGTGCCACTCACCAAACCTTCTTACATTTATTGTGCATAGTTTAGACAGTGGAAAAAGTGCCTGTTCGTGCATTTTGGTTTGCATCTTTCTTTCTTATACGTAGTTGAAGTTGGTGTAAATAAATGTCAAAATCTTCAATAACTTTGAAACGAATGAGTATTTTTACATACAGTCTTCGACAATATTATGTAGTTTTGATACCTACATATTTGTATTAAACATTGTTTGCACGAAAAAACACAATGAAAAAAGTTATATTAAAAAAAAGCTAGATATTCAATTACAAGTTGCCATAGAAAACGCCTTATAAATCGATAACCTTTAGTCCTACAAGCTCAAGTTCTTCAACAAAATTCTTCACTACGAGCATTTCCAAATTTGTTGAAGACACCAACTTTATACCTCATCAATATAAAAGTTAATTGTTATAGTTCGTTCATAGTAAGCCATGCCTAATTTCAATTGTTATCAGATTGTGGTAATATTCATACGAACAATTCCTCCAAAGACGCCCTGTGATATATTCGATGGTTTGGCCTCTAGTGAATTAAGTTTACGTTTTTGGCGTTTCCGACCACTGTGTAATAGGCTGAAGAAAGATACAAAATTTTTGTACCTGCTGTTAATGAAAACCACATCACAAAAAATCTCACCCTAAACATCAATCTATCTTTATAGTACTAGTTAACAAAGTTAGCAGTTAGTCTTATGGCTGTATTTGAGACGTGTGCGCATGCAATGTATGCTGTATAGTTAATTCCTAAAAAGAAATGCATTTAAAAAATCTAACTTCATTGAAATGCAACCATTTTATATTTTTATTTGCATGATTTTTATTTTTTACACAACACTCTTCGTCAAGTCTCCCGCCTGGGGGAGCAAAAAATAATATTTGCGTTATCCATATTTCACCCACTAAAAACTGTTCATTTTACTTCTTAAGATATGTTGTTTTTAAACAGTCGTGCTGGTTGAACGATTTCGTCGTGATACTAGCAAAACATCAGCAATAGATTAAATTACTATGGTATATCACCATGTGCAGATTAAAATCAAAACTTCATCCTCATTTTATTTGCCTCATGCCGACATTTATCACCAGACATGGATTCAATTTCCTTTGAATGCTTGATAAACAAGGCTTCTATTAAGATTGTCGTATATATGTATAACATATATTGCCTTGTTAATTTTACCCATAGTTTTGTACTAAGAACCAGTAGCGCATTGGCTTGTTCCGAACAGTACAACGCATCAGAATACAAATATATTTCTTCGCCAGTCATCATTCTGCGAAGATGAAATTGTAGTCATCTTCGCTAACAGTTGTAAACGATCATCGCTATGGTGAGGAATGGTTTGCTGATTCGTTTATTCGTCATTCACTTCATAGCTTCCTCGTGCAGTTCATTCGGTCGCTCGATGAGTAGCAAGGTAAGAACGTATGGATAAGGCATTCGGATGAACACGGATTGGCCGTCGGCTTCATTCGTGGGTGAATATCAACAGCAACTTGAATATAAGAGCGAAGAACGATATGGGACGAATGCAGCTGATTTTTTTTTTCCTTCGACTTTATTTGGTTGGCTCGGGAGCCTTTCGGTGTTAATGAGCCGGAGTATCATTACAATATATTATGAAATATAAGAAATAATATAGTTGCTGGTCTGTGGGTCATGACGTGTATCTAGGTGGCGCGTCCGCTTATCGAATCGTCCGCTTTTCTTCCTGGCAGGTGTGGCAGCAACCGGTGGTCCATTACGCTGATTGGTGGTCCTTGGGATGGATCGCTCGTTGGGTGGTATGGCGCAACTCCCTCGTGCGCGCCGACGTCGAATCTCGTGACGGATGGTGTATCTGCAACAAGGAAATCCCAGTTCTCGTTACAGTCAAAATGTCTGTAACGAGAACTGGGGAGAAGGGGTACTTGATGTAGATATCTGCTGATGAATTGTGATGCATTGCTAAGTATAACTAGTATAAGAAAAACAAAACATTATAGATTCACATTAATCGACTTGAGGAAGAGATATATGGGTAAAAGGGTTTGGGGGTCTCGAGTTGCCAGGGCGTCCCGAATTGGCATATCGGGCGGCCTTCCTTGCGCTTGTAGAACTCTATTGAGTTTTTCTCTGGCTTCACGATGGTCGGAGCAGGCTCTGAGCACGACCAGACGATATGGTCAATATCTTGGTAGCCTTTACCACAATCACAAAGGGCGCTCTCGGCAAGTCCTATACGTGAGTGGTGAGTATTACTATTGTAGTGATTTGACATTAGTCTTGACGCGAAACGAATAAAGTCTCTTGGTAGATCGAAACTTTTAAACCAAGGTTTAGTTGAAACCTTTGGGACAATAGAATACAACCACCGCCCTTTATCGCCCATTGTCCATCTCGTTTGCCAGGCAGCAAGGGCCTTTTGCCGAGGGAAGTTGAGGTATTCGCTGTACGTGATAGGCCTTTCGAGGACATTGCCTTCGGTTGCACCTTTTTTGGCGAGTTCGTCTGCTTTTTCATTGCCCTGTATTGAGCAATGGGCCGGAAATGCAGCTGATTCATATTCACCGTGCTTCGTTGCGAAGAAGATTCTAAAGCAACATTGGGTACGAGTGCTTTAAAAGAATTGTTTCTGGCCAAATAATACACATTAATTCTGCCATGTGCAGCGATGGCAACATTCCAGTTTAAATTGAATTCTTTCAACACTACCAAAACAAACAGAAAATGCCTAAATTATTCATTTTTTTAATATTGTCCAGTCTTTTCTAGTTTTTTTTTTTTACGGGTGTGTCAGAAAGACTTGCATATTATTTGTCTTCCCATAACAGGTAGGTTTGTTACTCTCATCAATGCAAACTAAAAGTTTAGCCAAAGTTTGGTCATACAAGCGGTTTCACGTTTTGACACGTAGACGGTGGGAAAATGTACCGATACATGATCTGAGACCGCGTACTTCCGGCACGGAATATACTTATAGAAACTACTTTTCAGGTTTTGCCAATGAGGTTTTCGAGGCGGAAATGTGGTTGAACGGATTCATTTTTGCTGAGGAATTCCACGAAGATCCGTCTGAAAATCATTAAAATCGTAACCGACCATCTAAGATTCCGATAAAACTTTACATGTTTCATCGGCATGGAAGACTAAACATTTTCCACAGTCAATAAGATTATTTTAACCCAACAGCAATATTTCAAAAGGGCATAGACGTTCCTACGCGCATCAAGTTTTTTGTTTGGTTACTGTATTTTAAACAGAAAGCTGTTTGACAACATGCTACAGGAAATGAATATTTCCGTGCGAAAAAAAAGTGCACTGAAAAAAAAAATGTTGCGCCATTTTTCACAAAAACAAAAATTTGTGTTAAAAATTTAAATTGCAAAAAAACCCTTTTTATTTAAATTTTTATGTTTTGTCAACAAAAACTTAAAGAGACAAGAAAACCTTTTTAATGTGATTGTATGATGGGTAACTTATCGTTAAAAAAGTTTTAAACAGTACAAGTTTTATCATGGTATTAGTTAAATAATATATTAATTGCTTTCGTATAGCTATCAAAGGGTTTACAATATCGCCTTGATGTCCAAAGGAAAGTTACAGGAAATTTTATGAGCCTTTTGAAAAATCTATTATTGTTGATAGAGAAACGCGAATAACTCCTGAAAAGCATGTAATAAAACAAAATTACTGTGTTGTTAAAACTAAATTTAAAATATCTCGAGAACTACTACATTTCAGAAAATAGTTGCTTTGAGAATTTTGATTTAAGAGGTTTGATATCATACTCAAAATAAATTGTATTTTCGACTACAAATAGTATGAATTATAAAAATATGTCATAAGTTATTAGGAAAACTATTTCATTGAAAACTTCTCCATGATACAAATACACTGAAAAAGTTTCTTTTGAGTCTTTAAAACGATAAACATTAGTTGACATTTTATGATGGGGAAATGCGAATAACTTTTAAAAAGTGCATAATTTTACCAATTAATTTTTTTTTTGTTGGAGTAACATTCCAAATGTCTCGACAACTGTCGCATTTTGGAAGATTTTTGTCAATTGTATTTTGATTTTAAATGATACTTATATTCTGTAATAAAATTACAGTTTTGTGTTTCAATTAGTATGATATTTAAAAATATGTGTAAAGTTATGGTTAGAAATTTCCCCAACCAATAGCACACAAACACGCTCCATAACAAATACCTCTAGATTTTCGTTTTTGTGAAAAATAACACCTTTTTTCCGAGCATATTTAATAGTATTTTTACTCTCGAATTTAAGTATTCATTGATAATTAGTCGTTCTCAGATAATCTAGATAGGTTTTTTAAGTAAACAGGGTCACAAAAATGTGCAAGAATTTGTGCGACAAACAGTTTTTGCCCGTTCTAATTCAGATCGCTTTAATAGGTACTACGATGATAATTGAACATAACATATGGATGTAGCAAATCTTCTCAGAAATTTCATGGTGTACTTGGATTTGCGAACTAATCAATGCATAAAAGGTTACCGATGAAAACAACATAAGAATGTTATTTAAACTGACTTATTTACATTCAGAGAGTTATCTCTTTATCGGTAAAAACGTGTTGAGGGATCACATCTAGAACATCTAATGAAGAATTTTGTTTATTTTACGAAAATCATCTATTTCAAAGCAATGGTGTTTTATTAAACAACCAAAACCTTCATCTACACTACAAAAGTTCTTGAAATTAATTTTTGTGCTATGAAATTCCAATTTTGTTAATATCTACAAACAACATTATAAAACTACATCATTTTCTATTCAGCAAATTTCAATAAATCAAAACCACTTTGGTTTAATCGTAACTAAGGAATATCCTTAGTTATAAAATTATTTCTGTTCATAGAAAAAGATCTGTGGAAACTTTATTAAATTCACTTTTTCGAAATTAAGAAAAAAAACATGAACCACCCTAGGTTGTCTAACTTTCAAATTGGCGTCACAATTAAATAAAAATTATGTTCAGCGCTCCAAAATTACCCTTAGATGATATTTTAAGTCATTTTTAACCACTTTTGAGGTTTTGTCCAGCTTTTGTATGGAGTGGATCCACTGTGCGATGGTCATATTTTACGGTCGGTCGGTGGAATCTCTCAATGGAAAAAGCTATCACCAAATCAGTCAGCACCTTCAACGAGGTATCTAATACCGACGAAGGTGGGTTCACACTTGTGACCGGTAAATGCAAGAAGCAATGAACAACATCTAATCGCGAGCATCAACGATGACAACATGAACGCCTATGAAAACAAGAGTGACTCGAATGACTCCCACGACGCAGTTGACGAGGAAACAAATGTTTTCCCGCCGAGAGAAAAGTCCCCACGCGCAATATCAATGATAAGTTGCACGCACGAGATTGGACACACAGTCACGACTAATGGTTTTTTTTATTTCTATATTATATATTATTTCTATATTATATATTATTTCTATATTACATCTATACTATCGGCTCCGTCGGACTAGCGCATTGAACTGGGCCGAAATTAAAGTAATTTAATAAAAAACAACCATTTTAATTTTTCTTGTACTAATCGTGACAATAATCGAGACTAATTGATCCATTTTACCGATTATCTATCAGTTGCTAATCGATTAAAATAATTCGTTGCTCGATTAATCGATTAATCGATTCATAGTCGGACATCTATTTGCGAATAGTGCTATATGTCTTATATTCGACCTCACAACTCATGGTATTTGTTACGTTAATTTGAGAGGTACCGAATTGATGAAATACTTTAGTAACACAAATCTGCATACACTCTTAATGTAGGAAATCGCCCAACATTCATCCGATCTGGCAGAGAAGATGTGTTGGATGCAACTCTCTGCTCTGACGATATTACGCATGAATTGGCAAACTGGCGCGTACCTAAAGAATTCGAACCGCCGTTATCTGATCATTGTCATAGCGCAGTGGCTAAAAATCACATGCTAAGTTCATTCTGGGGTGCCGAGTTAATTTGCGATGTCAAAAGTTATAAAAAATGTCATAAGTTTTTCTATACAGTGGTATCAAACCTTTCTTCTTATAAATCCATATTTATCTAAGATCAATTTTGATTGACTAATTATATTATTGTCAACGTAATAATTGGATAAAACTACTTTCAAAGTGTTTTTGTTTAACTACTACGCGCCTCCACAGGCTAAAAAATGTTCGTTTTAAGCGCCTTGGTGCAAAAAGGGGTAATACTAGTCCTTGAAATTCGAAAAGTAGACATGATTTCCAAAAAAATGTATAATATCTGACCGTTCCAAACAGGTTAACCTGATTGTGCAGAATACATTTGTGAAATAAGAATTTGTTAGTATTTAGCGTATCGGATTCTCCTCATCCGTAACTCTTCGCTGTTGTGCTATCTTATGACAAGCGCCATTTAGCACATTTCGAGAAAAACGATTTTTAAAGTTTGAAATTGAATATCTTCAAACTTATAAATGATAGAAACACTTCATAGAAGACAATTGATGCTTCTATCTATTCTGTATTAATCTCTCAAATATTACGAAGATCGGTTGACTATATTGCGAGTTGTTACTGGAAATGTAAACAAAATTCGTACTCACACGTGTCATAGGTGTGTATTGATGACAAAATTTGAATGGCGTGTCATAATCGTGCATGGAAAATTTTCCATAGAAAAAAATCATCAATTATTAACTTTTATTCATATCATTGGCTTCATTTGGTCTATGAACAATCGGTAAGATGCATTTTGAAGGAAATGGGTCAGGGAATCTAGAAAAAATAGTTATTTAAGGTTACAGTGTTGCCAAATATGCTATATTTTCAGTTGTAAAGTTAAACTGCATCTTTTTCACAAATCGTGTGTTTTTGTTTTGAAAATGATTATGCCATTCTGTTTCTCAGACAGTTTTACATAGAAAAACATCCTATACATCAAGATAGCTTGCGCCAAACCCCAATCACAGTCATTTTAAACAAAAATCATAGAATTTCTCAGTACGTTTCTCACTATATCTTAGTACCCAATCAGAATGTCAAAATTCTGAAAACGCCACTTTGTAGAGATTTTTCAGACAAGTAATGTTGCATATCTAACTCAGTTTACCCCAAAATGGCGATTGTCATAAGATAGCACAACAGCGACGAACTAGCACCTTCTTGGTACTAGTTAGACGCTAAATCCAAAAAGTCATACGTCTTGCATGAACATAAGCGACTGGTTTGTCCCGAGTGATGTCTCGAAAGTCAAGCATAGAAATTCGGGCTTTGCTGATGGGAAAAGTTGAATCCGAAACAGCAAAGTCCGATTTTGGGTGGTCAAAAGTAATCTAGTCCCGCAAATCCAAGTTATGTCACATACATTTCAACATGTAGTGCATCTTTTGGCCATCATGGTGGGACCAATTGATATGATAATATACTGTGTGACCGCACGCTTCAACCCGTAACTCCGGAACCGAAACTCGGAATTGATTGAAATTCAATAGCTATGGGAACGTTGTACCTTTCCTTTTAGGTTAAGTTTGATTATATCGGTTCAGCCACCTCCGAGTAACCGATGTGCCATTGTTGGTCACACAGACATTTGCCGAACTCGACGAACTGAGTCGAATGGTATATGGAACTTGGCCCTCCGGACCTCAGTCAAAAAGTCGATGTTTGGAGCGATCGTATAGCCTTTCTATAGAAGAAAGGCAAAAATCATAGTTCGATTCAAATTTGGCGCACATGTTAATATGACAATTTCCTTCATAATGAGACTCAAATCTCAAAGCACTCAAATCGAGACAAAATTGAAAGAGAAATAGGCATTTGAAGTGAAAATAGATAGATAGATTTCAAAAATGAAAATCATTACAATTTCTTGACACAACAAAATTTGTATTGCTTTTAAAAATTCAATCCTCATTCAGTGCTCTCAAATTCTGCAGAATATCTAATTGAATACACAAGTAGCCTAGGAAAAAGAAAATATCAATATTTGAAACATAACTTTCATAGGTTTTATCCGGCCTTTGGCCACCGGATAGCGGTATGAATGCGTTTCTCCTTTTTAAACCTAACGTAAATAAATTTTTCAAAACTTCACGACATTGCGTGATTCAAGATATGCTTTACGGCGTATTAAAACCATCATATTTGATATAACTACAAGACAATCTTTCATATCATCATTAAAAATCTTGTTTAGCATTGTAAAAAAGACTCACACGACAAATCAAAAATAAAAGAAACTTGGTACCGTAAACCGGGGTGACATTGATCACTGTTCGAAGTAATTATTGCATATTTTTGGACGCAGCAGATTTTTTTTCAAGTTTAATATTTATAAACCATGTACTGATGTAAGGAGAACAAGATTGGATGGTTTTACCTAAAATTGTGCGCTTACGGCTATTTTTCCAAAAATCATTTCAAGTTGATGTCCGTTTTCGCATTCCAGGGTGACTTTGATAACCTGCATGTTCACCCACATTAAGTTATTGATGTCACTATTTTTCATTCAAATGTTTGTTAAACTAATTCTGGAAAGATGCTCATTGTTAAATAGATGTTAATTGGTATTATACAAAGTATTCAATGTACTGTAAAATTCGTAAAGTAACCAAAATTCGTATAATTAGTTTAACTAGAATAAAAGATTCTGAAAACCTTTAAAATTGCTAAAATTGTTTTATTTCAGTGCTTTATCAATGTACAAAATGTTTCATCCATTTTAACACGTTGCAATATTGAACAATAAAAAAAAGTTGCGAGTTTTAGCTTAAAAAAATTTGAAATAATTGCCAACTAGTTTCACAAAAGTATTGTATTTAAAATAAATAAACTCTCAAAAGTGAATTTGGTACATCCCACCCTAAAGGAAAATAAAATCTCGCTTATAATTTATTACTCTTGCTCCAATCTGAGATTTATTTGTTTCATAAAAAATAGACACTTTATAAAGCTTCGTAAAAATAAGGTAAAGTCAAATTTCGGTTTTTTGTGGTTTTTGTACCCAAAAACCGAACAAAATACTCAAAAAGTATAACAAACCAGTATTTCATAAGTTTAGAGTAAAAATCATTTCAAACTAAAATGATTTGGTAGACTATTCTGGTTTAATAAGCGATCTACGAAAAAAGTTTCGAGTGATCAAAGTCACCCCGGTTTACGGTACAGGCTAGAGCAGTGACCTCTGTATACTCCATCAAGTTTAACGTAACAAATTTCGGTTAGTTGTCATGTAGGAACCAATAGAATAATGCACCAGATTCTTCGTGGTTTATAATACTCTATACATTACCGTAAGCTTCCATTCCCTTTAGACCCAAGGTCAACTTTGAAGCGCGTGCCACTCACACTGCACAAAATAATCCCATTTAGCCTGCCAAACACTCGTCAGTCAGTTCTATCGGCAAGACAAGATGTAGGTAACCACCGGTATCGTAAAATTGCAAACGATCAGACAGTAAATCATTCCTGTTCTAGTGGCGGAGGTGTTGTTCGCTCCATTCGGAAATGGAAAACTTCTCCATCAGCCTCTGTCGAGTTCACGTGATACGGTCTAGATATAAGCAGGCAACAATCCATTCCAATCGAATGTGTGCCGTCGTCTGTTATTTTCAATAAGCCATTGGATTTGCTCATTAATAAATGGATCTAAAATGGAACGCGAAATCGTGAACACATCGTTCCCCCTTCAAATTAGCAACTCCAGCTTGATTCCAGGCCGGGATTTGTTTACGGTCAAAATCCACATTCATATCACCATCGCACGCTTTGAATAATGGAGCACCTTCCATTAGGGATGCATATCGTATGCAAACAGATTGGTTTACCGGGCTGTGTTTGCCCATCATCGCACTTTACCCCGTCAGCAACGCATGGCGCGGCTTTGCCCGACCCGGCCAACGTCAAACAGGCACAGTGGGGGCGCCCTTTTTACAGTTTCACTCGCTCGCTCGAGAAGCCGGCCCCTGTTTGAATGTAAACCTATTCCTAGCAACACACAGACCCCGTTTAATGCAGAATTCACTTTCATTAATTACTAATCGCATTTTAATGAATAAATTATACCGTTTGTATTTACGATTATGCAACGGTGACGCCTTCGCGCTTTTTATGGGAGACAGACTAAAGTTGTTGTAGTTTATTGGCGAGCGCGAAGTTGGCATTGGAATAAGTATTAACATATTGCACTACTTTACTACTATGCAAATGTAAGCAAAAAAGTTTAGTTCAGAGCGATCATACTTGGTCTCCGAATCGATTGCTTCCCTGGTCAATCAACGGTATAATAGAGCATTGCGTAAAACTCTTTCGACAGTTCAGAGAATTTGTTTGTACGGACTTTGATTCTACCCCAGTATACTGTATACTGCAGTACAAGAAAACGTCTTCGAATCAATTTTAAATTGTAGCTGACGCAATTTTCTTCCAGTAAACGATATAAAACAACTAAAATACACACAAGCCATCATGACCGTATTCGTCTAACTGATTATTATGTATACTGGAGTGACAAGACTCCTATCAGCCCACCCCAGAATCGATTCCTAGTCCCACCAGGAGTATTTGGTCCAAATTTGAACCAAATCGGACAAGTCTAGCTACCGGTCCAAAGTGTCTGAAGTTTGTATAGGATTTTTCGACAATTTACATGGAGCTCGTATTTTTGTCTGTAGAGGGCACTGTATGCATCCGAGATTAGTAGGCGAGATCTGATTCGAGCCAGTTCATTTTTTCTGTCGATAATTTTTCTCGCGATATTTTTTACGATTTTGATAGTTATTTCCGGGGAGCCTGTTCCGGTTATATTTCATGTTTCGTATAGTTTATATTTTTTGATGGTTGAGTTTCACTGTGTTTTTATTTAATTAAAAACTTTACTAATGGCTTAATAACGCTTGTCTTTCTCCGGGCGGAGTCAGCATAAATGATGAAAAATATCGAACGGATCAGCTGATCCAATTAATTCCTTCTTCCATGTCAAGGGAGAATTTTCTGCTTTTCGGACAGTGAATTGTCAGATCCGAATTGAAAATAACATAATAAACAAATGGTATTTGAACTCATCAAATATCAGTTAAACTAGGCTGAACTATACTACTAATAAATGCAGTAGCGGTAATATTAATGCTTTTATTCAACCATCTTAATTAGACTGAATTACGAGTTGAATAAATGATGCTGTTACCAATACTATTACCTTTAATCATTAAGCTGCACTACAAAAAGGTTGTTTCTACCTATACATTTGCCCTTATACCACGTTTGACTTTTAGCTGAATTATGTGTTTAACAAAGGTAATTGTACCTACTCCAAAAATTGACACGATTAGCGAACCATGACGAATGGTAACCGACCTGGGTTCGAGTCCCAATAGACGCGCATTATTTTTTTTACTAACAAGTGAAATACTTCTCACTTAGAACCCTTTTGTTATTCTATTTGTTGCTTCAACGGTTTGCTCTTGTAACATTTATACAGTGATTTTTTATAATTTCATGCAGTTAATTTGCAATTTCAATTTAGTCTTGAAAAAATGTCTGCTAATAAAAAGAAGCTGTCAAGTTGGTTCGATCCATTAGTAAACCTAAAAAATAATTCATACCAAGGACTTGCATATACATACACACTTAGTTGAACCCAGCCAAAACCCCGCACAGTCGTGTAATAAGAAATGTTTTATGCTGATATCTCGGAAAATTCTGGATTTTTCGAGACAAAGAGATCGATTGCAAGAAAATCGCATCTTTTTCAATGACAATTTTGCAACAAAAATCGATTTTACCAGATCAATTTTTTAAGTTAACAACATCGATTTCGCAAAATTCGTTTCGACATCGCCCATTCCTATTTCGAGGTAAGTGCCTATCTGCCCTAGTAACAATTGAAGTTTTATGGTAGTTTTATAGCCTCTCATAAAACTTAGATTGCACTTGTAGCATGCTATAAAACTTCAATTGTTACTTGGTTGTGGACTATAAAGTCGCTTGAGTAACATATGATTATTACATTGGCGACAACTGTACTCGTAAATCTTTCAAGCGAGAAAGCAGTATATTTTCTAAGTGTTTCGGTATATTCCAATCGAGATGTTTTCATATATTACGGTTTAGAAGCAATAACAATAGCACATTTATTTTGTTGTTTTATATCTATTGAGTTTTCAGCATGTGAAACCAACGATTTACAGTTTTTCAATATAAAAGCTTGCCAAATCATACGCGCCCTTGTTTATGTTAATTTACCTTTTAATTCAAAATGGTCTGTTTACTTACTGAACACAAGAGAAAATTTTTGTTCGAACGATGCTGTAAATTTTTGGCATCAGGATTGTTACCATGGACCATTTAGCAGGGAATGGGAAATAAATCGAGGAGATTGCCACCATAGAATTATAAATGGCTTCAATCCATCATTCAGTTACCACTTTCATATGACACTCATTTTTACTTGTCTAAAAGTTTTGTGACATCCGTAAGACCTCATCTTGGTTACAAAAACGTCTACAATCATTA
Organism: Topomyia yanbarensis; assembly: GCF_030247195.1. Taxonomy (NCBI): domain Eukaryota; kingdom Metazoa; phylum Arthropoda; class Insecta; order Diptera; family Culicidae; genus Topomyia; species Topomyia yanbarensis. Next base: position 336,479,837 of record NC_080672.1, on the reverse strand, counting down.
GTTTTTGAAATTAGTAAAATAAGTCTAATTTAAAATTAGCGAATGTTCTAAAAATTATTGCATAACAAAATTATCGTAAGTTGGGATTCGAACCCAAGCCAACTAGGTTCACTCAAATCTATAAAAGGCTAGTGTAGTCTTTGTACAGACCCCAAGCAACACTTGCAACATGCAATGGCCGCGGTTGGTTGCATAACCATAAACTTTTGCTGGTGCGCTTTTTTAGTTGCTAAATCAGTTGAATAATGGTTTATGTATGCTTCTTTGCAACGAATTTTGTTGTAGAAACTGCTAGTCAACAAGCGGTGCTGCTTGGGACTCTATTCATCAGCCTAGACTTTTCGGTACATCGGTGAAATCTTAAGCATTCGAAGGTATGCAAGATTGGTAAGTGCTTAGTATTCAACAGGTTGCTGGTTCGAATCCAGGTACGTGATATGATATCCAACAAGGTAATACAATTTTTCTCTAATTGTAACATAACACTAATAAAAATATATGGCTTCCAAAGAGATTGATGGCGTATGTAACTTGAAATAAATGTCTTTTTCAATAATTTTCCTATGATAATTTTCTCAGCTGAATAGCGGTAACAAGAACGTTTATTGATAAAGCTAGCTGAACTGTTTTTTTCTTCAAGCTGTATACATGCTGAAGAATTGCTCTTTAATGTGTCTTAATCAGACAAGCTGAATAAATTCTCCAAATCACGGATGTTTAAGGGTGGAATAAACGATATATGTTCATACGTATACCTCCAATGTTCAGCTAGAGCTGAATAAAGCGACTATTAAAACGATTAAAAAACCACGAAATGTTTGTTGGGTACTAACTAGCGGCATGACAGGCTAAGAGCTGAATGATTGCTGCGGCTTCACATCAATTAGATGAAACGGTGCTAGCGGAGAAAGAGGGAAATTTTGCAACGGATTTCGAAGTACAGAATGATGGCAAAAAGCACCCCCCACACTCTGGGTAAGATCGTCAATCAAGACGGGAATCTGTTTACCGATTATGCTGATGTGTTTGCAAGGAGGTAAGAAGCAGATTAAGTTGTTGTTGAGCGAAAAATCTAATAGAGAAGAGATATACAACACATATTCAACCACGCTAAGCAAAGTAAGCTAAGCACTTCAATTCGGAACAACTAAGGGGAATCGAAAGAATTTTCAAACCCTTTTGGCAATATACTTCACGTCAAGAATACACCCCCATCCTCCACGTTAAGGAAAAATAACATTTTTAATACATTTATTTTGCCTGCCAATGAATAATTCAAAAAAGTTTTATCAAGTCGAACTTTCTATTTAAACCGATGCGCAGAATGAAAACAGCAGACCCTATCCCGACAGGTAGGGTGACAATATGATCATAAATAATATAGACTTTTCTGGTTGTTTTTAGAAACTACGAAAATCACATTTATTGTGATAAGATGTCTCCATTGTTGAAGAAGAAAATATATGCTTCGAATAATAGCTCATAATATAAAGAATGAAAAAACTGTGAAATATTTTATTCCGCGAATATTAATACCGGTTGCTTCTATGGTTCCCTTCCATATTTTTCAGCACAACGATTGTTTTTAACCCCGACCAACGATCACGTCTACTTTTAACCTTGAATTAGTCGGTGTTAAATCAGACCGGACTAAGTCGCAAAACATCAAAAAATGAGTTAATGATAGCGCTGGATAAAGAATTACTTCATCTACATTCCACTTTTACCGGATTTGAAATATGAAATAATAAACAAGAATTATGGCAAAACAAATTTTCCAATTATAATGTAAAAGGATGCTACGATTCAAACTTTAAACGCGTTTTTCTTGAAATCAATGCACTGTCACTTAGTCCGGTCTGACCTAACACCGACCAATTGGGACTCTAAAACAAACAGGCTAGTTGCACAAATGTACTATCCATATTCCAATACTTAGGGAACATTCATGAAAAAACGTAACACAAAAATTGCTCAAAATTGACCATTCACCATGTAACAAATTGTCACAAAATTCTGTATCCCCCTTCCCCTACCATGTTTTTTCTTCAGTAAAACCATGTTACTTAGCGTTCTAGCTTACTCCCCCTCTTCCATATATAATAACATCGCACCCCCTCCCCTGTAAAAGCGTTACGTAATTTATGAATGGTCCCTTACCCCGTGCAAAATGCTGTACGTTATTTATAAAGTTAAGAGACCTTCCTCACGCATACGGGGTGTGGAAGGTTCATGGTTAAGAACCTCTCGATGGTGATTGACTGTCATATTTGGAGAACAAAATCGTTCTACACATACCATCAAATCTCATTGCTAAGTTATTGAACTTTTTGTGTTAAAAAACTTAGTTGTCTTAAAATACATCTAATTCAAAAAGTATACTTTGTATTTCAAATCTTTTAGCTTCATTGGTTAGGTGAAAAAAATTTCCAATGATTGATGTCACATGTTTCAGCTAATGAAGTTAAGTAACATCTTCAAAGTAATTTATTTAAAATTTAACAATTTTGATCGATTTTTCGTTCATTTCTAGCAAATTTTAATAGTTAACATCATCATTTAATTAATTCAAATTGTTAGTCTTGTAAAGTTGCATAATTGGTTCTTTGACACGATACACTTATCTTTCCTTGTTTTCATGTGTTTGGGTTATTGAACTTGGATATTTTTATCTCATTTTCACTATTACTAGCTCTAACTGAAAAAAGTATGGCATTTATTGTACCTTTTTTATTTTCATTCGAAAGCCAGGAAAATTCTACAGAGAATAATGTTTCAATACCTTTCAGTTAAGTGGATTTAGTATTCTTTTAGAAGTAAATAAGTTTAAAGTTAGTGTTATTGTTAACGTTTTTGCTAATTTTATTAAAATAGTAAATAATAAACATCACCATTTTTATCATGAAATAAACGCATCTCAACAAGTTCTACAATTCTTTGTTTAACTCCTTTCAATTATCTCTTTCTGTTTCGACGCAACATCATTTTTAACATTTCGTTTCATATGCAAAAACAACGATTTTGAACCCACTACATTTGTGGTGAGGTCATGCTGTGTTAACTATTACATAACAGCGAAATGAAAAGCGACAAAGATATTGTGATAAATAATAAGTTATAGAGAATTTCATGGGGCATCAAATGAACAATAGTACCGATAAATTTATTTATGTTTATTTATAATTAGAATAATTACAAATCTCTCTAAAAACACTTAGTTTGAATAATTTTACTAGTGAGAAGTTTTTTTAGTGCACTTAAATAAAAAATAGGGTAAGGTGAGGCAAATCCGACCGTTGGGTAAACCCGACCCGTCTCTGTTACCAAAAATCAGAAGCACTACGCGAACTAATATCAATGTTGTCGTGTAGAGCATCGAAAATAATCATAATGGTGGTATGACAGCATTTTATTAGCCTACATTGAGATGCTCATACGACAAAAAGTGTGTTTTTACAACTTTTGATTTGACTTTTGTGCATCATGAACTACAGGATATTCCTGATTGTTAAAGTGATTGCATAATAAATGTAAGTGGATTTAAATTCTTTGATTTAAATCCTACAAAGTGCATACATGAATTTATTCCAACTTTTTTCATATTTTTTTTAATTGCATCCTAATGAAAAATGACGCGGTGGGGCAAATCCGGCCTCTAAATATTGGAGTAATTCCGACCGCTTTTTTACTAAGAAAATATTTATTTATAAAATTGAAATATATTTTTTTTGTTATTATCTATTATTTTTATGCAAAATGGTTAATAATTACAAACGAAAGACACAAAAACGTGATGATTATAGTATTCGTCGAGCAATTGCTCCGATGCAAATGGGGATATAATTAGGTGCTACTGCTCGTGATTTTAGCATTCCAAGATTGATATTGAGCTCCATTTTCTTCATGTTACAATTCAATAACACAACATCCATTGATTTATTATTGAAAAACCATAAGATTTGAGTAATATCTGCACTAAATCAACCAAAAACATAGGGGGTCGGGTTTACCCCACCATTTTTGAAAACAGCAAAAATGAACATTTTTGTAAAACGCTTGTATCTCAAGATATTTCGAAGATCTAAATAAAATGCTGTATACAGAAAGTTCCACAGGAGTCTAACCTTTCATTTGCTATATAAAACGACTTGATCCGATGTAAAATGAACATTTTACAGCCAAAACCATTTACTAGGTCGGATTTGCCCCACCTTACCCTATTTGTTCATGAACAGATAGGAAATTTTCTCAGCTTTCCAATGAAACCTTGATAATAACGAAATAAAGAATATTTTTAGATTGAAGTCTTTTTAACACTTGCAAGTCGATTTCAGGAAAATTTTAGTAATGAAATTACAAAGAAACGAGAAGGAATAGGATGTTGAAGAACAAATTATGAATCGTCCTTAAACCAACTTTTGGATTATAGATATTGCTAAAATCATAACTCATTATTTTGCGAAAATTAAAAAAAACCTAATTTAACTACTTTACAACTAGAAGATAATAAAACTAACAACTAGAAGGTAATTAAATCTAATTAACAGAAAGATATGAGAACACCATTCAATAAAATATCGACAAGTGACTCGGTGACCAAGCTTTTTGTGGACGTCTCTGAAAAAAAACACGATTTGCGGTGTTAACTGCTATTCAACACTACTTAACCGATTTATTTCATATTTTGCATACACATTCTATGTATAAACAGTGTTTATTAAACACCTAACTCCTAAGCTGATTTTTTGAGATATTTTTCCAGTAAGATGGTTTTTTACTCATAAAATGGCGGAATTTTACGTACAAAATAGTAATTTTTATTTCAAATAATTTCAAAACCCCCATTAATTGAACAATTATCTCAAAAACTCAACGTAGAGGTTGGGTATATTTTACATAGATTGTGTTTGCAAAATATGAAACAAATCGGTTAAGTAGTTTTTGAATGGCAATTAACACAGCAAATCTTGTTTTTTTCAGAGACGTTCTGCAAAAAGCTTCGCAACCGAGCCGCTTGTCGATATTGTTGCATGAAAAAATTACAGAATGTTATTGAAATGATGCATTATAATGCACAAAAGTTTTAGTCAATTCGCTTCACCCAAAGTTTAAAAAAATCGCAAAAAAGTTTTTTTTTGCACTGAAAGGCCCCTCTTAATAGATTACAGTGTTACTAAACCGGTTCCAGTCTGAAACTAAAGCAACGAACTTATTATCTGTTCTGCAGCGGTTTGTTTTATAATTTAAAACAGTTTTGTTTTAAAATTGAAGTTGGTATACACCACCGTTCTATTTGTTGCCTAAGCAACGTTTAGAACTGTGTTTTAAATACATAGAGCAGGACTGATACTCAGACTGGATAAACTGGGAAAACATATTAAGTTCAGCAACGCTTATGAAATGGTATGAATTTTAAACTAAAATGAACACCCGCTGCTAAAATTTGGAAACTAGAACTGAACCACTCCCGAATGTTTCCTTAGGTCGTTACTTGACTCGAAATTATTGTTCCCAGTCTTTCGAACCTTTATATATTCAAAACAGTTCCAAACATATTTCAAATGAAGTAACAAAGAGAATGGCAACGTATACCAGTTCTACGGTTCGGAATAAAACTGTTCGGAAAAAGTTCTGCTGGGAATGTGATTGTTTTCGTTCCAATTCTACTTCAAAAGTCTAATATAAAACACTACGCTGCTGAATTTGCCCTAAGGAATTCGATCGATACAAATTAATAATGCAATAATATACATCGAAAAAAGTCCCCTCGCCTTACTAGATTTAGCTTCAAAAATATTTGGCCAGACATAAAACCATTATTGCCAAAACTTTTCCAGATGTATAACATTTCCAACTAGCGCTTGTTTGTTAAAATAAATGCCAAAATACCATCGCATAAGCTCGCCAAAGAAAACTGACCTACTTGACCCCACTCGATTATTCTTACACAAATTTCAAAAAAAATTCCAATGAAATTTAAATAGCTTAGTTATTTACAAAAAGCGTATTTACAGAGTTTGGTGCATTGTTTATGTCCGGTCCTTTATAACATAGTCAACATGCAGTGCATTTCCAGACAGCAGATTGCTCTTCACAAGCCTTAAACGACAAGCCTCAGGCTTCCAAAAATGTTATCCTCGAATGTGAAAGAAACAGCCTTGCTCGCCTGTTGGACGGTGAAAAGAGCTCTGCACTGCGTGCTTACTGCAGTGACAGTTCAACAATGCTTCGAACACGCCTGAATCACATGAAAACGGTGATAACTGGGCAAACTCAACAATACCGAATAATCTACCATCAGAAGCTCTGTTTGCGGTAAGTTCCAACTCAACCAGAAAATTGAAGATAAAATGTGAATGCAGAACAAACTGAAGAAGTTATTCGAAATGATCATAAAAAAATATTGGTAAATTTTCCTCACGATGTGCTTTACATGATTTTTATTCAATGTTAGATCATTAAACAATTTCATAAAAGCAATATAAAAATTGCATATCATTGATAAGTGGATTAATCACCAAACCATATATTTATTAAACCTCTCCACATTTTGAAAAAGTTTTGAAATATACATGGGTCAGCCCAGATTTTTGTTCTACGTGTGATTTTAAGAAGTTTTGCCAAAAATGACTAAATTTGGACATGATTTAGAGGTGTCTCCAATCAAAAATCGTGTTTTTGCTATGTTTCCATAGTAAGATCACTTACATTCTGATTTAATAGGTCCTACAAGCCCACATATCATCAAATGTTGTTTCTTAGACATATCTTTACATGTTTCAACAGGTGAACATAGCTCTAATTGCAACAGCAAATTTGTTAACTGAACTTTTATATTGAAAAGAATTTCAAAACCAAGAAAAAATACTACTAATTTTGCTTGTTTTTGATATACTTTTCTATATAAAAATCCAGTTAACAAATTTTCTATTGCGATTAGAGCTATGTTCACCTGTTAAAACATGTTAAGATATGTCTAAGGACAACATTTGATGATATGTGGGCATGTAGGGCCTATTAAATTAGAATGTAAGTGATCTTACTATGGAAACATAGCAAAAACACGATTTTTGATTGGAGACACCTCTAAATCGTGTCCAAATTTAGTCATTTTGGCAAAACTACTTAAAATCACACGTAGAACAAAAATCTGGGCTGACCCATGTATATTTCAAAACTTTTTCAAAATGTGGAGAGGTCTAATATTTATATATACGTTAACTTTTTCAAACTATTTATATTACCAAGTTCAACGGTTTAGATTTTATTAATCAGACATAATGGATTAATCGTCAATTATTACTTATCTATCTTGGAAGTGTTGCTTTCGAAGATTATATCTTGCAACGGATAAAGGGCGAACACGAAATTATTGCGACACATTCAACAGGGCATAACATTTTTACCATTGGGTAAAAATCAACCAAATTTTGCACACTTTCTCATTAATGTGTATTGTTTACATGCTGTCAAACTCGAAGTCGTGTTTTTCGATTCAACGAAAATGGAGGTGAACCAACGCGAGTCGAGAGAACAAATTCTTTCTAAACACCTGGAATTTCCCGACCTGTCGCACCGACAGTTGGGAAAAATGTTGAACATTCACCATTCAACCGCCTCCAGAGTGTTGAAGCGGTTCCAGGAGCGGTTGACGTTGGACCACGGCAAAGGAGCTGGAAGAAAACCGGGACCGAGAACAAAAAGACGGAGGGAAAGGTGAAGCGGATGATTGAAGCAAATCCCAACGTCTCAAGTCGTAATTTGGCTAAAAAGATCGGCATGTCGCAGAGCTACGTCCAGAATGCAAAGAAGAGAGCTGGACTACATACATACAAGGTACAGAACTTCCCAAACCGCGATGAGAGGCAACAATCGACGGCTAAAACTCGGGCACGGAAGCTCTACTAGAAGATGCTGACAAAATATGGCTGCTGTGTGATGGACGACGAAACGTATATAAAAGCCGATTTTAAGCAAATTCCGGGGTTGGAGTTTTTCATCGGGAAGAGCAAGTTCTATGTGGACGACAAATGTAAGAAGAAGAAAATGTCGAAGTTAGCCTCCAAATATCTCATTTGGCAGGCCATCTGCTCTTGCGGACTGAGGAGTGAGCCTTTCGTGACAAAGGGCACAGTAAATGGCGAGGTCTACAAATCTGAGTGCCTCGAGAAGCGTCTTTTGCCGTTCTTGCAGCAGCACGTCGAAGCTCCGCTATTTTGGCCAGATTTGGCATCATGCCACTATTCTAAAAGTGTCCTGGAGTGGTATGAGGCCAATTCTGTCCATTTTGTTCCAAAAGACATGAATCCGCCAAACTGTCCGGAGCTGCGCCCGGTGGAGCAGTACTGGGCAATGATGAAGCGGGAACTTCGGAAGAGCAAGAAGACAGTCAAAGACGAGAAGGGCATGTTGAGAAAATGAAAAAAAAACTGAGAAACCGGTACCGGATGACACTGTAAAGACTTTGATGGAGGGCATCAAGCGAAAATGCGTTCAATTTTACACTCAAGGCTCCATCGATTAACTTTTCTTTTGATTTTTGAAGTAAATATATGTATAAAACTACCCTTAAATTTTGGTTTGATTTTAAACATTATAAGAAAATTGGTATGACATTTTCGGTGTCACAATAATTTCGTGTTCGCCCTTTAAATGTTTGAATTTTGCTTCTGTGAGGAACTTCACACTGGTACGCAGTGTTGGCATAGGAAAAATCTTGAACTTTAAAAAAAGCAACTTACTTGTTATAAACACTAGTTGTACATACACATTTTTCGTCCATTTGAATCGAAAAATAAGTAGTGCAACGTGAATCATTTCCGAATTTTGATATTGCGTATAAGCATAAGTTCGATGTAGTCAGTATCAAATTTCGATAATTATAATAATATAAATACTAAAAGAGATATATTTTGTGACAAAATAGTGTCCCTTCTTAACCCACCTGCATCATATATCAGCAAGATGCTGTCCGGATTCAAAGGATGTCGCATTGCGATCGTGCTCTGATAAATTGCGAATTGAATAGTAGAGACTTTCATCCAGCAAAAATATACCAGCTACCGACTTTCACGACCCCGCTTCGAACTAACCTATTCTGTGAAGACAACCAGGTAAACACATGTTTCCATAACTCAACGCTCCACGTCTCAATGTTTAACAAATATGTGGTGTCAACAATTACGCCAAGATCGTCCAGTACGCCACAACACGGAAAAACACTTAATTCTGCGGACGTCTTTCCCAATTACATAAATAATCTACTCTCTCCCTAACTTTCTTGCTCAGTTTTGTCCTACTTACGCGGTCCACGTTGCCACCGAAGCTGTCGTTTGGTCCGTGATGCACCCACCGCATCGCCCGCCCGGGACTAAAACGTTCAGATGTTCTGCTCTGGACAACACCACCATTCGGACGGAGCGGACCTCGGTATAAATGCAGCCGGAGCCATCGTCGAAGCTCGGAACACCGTTCCGTTCCGGAGGAGGTGTCCACCACATTAGAAGCGACCTATAATTAGTATTATTATGTCGATTGATGTACAACTAGCCGTGCAGATAATCAAGATTTACTACATGCACGGGCTGTCGACTGAAGGAGACAATTGTGGAGGGGATATCCGTACGGTAGATTTGCATAAGTCGACTGGCTCCCATATGCAGACGTTCCCACGTGTGCCGGTGCATGCACTGGTCAAGATTAATATGTTTGCCAAGTGTGCTACCCGCCCCCCGCGCTTCGTTCGCTCTCAACCACTCAACCGCTCGATAACGAATCCATAAAGCGCGCTTTACGATTGTTAGCAAATCAATTATGGCTAATGTGTGTTAAATTAAATCGCATTGTTGTGTGGGTGGAATAGATCGGGTAGAGGACGTTTGGTTTGAAGCGGAACAATTCGAATCAGTTGAAATGTAGGTGCAGTAAATTTAGGAAAATTTGTTGGTTGTGCTTTAAAAGGGTGTCGCACCCGTAAGAAAAGTGGTCGGTTCTTCACCAGACTTCATTTTCATGTTGAACCACAGTCCCACCCAAGGTGGATTGTTTGATTTTTTTCTTATTTTTATCATTCGCGCTGATATTGATACCGCTTAAACTTTCAGCGTTTTGCCTTTCTCATATAGAAAGATTATGCAATCGCTCTAAAAATTGTGAACCTAATCCCGGCCCGGAGGGCCGAATGTCATATACCATTCGACTCAGTTCGTCAAGATCGGAAAATGTCTATGTATGTGTGTATGTGTGTATGTGGAAAAAATGTCACCTCTGTTTCTCAAATGAAAGGTTCAACCTTCCCATCGGCTGCTATTGAATTTTTTGTTGATTGGACTTTTGGTTCCGGAGTTACGGGTTGAAGAGTGCGACAACTCAGCAAATTCCCAATCGAATTTGTATTTTGAATGCCAAATGACTTTAATATGCATGAAACGTTGAGATTTGATGTAATCTCGAAAAAAAATTTTTTGACGAAAATTGACTCTTGACTTTGGCACATTTTTGCCTTTGTCATATAGAAAGGTTATGCAATCGCTCTAAAAATCGTCAACCTAATAATAATTTATTTATTTTAATGATTTTTTGGCTTGTATAGGCTTGGTAGGAGTATGCAGTAAGGGGTTGCTACTCTAAAATTATAACTAGTTTAAAAAATTTTAACGGATCTTCCTCCTTGATTCGCCGCTGGTTTCAAGCGATGTTTCAGTGTCGACACACAGTATCTCAAAATCGTGGCTAACGATCCATTGTATGTACTATGAGCAAATCGTACTTAATATGTAATATACTTTTCTACCATTGTATTGAACATAATGAGCCAAGGAATAGTAGTTTGGACAAAGGCACGATTGCACCAGTAGGTGGATTAAAACTATATATTAATTGACTCAGTTCGACTAATTATAATGAGAATATATGTGCGAAATTCTCAAACGTGTTTCTTAAAATTGACTGAACCGATCTGAACTAAAGTACTGCAAATTGATGGCCAAACATAATGATTGTTGGGGATCCAGCTGACCTTCGACTAACCTTTAGTTTCCTTCGATATAGTGGACGATAATGCGTGAACCAGTTCCGTCCTGATCATGCCCTTGGCAACCAATCTGCCTGGAGTTCCGGAACCTTCACCACACGGCGATTAAAACATGCATGGACGGATTGCACTTAAACACATTTATTGACCTAACTTTAACATTTATTACGATCTAATTATAGTTAATACACATTAAAAAACGGCAGAGGTTCAACCTCTGTGCAACCGATAGCGATCGTGGGTTGTGAGCGACTGGCTCACTCGATCGCGGACGATCGAGATGATCTCCATCCCGATGATTCCCTCTTTCTCTCTCGTGCTAGACCGAGACGACCCGTGAGGTTATGTGGGTCATCAACTCCGACATCATTAGTCTCTTTCGCACCAGCGATCCATTGGCTGCGTACTTTAACCGTTCTGTGGGTATTAGGGTAGTCTTACAATCCAACATCCTCACCCACCCTGAAGATGCCAAGCTTCTGAAAGAAAAAAGAGAAAGAAATCCCCTTCGACGCACTGGATGACACTATCACTCTGGAGTGATGACTGCTTGAGGTGTATCTTCCATCCTTTCTTCGATCCTTGGCAAAAGACAAAGTTTTTCTACTGGCCGAGTGAGACGTCCAGTTGCCGTTTTGACAGTGACAACTCGTACCACACCGTCTTGTCCTGGATGTAGCTCGTCGATTCGTCCTAGTTTCCATCGCATTGGTGGCTGATTTGCATCAACAATTACCACCAATCTGTCAACATCAATCTTTACGGATGGTCCCCAATTTTTGGTTCTACTCTGAAGCTGCGATAAGTATTCCATTTTCCAGCGCCTCCAGAAATCCTGTAACTGACGTTGGACAAGCTGCCATCGAGTAAGCCGATTCAACTGCACACACCCATAATCGGGTTCTGGAATAGCTTGTAATGATCCACCGATCAGGAAGTGAGCTGGAGTGAGTGGTTCCAAGTCTGTTGGGTCGTTTGACATTGGTGTCAATGGCCTCGAATTCAGGCATGCCTCTACCTGTGCCAACAAGGTGATAAAATCTTCTGCAGATACCGGATTTCCACCAAGCACTCGCAACAAGTGATATTTCGCTGAACGCACTGCAGCTTCCCACAAACCACCGAAATGTGGGGCAGCCGGCGGATTGAAGTGCCATTGAATGCCATTAGTTGCACATTCTTTCGTAACTGCTTGTTGGTGACCGGAGTCTTTTAACAGTGTGAAGAGTTCCCGCAATTGATTTTTAGCTCCGACAAAATTTGTACCGTTATCGGAGTACATATCCGATGACCGCCCTCGCCTGGCAAAAAATCTTCGTAAAGCTTGTAGGAAACGTTCTTTGGATAAGTCTGTGACATGCTCCATATGCACTGCCTTCGTACACATGCACACGAAGATGGCCACGTATGATTTGGTAGCCGACAGACGCCGCCCTGCTCGAGTGTATACTGGCCCAAAATAATCCACTCCGCATCGGGAGAACGGTCTGGATATTGTTACACTGGGAGCTGGAAGTTCCCCCATTTGCTGTTTCAATAATGTGGGCTTGGCTCGGAAACAACGATGACACTGATGGACAACCTTCCTAGCTAAATTGCGGCCACCCAGCGGCCAGAAACGTAACCTGATCGTGCTCAGTAGTAGCTGGGGTCCGGCATGCAATAATTGTTGGTGATAATGCCTTAGTATCATCTCCGTCAGCGTGTGTCTGGCCGACAAAACCATTGGGTGCTTGACATCGTTCGGTTGCTGTGAATGACCCAATCTTCCTCCTACACGTAATACACCATTTTCCGAAATAATTGGTTTGTACCACCTTAACGGCGAATTGCAAGGAACACCCTTACCGCTGGTTAGCCCTTTCAGCTCCTCCGAAAACATATCTTGTTGAACCTGTCTCACAATAACAAATTCTGCTTCCCTTAGTTCTGTGCTTGTTAGGAAACTCCGTGCCTCCTCTCCTTCCGTTTTTCGCAATATTCGAATCAACCGCAGCCAATAAGCAGTTGTTCTGAGCAGATTTGTATAAGATGAAAATTTAGAAATATATTTGTTCATGAAATTCGATTTTTCAGTTGACACACATGCAACTGCATTTCGACGTCGTTCTGGAACTTCATCCATGACATTGTCCAGTGACTGGGGCCATTGATCTGCTGATTCCTTTAACCAACTTGACCCTTCCCACCACATGCTGCTCCCATGAATTTGATCTGGCGGGACTCCGCGCGAAATTAGGTCCGCTGGGTTGCTGACCCCTGGTACGTGACGCCATATATAATTCTCTGTCAGAGTCTGAATTTTCGAGACTCGGTTCGCCACAAACGTCGTCCATGTGTTGGATGGAGCCTTGATCCATTGTAGCACACATGTTGAATCCGTCCAAAAATGAACCTCGTGCGTTAACCCATTGGAGTACGAAACCCATTCCCAAAGCTGTGCTGCAAGTAATGCACCGCAAAGCTCCAACCGTGGTAGTGACTGTGTCTTCAAAGGTGCCACCTTTGATTTGGACGTTAGAAGCCTAACCGTAATCTCTCCGTTGTCCGTTAAGGTTCTTAGGTACACACATGCCCCGTAAGCTCTTTCCGATGCGTCACAGAAGCAATGTATTTGAGTCGACACAGCTCTTGGTGCGATAACACATCGTTTTATGCGCAGATTGTTCAATGACGGCAGCTGCTGATGAAATTTCCGCCATTCCTCACCTACCGTTTCGGGTATCGGGGAATCCCAATGCAGTGCGTTACCCTGAGCGTCTCGCATACTCCATAGCCGCTGCATAAATATCTTCGCTATCGTGATGGTCGCTCCGATAAGTCCTAACGGGTCAAATAGCGATGCTTTAATTGAAAGAACCTTTCGTTTTGTTAGCAATTGATCTGGGAGTAGCGCCGGAATGTCGAAGTTGAATCTCAACGTATCCATTTTTGGTAACCAAGTCAGACCCAAAGTCTTTACCATTTGGTCTTGATCCCAACTAATACCATCCATCATCGGGAGTGCTAAGTCAGCTTGAGGAATACCGTCCAGTACGGTTTGATTATTTGAGGCCCATTTCCTCAATCTGAATCCGCCGCTGGCCATTATAGCATCCAATTGCTTCCTCAATTCTATGGCTGCATTGACGTCATCGGTTCCAGTAATCACGTCGTCCATATAGACATCTTCTTCCATCGCCTTTGCTGCAAGCGGAAAACTGCTTCCTTCATCCAGAGCTAGCTGTTTTAAGGTCCTCGTTGCAAGGAATGGCGCAGGTTTCGTACCGTAAGTCACGGTGGTTAGCTCATATGTCTCTACTTCTGCCTCCATATCAAACCGCCATAGTATACTTTGAAAAGTCGTATCATTTTGGTCCATTTTAACCTGCCGGAACATTTTCTCCACATCCGCAATGATCATTACTTGTCTTGTTCTGCAGCGCAACATGATCGATCGAAGATCTTGTTGAATAACTGGCCCTGCCAAAAGAGCATCGTTTACGGAAATCCCTGTAGATGTTTTACATGAAGCGTTAAACACCACTCTGACCTTAGTGGTTGTGCTGGCCTCCTTTACAACGGGATGATGTGGTAAAAAGTATCGTTTGACGCACGTATCGTCAGCCACCTTCCGCATATGACCTAATTCCAAATACTCGGCCATGAATTCTTGATATTGCTTGCGTAGATCTTGATCTCTGCCCAGTCTTCTTTCCAAACCCTGGAAACGTCGCAATGCGATATCCTTCGAATCCCCCAATTTCGATATGACTTCACCCTTTTTCGGAAGAGTAACTGTGTATCGGCCATCCAAACCTCGTTGAACTGTGCGCCCAAACTGCTCCTCGCAGCGCGCTTCCTCCGGGGAGTAATTACGGATGTCTCCCACTTCCTCGCAGGACCAAAACCGCTCCATCAACTCCTCCAAGTTGTCCGATACCACCATGTTGCAAGAAATTTGCGAAGATTGAGTCGGAGATGATACTTCTCCGGAAACAACCCAACCGAAAACCGATTCGGTAAGCAAAGGTAACCCATCACCTAACGGAATAGTCTTGCCTGTCTGGAAAAAGCCGAAGAAGGATTGTATTCCAAATATGAGGTCTACACTATTCGTTTGATGAAATGCTGGATCTGCTAGTATGATTCCTTCGGGGATATCCCATCCCCTTGTTGAAACCGTTGTAGTTGGTAGGTTGGCCGTAACCCTCGGTAACACCAGCAATGTCATGCTACAAGCGAACGATGAGCTTCGCGATCGTATTGTGATATGGATCTGATGTCGTACTCTCGTAGACGCCTGCCCGATTCCAACCACAGAAATATCAACCCCATCCTTAGAGATATTCATGAGCTTGCACAACCTTTCAGAAACAAAGTTACATTCTGATCCTGAATCCAGTAGGGCACGTGCCGGGTGACGTTTCCCATCATCATCTTCGACGAGAACTACAGCTGTTGTGAGGAGAACCTTAGAGGCACGTTGATGTGCCATGTTAGATGTTACTACATCTGTAGCAACTACATTTGCAACCTTTCCATCTTGTGTACTTGTAGAGGATTTCCCTTCTACCGAAGAAGCCTTGTTACCGTTCTCGCCATCCGGTTTAAAACAAACCATCGTATGGTGTCGACCTTTGCATCTTCTACAAGAAAACCTTGAAGAGCAATCCTTTGCCTGGTGGCCCTTCCTGAAGCAATTCCGACAAAGAGAGTGTGAGCGTAGGAAGGACTCCTTGCTAGCAACTGACATTCGTTGGAACGATGGACATACGTGCAACCAATGGCTATCCGAGCAAGCAATGCATTTCCCGGCTGATGATTGTGAGGCACTATGGCTGGTGCGGACCGCAAAAGGTTTTTTCCTCTGTGCCATTACGGAGTCTGATCGACCTTCCGATGGCTTTGCCGGGAGTGATTCTAAAATCCGAATTCTCCGCTGAAGAAATTCTGTTAGATCCCTTAACGTGTCTTGGTCCTTGTCAGAAGAAAACTCCTCCCATCCTCGTCTTGTATATGGATCTAATCTAGAGCTGAGGACATCAACCAACAGAAGGTCCTTATAATCTACTGGCTGCACTACCTGATCCAGCGTTTGAATTATCCTGTCGAAACCTTCCAGTAATTTGTGTAGCTCGGTCGACGATTCCTTAGCCAGTACAGGCAGTTTAAACAGTGCTTGCACCTGCCGTTTTTTTAGAAGCTTGCTATTGTTGTAGCGTTTGACCAACAAATCCCAGGCAATTTGGTAATTGCCTTTTGTTATCTTCAAGGGATCGATTAACGCCTTAGCTTCTCCTTCGAGGCACCCCTTGAGATAATGAAATTTCTCAACCTCTGGTAATTCAGTCTTCCAGTGAATCAATGATGTGAACAGATCCCGGAAGCTGAGCCATTCATCGATGTTACCATCAAAAGTCTGCAGCTGTATTTGCGGGAGCCGAACGTGATCCATGGATGCATGCTGATTCGTGTCGGTTTGCCTAACCGACTGCTCCAAGACGGGAGCATCTTGCAACTCCCTTGCCTTATCCATCAGGGCAGATTTTACATCGTAGTAGCGATCTTCGAATTTCACGCGTTCCTTGGAAAAAGCCTCTTCACCTGCTTCGAAGTCATCATGGGATTCGATTTCATATATGGTTTCCCCGATTTTCTCCCATAGTTCATCTAACCGTTCAAGACGAACTGATACCTGGCTGGCAGTCGTATTTTCATCACAGCATTGAACGAACTTGACGATGTTGTTCAACGATGTTTGCAGTCCCTTAAGTTTCGTATGTAGCGCCCTCAGGGATGGAGCCTTTTTCACCGACGTTGCTGAACCCGTTGGCGGCATGGTTGTAGATATTCGCGTACACAGAACAGGGATTAACAGGTGTAGTATTCCAAAAAACTGACCTAGCCTTGGCTAGACATACACTGTGTCAGCTTACCTGGAAAACTGACAACGGCGACTGCAGATTATTTTAAATGAGTGTCTACACCCTTGTATGCACACGCAATTCCAGTGGTATTGGGTCCAGTATTCAACGGGATCTTGACGTGATGGTCGCTCCGATAAGTCCTAACGGGTCAAATAGCGATGCTTTAATTGAAAGAACCTTTCGTTTTGTTAGCAATTGATCTGGGAGTAGCGCCGGAATGTCGAAGTTGAATCTCAACGTATCCATTTTTGGTAACCAAGTCAGACCCAAAGTCTTTACCATTTGGTCTTGATCCCAACTAATACCATCCATCATCGGGAGTGCTAAGTCAGCTTGAGGAATACCGTCCAGTACGGTTTGATTATTTGAGGCCCATTTCCTCAATCTGAATCCGCCGCTGGCCATTATAGCATCCAATTGCTTCCTCAATTCTATGGCTGCATTGACGTCATCGGTTCCAGTAATCACGTCGTCCATATAGACATCTTCTTCCATCGCCTTTGCTGCAAGCGGAAAACTGCTTCCTTCATCCAGAGCTAGCTGTTTTAAGGTCCTCGTTGCAAGGAATGGCGCAGGTTTCGTACCGTAAGTCACGGTGGTTAGCTCATATGTCTCTACTTCTGCCTCCATATCAAACCGCCATAGTATACTTTGAAAAGTCGTATCATTTTGGTCCATTTTAACCTGCCGGAACATTTTCTCCACATCCGCAATGATCATTACTTGTCTTGTTCTGCAGCGCAACATGATCGATCGAAGATCTTGTTGAATAACTGGCCCTGCCAAAAGAGCATCGTTTACGGAAATCCCTGTAGATGTTTTACATGAAGCGTTAAACACCACTCTGACCTTAGTGGTTGTGCTGGCCTCCTTTACAACGGGATGATGTGGTAAAAAGTATCGTTTGACGCACGTATCGTCAGCCACCTTCCGCATATGACCTAATTCCAAATACTCGGCCATGAATTCTTGATATTGCTTGCGTAGATCTTGATCTCTGCCCAGTCTTCTTTCCAAACCCTGGAAACGTCGCAATGCGATATCCTTCGAATCCCCCAATTTCGATATGACTTCACCCTTTTTCGGAAGAGTAACTGTGTATCGGCCATCCAAACCTCGTTGAACTGTGCGCCCAAACTGCTCCTCGCAGCGCGCTTCCTCCGGGGAGTAATTACGGATGTCTCCCACTTCCTCGCAGGACCAAAACCGCTCCATCAACTCCTCCAAGTTGTCCGATACCACCATGTTGCAAGAAATTTGCGAAGATTGAGTCGGAGATGATACTTCTCCGGAAACAACCCAACCGAAAACCGATTCGGTAAGCAAAGGTAACCCATCACCTAACGGAATAGTCTTGCCTGTCTGGAAAAAGCCGAAGAAGGATTGTATTCCAAATATGAGGTCTACACTATTCGTTTGATGAAATGCTGGATCTGCTAGTATGATTCCTTCGGGGATATCCCATCCCCTTGTTGAAACCGTTGTAGTTGGTAGGTTGGCCGTAACCCTCGGTAACACCAGCAATGTCATGCTACAAGCGAACGATGAGCTTCGCGATCGTATTGTGATATGGATCTGATGTCGTACTCTCGTAGACGCCTGCCCGATTCCAACCACAGAAATATCAACCCCATCCTTAGAGATATTCATGAGCTTGCACAACCTTTCAGAAACAAAGTTACATTCTGATCCTGAATCCAGTAGGGCACGTGCCGGGTGACGTTTCCCATCATCATCTTCGACGAGAACTACAGCTGTTGTGAGGAGAACCTTAGAGGCACGTTGATGTGCCATGTTAGATGTTACTACATCTGTAGCAACTACATTTGCAACCTTTCCATCTTGTGTACTTGTAGAGGATTTCCCTTCTACCGAAGAAGCCTTGTTACCGTTCTCGCCATCCGGTTTAAAACAAACCATCGTATGGTGTCGACCTTTGCATCTTCTACAAGAAAACCTTGAAGAGCAATCCTTTGCCTGGTGGCCCTTCCTGAAGCAATTCCGACAAAGAGAGTGTGAGCGTAGGAAGGACTCCTTGCTAGCAACTGACATTCGTTGGAACGATGGACATACGTGCAACCAATGGCTATCCGAGCAAGCAATGCATTTCCCGGCTGATGATTGTGAGGCACTATGGCTGGTGCGGACCGCAAAAGGTTTTTTCCTCTGTGCCATTACGGAGTCTGATCGACCTTCCGATGGCTTTGCCGGGAGTGATTCTAAAATCCGAATTCTCCGCTGAAGAAATTCTGTTAGATCCCTTAACGTGTCTTGGTCCTTGTCAGAAGAAAACTCCTCCCATCCTCGTCTTGTATATGGATCTAATCTAGAGCTGAGGACATCAACCAACAGAAGGTCCTTATAATCTACTGGCTGCACTACCTGATCCAGCGTTTGAATTATCCTGTCGAAACCTTCCAGTAATTTGTGTAGCTCGGTCGACGATTCCTTAGCCAGTACAGGCAGTTTAAACAGTGCTTGCACCTGCCGTTTTTTTAGAAGCTTGCTATTGTTGTAGCGTTTGACCAACAAATCCCAGGCAATTTGGTAATTGCCTTTTGTTATCTTCAAGGGATCGATTAACGCCTTAGCTTCTCCTTCGAGGCACCCCTTGAGATAATGAAATTTCTCAACCTCTGGTAATTCAGTCTTCCAGTGAATCAATGATGTGAACAGATCCCGGAAGCTGAGCCATTCATCGATGTTACCATCAAAAGTCTGCAGCTGTATTTGCGGGAGCCGAACGTGATCCATGGATGCATGCTGATTCGTGTCGGTTTGCCTAACCGACTGCTCCAAGACGGGAGCATCTTGCAACTCCCTTGCCTTATCCATCAGGGCAGATTTTACATCGTAGTAGCGATCTTCGAATTTCACGCGTTCCTTGGAAAAAGCCTCTTCACCTGCTTCGAAGTCATCATGGGATTCGATTTCATATATGGTTTCCCCGATTTTCTCCCATAGTTCATCTAACCGTTCAAGACGAACTGATACCTGGCTGGCAGTCGTATTTTCATCACAGCATTGAACGAACTTGACGATGTTGTTCAACGATGTTTGCAGTCCCTTAAGTTTCGTATGTAGCGCCCTCAGGGATGGAGCCTTTTTCACCGACGTTGCTGAACCCGTTGGCGGCATGGTTGTAGATATTCGCGTACACAGAACAGGGATTAACAGGTGTAGTATTCCAAAAAACTGACCTAGCCTTGGCTAGACATACACTGTGTCAGCTTACCTGGAAAACTGACAACGGCGACTGCAGATTATTTTAAATGAGTGTCTACACCCTTGTATGCACACGCAATTCCAGTGGTATTGGGTCCAGTATTCAACGGGATCTTGACGTCACTCAGTAGTATATACAATCGTGTGAGAAAATAGTATGTAGTATCGATATTTTCCTACTTCGGCTAGACATATACTGTCGCCTTACCTGGACAACATTTACCGGCACTGTGACCAGGTAAGCGAACATCAGCAAGCGCATAAAGCACATACAACAATCTCCAAAGTACAGATATCAGCCAGCGCATTGCGAAGGGAAAATTGCAATGTAGTATCCCAAAAAACACTAGACTTCGGCAGAACATATACTCTTGCCTCACCTGGACAAAAGAGTGTAGTAGCAATTGAAAATATCAACCGTGAAAATAGTTTTTACGGCGAATAACCAGGGCTCCAATCCAAAGAAGAATCACTCCACAATGTGTCGAAAGAGATAATTTATTTTTAATGCGCAGCATCAAAGGTCCAGCGATGGCCGGGCATATATCTAAAAGTAAATTTACCTGGGTAAACTGATTGAAGCACAGGCCCGGTTATCACGTCGCTTATCGTCGTTACAATATAGTCCAACTCCTTTAAAATAAAACAGCGTAACCACGTCCAACGCTGACCTCGCATGCATTCAGTACTGGTCATCAGCAAACATGCAGTTGCCTTTCGTGTCGAATAACCAATCACCAGCACGGCTCACGTGGCTCACGAACGTAGCAGAAAGTTACAACGATTGGTGTTAGAATCACAAAAGAAAATGTCCAGCGGCTGGACGTATACTAATGTTCCACTCACCTAACTGGCTGTAGAAAGACACTCCAGTGATTCTACCAATGTTGCAACTCCAAAACGTGTCGATGGTTCCACATGTCCATTGTCCAGCACTAGCGTCGGTGCTATGGTGAATTCACAATGGCGCGCAACTATCGTTTCCCTCAGGATGAATTGATGGCGGTGTTATAGAACAATGGGTCTCGTGGTTTAGAGATGGCTGCCTTCCAAGCGTGGTTCCCTCAAATCAAACCTTCGTCATGCAGTGTAACTCCAGCATCTGTCCTTTAAATCCTCCCGTGGTCTGGATCCGGTTCGAAGGACCAGCAATGTTGGGGATCCAGCTGACCTTCGACTAACCTTTAGTTTCCTTCGATATAGTGGACGATAATGCGTGAACCAGTTCCGTCCTGATCATGCCCTTGGCAACCAATCTGCCTGGAGTTCCGGAACCTTCACCACACGGCGATTAAAACATGCATGGACGGATTGCACTTAAACACATTTATTGACCTAACTTTAACATTTATTACGATCTAATTATAGTTAATACACATTAAAAAACGGCAGAGGTTCAACCTCTGTGCAACCGATAGCGATCGTGGGTTGTGAGCGACTGGCTCACTCGATCGCGGACGATCGAGATGATCTCCATCCCGATGATTCCCTCTTTCTCTCTCGTGCTAGACCGAGACGACCCGTGAGGTTATGTGGGTCATCAACTCCGACATCATTAGTCTCTTTCGCACCAGCGATCCATTGGCTGCGTACTTTAACCGTTCTGTGGGTATTAGGGTAGTCTTACAATCCAACAATGATAGATCACCATTAGTTTGTTATGGCTGTTTAGTTTAAGTGAAACACTTGGTTTCTGCATTTATTGTTTTGCCTTTCTCATATTGAAAGGCTTTGCAATCACTCTGAAAATCGTCAACATAATCCTGGCCCGGAGGACCGAGTGTCTTATGCCATTCGACTCAATTCGCCGAGATCGGAAAATGTCTGTGTGTATGTGTGTGTATATGTGTGCGTATGTGTGTATGTGTGTGTTGACTTAAGAACTACTACAAATCAATCCGAATCCACCACGAACCAGCAGGCAGCGCACAGTGCACAGTGGTCCAGAATGCAAATTTAGCAGGAATTTTGAAATTTTACTAAAACTAAACAACTTAGCCTCATTAAGCCTTTGGAGAAGTTTTCGTAGTTTGTGAGCCTCTTCTTTTTATTAAAAGAACAGTCAGTTACCAATATCAAAAAATTAACTTTTTAATCATTCCAGCTAGAGCCAAACGACTTTCAGCGAAGTTGCAGAACAACAAGTTTTGGTAAAGTTTGCTGAAGACATGTATGCTCTAGCTGTCATACTTTTCATTTTACAACGAATTTGAATTCCATGGTTAAGGTGTTTCTTAGAAAAACTGTTTTATTCAAATAACTTTTGCGGTATTGATTTAAAACAGAAGTAGTCTTCAGACAACTTTAAGATTGTTTTAAGGCGAATAATTTGGTTCATGGCACCACGTATCTAACTACAGTGAAGACTCGTTTTTATCAGCCCGTTGGTGAATTTTGGGCTGATAAAAGGGGACATTGATAAAATCGGAACATACATTTTTCTTTCTTTTAAAGAAACAGAAGCTCTTAAAATATTCTTCTTTAGTCCCTAAATATAGCCTCATAACCTTTCCTGATTATTTAGCTTAAACTCCCCTTAAGGGGGCCTGACAGCGCAAAATAAAAAAAAAATGAAACTTTTTCTTGCATATTTCGGATCTCTAAGATAAGAAAAATAAGCTCAAGAAAGGATTTACTCGAATTCAACTTCGTTAGTCTGCTAGAGCCCATCAAACTACCAACTATCAATTTTCATATGAAGCTGATAACATCGGGTCAAAAATTCGATAAAATCGGGGGTAGATAAAATCGGGGACTGATAAAATCGGGTCTTCACTGTATTATCGTTGAAAAGTTATGAGCACGTTTTCGCCAAAAATGGTTTTTTTTTTGGAATAACAATATAACTCAATAGGGCAAACAAAATATAATTCTTTTTCAACTATAAATAAGGTCATGATTAGAGTTATAATTGTTAAAATTCATAAAATTGAGTAAAAATAAACTATTTTTGATATATTAAGTGCTTGCATCTTTTGAACGATAGAAGCTAGAGTTTTGATATGTTCGTCTTAAAAAGCTTCAAAAAACATCAGAAGGATAAGTTGGAAAGAAATGAATACTGAAAAAGTTATATTAAAGAAATGATTTTTCATGAATTGATCCTTTGTAATATGTTTAAATTACTTTCACGGTGGACAAAATAAAAAATATAGTTTCGTTTTCATGATAATATATTGCACTTTATAATATTTTTCTATTATTTCAAATATTGGGTAGGGTGGTTCTAAAAATATTAAAATCAGGAAAATTACTTTTCAATGGTTCGAGGTAGGGTTGTGGTACCGGTTATACCGGTACCGAAAATCCCGAGAATACCGACCCATTTTTGGTACCGTAATACCGGTACTGAACAAAAGCCAGTACCGGTATTTTCGGTACTATACAATTTTTTATGACAAATATGTTAACTCTGCAGGGGATCTGATTCAAAATATCGGTCTGCAAGATAACTTTTATTTATATTAATTTGCCTTCTAGATAAATCGTTGAGATGACACATGGCGCGTAATAAGACTATGGTCTAAGTCATGTTTGTATTTGGTTTGCTCATAAACCTTCATCTATAAAAGAACGAACAGCGATTTAGTTGCTAGAATTTTGAACTTGGTGAACTGCTTCAAATGGGGCGATTTGTAATTATTGGTGATCAGAAAATTCAGCAAAACTCCATAGTTTACAGAAAACAAGGAGCCTTGATATGCATTAGAGAATAGTAGGCAAACGACATAAAGGTCGAAACTAATTTTCAGAAAAGCAAGAGAGGAAATGCGATTAACCTGCTCGGATTTACTGCCATTCTCGCTTTGATTTACTGTTGTTAATAGGGTTTCATACATTTACCATCTGTTCAAGTCGACGAAAGTCGCACCACTTAGCAGTTATTGGTTTCAAAGTGGCCTAGATTTTGAAATAAAAGAAGGTGCCCTATACGAAAAATATCTTCTGTGAAATGAGGGTTGCCATTCCGAAGCAATTAAAAACAATAAACATGTTTTTTGATCAGCACAAATCAATCATCTGAGAATAATATCATCAGTTTGAGCATTCAATTTCAGTTTGAAGCTTTTTTCGATTTTTTTCCCGAGAATACCGACCCATTTTTGGTACCGTAATACCGGTACTGAACAAAAGCCAGTACCGGTATTTTCGGTACTATACAATTTTTTATGACAAATATGTTAACTCTGCAGGGGATCTGATTCAAAATATCGGTCTGCAAGATAACTTTTATTTATATTAATTTGCCTTCTAGATAAATCGTTGAGATGACACATGGCGCGTAATAAGACTATGGTCTAAGTCATGTTTGTATTTGGTTTGCTCATAAACCTTCATCTATAAAAGAACGAACAGCGATTTAGTTGCTAGAATTTTGAACTTGGTGAACTGCTTCAAATGGGGCGATTTGTAATTATTGGTGATCAGAAAATTCAGCAAAACTCCATAGTTTACAGAAAACAAGGAGCCTTGATATGCATTAGAGAATAGTAGGCAAACGACATAAAGGTCGAAACTAATTTTCAGAAAAGCAAGAGAGGAAATGCGATTAACCTGCTCGGATTTACTGCCATTCTCGCTTTGATTTACTGTTGTTAATAGGGTTTCATACATTTACCATCTGTTCAAGTCGACGAAAGTCGCACCACTTAGCAGTTATTGGTTTCAAAGTGGCCTAGATTTTGAAATAAAAGAAGGTGCCCTATACGAAAAATATCTTCTGTGAAATGAGGGTTGCCATTCCGAAGCAATTAAAAACAATAAACATGTTTTTTGATCAGCACAAATCAATCATCTGAGAATAATATCATCAGTTTGAGCATTCAATTTCAGTTTGAAGCTTTTTTCGATTTTTTTTAAAAAATATTCGAGTACCGGTACTTTACCGGTACTACCGGTACTGAGGGCTTCAGTACCGTAGTACCGGTTCTCGCCAAAAAAGGTCGATACTGCGAACCCTAGTTCGAGATTGATTTTAGCTGTCTTCCAGAAAATTTAAGAAAATAAGAAGACCCTGAAACTCTGTCTTGTACTTTTCATTTTTCAGGAAATTTACCAAAAAAAATAAGAGGGTCTCTTAAAAAATGGTTTTCTTTGTATAACTTTTGCAGTTTTTATTTTCCATTAAGATCACTTTAGAAATACTTTCAAATATTGTGAAGGAGAACAATTTGTCTTTACATACCGAACCTCTAGTTTCTCTCTTTATAAAGTTATATATACTTTTTACTAAAAATAAACTATTTATTGAGTAAATATTGCAAGATATAAAAAATATCGCATTTGCTATTTTTTGGTGATCTTTACTACAAAGCATGCTATTTCATATAGCAGCAACGGTATTAAATGTTAATTGCCCTAATGGACGACAATGCTATTTGAAAAAGCTATATTTTTTATATAAAAATTCTTACAACTTTGAAACGAACAGAGTTTAGTAGTTGGTGTTTAAAAGCAAATTATGCGCCCTAAAATAATTTTTAAATTTTCCATAAGATACTTTAGTGTAAATTAAAAACTACAAAAGTTAATGAAATAAAACCTTTTTTTTAAGAAACAAACTAAAGCTTGCATTTGGATTTCTCGTGCAATGGAAAGTATAAAAGTTAGAGCTTGCATGTATTCAGCAAATTTGTCTAAAATATGTTGCTCTACAACTTCATCGAAGACAGTAAAGCTCTATCTCGAAGCGTTAAAAAGTTCAATTTTAAATATTGCTAAAATTAGAGTCACCCTTGCATCTGTTCAAACAAAAAGAAGGGCTTTGCAAAGTACAACAACTTCGCTAAACATATTCAATTTTATGCAAGATTGTGGGGAATATTCATACGAACAATTCCTCCAAGGACACCTTGTGAATATATTCGATGGTTTGGCCTCTAGTGAATTAAGTTCACGTTTTTGGCATTTCCTACCACTGCACAGTGGTCGCAATGATACCAAAACGTGCGTTTAATTCATTGTGCTCTTGGAGTTGATTTTAGTGATTTAATGTGCTAGGAACACTTTTTTTAAATGTAAGCCCCCATCTTTTGATATAAACTGAATTGTGATAAATCCACCTAAAAGTGAGATAGAAAATTTATTTCTGCTAACTTTCGAGATAGAGTCATGATGTCAATGACAAAGTTGTAGAAAATTTTACTACGAGAAAACTTGCTAAACATGCAAACTCTCTAAAATGTAATGGTGTTGAGATAAAGAGCGTTGTTCGTGGAAGGCACCCAAAATATAATTTTTTCATTATAACGTTTTTCTGAGATTTTTTCAATTCTTTAAATGTTCTAAGAAGTTGTTGGAATTGAGAAACTACAGATATTTATCAAAGACGCCAACATTTTTATTTGAAAATTTAAGAGTTATTGAATAAAGTAGTTTAAAAGTCCCGCCATTTTGAATGTCAATTACCAAAAGATGTGGAAATATGTGGAAGACATTTCGATTCTATGAGAAAGACAGTGAGAAGTACTACAAGAAAAAACCCTAGTCACAACAGGCATCAACTGGCCTATATGTAAAAATTATTTTCCAACAATGCATGTTTTGTATTTTGTAACAAAATAAGTACAACTTTTTCAACATAATTTTTTTTGGTGATTTTTTCTCTTCGCCAAATGTTCTAAAATATCATTGTAAATATCAAAACACACATATGAATCCAGAACTCTTAGCTTCTGTTATCTGAAACTTACGAATTATTCATTAATTGACACGATAACAAAGAACATTTAAAGAATTGAAAAAATCTCAGAAAAAAAGCTATAATGAAAAAATGATTTTTTGGGTGCCTTCCACGAACAACGCGCCTTATCTCAACACCATTACATTTTGGAGAGTTTGCATGTTTAGCAAGTTTTCTCGTAGTAAAATTTTCTACAACTTTGTCATTGACATCATGACCCTATCTCGAAAGTTAACAGAAATAAATATTCTATCTCACTTTTAGGTGGATTTATCACAATTCAGTTTATATCAAAAGAAGGGGGTTTACATTTCAAAAAAGTGTTCCCAACACACCAAATCACTAAAATCAACTCCTAAACGCACGTTTTGGTACCATTGCGACCACTGTGCACTGCTCAGTGGTCCAGAATGTGAATTTAGCAGGAATTTTAAATTCCCATATAAACTGGAACCCCATCGAATATATTCACAAGGTGTCTTTGGAGGAATTGCTCGTATGAATATTCCCCACAATCTGATAAAAATTAAATTGAGGAATGGCTTACTATGATTAAACTAGAAACATTCACTTTTTTTATTGACGAGGTAGAAAGTAAGTGTCTTCGACAAAGTTTTAGAAATGCTCGAAATGAAGAATTTTGTTGAACAACTTAAACTTGTATGACTTAAGGTTATCGATTCATAAAGCGTTTTCTAAGGCAATCCCCTTAAATTTACGTGAAACGATGCTCCAGACACATGTTGAGGTATTAAAATCACATAATATTGTTGAAGACTGCATGTAAAAATTTAACCTGAAATCGGCAGCGCGGCGCACATTTATTGTAAAATTACTCATTCGTTTTAGAGTTATTGAAGAATTTTATTTTTTTTACACCAACTTCAACTGCGCATAAGAGAGAAAGGTGCAAACCAAAATGGACGAGCAGGTACTCTTTTCAATGTCCAGCCTACGCAAAATAAAGGTAAAAAGGTTTGATGTGTGGCACTCTAGAACCCTATGAATACGGTAAGCCTACTTTGTAACGTTTTTTTTTCACTTTTTCCATGTAAAAATAAACGAAAATTTTTTTTTTCAATTTTTTTTCGTAAAATTTTGTAATTAATGATAAAAAATGTTAAAATCTTCAATAACTTTGAAATGAATGAGTATTTTACTTACAGTCTTCAACAATATTATGTGGTTTAATGCCTACACATTTGTTTGGAATATAGTTTGCACGAAAAGTCACAGTGGAAAGTTATATTAAAAAATCCTGTTTTAATCCACCTAGCGGTGCAATTGTGCCTTTCTCATTTCTCTAAACTGTGGCACGGAGGCTGTTTATGTTCAACATAATTGTGGAAATGTCCATTACATTCTCAGTACACTTTGCACTTATACACAATGGCTTGCCAGCCACGAACTTGATGAGCTACGTGTCGACGGTGAAACACTTGAAACAAAAAAATATCATACTTCATTAGCCTAATCATCATTAGATCAATGTTATCTGCTTGCTAACTCATTTTGTCATGCGGGGGTGGGTGTGTGAGGAGGGCGAAAGTCCCATGAACGAACGACTCCCCAGCTTAAATTGGTATGCTTTGTGATATAGTGGTGGTTTAAAGATGATGGGGTTGAAAGGGAGGGGTATGAGGGCTGGATGGGGTGGTTGTCTGAGAGGTGATTTAAGGAGATTTTTAAGGGCGGGGAGTGAACAGTAGAGGGGGGTGTAACCCCTCTTCGTCAACCATCAACTACGCCCCTGTTAAAATCCAGAAACCTTATGCGAGTCAAAAAAAAATTTGGCCGGCCGGGTTTAGGTTGACGTTTTTCAGAGTGATTGCGTAACCTTTCTATACGAGAAAGGCAAAACTAAATTTAGGGGTGTTACCATAGCAAACGTCTTATAAATCGATAACTCTAAGTCCTACAAATTCAAGTTGTTCAAAAAAAATCTTCACTACGAGCATTTTTAAAACTTTGTCGAAGGCACCAACATTCTACCTTGCCTGTACAAAAAGTTAATTTTTTTTAGCTTGATCGTAGTAATAAATAAATTAAGTGATAAAAATTAAAATTAGGCATTAATTTTAATTTTTATCAGGTTGTGGGGAATATTCATACGAACAGTTCGTCCAAAGATACCCTGTGAATATATTCGATGGTTTGGTCTCTGGTGAATTAGGTTCACGTTTTTGGGGTTTCCGACCACTATGTAGCGGTGACTTTTGATGACATCTCGATAACAAACATTTACCAGATTTGTTGAGCTGAGTCGTTTGGTTCACAAGACTAGGTCCAGGCTTCTGAAAAAATCTTCAAAGTTTGAGGGTTTCTGTACTTTTCTTTTAAAATAAACGTTAAAAAATCAAACCCCGCCCCTTGAGAATTTTCTGCGCACAGGCCTGATCTGAAGGAACCTACGAAATAATCGAGATAGAGAAAAATATGGAGATAGAGAAAGTTAACTGTATTTCTTGTGTGAAGTTGAGCTATCTGATTGAATGGGAGTGTCACCCCTGTGGACATATTCAAAACAATATATAAATCATAAAACTGCCTGAAACATCAGTCGTCAGCTAAGTATCACATCATTATACGTTTCATCTTTAGGGCACACGAACTTGATGTCGGCTACATACGTACAAAGCATTGCATATTGCTACATTCTGATGTCATGAATCTTCCACGCCGGGTAAAAAAGCAAATAAAATAACACCAACAACAGCCTGATGTAACAGCGCATCCCAAGCACACCATGCGCTGTCATTCGGTGCCAAAACCGGTGAATTGGCAAACATTTTTCCGCCTGTGCTACGTCGATAAACGAATGCGAACTATTTTGCTAGCACTTGGCGGCAAACGCGTTTTAAACGTTTTTTGTCGCCTGGTGGAGCAGCCGTCCTCCTCCCCGGGGGTTGATGAATCCCTTAAACTGATCCCTAAACGTAGGTAAATTTACTGTATGTATTTAAGCGGTCTTCCGTGCTGTATCCCTCTCCCGATCGAACGACGAAGCAGCAAAGTGCGCAAAGTTTATTTTGAAAAGTAAAATCTAAATTGGCAGGATTTCCTTCTTGCATAATGTTTATTTTCGAGCTACGATCGCTCTCGGATAGCCGTGTGCATCGATCAACGTTAAATGTAACTGTTTTTATTGCAATCGATTTCGCTGCAATGTCTGTGGCGAAGCGCCATTTACGGGGAAAAAAAACTATCGAACTGTTTCAGTTCCGTTCATTCGAAACCAAGCAAAAACAATCCTGTCTGATTCGAAACTTTTACTTTAAACCACATCCATCATCAAAATGCGGAATATGTTATTGTTTTTTTTTGTTTCGGTTATAGAAGTCTTGGATTAGAAAAAAAATCTTTAGAAAAATTTCTAACCCTATGTGCGAGGTTGGGAACCGAACCCAGATGAGCTGCGCCCAAGGCAATCGATTTACCAACTACGCTATGCTAGCCCCATGTTATTGATTCCTAGAGTAATTGAATCGTTTTTCGATAGCTCCGTGCACCTATTTTTGAAGTTTTAATACTCGCATCAATTTGTAAATTTACCACAACCTATCCGGTAGTCAGTATAATACCAGAAGCAACTGTTTTGGAGCGTAAAATTCAAGTACATCAAAATGAAAAATATTAGTTTCATTGCCGGGAAAATTGAAATCGATTACACCGCCCAAACCCAACAGACTACCGTCCTTATACGCTTCCGAGCCGTGAGAAACTGAGGACTGGTAAGGGGGTGGCGATCTCCGTGGAAACCTACAAACGGGTTGCATGCCGGCCGCCCCGGGTAGATTTGTCTGTTAGTCAGGTGGGTGTTCGTTCGTTCGTTCGTGTATGAATCGAGTAAGCGAAAGATAGAGTGCCATACATTTCAAAGTCGATCGAGAAGGAAAATAAACTATTGCACAAGTTCAACTGGTGCTAGCTGCCACTGGTTTTGCCGGCAGTGCTTTTCGCTATCCCTAAGTAATAAGACGAAATGGGCGTCGGCGGGATCAAAAATTTACTACGTGACAGAAGCTAGTTAAACGGGGGAATTTACGAGTCTCCACCAGAACAGAGTGAACCGACGTTGGTGGAGCTAATTTTGAACACCGGCAGTGGCAGACGGTTCGTGGCATCGCAGCGTAAAATTACATCCTGTTCGGTTGGGTATGCAATCCTGGTAGGTACCTAATAAAATTATTTTATCGGACACCCCGAGTCATATTTTATCAGTATGGCAACAAAAACACCTTGATGCACCTTCGACACGATGCAACTCAAGCACCTGCTAGGAACACGTTTAAATATCCAAAAGGCATGTTTCAGATTTTTTGCTGCTTTCGCAGTATCATTTTCGAACACCTGCCCTCATCTACCGTTTGAAGTACAGGTTCACCCTCTGGAACTTTATATCAAACCGTTATCAAACTCAGGTATCAATACGAAGAGGTAAAAAAAATATCTTCTCGTTATTCACGCTTTAATTGACCGCTACTGGCACCGCTTAAAATATTGAGATGTTGTTTTTTTCGCAGCGCACCCGTAATACGGCCATCACTCAATTAAAAAACCGGAACAGCCCCTTAGCTAGAGGACGGAAGACAACGAAAAATGAAAACACCAGAATCACAAATTACACTTTGCTGGTAGTAATTTAAATTTGTTGTCAAGCGAACATGATGCTCTAAAATGGCATAATTAAAACCTAACGGTCGCGCGGACTAAATTGCAAAGACGGGGCCATCTGCTGGCCCAAATTGCGATGTGCTTTCTACGGGACTTTTGCTTTTCGACATTCGCTTTCTTGGCCGGATTTTTTTTTGTACCTCGGGTGGCTTGAGTCATCCGAGAATGCAGACACTGAGAATGATGCGGTTGGGATGAGTTGGGGTTTAGGGAGATCGTTTCATGTTTCATCTCAGCCGTTAGTGCAGTTTTTTGCAAATGATTTTTTGTCTTGAAATGCCTCTAACTCAAAAAGTGTGCTTTTAATTTAATAATTAAACCGCTTCGTAATTCTATTTAGAATCCAATATCTTGGATTTCTGCAAGTGGATAATAGTGGATCTAAAATCTGCACACATAGTTTGTTTTTTTATTTTATTTTAAAGTATGATTCTAAATGCTAATTAGTTATGGAGAGGCTCTTGAATCTAGATTCGCCATTTTGTGTTTAAAAATTTGTGAGAACTCCAATTTATGGTCTTAAATGCACCAATCTCAACTTTAGAACGCTGCCCGTATTGAATGTTTTCCGATAATAATTGTAAAGCAAGCTTCGTCAAACTTTCCAAGCCGTCTTAAAATTTTTCCTATAGTTGTTCAAACGAGCAAATCAACCAATTGTTTATTGTTTGTTGATCCAGTTTACAACTGGTATTACAGCTTTCTATTTTCAGTTAAAGTATAGTAGCTGTTATTTTGAATATTTCCGTTCCCGTTCTCTTTGTGATGTGCAACATTGATACTAGGTAAAAATAATGGTTTAGCTTAGAAAGTCATCTACTTATGATAAGTTCACTTTAAATATCATATTGAAATACGCAAGAATATGGTATTAGTTACGTTTGTACCATGTCGAAATTTCTTCTAAGTTTTTCCTAACAGTATTCTCGTAGTCAGATTATGGGTGACCTATTCAAATGATAACCAAATACGTTGTAAATTCTTTGACAACATTATGTACATATAAAAGTCAAATCTTCCCGTGCCAGTTCTGTAATCAATCGGAACGCTACGGACGACCAGCACCGCTTAACCACGTAAAGAATGCTGTTATACTGAAAGCTCCATTTACAAACATTTTTTACGTAATATTCGATTTACGAAACTCTTTTACGAACTAAATTCGAAATAACAAACTATTTTTTAAGAACTAAGTTCGTAAAAAAAAGTTTGAATACAAACAGCACCGTGTGATTTTGCACACAATTTAAAATATTCTAAGTTGACTATTACCACTAAAAGTTGGATATTTTTTAAATGGAGTTAACGAGAAGAAAATCAAAATTTTAGGCGGTTTCCGGTTTAGAACACTTTTTTATGAACTCAACAAAATGGGTATTTTCGGAATGGAATTGACGACGATATGACGGAAATTGATAATTAGACCATTTTGAAATCCAAAATTAATCATAAAATTTCAGTGCAAAATTTAAAAAAATGTCTTTGAATCTTTGAGGAAACAAAAATAAGCCCAAGAAAGCATTTCTGTACTCGAATTTTAACTGGATCGGACGGCGCCGGTGGTAGAGTGGTAAGCGAGACCTCCACCCATCCCAGTTGGTCTAGGTTTAATCCCAGCCGAAGTTCTTGAGATTTTGCTGATGTGAAAAAATCTTTGGTGACGTCTTCCTTCGGAAGGGAAGTAAAACCGTTAGTCCCCGGTCCATGAGTTAATGGGTCGACATCTAGTTACTAATAAATATACTCCTCCCGTGATACTTGTGGAGTGCGCAGTAGTATATACAACCTCTAGCAAAAGCAAGTATCGGACTAACATTCCTTTCCTTTCCTTCCACGATCTAAGTCCGGGTCTGGACGGCGCCAGTATTGATCAACGAACACTTTAGGATTACCAGGATTTGCACATTGAAAGATGTTTCGCTACTCCCAAGCGTAACTATCTACTGATTCGAAGTGCAGCTTCAGCTAGTCCAGATCTATAACGGAATAGCAGCCAGGGGTGGTCGAACAAGCTCAAGCTCAAGCTCGAATTTTAATTGGCTCATTTGATAGAGCCCATCGGTTGGGTAGACAAAATCGGGGGTCTTAACTGTATGCCA
This sequence comes from Topomyia yanbarensis, assembly GCF_030247195.1. Classification (NCBI taxonomy): domain Eukaryota; kingdom Metazoa; phylum Arthropoda; class Insecta; order Diptera; family Culicidae; genus Topomyia; species Topomyia yanbarensis. The sequence continues at coordinate 336,446,216 of NC_080672.1, read as the reverse complement.
ACAATACTCGTTTAAACAAACAAAATGGAGATTTTCGGAAGAAAGTTAATGAGTGAATGGCAGAAATCGATGTATTGAACTTCCGGTAGAGTAACATTATTTATGTAATTAGTTACATGTTAGCATTATTAGTATTTTTGGAATGGTATGCAAGGATTAGTGTCAGAAAACGATTTTTGATGCATTCTTACAATCTTTAATGGCGCCATATGGTATAGAAGTTACGGATACTGTTTGAGATTTGAACAAATTTGTTCAACCGGAAGTCGCCATCTTGAATGTCAAACTCACGGCACTCATCGATTTTTGCAATCTACTTGTTACTCCCGTTCCAAAAATACTCATATTGAGATCTGCATAGGGTGGTTCGCTATTTACCGATAAGTTGAATAATATTGATATTCGATTGCTAGTCAGAATTTTGTTTTTCGAACTGTAGTTACCAATATTAGTATTTTTATCAAACAACGTTACTACTAGCTGTGTATTGAATAATAATTATCTGCTTTTGGGGAATATGGCGTGCAGAAATATGAGTATGTTTGTATATTTATTCGGATAATTTAACTAAAAATATTGAATTTGGCTTTAAATAATTTTTTCCCTCGATATCCCTCGCGAATTTTCTTTAAAATGGTCTTCAGACTATTCAGTTTCACATAAACTATGCTTTAGCTGCGCAAGTCTGCGCCTAGAATGCCTAGAGAATCTAAGATGTTATATATGTTTGGCAAGATAATACAAGACAAAAAAAATTATTTTGCTTTTTAAAATTAAATTAGATCTTAATTATTATTTCAAAAATTAATAGCTTGATTATTATTTAGAAATTATATAGCCCAATTATTTATTTCTTTTCGATCGGATCATTACAACTTGAATTATATTAATTTTTTGGACGCTACTTTTTGAAGCACAGGTCGGTACGGAATATTCGATATACGAGGCAAACGGCTCACTCCACTTCGTACCACAACGATTCTCGAATACGGATTTTTTGAGAAAGCCCAAGTTTAAATTTTCAAATAAATTTGAAATCATGAACTGCTGCTCCTTTTTAAAATAAATGGTACCCTCACGAGGGTATTTTATGCATGCAAAAAAAAATATTTTTACGGTGGGCAAACTCTTAGTATTCATTAAAACTACTTTTAGGAAAAAAAAATCACAATTAATTTAAAATTTTGTCGTTAACTTGCTATTAAAGTCACGAACAACATTCCAAAATTGAAGATTGGTCTGTGAGTTGGTTCACGAGATATCGTGCTCACTGGAAACGATATCAAATATTGGCGTTCAAGCACAAAAGCTGTATTTTCAAGAATTGTCAATGAAAAATCGTAATTTTTTTACAAGAACATCAAAACGTGTACTATTTGATGCTTTAAAAAAATGATAGACCAAAAATAATGATAATTAGATGCGAATGATTGGTGTAATAAGAAAAGCCATATCATACTGTTAGGTAGATATAATCACTTTTTACATTTCTTATAAATGAAATGTATAGAATTCGCTCAAACTTTCAAGATTGTTTCGGAGGCCCGGAGGGCCGAGTTTTATATACCAATCGACTCAGCTCGACGATTTGGGACAATGGCTGTGTGTGTGTGTGTAACGGACAAATTCTCATTCGTGTATTTCAGCAATGGCTAAACCGATCTTATCAAAACCAATTTTAAATGAAAGAACTAAAAACAGTAAGAACGCTATTAATTTGTTTTTGATTCTGATGTTTAGTTTCCAAGATATGAATGCTTGAATGTGCAAAAAATGGCGCTTTTTGCAGTTTTTTTTTAAATTACCTGCCGAAATTAGACTGCCGACAACATAGATTAACAATTTATATATTTTTCGATAGCTATAACGAATACCTTTCGAATAAGCTATAGATTGTTGAAATCGGACTATTATCAAAAGAGATATTTACCATTAAATACGGACGAAATTTTTTTATCATTTCCCATTGCCAGAATTATGACCAAAAACAGGTAATCTATTATTAACGCCAAAACGGCTAATTTTAGGTGAATAATATCTTCGGAGAATTTAATGGAAGTAATATGCTCTTTCTTTTGGTATTGTGCTTTTGCTGATTAATCCCCTTAAGAGTGAGATATTTTCATGAATTTTCTTGGAAGTCATTGTATTGAAATAATGCCTTCAGCAAATTTGTAGCTCTTACTCTTGCGAATAACTTTACTGAAGACATCAAATATATATTTCAAATACTTTAAAAGTTATGGCTTGTTGTTTGTGGATTTCCCTTTGTCGCCTATTTATTGTTCAATATAGTAATAATCCATTTAAATGAGCCAAATATTATTTCGATAAAACGAATTTCGTATTTCATTTTTCTATCTACAATCGCTAGAATAACCACCGAACAATTCCAAGTTGTCAAGATGGAACTTGATCACTTATCGGTGCAAAAATTTTCATTTGCGCGAAGCTTCTGACTTATAACCATTGGATCGATCTGAAACATATCTCGGAAAATGAAAAGCTAAATGAATAACTCCAAGCAGTGGTGTAGCCAAGAGGATGCTTTGAAGTTTATACAACACCTCCCCCCCCCCCCCTCACTCAAAAAAAATTGGATTGAAGTTAAAAATTTATTGATGCAGACTGATTTAATTCAATATTGCAATGATAACTATCTGATCAGTACATTGATAAACTATTGTTTGAAACATCATGAGGACCTTTTAAAAAGTGGGAATGCGATTCTGATCTGTAACTGATCTATTGGTCTTGATCTCACAGTTGTCTAATAACATCAATATCAAATACTTGCCTAAAAACATTCCAATAGAAACTCATTCCAGGGTTCTGAAATCAATCATAATCATAATTTCCTATATGGGGTGGGCGTAGCTTAGTGGGTAAATCGATTGCCTTGTATGCAGCGCACCTGGGTTCGAGTCCCGACCCCGCACATAGGATTAGAAATTTTTCCTAAGAGATTTTTCTAACCCGAAGAGGCGAATGACCTTAAGGTTAAAACCTCTATAATCGAAATAAAAAAAAAATAATTTCCTATCATATTGAGTTCAGTTTTTAAGGTGTGTTTTGTAATATGGATTAGGGTCTTTTTTAATAGGAAGCGAAACTGGAATTGTTTTAATGTCTATGAAACTTAGATCTGCTCACCAAAAAATTGCATAACTTCCAACATTTGCTGAAAATGTTTTTATTTTGGGAATGCGTCGAGTTGAGACGAAAACATTATAATATTCATAACGAGAAAACCACCTTCCAAAAGTAGGAGAATTTATGAAAAATGGCGTTTTTCGTTTCCCCAATTTCACAGGTTTAGTATCTTCGATGAATTTTACAAACGTTAAACAGCACATCATTTGATAAAATAATTTTTGGCGTTATATCCCCCAAAAAGTATTTATGGCGAATTTACTCTTCAAACAAATTTAGTTCCAGACTTAATGTCTTCAGAAAAATTTTGGGGAGTGCTATTACAAACCACTTTGTTGAAGACATGAAGGATCCATGTGTTCAAGATATTAACATATTTTAGGCTATTTCTATTCAATTTTATATTAAATTATTATGAGATTAATTCCTATGATAAATCTCTTCTACTGTTTATAAACGATAAAATTTAGAAGTTATCCAATGGGAGAGTATGTGAAGTTCACAATAGAAAGTTATTTTAGAAAAATAACTAGATGAAGGAACACTTCGTAAATATCATTTTATAACTCGATATACTCCATGTACGTAGTATTTTTGCCAACAATAAAGTTGTTTTAAATGAAAGTCTCAACAAATTCGCTGAAGACAGGAACTCTTACAATTTTTGGAAAAACTGATTCTCCATAATTTTAAAACTTCAAAGATGGCGGTTTCGTAAATAAGTAGAAACAAAGTTATTCTACACTCGTCCACAAGAAACTTCTTCGAATACTGCCTATCTATTATAATACATTGAAGACCCGATTTGATCAGCCCTCAATTTTATCAGCCTCATATGAAAATATGTTTGATGGGCTCTTGCAGACAAAAAAGGCTGAATTTGAGTAAATCCTTTCTTGACCATATTTTCCTTATCTTAAAGATGCAAATATGCAAAAATGAAAAAATCAATTTTTTTAAATTTTTGCGCTGGAAGACTATATTAAATAATCAGAAATAGGTATTACACTACATCAAGGGAAGGAAGGAATATTTTAACAAATGACAGAAATACCTACCAACCAATTTCCCGTGATCCATGATTATATAAATTTGGACCTTTTTCTTGAAATAGTAGAATTTTGCATGGATTATAGTTATTTCAAATACAACAACCAACACTAACAACAAGTTTTCGGTACAACTATGGGCAATCCTCTATCGCCAATCTTAGCTGAACTAATTATGGAAAATCTTCTTAATTCAGTCATCCGGTTACTAGACTTCAAACCACCATTTCTCAAAAAAATTGTCCAGTTCACCTCTGAATAGGAAACAAACAAACGATTACCGATCATGGATATGATGATCGTTCGGCAAGATGATCAACAAATAAAAACGGAATGGTACATGAAACCCATCGCCAGCGGTAGGTTTCTAAATTATCATTATAATCATCCACGACATCCAAAGCTAAATGTGGCTAAAAGCTATGTTAGCCGTGTAAACCGGTTGTCGATCAACCTAAACACATCACAAAAAGCTGTAATAATTGAACAACAACTAAGCCTTATCGACTACCCTAAGAGTCTACGCCGCAGACTCATAAATCGCATGAATGAACACAGCGTTACATCAGCAAACCAACCATCCGATATTCCGCAGCATACCCATTGTTCTATTGCATACATACCACAGCTGATAAGCAAAATCGATAAACACCTGAAAAAAGAATAACCGAACATACGACTAGAAACATACAACATCAACACAGTAGGACATTTATTCTCCAAAATCAAAGACACCATCTCCGAGGAAAACCAATACAACGTCATCATACCCTGTTCAAATTGCAACGTATGCTACTCAGGAATGACAACAAACCGGTTAAAAACAAGAATCAACGGACACAAAAAAACTCTACAATGTGTGGGACAAACTTCTTTCTCAAGGCACCAGCAACACCGATCCACAAATCATAACACTAAGAGAACGGACAGCACTTATGGACCACAGCATAGCATTTGATCACAGGCTCGATTTAAAACGAAGTAATATTGTAGACAGACACAACAGAAAACAGTCACTAGCATATCTTGAAGTTTGCCACATTATGTTCGCCGAAAATAGCATAAACAAACGAACCGACACACGGGGACTAAGTACTATATACGCAAGAATTATGCACACATTAAAAAACTTAAATCAACACAAACACAATCCCGATAGACAAGAAAATGACAACCCGAGAAATGTCATAGTTGCTATAGAAACTTGAAACACAAACACCAATGTGACAGAACTAGCAGAAAGAGATTAGGCAAACAGATAGACAGGAAATTTTTCAAACCGTACCAGCAGACTAGTAATTCGATGCAAAAAGAGAAAATACAATCGACCGCAAAAATATCGACACACTCGCAAATTTTTCAAACGCCCTTACATTTTTATCAAGACGATTTGATACACACACACTTAACTTAACTTGAGATACACACACACACTTAACAACAAAACGAAATAGCCTCTGTAAGTCTAACACACAGTAAACTCTCCCTAACGCAAACTGAAACAAAAACTGAAAATTATATTAAAATGAAATTAGTTTTAGATTCCTTGAAAAAGGTGGAATAAACCACCGAAACGTCGCAGTTGAAGCGATACATCGTTTTTGCTGCTACCATAGACTGTATAGCCGAAAAACTCCCATTCATATGTTCCTAATAAGATTATGTAAATTATAAAGCATTTGAAAAAATTTAATAGAAGTGACGGAAGGTTATCGAAAAGTTTCGTGAAAAAGAAAATTCCAGTAATGATAATGATTTTCCCTAACGGGTTGCGAGAGTTTTTTATTTGTTCTTTGGCATTAGGATTAGGGATAATAATTCAGATCAAAGATACTACTGGGAAGTCATTTTTAGAAAAAGTCTATATCGAAGTAAACTAGCACGCATGTACTTCAGAGGCAGCGAGATATCAAGAGCTGAAATTTCAGTGCTTAGTTCTCAGCCACGTTGGGAATTTGAGTATACGCTATTGAGTATGAAATTAAAATCCATTCGAAAATTTGTTTTTCGAATTTTTTGACTTAGCACAACATATATAAGCCTTTTAGGAAATTATATGTTAAAATTGTTGTTATTAACGGAGCATTAGCAATAATTCGTTTGTATTTCTATTTCCGCTTTTCAATTAAATTATTCGATATTTGCATTACATATATTTATGACAGGAATGGAACCACTGTGCGCCTGATTGACACTAGCTCCAAAACATGAAAACACTATTTTTTATTTCTGAGTAAATCCTGCGTGATGTGATTAGGCTGGTGAGAATTAATGAAGTCAAAACTTGGTTTGGCTTTGCAAGCCAATGCAATGTGCACTATGATGTATTTCTCCCTAGTGTTTTCGTTTTTTGGAGATTAGTCCTGTCACTGTATTAGAGTCGGATTCTGATGAGACTAAGTCGAAACGAAAATTCCATAACTCATTTAGTTATTGGTATTTTTCCCCATTTGCGCAAATGTGGTTTTAAACGATTTTCTGCTTAGTGGAGAAAAATAGTCTTTACCTAAATTTTTCTCCACTAACGAAAAAATCAGCAAAGAGTTTGATTCCAAGAGCGTCCCGGCCTTGAAGTTACATTACTGGTATGCCGCTTACATTTTAATATAGAGGTCCGTCTCAAAATGTAGGCGTTTCAGGTGGTATACATATATCCAAATTTTGAGCCAAAAATGTATCCCATCGTTTTGAAAAGCTCTCATCTAAAGGGTGTACGGAATCAATTTGCAGCGCTAGAATTGATTCGTCAAAATTCGCTTTCAAATTTTGAGGAAATGAAAAAAAAAAACATAGTTTTAAACATTTTTCAGGCTTGTTTTATTCAATGCACGTAACTTTCTCATAACACAGTTTAAGTCTTGTACAACTTTTGGACCAATTTGTTTTTGTGTAGAAATTAGTTTTTCCTCATTTCTGCTTCTGTTTTCATTTCATTAGGATGCTTTCGGGATGCCTGTCTGCCCAGCAATTTTCAATTGGCGGTAATTCCGCAACATTTGGATTATTAAGATCCTTTGGCGCAAAATTTACCTTCTTAGTCTTATACCACCCCAGAACATCTTTCAAGTAGTGGCACGAGGCCTAATCCGGCCAGAAAACCTTTGGACCATCGGAAGGTCTCAGAAGTGAAATACGCCTTCCCATTGACTATTCTGGTTGTCACGAATGAAGCGCTTCCATTTCCACACGAGCAAATTGCTTGCCAAATCATGTATTTCTTGCAAACCTAGAAATCTTCTGCTTTCTAACTTTCTTAGGAACGTCCTCGTCAGCAGCTGAGAGAAGAGCTACCGTACTCGCAATTTTTCCACTGTATTCTGACATTCATGATAAGTGATGCAATTTTATTCCATGCACCATTCACATTGGGTTGTGCCATTTTCGATTTTTTCATGATGGTTACAGTAAATGTTCGTCTTCACACAATAAAATGAGTTGGAGAAATCCCTTACATGTTCTGGTTCTCGGTGTAATATAATGTGTAACTTTGGTCCCTCGATATGCCACTCGCTTACTTCACGCAGTTTTTGGCCTGGGCCGTAGCGTGGGTCTTACCCCTTCAGCGTTTACTTTGCCTCATTTCCAGTTCGAGTTTAGAACAATAATTTAGTGTATACAAAGAAACTTATTATGAGTCACCAAATTTATAAAGCAAAACATGATTTCAGCACTCTCCTTAGGCTGGCGTCCTTGGCGATTGCCAGCGAAATAAAACTGTTCAAGGTTGCGGCATTTATCAATTCTAGCAAAATTGTCAGCGAATATATGTTAAGTGAATGTAAGACAATCCATTCAATAAGTAATGTATATTACGATGTTCCTGAAAAATAACTTCAGGTTTAAAGAATGAACAATTGAACATTGACAACTAAATCAAAAAGAAGTTGCATAACATTCCACTGCACCAACTGGATGAGCAAGACATTCATTCGATATAAAAATGTTTATTCCTGATTTAGGAAGTCCAGTAGTATCGGTAGCATGCAGTTCAGTGTCTCCTAGTTTATAGATAATCACATAAGGAGTTTTGCTGACTTAACCCATTCCCCACGAGAGACAACCGGAAAAGTAACATTTTTTTCACAGCACTTTTATGATTACGAAGTGATAGTTGAACGAATTGTGATGTGTTATACATAAATATTAGATTCGTAAAATCAGTTGCCACTAGATGTTTGAAGGCAACGGCGGAGCTAGTATACTGAAGAGACAATTTTTAGAAACTTTGACCTGGTTGGTGGATTGTTGATTACGGTGCATATCATTGAATTTTATTTACCAGTCCAAATTAGAGATGGTCGAAACGATTCAGTACGTAGCTCAGCTGTCCGATTCACTCGAGAAAAAAAGAATCGACTCTTGATCAATTCAGTGATTCATTTGTGAATATTAAAGATTATTTGTTTGATTTTGATCTGGAATAGTTAGTTTGGTTTCATATATACAAATAAGTATGCATGCGTTCATTGCGCTAATTTATTTTTATATGATTCATGTCTACAGCTTACTCACTCCTTTTGCTAGCGTCTTTTAATGATCATCGTGCTTCATTAGTTCAGTGCAGCGCATTCATTCAGTTATTTTCGGTTCAAAATCAATTGCAGCTTCAAATAGAATTTGGTTTCAGCGCTGGCTCTGAGCGGGATTATCGAGCAAAAAAGCATTAGACAAGCATTACTCAGTTCACTTATGCTCTAAAATTTAAAAGTTGCCACATTCTGTCTTCATCTATAACAAATAAATGCTTTTACTTGTGAATTAATTTATATTTCCTCTAAACTGAAGTCAATCGATTCTGTGTAAAACTTCAGTAAGGTTGGAAGTCAATGAATGAAGGAGACGTTGAAATAGAATGCTGGTTTCGGTAAATGCACGCATAAATAAATAATAATACAAAAAATATTCCGTACTTAATGTTGTAATTATACGTAATTTTGTAAAAAAAAATCGTCGTTCACTCACTCTTTTTCAAGAATCGATTTCTCCTTTTACACGCTCTTTTTGATATTTTCTATCGGTTTTACCATTTGTTATCAGTAGTATCCTGCCATTCATCGAGAAAGATAGGTGTTCACATTTTTGCTTTACTATTTTCTGAGTAGTCTTCCTTTTTCTTATATTTACCGTAATTCATATCTCTTCTAACGCACTCTCAAAGTTTTCAAGATTCGTCTTCGAATACTTCTACTTCCTGTTGCAAATTATACAAATTGAAGTATTCTAAAAATGTCGAAAGCACTGATGAAAAATTATTCAGCCAAGGCGGATATCTCGAAAGTTTGCCCAGATAAGCTCAGTTTTGCAATAGCATATCTAAATTAATCAAATGTCTTAACTGTTGACAAGTATTTCATAAAGGACTGTCGCGTATATATGCTCGCCCACAAAGTTGAGATCGGCGACGTGCTGACCGATTTGAGTTTGCCAGGCGTAGATCGATCGACTGAAGCTCGGGTTCTGGTTTAGACCCAGTTTATCCTGTGAGCGAAGATTTTCAATGACAAAGGCTTGGTGTTGTAAGCGTGCAGAGAATCTTTCGAATGATTCTTGCATTCGGAATATTGAAAAACCTGCCTACTTCGGGGAGTGACCACATAAACTATTTCCATTCCCCGCGAATAAACAGTGCCCGTAGAATATGAAATGTTAAAAGACGCTCTAAGCACCGTTTAGTAGAAGAACTGAAGGAAGGTACACCATTCACCACGACAAACCATGCTCTGTTGGCTCTGGAAGAGTGCGACTCTGACATTCCCTTGCGGGGACACCTGTTACTGAACCTAAAAACTATAGATAGGTAAGATTTTTTTAAACAAAGTCTAAGCAAACAGCATCTAATCTTAGAAATTCGAAGCCAACGAGGAGTTTCCAGCGCACCCAGGAACACCAAAAATCACAAGTGGCTCAACATTTCAACGAAAGATTCAACTTAATGCTGGAGTGGGTGTGCTGAGCTAATAATTCAAATTTTTTGTCTTTTGACTTAAGTGCCAATACCTTATTTAGGACTGGTGGTATCCAACGGGGAAAAATGATCGGAAATGGTGAGTGAAGCTAAGCAATCATGTGAAAAAATACCCCCCAGAGGCGAGACTCGAACTCGCAACCTTTGAGACTCCGGCCCAATGCACTAACCCTTATGCTATCCCTGGGTATGGCGACATCCCGGAAAGAACATATGATTATCCCACTGGCGACGGTGATCGTACCCTGCCTGCAAAGCGAGAATCACACACAACGGCAGCTGATCACCCCAACACATTTGATCTATTTAATTTTATCTATTTAATTTGATCTATTTAAATGCTGAGGTTGAACGCCGGGATCTTTACGTTGTTGAGGTGATCTCAATTTTCACGGTAGGGTATGGAGCTGTTTTCTTCATTTTTTATTACGATTATAGAACTTTGGGTTCGTTCTCCCCTTTTCTGGTTAGAAAAAATGACTGTAAATATCTTTAACCCTGTATGCCGGGATGGGAATCGAACCCAGCTGAGCTACGTACAAGGCAATCGATTTACCAACTACGCTATGCTTGCCTCCTGTCTTCTTGGTGAAGTTTAGTTGGCGACCTGTTTTACTTCCCTGCATTTAGGTTTCTATATAGTTGAGAAAACGAGCGATAAATTTTGAGGTAATTTTCTGTATATATTCGAGTTTTTTCATTTGAAATGTTCGTGTCGCGTAACTTAAATATGTTTGACACTCATGTTTTATCCACTTTACATTGGAGAATATCACATTTATTGTGATTAAATCTGAATGGAATTTTATTAGCTTGCGTTTTCAGTTCGACCATTTCAGCCCGACCAACCGCCAGCTACGGGCCTATGTATATCAAAACCAGTAAACTGAGGAAACCATTTTTAGGAGGTATGACCTGGTTGGTGGATTGTCGATTACGGTGAATACGTATTCTTTAATATTTACTTTGTCTCGGGCTCTAGATCCGTGCATAAATAAATGTTTTGAAAAGACGAAGGTGATTGTAAAAAAAACGTCATACAAGAATCATTGACTTAGATTTCCCGTTTTAAATCATGGATCGTGAACTCTGTCTGACCATATCTATTAAACTTCGAATCGAAGATAATTCGATCACTAACACAGAAATATTTTGTCGTTGCAGGTACCTCGAAAGTTTTGCCAGACAATCTCAGAATTGTCATATTCTGCCTAAAGTAGACCAACGACTTTACTGGTATTTTGTGAAGGGCTACCGCGTCTACATTCCCGTTCACAAAGTTGAGATCGATGGTGTGGCTATCAATTCGAGTTTATCATGAATGGATCTACAAAAGCACAGGATTGACTGTTCCAAACACCGGTCGCTCCAGTGAGCGAAGCGATTTTGAAATGCGAACATGCTGAACGGGACGCATTATATGTCTCTTTAAACTCGTATCGGGTGACCTTTAGCGACAGTTTTACCTAATTACGTCTCTTTCAATAAAATACATATGCCTGTCCGTCTGTTTGTACCACAAGTCAGGCATTGCACTAAATACAACTAAATGGACCATTGGTTTCGCATTGAGAATGCTGAAAAGTGTGCCTATTGTGGAGAGAATTCACTTTATTTAAGGGGAAAAACATCGCTCGTACAATATGAAGTGTTACTTTAAAAGACGCTCTAACTTTCACCAGTGAAACAAAGGTGCTTTCAGGACAAATCGATATCAGAATATTTCATAACCGATCACTATAGGCGCTGCTATAGAATAACTAACGAGTCCGGATTCGAAGTAAACCAGACTTTATGATTTCCTAAGAATAGGGAACGTGCCAATTGAGCCAGACGCTACTGATTCCTGATTAGGAATGCTGAGTAAGCTTATGTAAAATTTAGAAGAACATTCTGTCATATTGCTAGGCAGGACTGTGCCGTAATATCCATCAGAAGGAACCAGAAACTGCGTCTAAAAAAACCTAACGGTGTCATGTGGTCAGCGGTTGAAGTTTTTATTAAGTTTTATATGTCAAAAAATGGATCCACACTTTGAACAAACTGCATCCTAATTGTATTGAATGTATTTCGGTTATTCTGGACTCTCGAATGACTGGGAAATGTTCAATAATACTTATTAACGGTCGAAAATCTATCTATCTTCTTCAATATACATAAAAGTCAATGTTTGTATGTATATGGTTTATAGACTCCCTAACGGTTTAACCACATAGTAGACATTTGCCATGGAGCGTGTTTGTGTGCTATTGGTTGGGGATTATCTGCCCGCCAGATGGCGCATCGGAACAAATTGTGTTTTCCTTCTATTTCGTTGAAAGTCGCAGCAACGCGCGATGGGTATTAGCTAGTATGATATAAAAATCAGCCTCGATAATCGTAGTATGTGTTCCTGAACAAGAAAATTACAATAACGTCATCAAACCGATAGAAATTTTACTGGTTAATTTTGTTTAGTATACTTTTTTGACACTTTTATCACTCTTCGATCTTCTTGTGTTTTTGGTTATTTTATTTCATTTTTCTGTTTTAGTTCAGTAGGTTCTTTTGTTTCTTTTACAAATCAAGCGACACCATCCACGTAAATTAAAGAAATATTATTCTTAAATTTATTTTCTCATAAAATGTCAAAATAAGGAAAAAAAATATTCTTGTGTTCATAGCCGATAATCAACTACAATGAACAAATCGATGGAAGATTTATTCAACACCATTCAAGCTAAGCACCTAAATTTTTCTCCGTGTTCCGATCCAAAACTGCAACGAAAGCGTAATAGAAATTTTTCCCGAACCCGGCGAAAGGTGTTCGATTTCAATGAGATTTTTTTCCTCGACATTACTTTCGGTTCGTTCCCGGTTTGCATGCTTCCTTCTTATCAATCCCGTTATGTGCATCCTTCACGAACCGGTTCTTTTTTTCTCTCTCTCTCCTAGCTGCCACCCGAAACTGATGGTAACCATTAGCCATGCGTTTCTGCCTTGGGGTGATTGTCGCTACTGCGCGAAGACCGTTTGAAACTCGCATCGCAAGGTGTAGCAGGGAGCTCACTGGTTTTTGTGCTGCTGATAAAACGTGACGGATGGCTTTTTTAATCGAATCTGTTGCATGCCAGCTAATGTTTACCCGTACCACAAAGCCATCAATTATGTCAGAATATTCCGGCATCAAATTCCCTTCTGCATGCTAATTTGCTAGAAAGCGAACATGTTTGGTTTATGATACTGATTAAGTGCAGTAGGGACAGGTGTACGATGAAGGTATTATTTTCAGCACAAAGCGCGAGGTTGTCTAGAAAAAAAAATAAAGTGAAAAAAATGAATAGGAAATTTTACATTTTCATTTGATGGATTGGCAGTTGGCATATTTAATTTCAAGCATGGGCAGACGTCCGATAGGTATCCCCAAACAGGATCAGGCTGCTACCCTGACAGGCAGAAAGTCACTATCATCCTTCTACACCGACACACATCATATCATAGTAAATGGATTCATTTCACAGCTCATTCTCAACCCAAACCAACTACCTTAGACAAACAAGCTTCCCCTGCTCAGATTACTTCACAGGCACCACACGGAAAGTGTCGTTTCCCTGGCGACCGATGATTCGACCGAACCGTTTCGCAATTAGATGCAACATAAATTGTTACACCATTATATGTTCGTTTTTATGCTTGAAGCGCATCAGGCAGCACCCATCCCTACTAAGCCACACCACGCAAACATCCGAGACCCTGTCGTCGGGTTAATATTCTTGGCGCTAGCGCTTACAGAGCCAATCGAAATAGCTGCCACCATCCCCAGTGCCACTGGAGTTCAACTAAACGCTCAACGATTTGTGTAAATGGAACGAAGAAAACCTGTTCCTTGGAGACGATCCGACCAGCACGAAAGTCCCATCAGTAGCTGGAGGTAGTTTCGATTCGCCCGACAAGGAGAAAACAATTGAATTGCATGACCAAGATAATAAAGTAAACACACTGTAATCGTTTCATGTAACGTTACTTCTTCACACCTTAACCTCATCTGTGCCGCTACGATGCACATTATCATGTTCTTCATCGCTGTCGATTTTAGCACTAAATTGCAATACAGATGACCGAGAGTCATAAACCGGTAACAAACAACCAATCCTTACAGTAGCTATGTCAAAACAATTTGTATAGGTAGCAGTATATAACTAACAGTAAAATTGATCAACAGAAAAGTTCAGATTATATCACGCTAGAGCGGTTCGTCCTAGGAAATGACAATCAAGTATTTCGCGCACTCCAAGTTGGAATGAACTTTGTTGATATTGATCAACCGAACCGACGTAAAACTTTCCAATGAAACGGAGTCGTTCTATGGCAAATTGTAAACTGAAATTTTACTGTATTCACAACGTATGTGTATAGTTATTACGTGCATCCAATTAATTATTCAGTGTTGATGTTACACAGTCTTGCTGATTTCCCTCCCGCGGACCAGGCAACAATGATTATAATTTACAATCGACCTGCGACTGGTGAAACTGCCGTTTTTTGTACTCTTACTTAACGGCTTCCATGATAAAATACATTCCAACTAATTGAGCTACCAAAAAGCACTGTCAACTTATACAGGTATATCATGAGCTTTTTTATTTTGTACCGATCCGAATGGGATGAACAAATTTAGGTTAACTGGAAAAAGTTCAGTGTGAATTATTGACTCATACCCTCGGTGAATCGTTAAAACGTCCATAACTATCTAATGAATAATGAGAATATCTAAAAATGTTTTATCATCACAAAAACGAAAAATGAGTTAAGTAGATTATCGTAGAAAGATTTGTTTTAATCCACCTAGACGTTTGAACCATTCTCACTTGTCCGAACCATGATTTCATAGTTTATTATTTATATAAATTTGTCGTTAGTGTCACACTCAGTACCGTCTTTACTGGGCCAAGTCAAGGGGCCCCGGGATTTTAGGGGCCCCCACCGAATATAGAATCATTCTGAAGGCCATGTTCCAAAAAATTGTAGCACTAAATTGTTCATAATCCTTGAGTGGGTAGTTAACAATGAATCAGTAGCAGCTTGGAGTCGCACATTGCACCTTTTCCCATGTGTTGTTTGAAAAGCATCAAACAATCAAGTGGAGTGTTACTATGTTTCAATTGCCGAAAGGTTCTACTGTATCGATTTTGTTGGCTATTTACGGCAAATTTAAGACTAAGAGAAACGAAAGCAATGAAATTGAAAGACCAATATGTATTCTAGAGCGAATCAGTTATAAACTTAGAACGGAAAACCAGTACTAGGACTGTCCATATGCACCTGCCAAGTCTTAGTTTTCCGTTCTAAGTTTATTTTTTTTATTCATTTCATTTATTTGATAGGCACCAATGCGTTAGCTTGGCGGTGCCAAATTCTTTTGTTTTTACATTTTGGATATTTTAAAACTAGGAGGTTACAATGTTGAATTTTTTTTTTAAGGAGAAAAATTTTACAGCTAACTTAAGACTAGAAATAAGATTCTATATACAAGAGAGGGGGCAAAAATCATTTTTATGAAAAAATTTAAAACAAGGTATTCAATAGTAATAGTTTTTTAGGAAATATTTACAGTTATCTTAAACTAACAATATAGTTTGGTACACAAAAGGGGGAACAAATATTTATGAAAAATTTCACAGGTGTTTAAAAACTAGGTATACAATTCTATTTACAAGATGGAGGACAATAGTTTTAACAAAGAGGTAAAATTACAACTATCTTAAAACTAGGAATGCGGAATACAAATTTGATTTTTTATCGGAGACTTATGCTTGGTCATTTCCAAAATCGGTGTAGAAGTAGTTGTATCAAGGACAGGGGAGAGAAGGCGTAGATGGTGACCGGGAGAGAAGAGCAAAAGTTGCAACTTTCGGGCAAACGGGAGATCAACGAAACAAATTAGCGCCTCAGTCTAGTAGGTCGGATTGGCGGATGGTATTCTTCGTGGTAGCCCTCGTCACAAGCGCACAGACTACTTTCCGCAAGCCCAATACGCCGCAGATGCGCATCCATGGTGTAGTGATTGGACATAAGTCGGGACATTACACGAATAAAATCTCGACCCACATCCATCTCCCTGAACCAAGGCTTCGTTGATACCTTTGGGATAATCGAATGTAGCCATCGTCCAAGTTCACCATTGCTCCATGAGGTTTGCCAACTATTGAGTGTCCTCTGACGACAAATACTAAAAAATGTGTTGAAGCAGATTGGTCTTTCGTATATGTCACCATTTAATGCGCCCGCCTTTGCTAATGAGTCGGCCTTTTCATTTCCCGGGATAGAGCAATGAGAGGGGACCCAAACAAAGGTAATCTGATAAGATTTTTCAGATAACGTACACAAGGACTCCCGTATGTTCCCCAGGAAATATGAGAATTGCTTTTTGGGCTTCATCGAACGAAGAGCCTCGATAGAGCTGAGGCTGTCCGAAATGATGAAGTAGTGATCTGTGAGCAGAGTGTCGATGATCCCAAGGGTGTACTGAATTGCAGCTAACTCTGCGACGTAAACTGAAGCAGGATCATTGAGCTTGAATGAAGCGGTGATAGTATTGTTGAAGATACCGAAGCCAGTGGACCCATCGAGATTTGATCCGTCAGTGTAAAACATTTTGTCGCAGTCGACTTCTCGGAATTTATTATAAAATATATTGGGGATCACTTGCGGGCGTATATGGTCCGGAATTCCACGAATCTCTTCCTTCATGGATGTGTCGAAGAATACAGTAGAATCAGAAGTATCTAGGAAACGAACACGGTTGGGAGTATATGAAGAAGGATTAATGTTCTGTGCCATGTAGTCGAAGTACAAGGACATAAATCGGGTTTGAGAATTAAGCTCGACGAGCCTCTCGAAGTTTTTAATCACCAACGGGTTCAGAATGTCGCATCGGATGAGCAATCGATATGAGAGTTCCCAAAATCGATTTTTTAGCGGAAGAACGCCCGCCAGCACTTCGAGACTCATCGTATGGGTCGAGTGCATGCAACCCAAGGCAATGCGCAAGCAACGATACTGGATTCTCTCCAGTTTGATGAAGTGTATGTTCGCAGCGGAGCGGAAACAGAAACACCCGTACTCCATCACCGACAATATCGTTGTTTGGTACAACCTGATCAGGTCTCCTAGGTGAGCACCCCACCATGTTCCAGTTATTGTTCGGAGAAAATTGATCCTTTGTTGGCATTTCTGTTTCAGATACCTAATGTGACATCCCCAGGTACCTTTAGAGTCGAACCAGACCCCGAGATATTTAAATGTGAAAACCTGATTGATCGTTGCACCCATTAATAGAAGCTGGAGTTGCGCCGGCTCACGCTTCCTAAAAAAACAACCAACTCAGTTTTCTCCGTGGAGAGCTCAGCTGAAGAGCCCAAGCAGACAAATTGTCCAAGGTATTTTGTAATAGTCCTTGCAAGTCGGCAGCTTTGGGTCCTGTAACAGAGACCACCCCGTCGTCTGCAAGTTGCCTTAGCGTGCATGAATTGGCAAGACAATCGTCAATGTCATTCACGTAAAAAATGTAAAGCAGGGGACTTAGACTTGAGCCCTGGGGAAGACCCATGTAGCTAAATCGCGATGTTGTTAAATCGCCATGCGAAAAGTGCATGTGCTTTTCAGACAACAGGTTTAGCAAAAAGTAATTCAAAATTGGTGATAGACCATGCTGGTGCAGCTTCTCTGACAGAATGTTGAAACTGAGTCAAAATCACCCTTAATATCCAAAAAGACTGATGCCATCTGCTCTTTGTTAGCATAGGCAATTTGGATTTCTGTAAAAAGCAACGTAAGGCAATCGTTCGTCCCTTTGCCTTTGCGGATTGTGTATCTGACAGTAAGCCATTTGCTTCAACCCAATTGTCGAGGCGAAACAAGATCATTTTCTCGAACAACTTTCGGATACAGGACAGCATCGCAATCGGTCGATACGAGTTGTGGTCGGAGGCTGGTTTTCCTGGTTTTTGAATGGCGATGACCTTCACTTGCCTCCAGTCATGAGGGACAATGTTACCCTCAAGAAACTTGTTAAAAAGTTCAGCAAGCGCCTTTTTGCAGTGTCAGGCAGATTTTTCAGCAAGTTGAATTTGATTCTGTCCAACCCTGGGGCGTTATTGTTGCATGACAAGAGAGCAAGTGAGAACTCCACCATCGAAAACGGTGTTTCGTTCGCGGTATCGTGAGAAGACGCGGCGCGGCACGTTTTCTGTACCGGGACAGAGTCCGGACAGATCTTCTTGGCGAAAGCGAATATCCAACGGTTTGAATATTCCACGTTCTCGTTGGTACTGTTTCGGTTACGCATACGTCGAGCCGTACCACAAAGAGTGCTCATTGCTGTTTCTCTCGTTAACCCGTCGTGAACCGGCGCCAATAACTGCGTTTTTTGGCTTTCATTAGACTCTTCATTCGCCTTTCTAAGTCTCCCAGAACTCTGACCAAAATGTTCGAGCACGAACTTTTGCCGGCCACCGAAGGACTATCTTCGCTGGTTTTAGAAACCAGCAACTCACAAGCGCGCACGAAAACAGTACCAAACACGGCCAATTATTGTCACTCACCGTCTTCAATTTGGCCGGTTTAATGTATCGATCGGAATCGCCTTTTCAGCGCGATCACCGATGGTACAACACGCGAAATGTCCCGCACCGAATAGTTCACCTGTCGCTAGGGAACTTAGCCAACTTGCACTGTGGCTCACCGTATCACAAAACGAACCGAAACACTAAGTCCACCAACCCATACAGTTCTGGATATTACAAAGCGTTCGATGCCCTACCGAGGCTCTAGGAGGAATGTAGATGGAAGCAATGCAAAGGTCCTTACCTTTGATTAGAACTTGACAAGCGACAATTTCAATGCCTGGTGTCGAAGGGAGGTTAATTCGGTTGAAAGAATAACACTTTTTGATCCCCAAAAGTACTCCTCCATAAGGGTTTTCTCGATCCAGACGGATTATATTAAAGTCGTGTAAGTTGAGATTTATATCGGAAGTTAACCAAGTTATAAGTAATGCACATAATGCGAAAGCATCACATTTTAAACTGTTTAGTAAAAATTTGAAGGAATCGATTTTCGGGAGGATACTTCTGCAATTCCACTGCAGGACAGTGATCAAATCAGTGACCTCGTTTGATGACATAGCCATAGTTCAGTTTAGCTTTGCCAATTTCAAAATCTCAGTTTATGGCCATATGGCAAATTAGGCGTCACGGCAAAGTGCACGAATCAGAATCAGGAATCAAAATATATTGGCTGAAAGAGGAACGGATCTCGTAGATATTCGAGGATTAGTTCCTCGTGGCAGCGTGCATTCCTATTTCGACTGTTTTGCGTAACTGGCATTGGAATGGATTATGCTGCTCATATCAATAGGTTCGAGTGATTTCGATGTTTCGCTATGTTTATTTGTTTACGTAACAATTAATTTAATTGAACATTTGAACTTTCGAATGGTGAAAAGGCTAATTATTGTATTGTAAAACATCCAAGTGTAGAGGTTTATTGTGAAAGAGAAGAGTGGTGGTTCGCGTGCAAAGTGCACAGAGCGTCCTTTATTCTTCCCTTTATATGCTCTGAGGTGCACTACATCCCTGCTTTGCGTGAAGCGAATTGATCAAAACTTTTATACATTATAGTATATTATTTCAATAACATGCTGAAATTTTTTTATGCAAAAATATCGACAAACGACTCGGTGATGAAGCTTTTTGTAGAACGTCTCTGGAAAAAACATGATTTGCGGTGTTACCTACCATTCCAAATCTACTGAACCGATTTCTTTCAAACTTAGCATACACATTGTATGCAAAAAATACCTAACCCCTACGTTGAGCTTTTGAGATAAATTTTCAATTAAGGGATTTTTTTACTCATTTTAAATAAAAATTACCATTTTTCATAAAAAATTCTGCATTTTTATGAGTAAACACCCCCTTAAATGAAAAATTATCCCAAAACACATTTTAACATAGAATGTGTATGGAAATCTGTTAGGTAGTTTTTGAAAGGCAGGTAACACCGCAAATTATGTTTTTTACATTTCTTATAAAAGAAATGTATAGAATTCGCTCAAACTTTCAAGATTTTTTCCGAGGCCCGGAGGGCCGAGTCTTATATACCAATCGACTCAGCTCGACGATTTGGGACAATGTCTGTGTGTGTGTGTGTGTGTGTGTGTGTGTGTGTGTGTGTGTGTGTGTGTGTGTATGTAACGGACAAATTCTCATTCGTGTTTCTCAGCAATGGCTGAACCGATCTTATCCAAACCAATTTTAAATGAAAGAACTAAAAAACAGTATGAACGCTATTAATTTGTTTTTGATTCTGATGTTTAGTTTCCAAGATATGAATGTTTAAATGCGTAAAAAGGGCGTTTTTTCAGATTTTTAAAATTATCTGCCGAAATTGACAACATAGATTAACAATTTATATGTTTTTAGACAGCTTTGACGAATACCTTTCGAACAAGCTATAGATTGTAGAAATCGGACTATTATCAAAAGAGATATTTAACATTAAATGCGGACGAAAGATTTTTATCATTTCCCATTGCCAGAAATGTGACCAAAAACATGTAATCTATTATTAACGCCAAAACGGCTTATTTTAGGTAAATAGTATCTTCGGAGAATTTAATGGAGGTAATATGCCCTTTCTTTTGGAATTGTGCTTTTGCTGATTAATCCCCCTATGAGTGAGATATTTTTACAAATTTTCTTGGAAGTGATTATATCGAAATGATGTCTTCAGCAAATTTGTAGCTCTTACTTTTGCGAATAACTTTACTAAAGACTTTAAATATCTATTTTGAATACTTTAAAAGTTATGGCTTGTTGTTTGTTGATTACTCTTTGTCGCCTATTTATTGTTCAATATAGTAATAATCCATTGAAATAAGCTAAACATTATTTCGATAAAACGACTTTTGTATTTCATTTTATTATCTACAACCGCTAGAAATAATCACCGAACACTTCCAAGTTGTCTGGAAGGAACTTGATACCTTATCAGTACAAAAATGTTCATTTGTGCGAACCTTCTGACTGCAATTTTTCTAACTTATAACCATCGGATCGATCTGAAACATATCGAAAAATGAAAAGCGAATTTAATAACTCCAAGCAACGGCGTAGCCAAAAGAAGGTTTCGGGGTTTAAGACAATACAACCCCCCCCCCCCCCAACATACCCAAAAAAAAATATTGGATTGAAGTTGAAAATTTATGGATGCTGACTGATTTAATTCAATATTACAATAACAATTATCTGATCCGTGGATTGATAACCTGTTGTTGTTAACATCATTAGGACTTTTGATAAATTGTCGGAATGGGGTCCTGATATGTAACTGATCTATTGGTCTTGATTTCACAGTTGTCTAATTGCATCAATATCAAATTCCTGCCTGAAAACATTCCAATAGAAAATTCCAGAGTGCTGTAATCAATCATAATCCTCAGATTCATTTTCAAATTGATCTCTTTTTTGTAGAAATGTATTGTAATAAGGGTCTTTATTTAATAGGAAGCGAAGTTAAAATTGATTTAATGTCTATGAAACATAGAACTGCTCACCAAAAAATGCATAACTTTCAACATTTTCCAAAAATGTTTTTGTCTTTCGCATTCACTCTAAAATTCGGCAATCTAATCCCGACCCGGAGGACCGAGTGTCATATGCCAATCGACTGAGTTCGTCGAGATCGGAAAATGTCTGTGTGTGTATGTATGTGTGTGTATGTGTGTATGTGGAAAAAATGTGACCTCTGTTTCTCAGAGATGGCTGGACCAATTTACACAAAGTTAGTCTCAAATGAAAGGTACAACCTTCCCATCGGCTGCTATTTTTATTGATTGGACTTCCGGTTCCGGAGTTACGAGTTGAAGAGTGCAATCACACAGCAAATTCTCATATAAACTGAAATGAAAAATTTTCAAAAACAAATTTGTATTTTTGATGCCAAATGACTTTAAAATGCATGAAACATTGAGATGTTTGACAAAAATTGACTTCTTTGGACTTTGGTACATTTTTGCCTTTCTCATATAGAAAGGTTATGCAATCACTCTAAAAATCGTCAATCATACCGGCCCGGAGGGAATATGCAGTGAGGGGTTGCTACTTTAAAATTAAAACTAATTTAAAATTTCTTAACAAGTTGAAAATTTTCGGCAGGACCTGGACCTCCCGGATCTTTCTCCATGATCCGCCGCTGGTTTCAAGCGATGTTTCAGTATCACATAGTATCTCAAGATCGTGGCTGTCGATCCATTGTATGTATGTGCAAATCGTACTGAACATGTAATATTCATTTCCACCATTGTATTGAACATAACCAGCCATGGAATCGTAGTCTGGACAAATGAGAAAGCACAATTGCACCACTAGATGGATTAAAACAGGTTTTTATTTTGGGAATGCGTCGAGTTGAGACGAAAACGTAATATGTTTAATAACGAGGATAACACTTTCCGAATGTAGAGAGAAATTTATGAAAAATGACGATTTCCATTCGACTCTAGCAGGTTCTGATCGATTTTGATGAGCATTTGATTTTTGTTGTACGATCAATTGTATGTATAGGCCAAATGTTTAAAAACAGTAATTTAAGGTCAAGATAACATCATTTTGAAACCGCCAATTTCGGAGGTTTAGTATCTTCGATGACTTTTACAAACGTTAAACAGCGCATCATTTGATAAAATAATTTTGACGGTATAACGTCCAAGAAGTATTTATGGTGAATTTTCTCAGGTTAATATTCATGACTACAATAAAGTCTCAACAAATTCGCTAAAGACACGAACTCTGTTACTATTTTCTGAAAAAATATTTCTGCATAATTTTAAAACTTCAAAAATTATGGTTTCGGAATTATGCCGTTTGGACAGTATGATCGATTTTCACCAAACCCCCACCAAACCGAATTTCTGGCTACGCCGCTGACTTCAAGTAAGTAGAAACAAAGTTGTTCTACACTCGTTCACAAGAAACTTCTTCGAATGCTGAATATCTATTATAATACATTGACACCCCAATTGTATCAGCCAAATATGAATTGCCAAATATGATTTTTTATTGCATCGAACTACAACAATTTTTAGGTAGCTTTCAAGAGGTTATTTTATAGACTTCTTTCAAAATTTGGCGAACCTATTCCAATTCGTATACCAATTAATTGGTATACTCAAGGGTTTATATGTTGCAGATAGAAAAAATACTGAAATTTTCAGCTTTTTTCCTACACAATATTACGAAAGCTTATTAAACAATTTTTCCTAATAAGTTTGTGAAAATTATAAACTATTTGAAATTTTTTAATAGTTTAATTTTTTATTTAACCGCGATTTTTTAATAAATAGTGACCATCGCTTCACAACGTAGTCTATTTTTCATGGCTTGCGGTGAGTACGATCTCTCGAATTGCTGAACTGAAAATTATGGAATAGAAAATAATTTTTAGTGTTTAACTCGCCGCGCAGATAGCTCTGAATTAGACCCGCTGGTGCCCTAAAACGATTTCGCTAGATTTTCGGAGCACTGTGCACCCAGTGCATTAACGCAAGTGACGGAAGGCTATCGAAAAGTTTCGTGAAAATGAAAATTCCAGTAATGATGATGATTTCCCCAAACGGTTCGTTTTCGAAAGGTTTTTATTTGTTCTTTGGCATTAGGATTAGCGGTAATAATTTAAATCAAGGATACTACTGGGAAGTCACCTTTAGAAAAAGTCGATATCGAAGTAAAATTTGAAACTATGCACGCATGCACTTCAGAGTTAATGTGATATCAGGATCTGCGATTTCATTTCAACGCTTTTTTGTGAAAAGGGCGATACTCACAAATGTAAACATAAGGCTTTTTTCATACATGCGAATGATAAATAAATAACTTCTTTAGGAAAATTCAGTTTTCCCACCACAATTTAGATATTTTATTAACAGAGTATTAACAATAATTCGTTGGAATGTCTATTTTATGGGCCATTTTTTCGCTTTCCCATTGATTTGGTTTGAGATTTCTAGCACTGATGTTGTCCTATGCTGATTTGAGCGATTCTCTGAGTCCTGCCACTATCCCATGTAGTATGTGTTATCAAAAACATCGCGAAACATCAAGTTCTAAATGTTCTCAAACGATATAATATCCGAAGAGAGTGATAAGAGTTATAAGAAATGTCTCATCACACTGTTAGGTGGATTAAAAGCGTTTTTTTAATTGGACGCACTGAGAAAAGATATGTCCTCAAGCAGGAATCGAACCTGGAATCCCAGTCTCTAGTTGGGTGCGTAAACTAATCGTATCGTATCCTATCGTGGTCACCGTCACAACCCAAATACCCGAGCAAAGTCAAACATCAAAATTACAGCAAGCAGACATCATATTTTGATATCAGCCATCAAATTGAAATCTTATTTTGATATCGGTTTAATCTTTTTCAGATATGACATCATGTGAATGGCTTGCGTCCAAAACAAAAGGAGCTAACCCCAAATTGAGTCTTATGGAAATTCAAGTGTTCTCGCTCGTTTTCCGAGGTTTTAAGAAAAAGTAGTCAATCGATTCGCAATCAGTAAATTTTGTTTTGTGGCTCATATATCGGTGAACTCGAAGTTTAATAATCACTGATAACTCGGAAACGATTCGACATATTGAAAACATATTAATTAAAAAAAGTTGTGTTTTCCAATGAATTTACCGAAATTTTTTTTCAGAAAAATATTTTTTGTTATATAACTTATGAAATTTGCAATTATTTGAAACAAATTGAATTTTATCAAAGTTGGACCAATTTTTTTTACTTATTATTTTCTTCAAATATTAAGAATCATGTTAAAAAGATTGTGTAAAAATTTGGGAATGGATACCAAAATACTTCAAGTATATATAACTGACATGTGTCTGAAAAATCTTTCTAACCGATTACAGGTAGTTATCGAATATAAAGCAGGGAAAACCATAATAGAAATTTACTAAAGCCCCAAAAATGCAAATTTTGCTTCCAGCTGCTTGGTAAAAGAGCATAATTTACAGTTGAAATCCTAGCTAAATAGATCTGAAGATCTCGTCACATTTTAACAGAATCTATCTTATAATGTAAACTGTCCCGCTAAAACGCTTACATCCAATAAGGACGCGAGAAACTTACAAAAATTACTAAGAAACTCTTCAACAGGGCCAAACGGACTACACAGTGGGATGAGTATAAAAAGTCTCTAACGGCTTTAAACAAGGAAATTAGAAAATCTCAATGAAAGAATAGGAGATTGATATGCAAGGGGGTTGAATAAACTCTCGTCGTTGCAATTGTAGTCTTGCAAGCTGAAGCTCTCTCTCAAAAGATCATACAAACGGGTTAAGTAGTGTGAAGAAGGACACTGGAGCTTTCACCATCGATTTCCAATAAACACTCAGAATCATGATGTGGAAACATTTTCAACGTATAGAATACCTGACGAATTTCGCGCAAAATCGTATTCAGAGTTAGCATCACCCTTTCAGATTTTAATGAAACTTTCTGTACATGAAGACTTTGTCACCAAAAGCCACTTCACATGCTATGTTTTTTCCAAAAATGATCTAAACTGTCTTCTGAAAAGTGTCAAACTTTTCTTACCATTTTTTTTCATATGGCTATAGTCTAAAAATGACAAATCTTATAAAAAATGTTGTAGAAGTGATTTTCACAAAATCAGTCAATTTTTTAAATAAAAATATTGAAAAAATTTATCCATGGACTCCTACACTAAAAAAAAATTGATTTTAAAAATTTAAAGTCGATTTACAAAATAAATAAAAAAATCTTTGGTGTGGATGAAATTTTGTTCCAAGATAGGTATTTATGTTCCCTACCTACCGTCAAAAATTCAAGTTGGGCACTTTCATGGAAAAAAGTTTTTCCTTGTCCAAACTGAATTTTTTTCAGCGTATTTTAATCGAAAACTAAACCAATGAAAGTCATAATCATCTCAGAATCTAATTTCCCAACTGCTAATTGCTTGATACATGCAAAAAGTATCAGTAACGAATTTGGCATATATTTATAACAAACTTAAATGAAGGCTGCAAGACTGCAGCTCAGTTGTTTATCTCAAAAATGATAAATTCTACGAATCAAGTGACAAACTTTTCTAAAATTTATTTTATGTCACAATGCAATACGGTATACGAAGCAAGTTCTGTCCTTGCAACTTTTATTTTCGGTCGCTCAAATGAACCGTTTGATGGGATCTGATACTACAGGACCGGGAATAGGTGCTAGTATCCCCATGGGATACTGGCGGACATTGTTTTAAGTAGAACTATGACTGTCGGTATGCAAATATCTCCAATTTCGCAGATAGTCAGGCTGCACTCAATGGGAGAGGGGGCTCCTACGTATCGCTCAAAACTAGTATAGAAGTGTAATGAAAATGCCGATGAGTTAGCAGGAAAAGGGCTTTTCATTAATTTCATCGGCCCACAGGAGTCTTCTCGAGTACCCTCAAAATAGAACTACAAAAGTGGGAAAGCACAGCTATAAAGAACAATTGGAGTACCATAACAGGACCACGACAATCAAATTTATCTCATCCAACGAGAAAAACCTGAAGTTACTTAGACTAAACAAGCTATGCATCATAACAGGACTACTTACCGGAAACTGTTCGAGTAAATATCATCTAAAGAAATATACATACCGCGTCTGGGGATTTGAAAGCGAAACATCAGAGCATCTGCTCTGAGAAGGCAGTACATTGATGCAACACAGACTAAGAGTCCTTGTTAATGGAACACTGGAGTCTTTTAATATTTGGACTGCAAATCCCGAACAGGTAATAAGCTTCATACAAAGTGGAGTACCTAACTGCGAAAAGTATGCATGTGAATAATGACAATCACTCATCGATAGTGAAATGTCATAGTAGATAGTACACATAGCTTAAGGGAGGGACATAGCACAATAAATCTAAATACTATTCGCAGTGGTTCGTCTTACACAAAAAAGGTCTAGCCAGGACCAATAAAAATCTGGCGATATGAAAAGGCATTCGAATAATTAGCCTTGATAGGATACGAACACCCAAATGTGATTTGCTGAAACAGTAATTATGCACTTGAATGAAATACATATGTAATATTAAAAATAATTCATCTTGGTTCTATAGGTTTCTATAAATATGAACCTCTCCCATAATCTGTGAAGAGATTACGGGTTGCTTAACGCTGAAATTTGAATCAAAGAGTAAATACATTGTTTATCTTAATCTTAGAAGCAAGGATGAACATAAACTGCCTCCGTTTATATGCAAACTCTGTTAATACTAAAACATATCTAATCCAATATACCGCAGTACAAATAGACCGCCGTTGTTGAACCACGATCAAAAACTCAGCACGTGCATGGACAAACGTTCATTATTGAAATAACGCAGAAATGATACAATTTCGTCCACAGTCAAATCATGAATGCAGATTCGAAATCATCCATAAAATTTTAATGAGGATATTCGAACCAAACCAAATATAGCATGAAGTGAGCGTCTATTTGGTTTTCTATGTCAACATATAACCGCATATGGGAAGACTACTGCCTCGCCGGGGATTTTATTGTATTAGCAATAATTTGTCTATATTCGAGACCAATCCAACCGGCTGCCTGGCGTACCACATTTCGAAAGCCACCCCCCCCCCCCCCTCCCTGTGGTCTTCTTCAATCGCAGCTAATTTCACGTCGCATTTCAACGAAATCGGAACAAAGACCAGACGACCACTGATGGCGGCGTGACAACGAACCAGACAAGCGCAACCAACATGCAATAGTCCACGGTCATCTCCGGTGTCAGGCGTGCCACCTAAATTGCAACCTCTTGTCACAGTCCGACATTGGAAAATAAGCATTAAACGCGACGGATTGACGGGTGGGCTAGTTTGCCCAATGGTTGGATCATCATTCGTGTGGACCTTTCTTATTCACAATATGAACGCTAATGCGGCTACCGATTGTCCTTCCTATGACTGGGTTTGACCTGAATGACTTTCATGCGGAACTAATGCATCAACAGCAGAAAGGAAACTATAGAGTAGAGGTTGTTTCAAATAAATTTTGAAGAAAATACTGAATTATTATTAAACTACGTATTAAGCTTCATCAAGATGCTGCATACGCTACTAGCTTTCATTCAGAATTTGTCACAAACAAACATTCAATTGAGAAAATTCTAGAACATGCAGAATGTCCACCACAAGTCCCAATAAAATCTAGCGTTTCACCACACGCCCATTAATATGCGTCAAATGCAATTTATCATTTCCCAATTTTTTTTTTCTTGTCCCGGACGGAATCCATTATCGTTGCAGCCAGAGCCATTGTGACCTACCCGAAAACGAAAACTCCCCAGACAGTGCAAACATCATAAAAAAACAGCACAGACAGCTCCAGCCAGTCAACCAACCAACCAGCAACAGCGAAATATCGATTAATCACCCGCGTACACTTCCACTTCTGGCGGAGTTTGAGCTGAGTCAGAGAAGAAACAACCGGGCGGTGACCAGTGGGAGGCGTCGGCGACCAAAAGAAGAGATTAATAACCTACCACAATACAGAAAATGTTGGATATCATTTCAATTTAATTACTTTCCTGTCGAGACTGTCGGTGACTTTCAATGAACTCTCGCAGAGGGCGATGCATGCATGGATTGGCGCACAAATGCCACCTCGTTTGCTACCGTGTGGGGCCGAACGAATCGAGAAGGATTGGAAAGGCTTAAGAGCGGAACGACGGAAAAGGATTTTCCCCTCCTCACCTCACCTCCACCGGGGGTAGTTTGGGTGGGGACGCCTGGTGCACAACAATTGATGCAAACGACCTGTAATTGTACTTTGGCTGGCTAAATCCGTGGAATGTCCCACTTGAGCAGTCAGTCGGGCGGTGTCACGAAACGATACGGCAATCGACTGATTTTTATTGTCATATACTAACTCAATTCGTCGGAACTAATTCCGTTTTAATGACGGCGACGACAGTGACCTATTTTTTCCGGTAATACGACGCAACGTCTCGCCGCCGCCGTCTACGGTAGCGTCATCAATGTCTGGTCTGTCACATTGACGAATGTCATCCAAGCACAAATTTATCATCATCATCATGTGGTGTGGATGGCGTTAATCTACTCGGCTATCGGGCACTATTTGGAACTTGGTTGGCTCATTCGACCAGAATCGCAAGCTGGTTTAAATCGAACAGACGCCTCCCGACTGGAAACTGTATCGCATCTGTCAGCCAGACGATCATTGTTATGGTAGTTTAAACAATCTTCAATTCAGTTCGCCCCAGTCGGATGCACATTTGTTTGGTCACGGTTCATGCGAAGTCAATCCAGCCATACATTTTTTCCTGTTGCCGTAGGTTGGGGTTCGAAACGGTAAACAAGTGTATTCTTTGCGCTTACTTTTTATTAGTATTTCTTGTTGGCAACTGGTTTCGCGTTTGTCGGTTCGACTGTCTGTGGTGATGTGTTGTTTGGAGGTGTTAATGCTTCGCCCAGGCACGTAGCCAGAGGGGGGGCTAGGGGGCTAAAGCCCCCCCCCCCGAAATTTTTCAAAAATAAATTTAAAAAACCGGTGACTTTTAACAAAACTTGTTGCTTATTTGGTTTGAACAAATTATTGAGAAAAAGTTAAAGAAGGCTATTTCTAACCACCGAAGGCAATGGTCACGAAATTCAGTGTGCTTTATGCTTTTGCTCGAGCCAGTGCGAAGCGAACAACAAAAAAGTAACTTTTATATTGTGTGCCTTGTCTGAAGAATACAAGAGACTGTTACTTTAATTGTAGCTGTAATAATCTGTCGAGATTAGTGATTAGCAGAAGCAAGAATTGGTGCTCCAGCCAAATGCGGTGATTATAAAATTATTGATCATTCGCATCCTGAAGGTGTAAATAGAGATTAGACTTTCGGAAACCGGCTCTATCCAGTTCTATCATGGCAGGCATTTAGCGCTCAACAAATTAGTGCAGACGAAACCATTCATTTCGCACAACTTAAAGCACAAGGTTGTGTGTGACAATGCTATAATTAAGATCCTTCTGTATATGGACTATGAGAAAATGAATGTTCCGCTACAAGATCGGATACCGCTTACTCGCAGATTAATGTCACATTTGGGAGAAATGGAATCTATTTGGAAGGGCAATTATTGAGGGCGAAAAGCAAGGAAGATATTCGCGAACATAAAGGCAGCAACTACGATGATGACACGGAAATGTACAATAGCGAGATAGAAATGAACTACTCCCCCCCCAAGACATAGTTGGTGAGGAAAAAAATATTTCCTCGCCTCGTAAACAGGTTTCCACGTGCAATGGCTAAGCGCTTGCGCGAGATCTGTAGGACAACCACATAAACTCGTTATATTATTTTTATTGTTTACATAAGGAAATATATAAAAGACCCACGACCCAGTTTGTTATTTTTAAATGATAAGTTTTTGAATTGCACACAATTTTGAATTTCTGTGTTAGGTCAGTGCACACTGTACACTCTGTTCTCTGTACACTACTCTGCGCTACACAAAAAGTATTTCAATTTATCTGAGAACGATTGAGCCGAGAATAGAATTTTCATTTCGCGTCATTTTAACGCAATACCATTTTTATTAACGCTTCATTTCATTGTTACGAGTAATTCGTTCCGTACTAATACACTGTTAATCCGTAAATCCGTGATATCTTCGACAAACGTGCAAAAAAAATTCTTTTAAAAGTGGACCGGGCAAAAAGTGGTAAAATAATAGGCAATCACGAAGAGGGACTAAAATGTTGGGACTGATTGAATCTATAAGTCAATAAGTTGGGATAACAGTTTCGATTTCATGTCTTAAGTATGTGACAGTCTTTCGTTCCGTTTTTGCTCGTCATGGAATAAAATGAGAGAGATAATCTTAACCCTTAAAGGCGCAAACCAATTTTTTTCAAATTTTGTGAAAATTGTCTCACAGCTTTAATACGTTACTATGATAATTTTGAGATGGTTTTCGCAATGTTGTTTTAAAACAACATTGCGCATTTAAGGGTTAAATAAGAGAGCAAAGAGAGGAAGAAATCAACCAATCTAAATCGACTCAAGATCACTCTTCTATCTTTACTATACACTCAACAC
This sequence comes from Topomyia yanbarensis, assembly GCF_030247195.1. Classification (NCBI taxonomy): domain Eukaryota; kingdom Metazoa; phylum Arthropoda; class Insecta; order Diptera; family Culicidae; genus Topomyia; species Topomyia yanbarensis. Next base: position 336,414,886 of record NC_080672.1, on the reverse strand, counting down.
GAGTTCTTTCCGAATTGCGCTCTGATCTTCTCATTTCGTCTTCGTTGCGTTAGGTGCAACAACTTTAATTGAAACTTTTTCCCAAATAGTGATAAAACAAACATGTAATCAGACAAACATTACAACTTTCTTCAAGAAATCATACATCTCTTCCAATCTTGATGATGATTGAAAAAAATCAAGAGCTAATTATTTTAATTCACAAACAAACCTATTACTAAACAGATTAGTGTTCATATTTGTTTAATGAATTGGCAAAGAGTTTTGCAAAAGTTTTACAGGAAACGGATAATTTGCTGTAATTTAAAACAGACAACTCTAAAAGAAAGCCTCGGCAAATTAGGTGCAAGTGCGATGTGTTCTCTTCCATGTGTCGGAAGCAAGTGATGCTGAAATTATTATCTATGTTTATAGTCTCTAGTTATATTGGTGTCATCAATGTTATATTTACCAAATTTTATGTAAATTAGAAGCATTGAGTAATCAGTGCTAAGTAATTTTCTTTCGATTTGTGAATAGATTCTGAGCAGTTTCGCTCAGTAGATTAAATTCTGGGTAGTTTCCATTAGTAGATTAAATCATTGAAATATATATTTGACATTGTCCAAAACCCCACGAATTCCGAAATAAAACCTTCAAATAAATAAATAAAACCAAAATGTTCAAATATAATATTTACTTAATCTAGGTAATCTTCTCAAGTTACAACGGTTTTGCAAGATTGTCAAAAGTCAATAGAGCTAAGGCATTCTTGCTTTGTAGTGAAATCAGTAGTTTTTGCACTCACTTTACATTTTGACTTTTACTATAGTTTTAGGGATCTAGGAAAATCAGTCTACGATATTTTTAATTCATAAGTACAATGATATAAAAAGTACCTAAAAAGAATCAACTTAAATAGATAAAAAGATAGTTATTCTGAGTTGCCTGATAATGTTGTCGAAGATAGTCTTTAACCCATTACCTATGAGAGTCAAATGAAAAAAAACATGTGTTTTTTTCAGGATTGTTTTGATTACGACATGATCAGTATCATTTAAATTGAAAATTTCATAAAGTCGAGTTAACGCAAACTTCGGATGAAGTCAAAGAGCTAGTAATAGTAGAAAGAAACCTGATCATGAAAATAGGAGTTGAACCTATTTTCTGCATCTACAAATCGCCTGCCTTATCAGAAGATTTGAAGCAAATTTCGACATTCACTTTGTTCGGACATTCTTTGCAACGGTAAACTTTGATTTCACACTGATATATTCCTATTCATGGGGACAACCTTGACGTTGGTTTCGTTCTTCTGATTAGCAAATGCGTGTAAAGTTTCATGAGACGGGTTTTTGGATATTTTTCTACTCATTCCAATTTAGCGTCTTCTACAAATTGTAAAGGTGTATCGAATGTGTAGCATTTTCAAGCAGCGTAGCATTTTCAAGCAGCCCTTAATACTTTGAGCTCTTGACTATTCATTTTTGTAACTAGAGAAATTTCTAACTTGTAAATCAAAAATAATCAAATTTAATTCGTCGATGCACTATAGCCTTTCTTGTAACAGGCAACATATTATTAGAGTTTTTAGTGTCTATTGTCTTATTTTTGGAATTGTTTTCACTAAGAACTTTTCATAATTACGTTCAGTTTCCAGTGATTGTTTCAAGTCATCAGAATTAATACATTTATGCAATAATTTTTAAGCCCCTCCCGAAACAAAATCCTGGCTACGGGCCTGGCTTCGCCTAAACAAGTGTCGTTGCACTTTGCACGTTGGGAAGGTGATTATTGTTTTTGTTTGTTTTGGCTGTCGGATATACCGTGAAAGGGTGCAAGGATGAATCGATTGATATTGGCTGATGCTACAGTCGATGTCAATTTGTTTTTACGATATCTCCTGGGGTGAGTCAGCCGACAAGGCCATGTGATCCCAAGGCAATATTTCGGGAAAACTAAAATGTTTGCGCCCCAACATAACTAGGCAGTAGAATGGAACACGGTTATTTGAAAAATATCATGAAAACTTGCTCCGAGCAACTTCTTGTGTTCCATCTGGGTCCAACTGCACAATTTAATCTCGATCGGTGTAACTATAAAGTATAAAGTTTGCATAGGATTCCGTATGATGAAATTCCTCCAAAAGTCACCCGTTGACCACGGGCTAAAGTGATAAAAGCTAAGGTGATATATGTTTTATGTATTCAACAAAGAAATAATTTATTATTTGTTTTAAATAGCAACAGGCATACAAAGCCCCAGTGTTGTTGGATTTAAGGGTTTTCAATAACTCCACATCGCACAAACCATGCAAAATATATTCCCATAAATCGAATGATGGCTATTTATAACTAATATTGCGAATCAATTGATTTTACAATGTCCAAACTAAAATTAACACAATATTTTATACATAAAAGAAATTCTAACGCATATGAAAATGATTGTGTATATGTTGAAATTGCTTTATTCATAATAAAATTACACACTTAATTTGAATTACTGGGTACAGTAAAATTTTGCTGGGGTTTTGAACAGCAAACCGTTCGGTAATCAATTCAGTAAAACAATTCGGTTACCGAACTCTCCGCAATCCGTTCTCTCCAAACGTCAAAAAATACTGATCAGTCAGCAGTTTCCTCTGAAAATGGCGACTTGATAGATGATTTGCTGTACCTGTTTTGTAAGTTTTTGACGAGGTTCGGTAATGTTGGTACAATTTTGCCGAACAATCAGTCAGTATTTCACTGGATAATGTTTTTGCACCGAAAAAAACAGAAGTGCTGATAAATTCAGTGAAAAATATTGCGGGTTTCAACAAATTATTCGAAAAATTACTGAAAATCGCTAAAAAGTGAAAACTTTACCGCATTTTTTTAAACAATTTGCTGATAGCTCCGTAAAAATATCACTTTACTGTTCATGTCGTCAAAAGAAATTACTGAACAACTTTTGGATGGTTTAGTGTGTACGTATATGGTCAAGGCTCCAAAAATGGCTACCACAGGCAAAATTATTTTTTATCAAATTTTGCGTGAAACTGTTCGTTTTCCGTATGTATATAACCTCTAATATTAGTAAATATGAATGACGATCCCATAAAAAAATTTCATGTCTGTCATTTATGTTTAGTTTGTTGATGCTACTTGCATCACCTGAAAATGACTAAAAGATCGTAAGGAGATAAAAAGGTAAATAAAATCCATATTTTCAACCTTTTGCTTGCAACCACATTTTTTCTATCGTAGTCTAATTTTAATTTGATGACATTGCTTGAAATTTTTTGGTGAATGTGGATTATTGCTTATTTTCAGTTGTAAAGTATTGAAAACCAAATAACTTGTAATGCGACAGATCAAAAATTCAAAAAAGTTTTGTGGACCACACCAACAGTATGCATACAATGTCTAACCTCCATTTTTTCTTACTACTTTGACTCTACTTTTTAAAACTGTATTGTGAAAACTTTAAAGCTTTATTTATTTTTAAGAAAACAGACTTTATTTTATGTAACGTGACAGATTTTTTCTGCTGTAAAGCAATTCCATCAAGTGATTCAATTGCGTCAATATTGGTGACCATCTTTGATTCTGATGAAACCTTTTACATTTCATGTATATGGGAGACTAAGTATTTTTCAATATTAAACAAACAATTTTTATTCAAGAGTAATATTTAAAAAAGGGCGTATGAGATCTTGAATGCACTACTTTCAATATATATTGTTCGAAAATCGCCATTTGTGCAGCGAAACTATATGATAGCGAGTTCTAGGGAATTAATTGTTCTGTGTGAATATTTTTTTGTGAAATTTTTCAAAAAAAGCAAAAAAATATCATTGTTATTGTTAAAAAAACTAAAAAATGAAAATACAATTACAGAAAAACAATGTTTTTTTGTTAACGAAAGCCTAAAAACTGAAGAAACCGTAATTTCACTATTAGGAAGTTATTAGTAAGAAAGCATTTTTTACTTCAAGTATTCTTCTAAATTTCTTAGTATTTGCCAATCATAAATATAATTTTGTTATGCCATATTAATACTAAATATAATTTCGAAACAAAATGCTCCTAAGAAAAATTTTCTGAACCATTTTGATTTTTTTTCAACAAAAATATCTAGTAGTGAAAATACGCCCTTTTCATAAATTATTCATAAATACCAAACGCAAAAAATATAACACATTTAAAATTTAATTGCAAATAAAAAAAAACTTTAAAATATAATTGCATCGTAGAGAAAATAACAATAAAAAGTTTTAACATATTTCAATAATTCTTTTAATTTTGAATTTTTAATTTATTTTTTTTCTTTCAAAAATTTAGTTGTAGAATGTATTTTAAAATGGCTTTTTAATTCAAAATGCTCACGAAAAATTATCCTTCAAAATGCAGATGTTTTCAAGTTATTTTTGATTTTCTTTCGAAATAATGTTACTTTGTGAAATTACGACCTTTTCAAAAGTTTTTCACGTTTGTTCATCAAAACCAATATGTTTTTCAAAATAAACATGAAATTTCCCGTTAATGCTCAGTTCCTAGATAAAGGATGATTTGTGTAAGATTGTCTTGATATCCTTGTTTCAATGAAAATGCAGAACTGTAACGTGACAGATTCTGGTTGTAACGTGACAGATCATTGAGAATACTCCATAGAATCGAAAACAAAGTTTTTCTTCAGGAAAACTATATTTCAAACTCTTCCTTGTTTTTCAAGCTTCAACTTAAAATTGTTTTCATGCAAATTTGAGGGCCAACGGAACAGACTTTTTCTATTTAGTCGGGCAACCTCCAAACCAACTGCGAAAATTGTGTAACGTGACAGACGTATCAAAATGACAATAAAGTGAATACGGCTCATGATAGAAAAAAAACTTTCTGTAGAAAAAATGTGCGGTGTAGTGACCTTAATAATGTGCAGTTGTGCTAGAATATGGTTTTATTGTTTTTGCTGACTTATCTTATGAAATATGCGTAAAAATGTAACGTGACAGACAGAAGCCTTGACCATATATCATTTAGTAATTAAGAAACGAATGTAAATATTGCTGTAACTATACTTGTCTATATCGATTGACGAAATAAATAGATAGATAAATACCTTTTTGTTCGAAACCTGTCGAGAAAGTTTGAATTTGCGTAAAGGCAATGATTTCATTACAGCAAACTTATGGCATTTTGTTAGTACATTTTTCAGTAAAATAAACAAACAAAATATTATGAAAATATATTGATAATTGGCGGAGTTATAATTTTTTACCTGAAATCCTTGTTTATGTAAGAGGTTTGCGGTGATCCCGATTAAAGACCAACAGATCAACTAAAATCTCAAAACTCAAAAAAATCAATTAGTGTATGAGTATTCCTCGTACCGTAAAGATTAGTTGAACAAATAAATTTTTTTCCTCCGTTCGGGAACGTTTTTCCTAAATAATCGCTGATCAAAGCTCTATAAATAGCATTAAAAAAATCTCATCTACAATTCAAAAATTTATGCATGAAAAAGGAATCGTTAAGATACGAGAAAAATTAATTACGATCAAATGAAAAAAAAGTAAGAAAATCGGTTGAGTGGTTTTTGGGCAATCGTGATCACGGAAAAACCATTTTTGGAGAAACAACATTTAGAGAAAATCGAGTTTAAAATTTCAAGTTACCACTACTCTTGGTAGACGAAGCGCACTTGTAAGCGCTATAACTTTCGATCTGTTTCTCGGATCTCTATAAAAATTTAGGAAAATATTCTCACTTTCAGATAAAGTTATAGAAAAACCGTTAAATTTTTTGAAAAATAAAAAGGTAACCCTTTAATACTAATCATATTTCTAACAATCAAGTCGCACACAAAAATAAAAGTCATACAATAATTTACCCAAAAAAAACAATAAAAACCTATTTAACCCATCTAGCAGTGAGATGAGACATTTCATACACATATTACTGTTGGATCATTTATTAGAATGCCAAACTAATGCGTAGTAGGCACCCAACTAAAGATGGGATGAATACAGTTTCAAATCCTGCACGAATAAAATCTCGAAATAGCAGAATAAATTATAGAAAACCAACAAAACAAATAAAATTAACAAATCAATTCAGTAGAAAAATCAAAAGCTAACAAATTTTTAAAATGTGCAGAATGATAAAATCAAATTAATATACTAAATTTGTTAATCTAATTCATTGAAAAATCAGAAAATTTCAAAGTAAAGCTAAAAAAATAATAGAAAAAAAAATAAATTGAGTCAAATTAAAGATTTGGATGAAACGATTATAAGAAATGACAGAAAAGAATTAATAATGCTAATGAACAAATAAAATAAATGAATGAAATGGATAAAAAGAACAAAATGAATAAAATGAAATTAATGAATTAAAAGAAAAAAATGCATTATATGAAAAGTATCAAACGAATTAAATAAATTAAATTATTAAATGAATTGAATGAATAAAAATAATAAAATCAATAAAATAATGAAATAAAAAATTTTATAAAAATACTAAAATGGATAAAATTAATTAGGGTAAGGTGGGGCAAATCCGACCGTGAGGGTAAACCCTACCCCTCTCTGTTACCGAGAATTGGAAACATTACGCAAATTTATTTCAGTGTCGTCGTGTAAAGCATCGAAAATAATCATAATGGTGGCATGGCAGCATTTTATTAGTCTACATTGAGATTGACAACAAGTGTGTTTTTACAATTTTGGATTTGATTTTGAAGCATAATTGACTACAGTAAATTTGTTTTTGTTAAAGTGATGGCATAAAAAAGATAAGTGGGTTTAGAACTTTGGTAATTTTTTTTCATTTTTTTAATTGCGTCATAATGGAAAATGACGCGATGGGTCAAATCCGACCTCTAAATAGTGGGGTACACACATATATACACACATACACACGCATAAACATACATATACACTAGATTTCTCCACACTTTGAAAACGTTTTGAAATATACATGGGTCTGCTCAGGTTTTTATTCTAGGTGTGAATTTAAAACCTTTGGTCAAAAATGACTTAATTTGAACATGATTTAGAGGTGTCTCCAATCAAAAATTGTGTTTTTGCTAAATTTCCATAGTAAAATCACTTACACTCTGATTTAAAAGGCCCTACATACCCACAATCATCAAAGGTTGTTCCTTAGACATATCTTAACATGTTTTAACAGATGACAGAGCTCTAATTGCTATATAAAATTTGTTAACTGATTTTTTATATAGAAAAGTATATCAAAACCAAGAAAAATTAATAGTATTTTACCTCCAAATCATGTCCCAATTAAGTTATTTTTGGCCAAAGGTTTTAAATTCACACCTAGAACAAAAATCTGAACTATCCCATGTATATTTCAAAACTTTTTCAAAATGTGGAGAGGTCTAATATACACACATTCAGACTTTTTTTTCGATCTCGACGAACTGAGTCGAATGGTATATGACACATGGGTGTACCCCATTAGGCCTAAATACGTTAGGCATACGGAAGTTTGGCATACGTACGTTAGGCATAACGGACGTTAGGCATAATGGACGATGTGCATAAATTATCATGTATCACTTAGAGGGATTTATTTTTCGGTGGTGATGGCCTCGTGTGGTACGAGCCTGTAAGTTTGATTTTTTTATATTGTGGAATTACGCTCAACAAATAAATCAATTTGATTTTAAGTGATTATTCACATACATGAATAAATTTCACTTTTCAAAACATATCACGTAGTTCCTGCAAACCATATCTGAAATACTGTAGAACCTAAGTGATTTACACATAATCCTTAAGTGATGCGTCGAAGAATAGTGAAGAAGTAAAATAAATTCCAATCTGGTGAATTTTTCAACGTAAGTTTTGCATTTTATTCAATTACACGGTGGAAATTGATATTTTTTTGTATTTCAGAGCCTATTACTAGTGTAGACTTGGTGGAGTACAAATCATCAGGGGCATCATCAATATTATAAATTGTAATGTAAAAAGTTCCATATAAATTAATTTGTTTGCAGAGCACATTGAACGATAAATTTAGCATATGAATAAAATGAAAAAAAAAACAGAATAACCCGTTTCATATTTAGAATGTAAAATATTAGAAAATAATTAAATTGGGATCATGTGATTTTTACGTATAGGTTCACGTATTTGTCATATTCTGCTTCATTTAGTTTTTACGTGAATTTATGTTAGTAGGTATGTTAAAAACCGCAACTTTTACCTGGGGAGGCACTACCTATATTTTACGGGGCCATCCGGAATTAATTACGACAAAAGTGAGGTGGATTAAATCTATATATGTTTTAACGCAGAAATAACATGATTTTTGTTTTGGAAGCTGATCAAACACGATCAACATTTTATCCTGCTGCATATGCTTGAAGAAATCTTTGCTAAAATTAAAGAAGCAGACCGAATGCTAAACATGCGGAAACGCAGCTTGCGTTAATTTCTCGACGTACAATCGATAAAATGCAGATGACTAAAATAGACTCAACACTCTTGTTTAATTTTTTTTATATTTGTAATAAGGTATGAATAATGCACATTAACTTAGATTAGTTCTTACATACATGCATGTTGTAATTGGCCAAGAAGAAAATATATGCTTCCCCGAATAGAAATGTACAGTAACAAAATCATGATTTTCACTGTGACAGTACAGTAATTTTTCAATAATTTACAGTAAATTCTAGTGTTATGCTACAATACAAAAACAATAGGCTTTAACGTTTCTACAGTAAATTTTACGACTTTTGCAGTAGAAAAGGGGGTGGTTATGTATCTTAACATTAAAAAAATCGATTTTCCTCCATACATTTTCTGCTCGAAAACATTCAAATTTAATGTGAATTTACTGTATGAATGTTTTTCTGAACAGTTAAATTGATTGTTACATGAAACTTTATTGTAAATCTACTGCGAGAACTCTGCGCCGAACAATGTTGAAACAGTAACAACTATAATATTTATTGTTTTATTATTGTTTATAGGGTAAATGCTATTGTAGAATTATGTTCGGGTTGAAGAACAGCTCATGAAAGAAAGAATGATGCATTTCACCATTCATTCAACGAGTGTACGAATCTTGCTGTTTCTATATCGATTATCTCCCATATTATTCAGATCAATGATTATATTCTTGAGGCCATCAAAGATAAAACTACGGAAACTGGCTTTTTTGTGTACGGTGACGAGTTACCGAAACAAATAAGGTGTCGCCGCAAACGAAACATTTCTAGCCTAATGCTGATATTGTCCACAATTCTACAAGTTTGCATAGGACCCAAAACTTAATTTTTGTTCGTTATTTTGCTTTATTTTTCAATATTTGGATGAGTTTGTATTGGCAATACAACTCAGCTTGATATGCGCAGCTTGATATGTGCTTTAACCAAAACAGTCTCTTATTAAAGTTATACGAAGGCATGGCATAGGTAAGCGAAGTTTTTCTCAAACCCGAAAAAACGAGCGCAAGGTAAAAATATCAACAATAAAGAAAGCGATTACTTTTATATTTGTGAATTATGCCTATCATAATGGACGCCTAACGTATATTAAACCAATCATCCATTATGCCTAACGTCCATTATGCCTAACGTACTTATTCCTAACGTATGTATGCCTAACGTACTTATGCCTAAAGTACTTATGCCTAACGTACTTATGGTTAACGTATTTATGCCTAACGTCGCACACACATGACAAATAATATTATATGATCGCATAACCTTTCTATATGAGAAAGGTAAAACCATTAAATTTAGGTAATATATTAACTAAATCAACCAAAAACATAGGCGGTCGGGCTTACCCCACCATTTTCAAAAATAGCAAAAATAGACTTTTTCGTAAAACGCCTGCATCTCAAATTTTGTTCAAGATATGAATAAAATGCTATGGGGGAACATGGGGAGACTTGACCAGGTTTTCAACTAAACCTGCATAAATCCCTAACAAAGTTTTCAATCCTTCCTAAGCTATTAAGATATAATGTGCAAAGGTATTGTGCATGTTCATTTTTTGCAGAATTTTGAATATACATTTTTTTAAAAGTTATAACAGTTTTTCTGTGATCGTTTCTTTGGCAAGGCCAAAGAACATACATAGCTCGTAGGAAATTCAGTTGGTCCAAAAATAATGCATTGAATGAAGAACTTAAATATGTAATTTGTCCTGCCTATTGTCACGAGCATTTTCTTCGCTTTACCTTTGATTTGATTTGACTTTCGAAATTTCGCGCAATGATGATGTTCCATGCTTATTTGATCGATATAATATCCGAAGAGGGAGTTCTAAGAGTTATAATAAATGTCTCATCACACTGTTAGGTGGATAACACGCGCTTTTTAATGTCTAATTACACGTTCGCCTTTTGAGGTTTAAAGTAGCATTAAAATTATAAAATTAGTAAAACTATTAAAATAATTAAAAGTAACCCTAGAACGTTGCACTTGCGTTTTCCATCCTAGAACGTTGCACTGGGGTATAAATGTACCCCACGCGTTTGATCGCAATTTTCGCTGGTAAAAATGCAAACAAAAGAAATGTATAATACATCATTTTCTTGGTTTTTAATGGCGAAAACAGCTGTGTTAGTGAAAGTAAAGAATTTATTGAATCAATGATAGATAAATTGGTTCGAACAAAATAAAAAGTGAAAAAATCGCGGTTTTGACTTTTTTCATAAAAATTACTATAACTTTACAAATTTTCAACCGATTTGAAGAAAATCAAATGATTCTTAAAGTTGAAAGAATGGTCTTGAAACGGTATAAAATGGAATTACGATATTTTTGAAAAAGTGCAATTATTTTGAAGAGTGAACGTTTAAAAATCGTGTTTTGGAAAATACCAAAAAAATGGGGTGGAAATTGAAACGAAAAAATATTTCTGACCAGCAACGTTACTGTTACAGCAGTTATTGTGTGCAAATTATACTTGCGAGCAATTGCTTTGAAAAACTATAAAAAATAAACAAAAAACAATAAAAATCAGCAAAAGTGCGAACGATTTTTTGTTCCGCTTCAAAATTAAATAAATTATTGAAAACGATTATATAATACAAATTGTTACAGGTAAGCTTCGGTATAACGTACCCTCGATATAACGTACCCTCGATATAGCGTCATTCGATATAACGTACATTTTTCCTCGATATAACGTACATATTTTTTAATTTATTTTTCAGGTCCAAATTTATCTTCAATTACGCATGTATTCCATATTTTAAGAATTCAGTATGTTATACACAATCTTAAAACGTACTAATTGGGCTTCTAATGAGCATGTTAGGCTACTTCATTGAAGGTTACGAGAGCGATTTTTTTTTAATTTCCTTTGCGTATGATCGTGATTTATTAAAACCAACCATTTATCTCAATAAATAACCTAATATCAGTAGGGGAGCCCGAGGCTAGTTGGCGGTTGGGGTAAGTTGGCGGAATCCCTTTTTCTCCGTTTCTATGAGACATATAGCACTGCCTCTCGTTATGTACCTCAAGTTATGTGAAACCCATTATCCAATGTGTTTTGGTTGCAAATATCGCCCAGAACTTCCACAATACAAAATTGTATTGTGGAAGTTCTGGGCGATATTGTGTTTTCGAGCATACCTAGTAAATTTCCTAAATTTTAAACACTGTGTTATTTAGGGTGATGGAGGTGCTGCTCGCGGGGCAAGTTTGCGGTACTATTTACGATGCAAAAATTTTTATTTCTGGAATTCACTCCAAAGTAAGAAAATCTTTTTCTTGTGTATCTTGTCAATGCAGGAAACATTTCCTTCGGCTAGTCACCTGAAGAATTTCGAAAATTTTCTATTGCTTGCTATGAAAATTTGCTATGGAGTACGCGTCAATGTCAATATTCCGGGATCAATATCGGGATTGAAATATAATAGCAGATGTCGATTAATATACAGTTTTCTTGAAAAGACATTCAGCATGTTCCAAAAGGACCCATGAAGTATTTGATTCTCCATTTGATTGCTTATTTTATGGTGCATCTACACATATCGCCAACTTACCCCGGGGCCGGGGTAAGTTGGCGGTTTTTCCGCGTCACATATTTTTGTCTCTAAAAATGGAGACAATGCATCAAACATTTTAATAAAATTCAGAGATATTGCCAACAGTCTGCCCTTCCATGCCACGTGCTCTATTTTGCAAAATCTAGGTACATCAAAGCGGTAAAAAATGAAAACTGAAAAGACAGCCAACTAGCCCCGGTCTCCCCTAAGTTCTAACTGAAAACTAAAATTGATAATATTTGTATGACCATTGTTGGTTGGTTTCGGGACTGCGGAATCTGATTCTCTGGGCCGAATGACAACGTTTAAGTTCCACGGCATGCTATGCCACAAAAAGAATGAGAGGTCATATTTGTAGTTACACGGACAACTGTGCACGCTTCACGACCGGTTTGGGGTATTTAGGAAATCGGTTAGCGGACTGAAATATATCTTCAGAAATTTTTGAATCGTGGATACAAGTATACTCTATTCTAATGATTAAAGTTCATAAATTGCTTTTATTGGATGAGGCGCAGACGGTGGGAATATGAAAATCACTTTACAAGCCCAGACAAAATAATAATTAATGATTTAATAATTAGGAAAGAAGTCAGAATAGAGAATATTTTCGGAGGTAGAGATAGCGTAGTTGGTAACTCGATTGCCTTGTACGCAGCTCACCTAGGTTCAATTCCCAACCCCGCACATAGTGTTAGAGATTTTTCTAAAGAGATTTCTCTAACCCATGACCCTAAGGTTAAAACCTCTAAAATCAAAATAAAATAAATATTTTCAATAAATTCAATTCATATAAGCAAAAAATGATTATGGCATCTTTTTTATGGATCTACTATAATTTTCTTATTAGAAAAGTTGTTTCGCACTGCTAGGTAGGTAAGATTTTCAAAATTAGTTACGCGTTATCAAAATTCTACAAAATAAAGTACCACGAACAACAATTCTTTGAACATTTTACATGCTTCGATATAACGTACAATTCGATATAAAGTACAATTTTTAAACCGAGATGTACGTTATATCGAAGTTTACCTGTACTTACATAGTAAAACAAACAGTATTTAAACTGGTATTGTCACGAATCACATTTCCACTGACAGCTCGAAACCTGACGAAACACTAATGGCAACCGGACACTGGGGTACAAATGTACCCCACGCCAACTTTGACACTTGCTACCACAAAGGCTATAAGCAAACTGGCTATAACCTTTTCCTACTCTTACTAGGAACTCTAAATTATGGTTAGGGTCCCATGACGGTAAAAGCCGAATTCTCAGCTTCACACGGCTCCAAAGAAGGCGTGGAGTGCATTTTTACCCCAGTGCAACGTTCTAGGGTTAATGAAATTTTTGAAACGAACATCATTGATTTTTTATTGATACCCTATTTTAATCAGTGTAATTAGTTGAACAAGGTTAAAAATAAAAAAAAATAATTCAGTGACTTGTTAAAACTTTAGTAACAAATATTTTGCATTTCTATGTATTATTCGTCGGTAATAATGTTGACATCATAATTTCGGAAAAGTTCACCGTTAGGCGTTAGGCTTAATAAACAATAATTTCTAGAATTGTTCTGCTCAATCTAGTACGAGCAGATGTGAGCACTTGACCAAACCCACTAATGCTCGCTCTACGTTCACGTGAGTACAAGGTACTGCAATAATTTCCTTTGCTCCCACCAATAAAGGAAATTTGTTTTCAATGGAAGTCGCTCTATAACGGTAAATTTTCGCAATTTGTTAGCCATGTTAACAGAGCTAGTTGAACTGTCCGATTTAGAATTCCGCTGGAGCATCTGTTCACTCACTTTGTCGGTATAAAATGGTAAACACGAGGATCCATCAGCTATAGAACTTAATTCATTGTTTTTCCATTCGGTTTATAACTTTCCAGGTCTTTAGTTGGTGTTCCTGAGGAATAGAAGTTTGGGTTTGGGAATTACAGATTGGTCAGAAAGTTCACCACGTACTACTAATCTTAAAGGAATTGTCTCCTCTGGAAATTTTAATACAATTTTCTATTTTTTACCTAAGTAAACAAAAGGAATACATCGAAAAGAAAAAAATAGCCTGTTTTATCACTTACCATTCCACTGTTTTGTTGATCGTCTGAGAAAAATGTCTTAATAATAGTTAATTCTTTGTTCAAAAACCTGAAGCCCAAAATGCGTCATTGTTGAAATAATTCGACTGCCGCTTTTCAATCGAAGCTTCATATTTCAATTGAAAAACTGCTTATACGGTTCACTTCGAAGAATATTTACCAACTCGCGAATTTGTGCAATGTCTTCTTTTACTTGCGATGCTGAAATTGCCGCCATAATAGCAAGGTTCAGCCTATGTGCTACACATTTAATTGATCTTAAAATAGAATCCATTTCGACGATCATTTCATCTGACCAGGGCCGGCGAAACACTTTACACCCGAATGGGTAGAAAGCATGGGGTGAGGGGTCGATTAGTAAGGATTTTTTTCCCTTTTCGCAATGCACACGCTTACATTACATTCACATTAAATCACGTTCGTTTATGCAAATGAAAGTGTGGTACATCGATGTTTTCAAACATGTGTAGTGCGAGATACATGCGTTGCACATCTAAATTTTTTGAAATGGTTCAATATTTCGAGTGGGTAATTACCCACTCGGTTATTTTCGAGTGGGTAGTACTACCCATACTACCCACGCTTTCCGCCGGCCCTGCATCTGACGTATTCTCTGGAATTCAGTCATACTCTAGACCATTAGAGCTAGAATCATCCACACGCACTCCGTTTCATCTTCGTTATTTTATTTGAAATTTCATTTGTCCAATCTGACAAGTTTCAATACATTGCTTCCGGAGTCCATTGTTGTGAATTAAAGCTGTGTAACCTTAATAGAAAACTTATCGAGTAGCATCATTATGTCATTGCGGGAAGTTGGAGTTTGATGTCAACTGGATCTATGAGTTTCCGGAAATATTTCTTCAAAAAAAAAATTTAACGAATGGTGGCAGACAGTTATTAATTCCACACAATTTTGATGGAATTCTTGTTTGTCTGTCATTATTATAAGTTTCAGCATCTTTTTCGTGCATTGCAAAATAAAACCAATCTCCTTAGCAAATTGTTGATGCCTACCCATCAAATACCTTTCTTAATTATAGGTAACAACATAACTAAGTAAAACGTTACATTCTGGGATACGACATTTCATCGCAACTGTACCTCCAGCAGAATCCGTCACCTCGTCGAAATGTTCCTTTACATCGTACGTTTGCCCTTTTCTGGTTCTGATCTTACCTTGATTCGACCGAGATTACTCACCGCCGTGCGGAAAACTTGTTGCACAAGTTGAATATAAAACCATTGAATTATTGGTGTATTATTTGAATTACAATTTACGCACTCAAAGTCCATCAGTTTATTTTTAATTCGTCTGACTTGATCTTTCAACAACTGAACATTAATGCAAAACATTTCCTCGTCAGTTGAAAGAGGATAAATGATTTAGCTGGAAATATTGAACTGAGCTACTGACAATGACTTCAATACTGACGCGAGAGAAAGATACTCATGAGCTTCTCCACAGTCTGTGAGAATGAACCATCTACCTCTCTGCGTTTTATTTCTGGTAGAAGCGGTAGAAGAGAATGTGAGAAAACATTGAGAGCGATAAGGAAACCTGACTTTTTATTCGTCGTTTTATTGTGTACTTCTCAACAGAATTCCTATTTTTCTACTAATGTAGTTTTTTAACACTCGGAATACCAAGGGGGTAAAAAGTTACGCGGACTACCAAGGGGGTCCAAAAATTGGGAACGCTTACTTTGACCGGTCAAATCTCAGCTGTTACCAAACCGATTTTAAATCTGTCTTCACCACTAGAAATGTATATCTTTGGTTAACACATTTCACTAAAAAATAGAATAATAGGGTTGTCTACCGAAAGTTATAGTGAAATGAGTAAAACAAAGTCAGAGATGAAAAAATGGGAACGCTACTTTGACTGGCCATATCTCAGCTGTTTGTTAACCGATTTCAAATTTTTCTTCATCATTGGATAGGCATATCTTTTACAAAAACGGTGATTAAAAAGTAATGGAAAACAAATTTGTATATCCGAAGTAATTGTAAAAACAGTAATTGAAAGTCAGTACAGACCAAATTAACTTCTCAGCTCAAATAATCGTATCTCAGCCATTTTCAATTTTTCTTACACCAATAAAATTCTTGGAGCTTCTAGATTTGTAATGTATGCAATAAATAGTATATTGTCAAAAATAAGGTTTTTTTTGAGGTATTTGGCAGTATGGTTTTCATAATGCACGCGGCACAAGGTTGGTTAAAATTTTATACGCCTTGTTTAGTTTTACGGTTTGAAATGTAACACGTTTACTCAATATTTCTTCATATCACATATGGATACTATTATATCAAAATGTTCAAACAAGCGTGGAGAAACTCAATATTGTATGTAAGTTACAAAATAATGGTGTGTAGTAGGAAAAATTCAGTGAATACGAAGAAGTTCAGAATTTTTAAAATATTCGTCATATACCTTTAAATTTAAAGCGATGACCTATAGTTTTTGTACACCAATCGATTGTAATTGATGGTAGCTACAATTTTTGAAAGAACAAATTTTTATATTTTTTTAAAAAATAGACAAAAATACGTAGAACTACAGAAATTTCATTTCATTGGCAAATCACATGAAATTCAAAGCAATGACTTATACTTCTTTATATACCAATCGATTGTAATTGAATTTCGACTACAATTTCTGAAAGATTAATTTTTATATTTTCTCAAAAAATAGACAAAAATACGTAGAAGTACTGAAATTTCAATTAGTTGGCAAATATAGTCGAATTCAAAGAGATGAGCTAAACCTTTTTATGTACCATTCGATTATAATTGATTTCGGTTACAATTTCTTAAAGAACATATCTTATATTTTCTCACAAAATAAACAAAAATACGTAGAACTACAGAAATTGATTTCAGTTGGTAAATATCGTCGAATTCCAAGCAATAACCTAAAACTTTACGTGTATTAATCGATTTTAATTGATTCCGACTGCAATAACAAAAATTACAATTTTTATATTTTCTCACTAAAATAGACAAAAATACGCAGAACTACAGAAATTTTATACGGGGTGTTTGGTTCATGATTAAGAACCTTTCGAAGGGTGATTGACTGTCATATTTGGACAAAAAAATCGTTCTACACATACCATCAAATCTCAACCGTTACAAAGTTATTGAACTTTTTGAGTAAAAAACTTATTTATCTTAAAATACCTCTATCTCAAAAAGTATACTTTGTATTTTAAACATTTTAATTCCTTTGGAAAGGTGAGAAAATTTCTTATTGAATGATGCTCTCATATCTTTCAGTTAATTAGTTCTAATTATCTTTTAGTTGTAAAGTAGTTAAAAGTTGGTGTTTTTGATGAGGTTTTTGTAAATTTTCTCAAAATAATGAATTATGATTATAGCAATATCTATTGTCCAAAAGTTGGGTTTCAGGACGATTCATAATTTGTTCTTCAACATCACATTCCTATCTCTTCTCGTTTATTTGTAATTCCATTACTAAACTTTGTTAAATTTTAAATAAATTACTGTGAAAAGGTTACTTAACCTCATTAGCTGAAACATGTGAGGACACCATTCAATGGGAAATTTTCTCACCTATCCAAATCTAAAATCTCAAATCTAAAAGATTTGAAATACAAATTATACTTTTTGAGTTAGATTTATTTTAAGACAACTAAGTTTTTTACACAAAAAGTTTAATAACTCTGTAACGGTTGAGATTTAATGATATGTGGAGAACGATTTTTTTCTCCAAATATGACAGTCAATCATCCATCGAGAGGTTCTCAGCCATGAACCAAACACCCTGTATAGTCTGTTTTCTGAGAAAATATTAGAATTTGTTCTTTCAGAAATTGTTTGCTGAAATCAATTACAATCGATTGGTCCATAAAAAAGGTATAGGCCAACGCTTTAAATTCGAAGTTATTTTCCAACCAAATTGAATTTCTGTACTTTTACGTATTTTTGTCTGTTTTTTGAGAAAATATAAAAATTGATCGTTCAGAAATTGTAACCAAAATCCAATTTCAATCGATTGATGTATAAAGAAGTATAAGTCATCGCTTTGAATTCCAAGTTATTTGCCAATGAAATGACATTTCTGTAGTTCTACGTCCTTTTGTTTATTTTTTGAGAAAATATAGGAATTTGTTCTTTCAGAAATTGTAGCTGCCATCAATTACAATGGATTTGTGTATAAAAAACTATAGGTCATCGCTTTTAATTCAAAGTTATATGACGAATATTCAAAAAATTCTGAACTTCTTCGTATTTACGGAATTTTTCCTTACGCACTATTTCTTTGTAACTTACATACAGCATTGCGTTTCTCCAGGTTTGTACGAACATTTTGATATAATAATATCCATATGTAATACGCAGAATTATTCAGTAAACGTGTTCAAACCGTAAAACTAAACAAGACGCAAAAAATTTTAACCAAACGTGTTTTTCATTATTTTTTGATAACCGGTTTTGTGAAAGATATTCCTATCCAATGCTGAAGAAAAAATTTGAAATCGGTGAATAAATAGCTAAGATATGGCCAGTCAAAGTAGCGTTCCCGTTTTTTCTTCTCTGACTTTATTTTACTCATTTCAATATAACTTACGGTAGATAACCCTATTATTCTATTTTTTCGGTGCGATGTGTTAACCAAAGCTGAACTATGATCGGTCAAAGTAAGCGTTCCTATTTTTACAACCCCTTTGGCATTCCGAGTGTTAAAGCAGTACAAAACACGAAAACGTAAAATAAACTAATAAAAATTACTCACAGTGTAATCGTTAAAACGAATAAAGTGCACATTACATAGTAATTAAACAATAATTGTGCTTCGGAATTGTTCAAAGAAATCTCTGGGGGGATACTTCAACATCTCTTAATGAAATTGTGTGAAGAACTACCGTTTCATGTCAAAAAATATAATTTGTAGAATGGGTAAATGACGTCATATGTCACTAATTAAATAGGTAATAAAACTGTTCATATTGACTGTTGTAACTGTCAGTTTTAATTTGATACGATGCGATTTGCTGCAATTTTAATGTTTAAGCCAAGCTATGGTTGCTACCACTCCGGGTTTCACAACTCCGGAATTTAGGGACGATTTCGTAGACCTCTGTATTTACTTCAATTGCTCCGTATCTGGTGAGACTACAAATAATATTTTTTTTTAAATGAAATTAATATTTCTTATCAATGCATACAAAATAATGTATACATGACCTTTACCACTACTGGTTTAAGCTACATCTAGCAACAAGGAAAATGTAAAACAATGTTACTTTATCACAACGGCGAGAGTAGCTAGTGCTCATGGATCCTTTGTAGTTAGCCGGGGAAGCGCAATTAAACCGAAACAAACCGCTCTATGGTTCATGTGAATCCAATTAGACAATTTCCCAAATAGTGCTAAATTGTGTTGTTGTGTTATTGACAAGTTATATACGAGTTACAGACATACTTGTCTATTTTGAAATTATCAAGTAATAAAAAGCGATAAAAAACTTGCTCAACATACTGGGGTTTCGGCGCATACCCATGTTCCTCTTGAAGTCTAACCTTAGGTCAGTAAAAATTTCTGGGGTCAAAGTATAATTAGAGGTGGTAACGCTATTGAAAAGATTGTCCTATTCTGCAAGGGTGAGTTACGATGACAGCGCAAAATTTTGCACACCTTTAATTATGCAAAACCCAACATTCTGCCAATTCCATTTGTACGACGGACACTAAAGAAAGTATCATAAATTACAATCTGCATCAGCTTCTACACAGCCATCAATAATCAGTTCCTTATATTTAGCCGCCGGACATGTTCCGTCAGGCGTGATTTATGATATTCAAATAATTTATTTGATGTTTCATAAAGCGAAAAACTGATTGTTTATTTAATTGATAATTCATTACCGGGTACCGACTGGTGTCCTGCATGCGGATTCCCGACCAGGTCAGCTCGGTTTATCCCCAATGGGGCCACTTTCGTATCGACCGCAGATGCCTACATATGTGATTTTGTTCGCTTCAACGGAACTGCCACAGTGCGTCGTCACCAATCGTCCTATCCAATATAGCAACTATAACACTCCACAGCAAGGCCGATGATCAAAGGAGATGTACGCTTTTACAGATAGTACTATTCCCCTTTTTCTTGATTATCGCGTTTTCTGCGGGTACTAATTAAAGTGACGAAACATCTTCAACTGCGGCGAAGAGACAAAAAAAACTGGGCAACGCAGAAGCGCTTGGTTGAAATATTAAAGTTGTTAAAGAACCTCACTCTTCGTCGGATATTTCAACGGGAACTGGTTTTCTATCCAGTGAGGCAAGGTATGAGAGTCTAGTAAATTGTAGAGAAACACTGATAACACACCATAATGAGATCATTTGAGATGACAGGGGACAATTTAGCCTTAATTGCTGATTTATTACCACAAGGACAGATTTGTGCCACGGCTTGGAACGTGATTTATAGGACGAGCAGTGAAGCCGATGGTCATTTTTCTTCCAATTCCATCGAGACGGGTATTGGTTTTTGCGAAAATGTATGATTCATTTGATTGCAAATAAGAAAATGCTTTCATAGAGGCCACAACTAAGAGGGGTATTATTTTAATACGACACTTGGATTTTTGGAAACTTCAGTGAATTTTGTTATAATTTCGGTCTAATAAATTATTTGCAACAACAGGATAAACCAGCCGAGAATACGTTCTTCTAGGATGGCACCATGTTCATTTGACTTCTTCTATTAGTTATAGTTTCTGACAACTCTGGCAGTTCTCTCTGCTTCCAAAAAAATATTTCTTAGCAAAGGTTTGAATATATTAAAAATTCCTCATTAAACACCTAACAATGAGTCGAATCCCTTTAGTAGGTCTAAATGCAAAACAATCGGCAGCAGCAGTCCCCCAGCAAAAAAGGCGATTCAGTTTTGCTTTCTAGCTTCAACGCAAATTTACGTTAATTGCTGCCATTATTACCTATTGAAAATTAATAATCAACCATTAAACGTGAGTTTGCATTTTCCTACCCCCGGGTAGATCGAACGACGCTACAAGAAACGCCTCAATCTACGTTTGCATGTAGAGGCTGGCTAGCGACAAGCTGGGAGTTGGTGTTCTATTACGCTTGAAATAAGGAAAAATCGTGAAGAAGCGAGAAAAAAACAACAACCTCCAGCGACGTCGCCTCCCAACGAGCTGTGCCCTGGTTCCGTGCCATTTATCGGTACCGTGGACGGATCACTCGCTCTGGGCGCAGGCAGTCATAATGAGAAATTCGATTACCCCTAATGAGGTCAATCTGGCTTGGCATGTCCGCGAGTCGGATTGTCAGTCGGCAGCCAAGATGAGAGACCCTTGTGGAGCCAGATTGTAGCGAAATCGGTTGATGGAAGACAGAATGGACAAAACAACGACACAATAATATGCTGCCATCGAAGTGATTGATTTGGCGTACTGTGATCGTAAATGATGTTTATTTCTAATATTTTAGATGATACAGCTTTCGCGACTGATTGAACCTCGATGAAATTCGCCACCACTGGCACAGCTCGGTAACAGGATTACCAAGTATTGTAAAGTCAAATTTGGCTTATATGAACAAAAAGTTTGCCAAAAGCTGGTTTGATAAAACTAAAATTTTGTTTACAGTTTTTATTTTCTTGGGGACAATTGTTATAATAGCAATTTTTCTATTTTTATGCTGTTGGTGGAGAGTTGGTCAAGAATTATCGAGATACTCGATGAGTTAGAGAAATTACTAGCAAATGAAACATAAAGATTCCGATATCTGAATACAAAAACGCTTTTAATCCACCTAACAGTGTGATGAGACATTTCTTATAGCTCTTATCACTCTCTTCGGATATTATATCGTTTGAGAACATTTAGAACTTGATGCTTCGCGATGTTTTTGATAACACATACTACATGGGATAGTGGCAGGACTCAGAGAATCGCTCAAATCAGCATAGGACAACATCAGTGCTAGAAATCTCAAACCAAATCAATGGGGAAGCGAAAAAATGGCCCATAAAATAGACACACCAACGAATTATTGTTAATGCTCTGTTAATAAAAGTCAGTTGTGTGTATTCCCTCCGACCGGTTGTTTGTCAGCTGAGCTGCTTTCGCTTTTTCGTGGAAAATAGTCGCGCGATCGATTTCCATATCGTATTTTGCTGCCATTCGCTTTTATCAGTTATAGTGCACTGTTTTCGGATCGTACATTTTACATCGCTGGTGATATTATAGATAAAAAGCCGATTTTTCACCCGATTAAACGAACTATCCGTTTGTTCTATCTTTCGGTGCTACCGCTTCTATACAGTCGAAAACAAAAGAACGTTATTCTTCATCATACCAGCTGTATCGAACAAGAGAAAGTCGTGCTGATTGAAGATGTTTTGCTGCGAATGTGACTTGCCTATCATGCCTGGAGGGGTAACCATTTCTTGTGATGGATTTTGTCAGGATAATTATCATGCAGAATGTGCTGTGCTGTCTACTGCAGAGGTCACCTGCTGCAACAGGTACAAGAATATCTGGTGGATGTGTACCCCGTGTACGACGATCATGGACGGCGTTCGCAAGATGCAGGCTTTTCGAGATAAACGCGAGGCGATCACCGATGCTACTTCATTTACCCCTGCTCATTAGGGTGGGACAAAAAATAGATTCCAGCTCCGAGCAACTTTTTGGGTACCATTTGGGTCCTAGAACATCTGTGCAAATTCTTAGCTTGATCCCTGAAACTATATTTTCGCGCCCACTGTTTAAAGTTTACATGGGATTTTATATGGGAAAATTAACTTTCTCAAAATAATTCCTCCAGGAGTCGCCCATTGCTTCCTAAAAATAAACCGTTATGTGGCTTTTGTAGGAAATTTAACAAAGAAACAAAGTCTCGAAAACTACGAAACGATCTGACGCTTGAGAAAAAAGTTATTAAGCTGAAACCAATTGATGCTCTGACGATTGATAAAATATTCATTTTTTCTAGCACCACTGTTGTTGGTTGTCCAATTATATGCAATTTTGTGTTGATCTTCTCTTAATGTGTCTAAATCATTTATCTATATTGTTTGGCCACTTCGCAAGAGTTTTGAGGGATACATTGAGGCTTCTTTTGTACATAATAGGAGAAAGTTAAAGATTTTGTTATATAATTCGACCGTCAGCAATTTTCATCAATCTACACGGCATCAATCGGTTTTTGCTTAATAACTTTTTCCACAAGCGTCAGATCGTTTCGTGGTCTTCTAGACTTTGTTTCCTTGACAAATTTCCTATAAAAATCAGACATCTATTTATTTTTAGAAGGTAACGGGCGACTCATGGAAGAATTATTTTGCAAAAGACGTTTTCCCCATACGAAATCCCATGTAAACTTTAAACCGTGGGCGCAAAAATATAGTTTCACCGATCGAACTAAAAATTTGCAGAGTTGTTCTGAGAGCTAAATGGGACCCAAAAAGTTACTCGGAGCGAAATTTTATTTTTTTCATATAACCATGTCCCACTCTACTGCTCATGCGGCTACTGTTGCTGTCGATGTGAATACTGAGTGAATCAATTACCGAAATGACTGTATCTCGTTTTTCTTTGGCGGAAACAAGTTCATCTCTAGCTCAATCAATCCCGCAAATGTCGTCCACTCGATTGAAACAAGGGTGTAGGGTTGCTGGTTCTTTGGAGTCAAGTAATTCTACAAATCTTTGTTGGCTATTCTTTACGCGTGTGAAGAACACAGTGAGTGAGAAAGATATTGCTACTCTGGTCGCAGAATCACTCGGAACTAGTGCTGCAATTGTGAAGAAGCTCGTACCTGAATGGAAGGACGAGTCATTAATGCCGTTCATTTCATTCAAAGTAGGAATTGACGCAAGGCTAAGAAAAATAGCACTATCTCCATCAACATGGCCATTAGGACTCTGTTTCCGACAATTTCACGAAAAGTTTGACATTTGGGAGCCCCCACAGCGCTGAATTTGTAATTAAATTTTGTTTGGAATACTGTATTGTTACCTTCGCTTGTTGCTCGATTGTCTGTGTTGTTATATATTGTTACTGTACATGTTAAATAATTTTAAGTAACAGTCTATATGGCAGAATTAGCCAAAGACGAAGGAATAAATAAATAATATATCTAAATTGTGGTGGGAAAACTGAATTTTCCTAAAGGGGTTATATATTGTACTGAGCCAAAAAAATCGATTTGAAGTTTATACTTTACTCAAATTTCCAACGCGACTGAGAACTAAGAAATCAACGCTTTTTCTTGAAAAAAGCGATACTAGTAGTGACACCATTCAAATAAAATCAACAGTGAATATTTCCAGTCTTGGTTTTATTTCCCATTTAAGAACTATTGTGTTTTTTACAACTTAGATTGCATGATGCAGTGATCGAAATCCAAAACTTCATGAAGTATTTGAAATTATTAAAATAAAATTTGTGTTTGCTATTGAAATTGACAAAATGATAGTATCGCCCCTTTGGCGATTGTTTACTTTTTCGGTCCCACCTATCAGCATTAAATTATCGCCCTTACGTTTTTTTACAATACCAATTTTACAATTGGTGGGGGTTTGGTAAAAATCGATCTTACTGCCCAAACGGCATAATTCCGAAACCGTAATTTTTGAAGTTTTAAAATTATGCAGAATTAATTTTTCAGAAAATAGTAACAGAGTTCGTGTCTTTAGCGAATTTGTTGAGACTTTATTGTAGTCATGAATATTAACCTGAGAAAATTCACCATAAATACTTCTTGGACGATATACCGTCAAAATTATTTTGTCAAATGATGCGCTGTTTAACGTTTGTAAAACTCATTGAAGATACTAAACCCCTGAAATTGGCGGTTTCATTACTGTTTTTAAACATTTGACTTATACATATAATTGGTCATACAACAAAAATCAAATGCTCATCAAAATCGATCAGAACCTTTTTCATAAATTTCTCTCTACATTTGGAAAGTGTTATCCTCGTTATTAATCATATTACGTTTTCGTCTCAACTCGACGCATTCCCAAAATAAAAACCTGTTTTAATCCACCTAGTGGTGCAATTGTGCTTTTCTCATTTGTCCAGACTACGATTCCATGGCTGGTTATGTTCAATACAATGGTGGAAATGAATATTACATGTTCAGTACGATTTACACATACATACAATGGATCGACAGCCACGATCTTGAGATACTATGTGATACTGAAACATCGCTTGAAACCAGCGGTGGATCATGGAGAAAGATCCGGGAGGTCCAGGTCCTGCCGAAAAATTTTCAACTAAGAAATTTTAAACTAGTTTTGATTTTAAAGTAGCAACCCCTCAATGCATACTCCCTCCGGGCCGGTATGATTGACGATTTTTAGAGTGATTGCATAACCTTTCTATATGAGAAAGGCAAAAATGTACCAAAGTCCAAAAAAGTCAATTTTTGTCAAACATCTCAATGTTTCATGCATTTTAAAGTCATTTGGCATCAAAAATACAAATTTGATTTTGAAAATTTTTCATTTCAGTTTATATGGGAATTTGCTGTGTGATTGCACTCTTCAACTCGTAGCTCCGGAACCGGAAGTCCAATCAATAAAAAATTCAATAGCAGGGGAAGGTTGTACCTTTCATTTGAGACTAACTTTGTGCAAATCGGTCCAGCCATCTCTGAGAGACAGAGGTCACATTTTTTCCACATTCACACATACATACACACAGACATTTTCCGATCTCGACGAACTCAGTCGATTGGCATATGACACTCGGCCCTCCGGGTCGGGATTAGATTGACGAATTTTAGAGTGAATGAGAAAGGCAAAAACATTTTTAGCCAATGTTGAAAGTTATGCATTTTTTTGGTGAGCAGTTCTATGTTTCATAGACATTAAATCAATTTTAACTTCGCTTCCTATTAAATAAAGACCCTTATTACAGTATATCTCTACAAGAACGAGATCAATTTGAAAATAAATCTGAGGATTATGATTGATTACAGAACTCTGGAATTTTCTATTGGAATGTTTTCAGGCAGGAATTTGATATTGATGCATTCAGACAACTGTGAAATCAAGACCAATAGATCAGTTACATATCAGGAACCATTCCGACAATTTATCAAAAGTCCTCATGATCTGCATCAATAAATTTTCAACTTCAATCATTTTTTTTTGGGTGTGGAGGTGGGGGGTGTGGGGGGGGGGTTGTATTGTGTTAAACCCCAAAACCTTCTCTTGGCTACGCCGTTGCTCGGAATTATTTATTTCGCTTTTTATTTTCCGATATGTTTCAGATCGAATTGCAGTCAGAAGGTTCGCACAAATGAACATTTTTGTACTGATAAGTTAACAAGTTCCGTCCAGACAACTTGGAAGTGTTCGGTGATTATTTCTAGCGGTTGTAGATAGTAAAATGAAATACAAAATTCGTTTTATCGAAATAATGTTTAGCTTATTTCAATGGATTATTACTATATTGAACAATAAATAGGCGACAAAGAGTAATCAACAAACAACAAGCCATAACTTTTAAAGTATTCAAAATAGATATTTAAAGTCTTTAGTAAAGTTATTCGCAAAAGTAAGAGCTACAAATTTGCTGAAGACATCATTTCGATATAATCACTTCCAAGAAAATTTGTGAAAATATCTCACTCATAGGGGGATTAATCAGCAAAAGCACAATACCAAAAGAAAGGGCATATTACCTCCATTTAATTCTCCAAAGATATTATCGACCTAAAATAAGCCGTTTTGGCGTTAATAATAGATTACATGTTTTTGGTCATATTTCTGGCAATGGGAAATGATAAAAATCTTTCGTCCGCATTTAATGTTAAATATCTCTTATGATAATAGTCCGATTTCAACAATCTATAGCTTGTTCGAAAGGTATTCGTTAAAGCTGTCTAAAAACATATAAATTGTTAATCTATATTGTCAATTTCGGCAGATAATCTAAAAAAACTGCAAAAAACGCCATTTTTACACATTCAAACATTCATATCTTGGAAACTAAACATCAGAATCAAAAACAAATTAATAGCGTTTATATTGTTTTTTTGTTCTTTCATTTAAAATTGGTTTGGATAAGATCGGTTCAGCCATTGCTGAGAAACACGAATGAGAATTTGTCCGTTACATACACACACACAGACACACACACACACACACAGACATTGTCCCAAATCGTCGAGCTGAGTCGATTGGTATATAAGACTCGGCCCTCCGGGCCTCGGAAAAAATCTTGAAAGTTTGAGCGAATTCTATACATTTCTTTTATAAGAAATGTAAAAAGATATGCTACGATGTCATTATCTAGAAATTGATTGTCTAGACCCGGTTCCCAATGTTGGCATTCCTTGGGCGAAATTAGAAAATCGGATCATAAGACCTGGGACTTTGATTTCATAAAAGTGCTTAAGTTCTTAACCTTCTTTAGGTGTTGAGGTCATTTAATTTTTTAAGTTTTGCACCTAGAAGTTTGGAGTTTCTTGACTTCTCCTCTTTCATGCAACGATTTTCAATCGAGTTTAAAATTTTTGAACATTCCTGAAGGGCAGTGCAATAAAAGTTACGAATACGGTGTTAGCAGGTCATATTGACCCCGATTTCGAACTCAATTTTAAGATACATTTTCAGTCAAATCTATATGAACTTGAACCTAAATTGTTGATTAGAGTTTGAATTTTCAGCTTCTGGTAAATATTATCGTTTTTGACTAGTTTGGCCAGTAGGAATCGGTGCCGAATGGGGTCATGTTTGGCATACTTAGATGTATGCAGAACCGTCATCATAAATCACAAGTTTATTGACAGAAAATTAATAATAAACACAACCAAAGCGAAAATAAGAATGTACATATCAGTTTTGTACATGATTGGACCGATCCTGGATGTTCCGCATTACGCTTCCGTTCCGATGCTGATTCCGGCGATACCATAGCATTTCTAATAATACAGAACAAGTGATAATGTGGTTAATCAATGAAACTGATCCCAAAATTTAATATATTCTTGAAAGCTTATATAAAATCCCATCTAAAATGATATTGATACTCTGATTCAAATTCTGGATTCTACGTGAAAATCAACCGGAAAATCCGTAGAACTGTCTAATTCATGAATCAACTTCTAGAATTCTGCAGTTTTTTCGAAAACGTTTATTCACGTTGCATTGGCATAAATTTCTAGTTTCAAGTAAAAAATTGACCGCATAATGACCATCCGGATATCTGGAACATCAGTGGAACTGGCCAATTCAAGAATCTTGCCCTTGAGTTCTAAGATTTTTTGGAATATCATTCGCATAAATTCGTACTTGTGACTGGGATATGAACCCTATTCGAGTCGTTCTGGAACTGAGTTTGAAAATCTATGATTTCCTCGAAAGTTTTTTAGAATTTTTATTGAAAGAAATTGTATTTGTGAACGGAACAAAGACCTTATTTGTGAACTGGCCAATTCTACACCGGATCATCCGAAAGATCAATTGGTCTCTGTCACAGTCACAAGTACGACTTTATGCAAATGATATACCCTTATATGTTTTCGAAAATATCGCAGCGCTCTAGGACAACATTCATTAATTGACCAGCTGCGCGGATGTTCCAGATCCTCCGGAAAGTTATTATGGGGCCAGATTTCCAGTTATAACTACGAATTTATGCCAATGTAACAAATATTTTCGAAAAAACTTCAGAACTCTAGAACTAGATTCAAGAATTGACCAATTATACGGATGTTTCGAGTCTTCCGAATGATTTTCACGTAGAACCCATGGTCAACAGTTGAGTTGCTATGTTAACATCATTTTAGACGAGAATTTATATAAACTTTCAAGCTTATTACAAATTTTTGGGATCAGTTTCATTGATTGACCTCATTGTCACTTGTTCAACATTATGATATAGACAATTATTCCGCCAGAATCGGCACCGGAATCGAAAGCCAAAACGTCCAAGATCGGTCGTATCATGTACAAATTTGGTATATACATTCTTATTTTTATTTTGTTTGTGTTTATTATTAGTATTTTGTAAGTAAACTTGTGATTTATGATGCCTGTTTTGCATACATCTATGCATGCTAAACATGACCCCATTCGGCACCGATTCCCACTAGCCAAGCTGGTCAAAAACGGTAATATTTACCAAGAACTGAAAATTGAAACTCTAACACATAAATTGGGTACAGGGTCATATAGAAAAGCTGAAGTTATTTCGGCTAAGCAGTCTTTGTGTTATTGAAACAACTTAAGTTGTGATTGAAATTTCAAATTTCCACAGCCCATGTACCACCCACTACCTTCATATTTAACGAACTTAAACTTAGAAAAACCTCTTAAAGAGGAACAATCAAGCAGATTGTAAGTGTAATCATTGTTGATTTTAGTTCAAATTGTGTATTATAATTGTTTTTGATTCAAGTAATTATTTTTAATATAGTGTCCCCTGAAGATGATGCGAATTCCGGCATCGAAACGTCGGAATAATCACAACTTAAATTATTTCAATAACACAAAGACTGCTTAGCCGAAATAACTCCAGCTTAAAAATACAATACAGTCGAAATCTTATAATCAGGTTCATATAGATTTGACTGAAAATGTGTCTTAAACTGGGTTCGTAACACCTTATTCGTTACAAAAAATCACACCTAAAGAAGGTTATTTTAAGTCCTGTAAATCTCACATTTGCCGAATTGGAAAACATTTCAAAACCCGTTCTGAATAGTCGAGAAAAAGATTAGTGTTAGGATTTTTTTAAGGAAGTTAGGGTTTCCATTTTTGGTATCTATCTTGTTCCGAGTCAGTGCCAGATACTGATGAGACGAAGTCAAAATGCAAATTTTTGATCTTGCCAGACTTACTCCACCTTTTTCTTATTGCATCAGTTTAGTTGATGTGAAGTAAAACTAAGTAATACGTGTGAATATGTGTTATCTAGTAAATAACGTCTGCTAAACATCTTTTACTGTGATTTACGCTCTAATATGAAGTGTGATTGCTGTAAGATAGATAATCCAATGCAATAGACACTAACTTAATTTTTAGATTGCATTTGGATCTATGTGGCCTAACAAAGAGACGTTCTCTCTTGTATGTTAAACATTGAACGAAAATGTCTGATTTGTGACTTTTACTTGACTTGATTCTTCCAGAGAAATTTTACATACATCGTAGCTTATAAAAAATACTCACATTCCTATTCGAAATAACCGCTGCAATTATTCACAATGTTCTTAAGGGGTTACATAACTTTTTCGAGAAAATACTGAAACGCAACGCAGTTGGTACTATCGAAGCCTTTGATCCCCCCCCCCCCCACACACACACACACACAGTCGAGCCCTTTCCGTCGGTATTCACCAGTCGTCCCGGTTCTGTGTGTGTGGTGGAGAAGACTCGCCGCAAGCTACTATAGTTTCGTTCCTGCCGTCCGCATCGCTCCATCGGGATTCAACGCATACTTGGACCCACCGCATTTGGCATTATGGACATCCTTAATCCCCCGCCGCAGTCGAGCAATTGCAGCCAGCGATCATCAGTCGTCTCAGTCCTGTGTGTGGGATGGGTGAAAGGTTCTTCAAAACCGCCACAAATGGCAAGAACATTTCAAGCTCTGATGCATTCTTCTCCACCAGTAATTTGCCTTGTGATCTGATGTTAACCATTTCTCTCGCCAACGACGATCGTCATATTCTGGTGCACGACACAGTTGATTCGGGATGCCTCGAATCTCCCACCACAGTCGACCAAGTGACCGTCAGCCGTTCCAAAGCTGTTCGTGGGATTGACGATCTTTCAACGCGCTTGAAACGACAGCATGGTTTCATTCTCTGCTGAACCTGATCCGTTCTCCAACAACATCGAGGTTTATAACCAGAATGTTGGTGGCTTAAATTCATCAACGGAGTGATTTGCTCGCGACCACGGACTGCTGCACTCTGTCTCGCCAGGTGTTTGGTTCAATATCCTATGTCTACCGCTGTGACCGCACCACTCATAAGACATCAGATAGTGGTGTGCTTATCGCCATTCATCATGGTATAAAAGCCCGTACGATCAACAATGATCGGTGGGTAAGCTATCAGTGAAAATTGTTAATCGCAATCTGTTCCTATGTGTCGTATATGCTCGACGCGATTCCAGCT
Organism: Topomyia yanbarensis; assembly: GCF_030247195.1. Taxonomy (NCBI): domain Eukaryota; kingdom Metazoa; phylum Arthropoda; class Insecta; order Diptera; family Culicidae; genus Topomyia; species Topomyia yanbarensis. The sequence continues at coordinate 336,383,629 of NC_080672.1, read as the reverse complement.
TGATCAATGTACATCTTTCGTCCGTTCTTTCATCACCACGATCGCCACACCGACTGACGAAATTGTTATACTAGGTGGCTTCAGCCTACCTGCCTTGACGTAGTGCCAGGCCAGTCAAGGGTTTCTACGATCGTATATTGAAATCAATATCATAGCATATTAATAATACCAGTTGTATTCTGGACAGCTACAGCAGCTCAACTCAATAATGTAATAAACGAGAATGGACGTACATTAAATCTATGCTTTGTACATATTGTATTCGCTGGTAATCTAGGAGGTAACTTTTAAGTCCTCACAGGCTCTAAATTCTACGATTTTTAGAACGCAAACTACGACAGGATTTTTATAACGCTCTTTGATATAAACTAGGACGAAAATCTTAACAATGACGACGTGAACGATGCAGCGACGACATTTTCTAATATTCTTAAATACCTAATCGAGTGTAATGTGATAAAACCAATTAGCACCAATCAACATTAAAAACTGCCAAACCAGCTGCATTTACAATTTTTTGAAACATAAGACACTTGCATTACGACACCATTACTTTTAACTTAACCACGAATACAAACAGCAAAGCAGAGGCGTCTTTTTCAGACACCAGCGAAATGTCAAGCATCATTTGAAATCTAAGCCTGGAGTCGTTCTGGAAGTATGTGAATGAGCAACGAAAAGAATCCAGATTACCATCTTGTATGTCAGTAAATGGAGATTTAGGCACCGACACTAAGGAAATCTGCCAGTTGTTCTCCGACAAATTTTGCATGCGTTTTTTTTTAATCAGCGCCTTACATTGCAACGCGAATCTCATGTATTCTTTAGGACGCTCCATCAACCGAATCTACGTCGATAATGCTGCTAGTCTTGCAGCAAACAACAAACATCTGTGGCTGAAGGCATCTAGTTCTCCGGGTCCAGATGGTGTAACCCTTTCCTTTCAATCCGTTCATTTGACACGGCTCATAGCGGTAGCTTAAAGGAGCCGAGGATTTTTTATATTTTACAAAATCTAAAAATCAAAATACAAATAAATATTATTGTACAAATATTCGATCTCATGCGCGCATTTCGTATTGCGAGCGGAGACCATCTTTCGCGGAGGCGAAAAATTTGTTTGTTGGCATACTGCGTCATTTAATTCGCTCTTTTTTCACGTCCAGGTCGAAGCTGGTTTGGTGTCCGCGATCAGATATTCTTCCCTGCTTCTTGCACTTATTGTTGACCAGTGAAAATCCGTCGTCCTTGTTATTACCTTCCTTGCCGATGTTGCTTGCAGTTGATTTTGGGGTGCTGAATGCTTCTTTTGCGGTTATCATTATGGTCTGAACAGCTGCAACAAATTTGGCCACCGTTTGTGGTTCAGGTATTGGTATTGAAAACTCTGTTTTGGATTGGTTTGTTGTAGATGGGTTGAGATGTCTTTTCTTCTGCAACTTCCGCGCAAGGTTGTCCATGATGTTCTGTCTGATTACAATACTTGCACGTAGGAGTTTACCCCTCAAGTGTGCATAGGGTTGTTTGTTTAATTGTAGTTCCGTGAGTTTTGAGTTTTATTGTCAAGTAGGAAGGTATGGGCCGTTCGATCCGCATCCTCACTACAAAAACGCCGTTAGGAGTACCTGGGTAAAAGTTTCTTCAAGTATTAGGTGCAGTGGTTGCATATTTTCATTTTCAAATGCCAACTTTTAGTTCAATCAAACCCAACCATGATTCAATTTTAAAGCCTCTCTCAATCATTCACTTTCAAGTTGGCGGGATTTTCATGACTGAATCGTACGTCTTCATTTCAAATTAATGCTTTTTCATTCACCAACCAAAGCTGTCATCTGCTCTGTAGAAGTTCAGGTTAAATTTTTACATGTTTTGCGTTTTAAAGCTTACATGAACAGGAAGAAGTATGTTCAGAGTAACTTTGATTGAAAAACCTAGTATAGAGATATTCACAGGGTCAATGAAATTGAATATGAATGGAAAATGATTGAGCAGGTCGGCTGTTTGAATAAATGATGCAAATCAACTACGAATTGAACATTAGACTGGTTCAATTTTTGACTTTTAGCTCCACCAGGCTCTACTGATTCCAATTAATCAGAACACTATTTATTTCTAAAGTTATTCTTCTACTGAACACATTCGGGGAACATTGTAAGTTTATGAAAATTCGTTGAGTAAAGTTATTAACTAAAGAAGCAGCATGACTTCAAAACAAGTGGAATTTATTATTATTCATAGCAAGTCTAGTTTCCATTTGTATAACTTTTCTCAACGAATTTTCATAAACTTACTATGTTCCCCGAATGTGTTCAGTAGAATATCTTTAGAAATAAATAGAGTTCTGATTAATCGATTGATGAGGTGATTTTTTAAGAATTTATTTTCAATGTTAACCGATTTTTCATACAAATTTTCATATAAACTTTGAAATTTTTGGAGGGCCCGTAGACACAACCGATCGGTACCAAAATTTGCACAATTGCTAAGGACGCAAATGGAATCAGTAGAGCCTGGGCGAACATAGTAGGGCATGATTTGAAATTGTTGGTACTCCTTCAAGTTCAAAACAACCTGTTGAGAATTTGCAGCTCTGATCAGGTGTAACGGATTCTACTTCTCCGTATTACGACATGCATTTTGCAATTGGCTCAGCAGGGGTACGAGGTGATAGCTCATATAGCCTTACATCTACACAATCATTTTCAGTATAAACGGGAATTTTAATTCCAACGTTGTCACTTTTAATAACGTGTTTTAAATTGTTCTGCAAAAAAAATGTTCGGCTTGCTAACGTGTTGAATGATATTTTTTATTTTTGTTTATTTACGACCCTTTAACAGCTTTGGTCATTCGGGTCGGGAATAAATGTGTAAAATAATAAAATGTACATTTCAGAAATGGTGAAAATAATCTCTAGTTCGTTGTTAATTCACACTCAACTTAGTGTTGTTATTATTTAAACGGTCTTCTTTGCAATCTGTTGTGAAGCTATGTTGAAGTATTTCTAATCATCTGGGTCTGATCAGATATCTCCGTCGACTGATTGAGAGGATACTGCATGTATGTTGTATGCTTCTGGTACTATTGTTATATCCATGTGCATGGGTTGGGTGTCGTCCTCGGATTGATTGCGGATAGGGCGTCCTTCTTTTTTTGAGTTGTTTGAAGCTGGATTTTTGAATAAATGCTGTTGTTGTTCTTCTAATTTGCACTCTTGTTGCATTTCACGCTGGCGTTTCCTCGTTACAATTTGGTTGATTTGATGTTCCACTTGGTGATTTTTTCGGTAGATTTTCTACGATCGGCTGTAGTTGTACTGGCTTCGCGGGTAATGTTTGTTCCATTTGATTCGCATTAATTTGTCTTTGCATCGTTGGTTGTTGCAGCTCGCGGGAGTCCTTAGAGGTTATGTCTTTTGATCCACAATTGCATTTACAATGACATTTATTGGTTAGGTTCTGTGATTGACTTGATCTCAATACACTAGCAAAGTTACCTTTATTGCTTTTTTGTACTAATTGTCTGGCGGCAGAAAATGAGATATCCCTTTCGGTTTTGATTCTGATCACTTTAACTTCCATTTTCCAGGCAGGGTAGCTCCTGTCGGCTGGGGAATGCTGACCTCGACAGTTTAAACAATGTGGTTGGAGTGAACAATTGTCATTCAGATGGTCACCGGAACAATTTTTGCATTTAATATAATTCTTACATTTGAGTCTAGTGTGTCCATACTGATAGCATTGGTAGCAAAGCATCGGTAAGGGATAATACATCCGTGTACGCACTCGAATCGGCCCAAAATAAATATGCTTAGGAATAACTGTGCTGTTGATTGTTAACACCAAAATTGACGATTTAACCTTACCTTCTGGTGAGCTTTGTACTATGCGTTGCACCTTAATCATTTTTTGTGGTTTCAATTCCTCCAGTAACTCTTCCTCAATCATATCGGTTACTTCATCACTCCAAACAGTAAATTTTCTAGTATTCAGCTCAGGATGAAGTTCGGTCTCTATCGCGATTTCGTTCGATAGTCTTTTCATCGTTAGAAGCTTTCTCACTTGCTGCTTGTTACGTACTTTCAATACGTAGGCAGTTCCATTGTGTTGTGTAAATGCACCATCGATTTTGCCAACTTCATTTTCGATTGCCTTACCTATGAGAAATGGGTTCTTTGGTAGCGGGTTATTATTGGCTCCGCGCAATGTCACATAATATATTCGTCCGTATTGGTTGTTAGAGTGAAGCCACTCCGGTTAAATTTTACGATCAGTATAATCTCCGGCCCCTCGCTGGCTCAGCTTTCCGGTAGCCATACCGGCTATTTCGACACACTGTACAATCCACTCTTTTGTTTTGCGCTCGTTAATAGGAACAATAAACCAAGAGAAACTCTGTAAATAGGTCTGTCTGCTCTGCTGTCTGACAACGATCCTGAATGATATTAACACTGCATTGCGAAGATGATGATACTGAAGGTACAAGACTTTCACAAGTCTAAGTTGCATTCCAGAAGGTATTCCACTTCACAAAATCTCAGTCGTATTGAACTAAATTTCAAGTCAACAGCCGCGGCGTTGGGTTCAAGTAAAGCTTTTTCGTCTACTTTACTCATGACAACAAGAATAATCCGTTATTTTGTTTGTTCTCGAGACAATGCACACTAGCTCGAGTCTGTTGTTCACTTGGTTCGATTGTAGGTCTGACTGCGGCAGATGTAGGAAGTAGATGGAGCTAAATCGACACTCCAGTTATCCGGAGCTTTTGAGCCCTGTTAGTCTCGGACTTACTATGTGCAAAGGTGGATTGTTCTGACGTCTGGATCTTCTGTAACTTTTTCTGTGAAAAAACAAGCATGGTATTTTCCCCAAAACCATTTTTTATTTACCTTTCTTGTGGTGATCACGATGGAATTAAAATCCTTAAACCAAAAAATCCCTTACTATGCAAAGGGAATTTTTGAGAGATGAATATTCTTCGTACCTAACGATTAGTTAAATAAATAATAATTTTACCTGCATACGGGAAAGGTTTTACCAAAAAGTTTAAGCTATGAGCTCTGAAAATTGTATTAAAAATTCTAATCTACAAATACAAATAAATATTAAAAATGAATCGTTAAGGTACGAGAAAAAATAATTATGAACAAATGAAAAAAAATAAAAAGATCGAATGAGTAGTTTTTTGGCAATCATGATCACGGAAAAGCCATTTTTTAGGAAAAACAATGAGATAATCGAGTTTTTAAGTTAGCACTGCTCTTGGTAGACGAGGCGCGCTTCAAAGCGCTGTAACTTCGACAAAGCAAATTTGTTTTTTGAAAAATAAAAAGGTACGTAACCTCTTAAAATCGCTGCCATTGCTCGTTTCAATGCCGTCCCACAACTTTTCGCATTTAACATCTGAACTTCCATTTGGATGATTAGGGCATTGAAAACGCCCATAAAATCGCCGCATTGCTCATCGAACCCTTCATTATAGCACCCGAAGCGGGGACACACTAGCAGGTCATTCACCATTCTGGCATTCCTGCGACCTATTTTATTGCAAACCGCAGCGAATCGAGTAAAGTATACGACTCAATTAAATTTTAATCCCAACCCGTTGCGTTGCTTGCCGCCGCCCGCCGTATTCACAGATGGACCCATTCCCATTCGCACGACATTAGAGGGAAGCATTACGCGGGATGTGCGCTCGTGCAACTCGTGTATACCTACGAGAAAGCCCCCAATGAGAAAAGTTCGCCGATTCGAGGAAGGCACATACTTAGTAAGGCCGCAAACACTTTACGATCAGAATCAAATTAATGAGTGATTCCGCCGTTGCGTGGCAGACTAAAGTATTAATTCCTACTAGCGACCGAGGTATTACGCTTCAATAAATTTTGCGAACGCGTAAGTCGTCCCCAAGGATGACAATCCTATTCGGCTCTCTATCCATCGTCAGTTAATTAGGGATTACGGGTGCTTTTGCGAGACTTAGGTTCTATCTTCAACAGCCCGAGATAGGAGCACGCCCCGGATTCGTTACATTATGATGCGTTAGAAATAATCTGTATTAAAAGAAAAGCTAAACTCATTGCGAATGTGGAACCAATTGAATCTATTCATGGTTTGAAATTAATTTTCTTCTTATCAAACTACTCGGTTGCAATCCGAGGCTGGAGTGTGAGTTTGGTTACCTTCACAAAATCACACTCGTTGCTCTTCGAGTATTTATTTGGATTGCCGGTGCGTGTACGAGGCTGGATGACAACGAAAACATTACATTGAAAATGAGGATGCTAGATGAGTGGTGATTGTGGGAGCAAAATTAGCAAAGATTTTTTTTCGACGATGATTCCTGATGTTTAAGCACTATGGATTTTGTTCTATCTATTCCAACGCGGCAAAAGCAACAGCGTTGGAATAGGTAGAACAAAATACATAGTGATTTTTTGTGGCTTGTGTCCTGTCACCTCGTGTGCGAACAGCTTTAATTTTTTTAATAATGATTACGAAAACATTGCTCGAAAATCGATTAAAGCAATGATATAATGAAGCTTAATAGTTGGTGTAGTAAGCAACCTTAGATCTCTGGATCTATGTGGGTTGGAAGAAAATGTTATATAGATCGTTGTTAGGTCCACATAAGCTTGTTAGGTCCACATAAGCTTAACTCGTTTCTTTTAATCGTGCATTTCGAAACCTGAATATCCTCTATTTTGTAGATGTATGTCTACAGGGGAATGACGCTTCTATTTTAATTTTGTCATTTTTAGTCCATTTACTAAAATGGCATCCAAGCAACAATTAAAGTGTTCAGGGTAAGTTTGTCGACTGAGTAGAGGCCTAGATCGGAATCGAGAAAGAGCAGCGACGGCAAATGAATTACAAGCGGTTTCAAACATTTTTTAACCGAGGTATCACAAACAAATGTGGGGTATCATATACAACCATGCTACATGGCCAAATCCGGCAAAAATAGTACTGGACCACCATTTTGCTGGATCATTGGCAGTAGGTACCGGTTCAAGCTCTACCCAAGCATTAGACACTCGTGAAATGCTTGACAAATCATGGTTGTTTGTTAATTTTATTTGTTTCAATAAAAATGGACTCGTCCGCATCGTCTACATCCTGACCGTCCCTAACGGTGCAGTATTGTATTCCCGTCTTGTAGTCAAGTTTTTGAAGTTCATGGCAAAACATATCTATTTTTCATATAGCAGGCTATCATACAGTTTTCGAGCTCTCTGTTTGATCGATGCTGCTTGTTTTTTCACAACGTTTCGGGTTCTTGAACGTTTCGAGACCCGTTTTTAACACTGGATGTTACTCTTGGAAGTTTACGGATTTTTGGGCTAATCTCGTACAGAGAAGCTCTTCCCATTAACGAATATTATCGTGATCTTTCAGTCAAGCTTTCGATTTCGACTAGATTTTGGTGAATTCTGGAAAGTAGGTGTCTCATCAAACATCCATACTACGGTTCAAACTGCTTCAACATTTACACCTTCCATTTTTGCTAATGTCCAGAATGACAGGTAGGGGCTATTGCACTACTGGTGCATGGTGTTTTTAATATTTTGCCTAATTTGTTAATATTAAGTTAGAAATGCACTTTTGGCACGCTTACCTATAACCGCTTTATCAATTTTTACACAACGCCTATTGATAATCAGCTGTTAAACATCGCGAGATATGAGGTATTATATTCAAATCAACGTCACGACAAGACCTACCGTGACTCAACTGCAACTACCCCTCAGTGGCTTTGGTAACTGGTACTATCAAATTTGAAATTTGACTAGACAATGTATGAAACTAGATTGGGTTTTCATTCGTAATAATTTCGTCGCACCTCTTTCTTCTGCTCTATATCGAAGCCTCACTTGGTTCATGAAATGGTTTTCGACCTTTGAATTGTGATTTAACTCTCGACTCCTCTCTCGCTTCTTCTCTCCATCCACTACGTCGCCATTTAGCTCTCGTCCCAGTGAGTCATTCAGCTACCAGCCTTATCACGATCTACTCGAACAGTCCCTGACGGTGAGCTCGCTCTACTCCGACTGAGAGTTCCCCGACGGAGGAATTTCTCCCGACACCGATACCCGCTTCCTTGATCCATTTAGTTCCTACCTTTATCGAGATCTACTCGGATATTATCCAGCGGTGAACTACCCTACTCCGACTAAGAGTTCCCTGGTAGCGGAATTTCTCTCGGCGCCAACGCGATATAGTCGGATAGTCCACGGCGGCGAATCTACCTTACTGTGAATTTCCCGGTGGGAGGAATCTACCGCCAAGGAATTCACAGCCAGTATGCGCTGAGGTCTGTCGAGTGATTCCCTGTGGAGCATAGCTTCCGGTTCACTGGCGCCCCAATGACACACTACTAGCTATTCGACGCGGTCCAAACCCCGGCGGTGGATCTAGCTTACTCAAGAACTCGACATCCGGTTCACTGGCGCTCCGACGACCCGAACCTGGTGTTCGGCAGAAATTCCCCGGCGGTGGAATTTCTGCCGAAACCCGATTTGTTGTTTCAAAGCAGCTTCCTAACCGATGGCGCTTTGTCAACATCGTCCCAGATATGCTCGTCGTGGCGCATCTCTTCGACGATATTGTCAACAGCAGGCTTATTCCTTTGGTCTTCTTCGAACCTAGGGCATTCGAAGACCACGTGTTCCGGTGTCTCCTGCACGTTCACACACTCCGGGCAATGGTGTTACGAAGCGTGTCAAAACTGATGCAATTACTTCCGGAAGCATCCGTGCTCGGACAACAACTGCATCAAATGTAAGTTCACCTCTGCATGCTTCCTATGCACCCAAGCAAACACACTTCGGATAAGTCGATGGGTTCACCTTCCTTTCTCCGCGTTGTCCCACTCTTGCTGCAATTTAGCCAACGGGACCGCTCGGACCAGTCTCCTTGCATTTCGTTTATTTCTGCGCTGGTAGCATTCCACATCCTCAGCAAGAGTGGTGCAAATAGAGATTATCCTGACAATTCCGCATAGCGCCTCCGACGATATCGTTCTGTACGCACTCGCGACACGAACAGCTATTAGGCGAAACGTGCCTGTCAACTTCTTTGATTCCGCTTTGAGTTCAGTGCAGCAGTCCAGTCCGGTACACCATACCTCAGCATTGAAGATGATACATCCAGGAGACGTCTTGTGCTGCATCTTGCGCTTCCGATATTTGGCATGATCCTTGCCAATAAGTTGTCCTCGCAGCCTTCTCCCATACATTGTTGAAAGGGCTGTTTTAATTTGACCAATCGTCGAGCATCACACCCAGGTGCATCAGCGCACGCATTGATGGAATTGAGTGTCCGCCGAAGCTGATCACGACACGCTGGATTTTGTTTATCGGTTGCAGACCAGAACTCAAGGGTCTCAACGGTTATCGTCAGGACACGTTGTCTGCAAAGCTGACGTTCTCGACTCCCTAGGCAGTTGCACACTCCGTTGTACATAATATTGCAGACAGGGGCGGCGAAACACTTTACGCCCGAGTGGGTAGAAAGGGTGAGGGGTCCATTAGTAAGAATTTTTTTCCCTTTTTGCAATGCACACGCTTACATTACATTCAAATTGAATCACGTTCGTTTATGCAAATGGAATTGTGGTACATCGATGTTTTCAAATGTGTGTAGTGCGAGATACATGCGTTGCGCATCTAATTTTTTTGAAATGGTTCAAAGTTTCGAGCGGGTAATTACCCACTCGGTTATTTTCGAGTGGGTAGTACTACCCATACTACCCACGCTTTCCGCCGGCCCTGATTGCAGAGCGTTGGGCCGAGTATGGGGCCCTGAGGTACTCCCGCCGTGACCCTAATCGACCTCTGCCTCATGTTCGTCTCGTGGACCAGTATTCTGTTTTGAACGTAACTTTTCAGAACCTTGCACAAATAGTGCGGGACTGGTATTCTGTGCAGCGCCACTGCGATAGCCACCCAGATGGCTCTGTTCAACGTGTTCTTCACGTCGATCGTAACCACGGCTCAGTAGCGAATATCCCTTCTCTTTTGCTTCAATACTTTCTCCGCGCTTGTGAAAACTGTGCGGATGGCGTCCACCGTCGAGGTTTCTTCCCGGAATCCGAACTGCCTATGCGATAGTCCGTTCTTACTTTCAGCGTAGATAATCAGCCTGTTGAGGATGACCCTCTACAGCAAGAGTATCCACAGGTCGCTACGATGCTAGATCTTGTGGTAGTTTTCCTGGTTTTAGCAGCAACACCAGCATCTGGATCTTCCATCCATCCGGGAAATAGCCATCATCCGGGCATACCTGTAGAACTATCCTGAACATGTCTGGTTCGGGAACTTTCATCGCTTTCAGCCCTTTTGCCACTATAAGGAGCTCGTCTTTGGATACACGACTGTCACCAGCATTTCCACCGTCTGAATCGACGTACGGTGTAGGTGGCCACGCGGTTGGGTTGTACTTCGGGAAAAGACTGCAGATTGTTTTGTCGATGATGGATTCCCGATCGTCTTTAAAGAATGTGTTAGCGGAGTCTTCGTTGCACAGTCCAGCATTTTATATGTTTATTAGAGTGGGACATGGTTATATGAAAAAAATAAAATTTTGCTCCGAGTAACTTTTTGGGTCCCATTTAGTTCCCAGAACAACTCTGCAAATTTTTAGTTCGATCGTTGAAACTATATTTTTGCGCCAACGGTTTAAAGTTTACATGGGATTTCGTATGGGGAATTCATCTCTTGCAAATTAATTCTTCCAAGAGTTGCCCGTTACCTCCTAAAAATAAATAGATGTCTGATTTTTATAGGAAATTTGTCAAGGAAACAAAGTCTAGAAGACTACAAAACGATCAAATGCTTGTGGAAAAAGTTATTAAGCAAAAACCGATTGATGCCCTGAAGATTGATGAAAATTTTACTTTTCATACCATCACTGCTGCTGACGGTAGAATCACATACAAAATCTTTCTCTTATTATGTACAAAAGAAGCCTCAATTTATCTCTCAAAACTCAAGCGAAGTGACCAAGCAGTATAGATAAATGATTTAGACACATTAAGGCAAGAACAAAACAAAATTGCATATCATTGGACAACCAACAGCAGTGGTGCTAGAAAAAATGAATATTTTATCAATCGTCAGAGCATCAATCGGTTTCTGCTTAATAACTTTTGGTAAGCGTCAGATCGATTCGTAGTTTTGGAGACATTGTTTCTTTGTTAAATTTTCTATAAAAGCCACATAACGATTTATTTTTAGGAAGCAATGGGCGACTCCTGGAGGAATTATTTTGTGAAAGTTAATTTTCCCATACAAAATCCCGTGTAAACTTTGAACACGGGGCGCAAAAATATAGTTTCAGGGATCGAGCTAAAAATTTACGCAGTTATTCTAGGACCCAAATGGTACCTAAAAAGTTGCTCGGAGCCGAAATCTATTTTTTGTCCCTCCCAAATGTTTATTCCTACATCCAGTCGCCAGGGCTTCCAATAAGCTGTAACCTCTTGGTTAGTCTGATACCCTACGTGTTAAAATCTCCTCCTGTAACAACTGGTGTTCGTCAGACTAACGAGTCGGTTAGCGCGTCCAGCATCCGATTGTATTACTGTGGTGTCCACCCTGGGGGAGCCTAACAGCTACATACGAATACGCCGTTGATGCTGTCGATCACAAAGCCTTCGTGTGTGTTATCCACCACCTCCTGGAAAGGGAACCGGCCATCACTTGGATTGCCGTCATCCCTGCACTATCCACCACCCAGCTTCCGTTATTGGAAGGAACACGATACGGCTCTGCAACGTCGCGTTTCTGTTGTCGACTGCAACAATAGTTGCAGCACAATGTCGCAATGATTGAGATTTGGCCGGGTTATAACCATCATTGTTGACCTGCTTTCGCCTTTTGTACGCACGCACAGGGCTCTTAAAACTTAAAACCTCATTCGGCACCGATTCCACTGGCCAACCAGGTCAAAAACGGTGGTATTTACCAGGGGCTGAGATTTGAAACCCTAACAAACAAAAGTTCCTATAGATTTCGAAATCAGGGTCAATATGACCCGCTAACACCTTTTTCGTACAAAAAGTTAACACCTAAAGAAGGTTAACGTTGTCTGAAGACTACTTCAGTTTTAAATCGGTACCGCAAAAGTTATTTGAATAAAACAGGTTTTCTAAGAAACCCCCTAACATTTGACTTTGAATTCGTTGTAAAATGAAAAGTATGCAACAAACTTTTCTAAAACTTGTAGTTCTAGAACTTCACTGAAGGTCGTATGGCTCTATCTGGAATGATTAACATTTTTGATCTTGATAAAATTAGAACAACCCTTACTGTTTAACAAATAGAAGGGACTCGTAAACTACGAAAAGTTTTCCACAGACATAATAAGGCTAAATGGTTTAGTTTTAGGAAAATATAAGGTTCTGAACATAAATCGCTCCACATTGTCAGAATAAAAAACTCTCATGAGATAAAAATCACGGTAACGTAATGACAAATTACGCAAATCGTGGCAATGCTACTGAAATCATGAACATTGTTTAATTGTCGGCTCTCTTAGATGATGTCCAGGGAACAACGCCATGTATATTTTTGGTTTTTTTGAAGACACAAATAATTTCATGAATACGAGGTTTATTATTCATAATTTCAGGAACCGGGTCACGATTTTCGTAAAGGGTTCATTGGGTAATTTTTTCATGAAGTTACGAACTAATTTTTTCCGTACACCGGCAGATAGCATTTTAGAGTATCCACCCCGAAAAAAAGAGTATGCTAATACCCGCCGCATTTCGTAAAATATAATAAAAGCTATACATAAAAGGTGCTTATTTCAGTACCTGTGTTGCTAAAGACTCCAATTCTTCCAATGCTTTCCAGCTGCATGGAATGCAGCAAATGTAATGGAAATTCCATTTGACGTAAACGACTTCAATTTTAATCATATAAATTAAAATAGTGTCTCTTTTAGTGTAAAACGCGGCTGAATAAACTGTAGAGTGGCAAATGATGGGTATTTTTACATGTTTGTAAATGTAAATGTAATTGTGGATTTTTTTTCCAAGTGTGTAGTTCGTAAACAAGTAAACACGTCGCAACTTCGCTTCAAAAGTCTACTGGAATCGATTTCAAACTTTGACCTAAAGGCATTACAGATTAACGAAGTTCTTATTGTAGTCAACCTGTGTTACCGACGCAGATGAAATTGAAATAAAAAGCTTACGGGAACTGTAGGACTGTTCATAAGTGAAGAGTACAGAGCGAATGTATGGTAAGAATATATACATTGATAAACTGTTATCGATTCGCTTTCTATTTAATATCTCTACCCAAAACATAACTTTGCATGCAATATAAATTAAAAAAAATTCTAGTGATAAGAAAAGGATGTGTTAGGAAAAATCAAAACTGTCTCAGTGTTTTGAAATCGAATTGTACGAGGAAATCGGCCAAAAAATTTGGTGCACGACCTCTAAGACTAATTTTGGATCAGTTGCCAAACAGGGACCATTATATTTTGTAATAATTGTGTTAAGTTGTTCCTCTATATTCCAGAAGCTTCAGATACATTAAGACCATATCCACAAATGACATATCATTCTTTGAGTGGTTTTAAATATTTCCCCAATCGTAGCATTAACGATGTAGCTTCACAACAAACCCAAATTAAAATACTAGGTTTTCGACTTCAACGACAGATACCTTGCTAATCGTGCATCAGGTTAACGATCCTTTGTATTTCCCTTCAATGTTCGATATAATCGTTCGTATACGTGTATTTCACAAACAATCCGATATGGAATATCAGAAATACTTTCGTTGATTTATAGCATCTCGAGCTATCATAACTCTTTGTTTGTATAACTCGATAATTTGCAATCCAAAAATATATCGTAGAGAAGGAATAGCAAAATTAGTGTGGAGTGGAGTTGAAATTGCTTTTGTTTGGAAAACATAGGATACTCTCGGTAGCCGGCTACCCGGAGCTTGAAAAGAACCAAAAACTAAACAAGATCTTCTTTTTCGAGCGATCGTGTTCTCGAAAACTAGGCTAGGCTAGGCTACTAGGCTACTACCTAGTAGGCTATGCTTTGCAGGTCGCATCGCTTGCTTGGAGCGAATCCTAGACCCTATTCCCTTCCAAACTACCAACTCCGCGACACTTGTGGAGTCTGATGGATCGTCGTCCTTCCGTTGGGTCGGTGGAGCGTCAACACTTCCCGTCTGTCTAATCCTTTGCCCTTCCTCGTGAACGATACGATGGAGATGGAAGCGGCCGGTAATGATGGCTATCATGCTGTTGAGGTCTTGAAGTGGGTCGGATTGGTATGTGTTCCTACTTGCCACTTCCTGGACAGCTCTTATGAGATAATCAGCAGTCAAACATGATGAAGTCAGTGTGCATTCGCCAAAATCATCTTCACAACGCAACGCAACGCAACGCAACGCAACGCAACAACGGAAATAACTCAGTTTACATTCCTGTTTTCACGCTGCTTAATAAAGTTTAATATTAATAAAAGCCCCTCTTACTACGAAATCATTACACACGTGCTATTCCAACTATCTACAAGAATAGAACTCGACACAAGAAAAAAAAGACGCATGCAAATACCTTCTGTATAAGATTCCGCATTTTATTCAAACGATCGCCGGGTAAAATCAGCACCAACACGATAGAAACCACGAAAAAATTCGTCGCGTGATTGAATATTATTAAAAAATAAAAGCAGTACTCCTTATAGCCGGCTATCCGGAGTTCAAGCTGCTTATTCTGCTAATCGTATTAATACAACAAATGATAAATTTTCCAAACTCTTGGCAGCCGGCTGCCCAGAGCAATTATTACACGATAACACTATTGGCACACTTACTAACAACTCTCCCCTTCCCGTGATACATGTGGAAATGCAGAGGATTCCTCGGTCTCTAGTAGCAACATGTATCGGACTAACATTCCTTCCTTTCCCAGAAGATCCGCATTCGGACGTTGCCGGCGTAGGTATTGATCAGCATGCAGGGATCAATATAGAATGTACAATGTGGCTCAATATGTTATTCCCAAGCATGTTGTTCCAATGAACATTTTGCAACCTAATTTGGTTCTGATCATTAACGGAGTAGCAACTACGGGCGATCTCTTATGCTATGCTTATGCTTATGCTTATGCACGTGCAGGGCTCTTAAAACTTAAAACCTCCTGTCGTGTGGTTGGTTCCGTTCTCTGGTTTACAGATAATGCACATTGGTTGCTTCGTGAAGTCTTTAGCAACGTACCCCTTTCCTCCACATCTTCTACATATTAACCCTTTCATGCCCAACTTTTTTCTAGTGCATGTAGGGTTTCAAAACTATTTTTTCTTGAAAACGGTGAGGTCAAGAAACACGAAAAGCCTATTTTCATAAATATAGGTACTTCTATGGCAGTGCTAGAAACTGGTCAATTTTTACCTTGTAATGCTCAATACAATTCTCCTAGAATAATTACAATAGTCCAATTACGTGGAAAACGTAGTCAACGACGGTCTAAACTGATAAGTTTTATCAGTTTTCAATAATATTGCACCACAACGAAGATATATGAAAAAATCATTTTCGGTCGTCAAGGTAAACTGTCCCTGGCAGCACTGCTCCATCGGAATCCAATCAGACTAATTGCAATAACTTCAGTTCTAGAGCTGAACCTTGTAGCTGTTAATACTCAAATTAAAGACAACAATCACATGAATGAGCCTTACTTATTTTTGTGAGCAAATCTCGCCTCAATCAAAAATTATAGTTGTTTAAAAACGTTGTTGTCCACAAACAACATGGGCATGAATGGGTTAAAACACTCTCAGGACCCTTGCAGTTCCTCGCCTCTTGTGATCACATGGTGATCTATGCAGTTAAGGCTCAAGTTACCTTTTTTTAGCATGTGTTAGAATTGAACGCTTGGTGACATGCGTAGGAAAATGTGTTCAGCTTTGCCACCAGATTATCCATATAAAACCTTTTCAAAAGTCTGAAAGAAGAAAATCAGTCGATTTATTACATCATTGCGATTCAAATCATGCAAAATAGCTGCTGAAAAAACTATCGACTTAAATGAATGGTGCTTTTGAAAAAGCGGCTGTGGTTTATTCATTGCACTGTTGTGTTGGGTACCCACGGTGTGGCAAAAAATCACAGAAACTTTTTCGAAAGCACCATTCAGCTAAGTCGATAGTTTTTTCAGCAGCTATTTTTCATGATTTGAGTCGTAATGATTCAATAAATCGACTGATTTTCTTCTTTTAGACTTTTGAAAAGGTTTTATATGGATAATCTAGTGGTAAAGCTGAACACATTTTTCCAACACATACTATCAAGCATTCTCATAGACACTCGCCAACAGTTCTTTGAACCTTAAGGAAGCCATACTAAGATTAACACTATTCTTCTACATAAATCAGGAATGTACCATTGGAAGCTAGTACCCACTAACAGTGTTGTCGAGTTTTGGTCGCACCCAGAGGTCTGCAAAGGTTTAACTGTCACTGACAGCAGCACCATTAACACACGCGCAATTGCAGGAAGATGTCACACGATGTTATGGCGATTAGTTTGATTGAATACAGATGGAATATATCAATTTGGGCTGGCTTCTTATACCGTTCCTTACTATTTGAAGATTTTTAGTAAGCTGGGAAAATTATAATAAACTTTTGAAAGTTTAAAAGCACCTTTCATCACTGTGAAGTAAGCACATGTATCGATTGAAACAAGTTTTTCGTCTTTCATGACCACAAGTTTTATAACCATATTCGCCCTAAAGAAAAATTTAACATTGAAGGGTATGGCCGGTTAAAAAATGCATTAAAACTAATTGATTTCCCAGATATGAAACTGAGAATGGTGTGTCTTAACATAACATGAAATATTAATACTTAATTATAGCTTCCTTCCAGCAACAAATACGACTGCAAGATAGATTACACCAGCAAATAGATACTAAACATTACCAGTTACACCAATCCTCCACCTCCAGATTCCTAGTTCGGCGCAATATACTCAAATGTCGCCGTTGGAGATACCATATTCTGCTACTTTTCGAGTAAATGTTACCCTGCCGGGCAAAATTGAGTGCATCGTTTAGCAACCCGCCTTTTTCGCGACGACAGTAACGGGGTGATGTGTGGCTGCAGAAAGCGTGATTCGAGACTATATATTTCTCTATACTCCGCTACGCGTTCTCCTTAGCATCTCCCGGCTGCAGCGGCAGCAGGAGTGTGGAACAACCCGGGCGCGCGTGAAAGCAATTAAAAAATGTGTGAACGAACTAAGCAATGTTTTGCACCGCGCTATTGCAAGTCGCGGTACCTACGCGATTGCCGGCGGCTTGTGGCAATTACAATGTGTAGTCATAGGTAGAAGAACACAGTCTCTCGCTAAAGCCAACCAGAGCAGAAGATACGATCGGGATGTGAAGTAAATCGTTATTAATAACCCGTCGTCATCATCATCATCATCATCATTATCATCATTATCATCATCGTCGTTCGTCCTTCTGTTTGTTGGTTTGTTCCGCTCAGATTGACCAAGTTATTTGTTTAGTGCTTTACATATTTGCATTTACTCCAGATGGATGATGAAGTACAGCGCCTTGTTCAGGTTGTGAGATTTTTATCCTGATTCCACAAACGGAACAAACGAATACATTTACAATCGGTGGGAAAAGTAAGATACGGACTTAGATTTCAAATCAGTTATCTTCATAAATTAAAATTTCTCGTTAACAGATGAATGATGGATCTGTGATAGATAAATAACATTTGTTTATTTTTCACTGATCAGTTAAGGACTGGTAAACAAATATAAAATCGACTGAACGCAATTCTTGCCTGGAATAACAAATCAATCCGCTCGAGTGCTTCAATGATTTTCACGCACCATCAAAAGCTCGTTTGAAAACAGCATCCACCCATCCAGCACACCACACGAAGTAATTAATTACAACCGGGTTGAAACTTTTGCTCTCATCAACAACCAGCCAGTAGTAGGATGCTTGCTTATTGCAAAAAATAAGAGCGAAACCTTTTCCGCGGTAGATCTTACACTCGATGGAGCCTGTAAAGCCAAAAAGTTGTGTCTGGTCGTGGAATGGCTTTCTCGGTGCAATGTTTTTCGACGCCCGGCGAATCCTGGTCCCGTCGTCGTCGTCCGATGGGTAAATATTTATTCAAATAAAACGAATAAATTATCATGCCAGGCTCTCTTCCAGCTGGGCTATATGTACACGTAAACAAGCATAAGTTCAAACAGGCAAACATAGTTGAAACTTTTCATAATTGGAGACAACCGGTGGGGGCCACCACTGGCAGTGGCACGATTCGAGGTAGAACTTTATAATTTCTCCTTGACGTTGCGTTGGTGGACTCTGTTTAAATTTGGAAAAGTCTACTGCTTTGCATGTACCCGACAAAGGTAATCCGCGAAACTTCGCTACCAGAGCAAGGTTGAATGGCTTTGTTGACAAATTTAACAAATTTCCATCAACGATATTGAACGCTTTTGGCAGGCTTTGAAGTTATGTCTTGTCAAACCGTTCGAATTCTGTAGTCGACCGTAAGGCTATTTAGATTTTCGTACGTGTAGAAGTAGGACCTAATAATCTGATTAACATTCCGCTGAGCTACCGCAGAAAGGAAGTTTGATGGAAACATGATTTTGTCACGAATTTTCAAAAGTTTGCACCTGTCATCAATAGAGCTTCCATTTCCCGACGGTTTTCAGCTTCCCGGGATTCGGGAAATAAATAATAGATTTCCCGAGAAATCCCGGGATCCCGGGAATACAGAAGAAAAATAAAAAGGTGAATGATTTTCTTGAAAACGAAAGAATAAATCGAAAAGTTTTCAAACCCGTTTGATTGCATGTATATCTGTCCTAAAGGCAGTTGTCAGAAAATGGCCTATTTTTGACCTACACATCATTCAATCATTCGATAACTCGTCAATAAGTTTACGCAACATCAACTCCTTTTGATGATTTTTCTTGTCTATATGTATAACCTAAATTTTGGTAATTACGATTACAATTGGGACTAAACGCAGCTACTGGAGTTACTGTCCAAAATTGGAATTCTTTATTCTGATACGATGGAATGTAATCAATTTAATGCAAAGCACCTTCTTTAATAATCTTGAATGAAAAGATCGAGCTTAATTCGGTAGTGGGCAGTCATTTCCGATCAAATGAGAAAATGTGATATATGGAATCCATTTCCGTCACAGTAAGATCAGCATCATTTCGAATTAAGTGTGAATCAAAATCAAGTAGATAATGGACGAACTGTACAGCGATGGACGAAGCCCACCATCGATTTCTTGTTACGGGTGAGTATCTGGATTGTTTGATCTTATCCCTTCAAAAATCCTTTCTGCATCCTTGAAAGCGACATTCAAAGAGTGTGGATGCGCATGATGTTGGACAGATACAGCGTTATGTATTGCTTTTCATACATTCAAAAATTTACAGATATTACACCTACGGTATAACAAATTAGACGAAATATGCATTCGATGAAGTGACCAAATATTTCTGCAGACGTTCTAGAAACATTCTTTATTTTAAAAAGCGTTTGCGTTAAGCATGATATCACTTAAAACCATCCCAAGTTTTGTAATATACACTCATCGATTTTTTAAGAAAGTACCGCGCGTCACTAACGCTACAATCTGCATTCACTACTCACTCCAAATGTTTGCCGGTAAAAATATTTCCTACAGAATTTCTTTCGCAGAACCTAAGCCTTTGGGAATAAATTAAAAATCTTTTTCCCGGGATTCCCGAATCCCGGGAATGGGAAAATACAATTTCCCGGGAATCGGGAATCCCGGAAAATCCAAAAATCCCGGGATTCCCGGGAAATAATTTCCCGGGATGGAAGCTCTAGTCATCAAACGGAAATGCTAATATGTTTTATTAAGTATCGGTTAGAATGTTTCAAAGATTTTACTACGTTGGTAAGGTGGCAAATCTAGACGGGTTATTTGGAAGATGGACGATTGCGGTTTACTACGTTTAAGCATTTTATTCAATGCTGGTAGAATACACAGTGCTCTGCTCGACAATAATCAGAGCAGAAATAATTAATGGCAATGATCCAAGAACCGAATTTTTAAAATAAAAACTTCAAAAGATACGTCTTTGTTGCAAGTGGTATGACAAATCCACGTGAAATCCCTCGTACATTCATACATACATTTCTACATCCATCAGCGTTTGTTCTGTCACAGTCAAACTGAAAATCGTAACACAAGCAGAAATTTACAAACGTAATGGACAGAGAATCAAATGCTCATCTCTTCATTTCAGGCGGCTCAAATATCAATTCGCGAAGTTTTGTATTGATGGAATGCCTAAGTAGCACGTATGCTCAATGCAGAAAACCGCACAACATTTTCACAAATTGGGAGGATAGGTGTTAGACCCAACTCTCTGCTTCGACAGTATTACGCATTAGTTTGCTTACGCCCAACGTGCTCAAACCTTTGTTATCGGATCGCAAAAATATCTTCTTTGATCTTTTGAACGTTTTATTATATATCATAACATATCGTATTCTCAAATCTACAAACTGGAACCTTTGATTTGTATACCACAAACTTACTCATGGTATGCGGTATTCGAAGAGGTATGTGTTCTCTCCTTCGGGATGTTCGTACTTCTACAAAGGTACCTTTCCGAAGTGCGGATACCTAACATACGACTGCCCCATGCTCTGTTCGAAAATTGTTGAATCTTCGGCATTAGCTCGCAGAACCGTAATGACTGAATTGGTGAAATATGCAATCTAAAGTATGGCTTTATATCAATCCTCAGGGAAATATGGAATTGTTCGATTTTCTACTTTCGACCATAGGTTATGAAAGTTCGTGTAGCCTTCACGCTAACATTTAGGTCATGAATCAGTAATCAGGGATAAGAAGCGACTTGCTCAAATGGCACGTTCCCCATACTGATCGGAGATTTCTGCCATGCCATGATCTGCTTTTTCAATATTTTCCTGATGGGAAGGATTGGGGAAGTGGTATGGTTAGAGGTAAGGAAAATAACGACACAGAACAATTAAAACAGAGCATTCTGCAAGAATGAACTGCAGGCGCTACAATTGCAGCAATAAAATTTTCAACCCCCGGAGGGATTTAGAATTTTTATTTAAGCAATGACAGAATATATCAACACCCCCGAAGAGATATAGTTATTTTTGTATGGCTTAAACTATAGCTCATTACCACACTGGGTTAGGAACAATAGCAGATCCTTGAGTTTCAGCTCCCTGTACATAAGTTCATCTATATATGGAGAACCAAAAATCCGGATACGCTATTGCATTAGTGCTGGGCGGTTACATATCAAATGATATGAAGTTCCGTAATCGGATTCACAAAGATCACACGAATAATACTCAGCATGCTGAATAGTGGCCATGTGATAATTGAGTTTGCAATGTTCAGTGAGTCCCCTGAATAGAATACTGATAATGTGCTTGGAAAAATGCAGCAATTTTTTTTCAGTTTTGGACTCACATACTGCAGAAAAGTCTTTGTTTGAACGCAAGTTTGAAGCTTCGCCAATGGTTAGCATATTCGGATGCAGCCCAAAAGCAAATCTTGTGCTTTATCCAACTTATCGAAAGTGGTAAAACTGGTTCTGTATCAACGAAGTCAGTCACAGCGCCCGCTTTAACCAATTCTTCAGCCCATTCATTTCCAGTAATACCGGAACGACCGGGTACCCATAGAAGTTAGATACCCCTTGAAATGCTAAGTTCTTCGACTTCAGTTCTCATTTTATGACAATAGACACCACCACTGACTCGGCCCTTTAACAAAGAACTGTCAGTATAACAAACTACGTATTCTTCAAGTTTTCGCTCCATCCAGCCAGACAGCCATTCCTCGCGAGGAGGAATTCTCACATGGAAAGTTTTAAAAGGAAAACTACATGTGAGGGTAAGGTCACTGGGAGCATATGAAAACTCATCCCAAGTAACCATTGGCGGCCACAGTCTTGTGTGGCTAGTTGCACGATCTATTGGGTTTCTGTTCTAAAGCCCAGCAACCTTAAAACGGTATGTATAAGAAAGCGCTACATGAGAGGAAGAAGTTCTAGAGACGACAATGTGAACCTCCCATCCTGAGTTCGGATTGACGGTGACGAAATCGAGATGGTCGACGAATTTGTGTATTTGGGAGAAATTCAAAGACGGATCTTAGCGGGTAATCGTGCCTACTTTGGGCTCCGGAGGACGCTCCGGTCGAATAAAATTGGCCGCCGCACGAAGTTGATTATCCACAAGACGCTAACGCGTACCATCTAGGGTGGCGTGCCAATGGAATATGGAACGTGACGCAGGCGAATGAACCATGAGTTGCATCAGCTGCTGGAAGAATCATCGCGCATACCGCAAAAATAAGACTATGCGGTGGGCTGGACACGTCGTAAGAATGTCGGACGACGACCCAGTTAAGATGGATCTTGAGGGCGACCCTACAGGATCAAGAAGGCGGGGCGCACAGCGAGTACGGTGGATCGACCAGATAGAGAACGACCTGCGGACCTTTCGAAGACTGCGAGGCTGGCGACAAGCAGCAATGGATCGAGTGGAGTGGAGACGGCTTCTTCTGTACTCCATGACCTCGTGTTGCTTCCAAAATGGATTCGAAAGACACGTTATCAAAAGCACCCACAATATCGAGAAAAACTACTAAATTAGATTTTGTGAAAAAGCTTTTTCAGTGTTGTAGACAACATTGTGCAACAGAGTGGTAGACTTCCCCCGCTGATAAGCATGTTGCAAGCTAACATCCCGAATGGAGAGGTCGATTAAACGTTCCACTGATTTGAGAAGGAAGGAGGTCAGGCTGATCGGTCTGAAGCTCTTTGCCTCCTCATAAGTGACGCTGTCACCTTTGGGAATGAGTTTGACAGTTATTTCCCGCCACGATAATGGAATATATCCTGGTGCAAAACAACAAGTAAAAACCTTTTTCAAAATATGCTTAAAGTGTATACCATTTTTGTAGTAGAATGTTTTTCCTGGAGACTTATACGGAGCAAAACTTTCGATCGCCTATTTCATCGATTCGGTTGTCACAATTCTACGAGCAAATGTTCAACAATCCGAACTACCTGAAAAGAATTCAGGGCCAGTCGTCAGTGATGGCTCCGTACAGTCTGGAAAGTGTGTGTCAAAAAGACAGTTGAGTACTACATGTTCGTCAGCCGAGTATTCACTATTCACAGTTGAACTGACATGAAAGTCTTCCGATTTCCAAACTAACTTATTTAATCTACGAGTCTCGTTGGGACTTAAGAGATTTGTGCACAGGTTTTTCCAACCACTTCGCTCAGAGGATCGAAGGGCATTTCTGTATGCTTTGCGAGTCAACTTAAATGCCTCCTACCCGTCCCTGTGTCTACGATTCCAAGCCTTTTGAGTCGAACAAGTTCGGTATTCCACCAAGGTGTTCCTCTAGAAGCATGCATAACTCTAAGCGGACAAGCCTCTTGGTATGCTGCTACTATTAGTGAGCTTGTTTTATCCAAGACCTCATCCAAGTCACTTGGAGATTCAATCGTCGGAAGATACTCGTAAAACCTAGTTGCCAAGCCTTCTTCGTAGGGGTCCTAGTTCGTAGATTTGGGATTACGAAACGGTACGATATCTAGTGAGAGTTACATCTAACACCTCTTCTCTGCCAGTTCGTGCAAATGTTGGGCGATTTCCTGTAATAAGTATGTGCAGATTTGTACTACTTAAGTATTCCATCAATTCGATGCCTCTCAAATTGATATCTGAGCTGCCCCAAATTATGTGACGGGCATTTACATCACTGCCGATTATGAGGGGAAACCCATTTCTGCCACAGTATGATACAACCCTTTTGATATCATCAGAAGGTGATGGTTCATTATGCAGCGAATTTGCCGAATAATTGACGTATCTCTTGTTTACGTTATCAACAGTCATATTTACCGTGACATAACAATTATGGCGAGTTGTGAGGTCGGATATAAGACATGCGTCAATCGAACTATTCGCAAGTATACATGGACGAGGCATTTCACGTGGATTTGTCATGCCATTTATGATAAGAGCTACGAAGATGGAGTTAAGTAGCTTTCAAACATAGAAGCTTCCATAAAGGACCAAAGCTATGGAAGCTTTTCCTTTCTGCACAAGGTGGAATATGTTCATAGTTGCTGTACGTTTATGCTGATGATAAAGTTATGCTACTCTAACCATTCTCGATTACAGCACTACACATTTCATCATCAGCACTTGTTGTACAGCAAGTAGAAGATAGCAAACACGTTGGCTTTTAATCGCCCTAAGTAGGTATTAGAACATGACCCTTACTTGAATCCCACGATTTGTGAATAAATAAACGTCCACTGTGTCAGAGATTCGCGTAACACAACATTAGACCCACGGCACTCCGTGTGCGACTGGCATATATTAGTCCTGTCAGCCATTCAGTCCTCGGCACGGAGAAACACCTTGACCTGAGGACTCCTGTTTTCAGTCGACTCTTACGACATGGGAACAGGAACCGAGTGAATCAATTCTTGGTTGAGATACTTCAACCCGTCGGATGACACACGGCCACTAGGCTGGTTTTGTCCGAGGAAAGATAATATACTGCTATCAACCTCCTATTGGACCACAGCCATATGTACTGGTTCATAAACCCGCATATAGTATACATCTGACTTTGTTTGCCACAAATGTAGGTTTCTTGCCCGATGGAAACAAATCTGTCTTACTTCGAATTATCTTTTTTTTGTATTTTTTTAGTGATATTGAATTCATCTCTGATCATCAAAAAAAAAATCAGGCATTCAGAAAAGGGTGACGTTAACTACGCCTAGTCGTTTCTAGGTTTGCGATGGGATCAATTCGAATTCTTGCGAAGTGCGAGCTGAATTTTCTTACATCTGCTGGGCGAAATGATCTAGTTATGTTAATTTATAGAAATAAATCTCATCAAATTTACCAAACTACACAAAGAAATTTCACCAAATTTACAGAATGTGAATATTACACATTAAACTGTATTTCAATAAAAATTGTCGTGCAATTTTCTCGTGGATGGCGTCAAGAGTGAAAAACCCAAAAATGACAGTCTGAACCAACAAAAATAAAAATAGACCATTAGGAATTGTTCCTATATTTTGTCCGCATGTAATGTATCAAAAAATGTTATACAGTAATGTTTCGATTATATCACGGTCGTTCTGTATTTTAGCGTGATATATTTGAAACGTGATATATTCAAAACAAAATAAAAAAAAATCATTTAAGCATTAACCCATGTATTTCTATAAAGAAAAAGTCATAAAAGTTAAAGTTAGTCAAAAAGAATTAATTATTGTAGGGTAATGAGCCTTTTTTTCTATTATCACACCACCTATTTGAAATCGTTGGTTAGAGCAGCGTCTGCCATCTTTGTTCAACGCATTGGGTCAAATGGTATGGCATCAGCGGATAATTTTTCTCCACACAACTTCACTTTACGTATCCCGTACTTTTTCTTAAAATTGTTGAACTACCCAAAACTAAACTTGAAGGAATCTGGCACGTTAAAATTTTTGGCAAATATCTTGACTAATAAAATCAATTTATTCGAAGAAACTACGATTCATTCCTCGTTGTATCAACATTCACAAAAATAGTCACAACTCCAATTCTTGATGTTGTCCTTCCAAAAGAAAACTATTCATATCAATGCATAATGCATGAGAAAATGCATATCTCGGCATACCTATCAAATCTTGCGTATTTTGTTTTTCTCATTATTTTGTTAGATAACTAACAAGCGAATAAAAAAGAAGTCGTTTTTTTATCCGGTACACCAGGCGCCCGCTATAGGACACGGCAAATGAGTTACAAAGATTCTAAAACAAAAATTGGAATCGATCGAAAGACATTTCGACAATCCTAATGATTACAACAACGGTTGGTAAAACATGATTTGGAGATTATTCACGTTTAAAGTTTTAAGTTTAGTTTAAATTCAATGTGAATACTCTGCAGTCAATTTTATTGGACTCTTTCTCAAAAAGTATGCTGCATAACTTTTTTTGCGTACTTCCATTCAAATTTACTATAATTTTATACCAAATTAAGTCCTAATATTTTTCAGTTAGGACTATTTTGTAGCTATTATGAAGCTTTTTGCCAAATACCACATAGTTTGACTCCGGTTCACTTCAATTGAAGTTTTTGCCATTGGCTCTTTGGGAAAATATTATAGGAAAATACATTAAATGCTAGAACTTTCGAACTAGCCTTTAGAAAATTACACTTCATACATTTTTAAAGGGAGCAATCGTAGTTTTGGAATAAGAATACATCTGCTTCTTGAAGAATGCGGAAGTTAGAGTTTTGGGATATTTTGTCCGTAAAACCCCCTATTTTTAAAAATCATACATTTTTTGCAGTTTTTCTAATGTTCAATAATTCTGTACCGGTTGAGACCGGACTCCTGATTAGATTAATGTATAGAGCATTTTTTTCGTCAAATATGGCGTCGTTCTTATTGATAAAATACAATATGTTTTTATTTCACTGTATTGGAATATATGCGCTACTATATAGAAGTACTGGTATTTCGACTTTAATTTTTTTGGTGAGATTCCTTTAAGAATGAAAGGTGGTTCATCCATTTCATTTTCATATGTCAAAAACATTGAAAATATGAAAATTTAAAGAAAAAAGTATGCAACTTCATTTCTTATTACATTTTTATTCCACATTTTTCAATTAACTGAAGGGTTGCTAAAATAAAAGTTTTCCTATTACTGCAGTAGAGCGTCCTTGTATGTATAATGTTTGCCTTAAAATGTACGGAATTTTATTAATAGAAAATACAAAAGTTGATTTTTTTCATAAACATTACATTCTGAGGAGTCTCTTAAAGTTAAATTTCATGTGAATAAGAATAACATTTTATTATATATGGTTACACAAATGTACAATTTTTCAACGCTATTTTTAGAAATATAAAAATTTTACCGCATTACCGCGCGGTGCGGTGCGGTTAATAAATTGCGGTGGCGGTAAGCGGTGCGGTTTTATTATTTTTTTTGCGGTTGCGGTGCGGACAATCCATTTACCGCCCACATCCGCACCGCGACGAACCCTAGTGCCAGGACACAACATCTGGCTTAACTGGATCCAAATTTAGTGTGCCTTTTCTGCTTTTCAAAAAGCGTGATATAATCGAGACAAAACCGTGATATAATCGAGGGTGGTATAAACGAGTATTGATATAAACGCATAGTGATATAATCGAAACATTACTGTACTCCAGCGATAGACTTGTAATCTAGAAATGTTCGCCCATGTATGAATAAAGATTGGCACGTCTCATATCCTTGCTCTCACTTGAGTACTTTGGCTCTAAATTTTCATAACTGTTCCTACTAAGTAATCTCAAGCTAATTGAATGTCGTTAAAAAGTAAAAAAATGTGACTACAAATTAGTCGAAATGAAAAAGGAAAAAAATATGATAGCATTTATAATAGATATTGCAAAATATTTACGCACATACATAGCCGAGTGCATTGTTTACGGAAGCAGCCTTGAACGCATCATGACGTACAAAGTATTTTTTGCTGGCCTGGACAAGCGAGTTCGAATATAGTGAATTTGCGGTAAATCTTCCAAACTCCATTATTCCTATTTCTTGGTTAAGAAACTATTCATACTCAAACAACGCAATGTAACCAAGGAAGTCATATTACTATTGATAACTTGTATACTGCTAACTGTGCATTCAATTATAATGACGCTATTATTGCAAAACTTCCACACCAAACGCGAACCACAGCAGTCCACAGAAGCAGAAATACGAGTTCTGGAGGACATATTTTGAATGATAAACAATAAATTCAAAGATAAGTGTGTCAACCCAGAAATCGAACTTATAAGAAATCCAGCATGAAATAAATTAGGTTAAGAAAAGGAAAAATAAAAATGGCACTATTACAGTGAAAAGCCAAGAAATACTCCAATAGCAGAACATAGTCTGGTTGCAGTTGAAAATCGAAATATTGAACTTACGCCGTTCGTTTAATTCCCTATTTGCAGAGTCGGCTACTAATGCGTATCTTGTGTACATGTTCGAGAATCAACTTGCCCATCATTCACACCAGTTGCGCTTTAGTTGCGCACGCTGAAAATAGGAGAAAAATTGAAAAGCGCAAGTTCGCTATTTCGATTTTCAACTGCAACCACAATAAACAGCAGAAGAAAAAAGATGAAACTCAAAGTAAAATCACTTGAAATGTAAAAATATACAGGAATGTACAAATTAGTATAAATGAAGCAAAATTAAACTTAAAAAACTACTGCACGAACTATAGACGTAGGACTATACTACTTAATGTAAAATATTTATTTTCTTAGTACATTTAGAGTAATAATAAATCAAATATACGTCCTTATATCATAATAAATCAAATATAATCCTTACGTATAGTTTAAGCACAACCAATCAACATCGAATGTTACATATTGAACCAAACTTTCTTGGTTATCAGGTTATAATTTCGTTTGTAGTAGGTGATCGAATCCGATTAAACTTATTTGAGAAGATCTGAAGAAAGAAGACAGAAAACTGTGACCGAACTGATATCTGGAAGTAAATATTTATAGCACAAGATCAGCTTTTAAAAATTGTGAAAACTTTTCAATTGTTTGTGAAGAAAAATGAAATTTTAGACAATATAATCACATTTCATGTATAGACCAAGCTTTCTAGTTATATTTTGCCATTATTGTAACTTTCCTAAAGTACGCATACAAATGTAGCGAATGCAGTGATCTTAATCATACATCGAAACTATAAATATACAAAAATCGAAAACTATTTTATATATGGACTTAGATGCGTTTTTGCAACGGTTTTTCGAGTGGCAGTGTATTCATTCATAAATAAGCTTTGTAGTATGTACATATTAGCAGAATCAAAATAGGGGCTGTCAAACTGTGGGATAACAAAATTCTCACAAGTTTCCTATCTCATGCGTCCACGCGAGTCTAAGTCTATTGATAACATTTGGTCCTTAGACCGGCGACGACTGGGTGATATCAGCCTTCTGCCGATAGTAGCAGTTGGAGAGGGTGCGAACAGATTTAGTCGAGAAAACATTGCCGTAAAAATGAATAGTTGATCGGAAATTGGCCCATGTAAGACTTTAATTTAATCTGACTAGTATCGATGATCACGGGTCAATACGTATTGAAAATTCGCCGCGTCAGTGTTCGTGGATGGAAAATAATAAATACTTTCCTTGATTTATAACATCTCGCGCTATCTTTGCCTGTATAATGTGTTATCACTCGGTAGTTTTCAACCCAATAAATATGTCGTAGAGAAGGAGTAGCGAATTCTGTCTAAATACTGTTGCAATAAATAGTGATCCGGCCCATTACACAGAAAAGACTAGCTTTTCTAGGCAATACTCCCACATTCGGCCGTGTGGAGTTCAAATTGCTTTTGTTTAGGGAACATAGGATACTCTCGGTGGTCGGCTACCCAGAGTTTAAAAAGAACCAAAAACTAAATAAGATTTTTTTCGAGTGATCGTATACTCGAAGACTAACTAAACAACTACCTAATAAAATATGCTTTACAGGTCGCATCGCTTGCTTGGAGCGAATGCTAGACCTTATACCCTTCCAAACTACCAACTCCGCGACACCTATGGAAGAGTCTGATGAATCGTCGTCCTTCCGTTAAGTAGGTGGAGCATCAACACTTCCCGTCTACCTTTTCCTTTATCCTTCTCCGTGAACGATGGAGATAGGGGCGGCCGGCAATGATGGCAATCATGTTGGGTAGGTTTTAATATGGGTCGAATTGGTATGAATTCCTACTACTAAGCAACTCTTATTAGATAATCAGCATTCGAACATGATGAAGTCAGTGTGCCATACGTCTCCCAACCTTTGAACGGAACGGATCGTTATATTTCACAGTGGTGCTCGGTGTGTAAATTTTAGTGAGTCAAGGTCATCCTTTGTTCGTTCGTTAGCAGCCGTTCTGCTGGTGCCGACAGTAAATCCAGTACATTGTTTTCGCTGGTGCGGAACAATCGACGTTGTTTGCAGATAAGTTTTGCTTTATTTTTTTTTCCTCGTTTGCTTTCTTTCCTTTTCCCTACTTTTACTCTACCTTGTAATCAAATAATAAGACACATTCCCGTTTATATAACGCTCTGCCCTCGTGCTTAAATGGCCGAGGGCGAAATACCATCTGATGTAATCATGGAAGTCCCTGATCCCCCTAATACTCGCATTGCTCCCCGTATAAAGCAGTACCCAGAAGGTTCCTCTGGGCCATGGGTGGTATATTTTCGGACCGGAGAGAAACCGGTTAATATATTAAAACTTTCTCGAGATCTGACTGCTAATTACCCGGCCGTAACTCAGATAACACGTGTTCGGGCAAACAAGATACGTGTTCTAGTGAGTGATCTCGGCCAGGCAAACGCGATTGCTTGCTGTGAGCGCTTTACGCGGGAATTTAAAGCATACGTGCCTTGTGTGGCCTGTGAAATCGATGGGGTAGTGTCCGAACCGGGCCTGAAATGCGAAGAACTGTTGGAGCACGGGGTTGGCTGCTTTAAGGACCCCTCTCTTGAACAGATTAAGATCTTAGAATGCAAACAATTGTATACCGCAAACACCGAAGGAGGTAAGACTACCTACTCTCTATCAGGCTCGCTTCGGGTGACATTCGCCGGGTCCTCTCTTCCCAACTACATCCTCCTTGACAGGGTTCGCCTACCAGTTCGCCTGTTTGTACCGCGGGTCATGAGCTGCAGCAATTGCAAGCAGTTGGGCCACACAGCCACTTATTGTGGCAATAAAAAACGGTGCGGCAAATGCGAAGGAGAGCATGAGGATGACTCTTGCGACAAAGAAACTGAAAAGTGTATTTGCTGCGGGGGCCCTTCACATGCTCTTAAATCATGTCCTGCGTACAAGCAGCGCGGGGATAAAATTAAGCGCTCCCTTAAGGAACGCTCAAGGCGTTCTTATGCAGAAATGCTAAAGAATGCTTCGCCATCTGTCCTGTCCGAAAATCCCTATGCTGGTTTGGCTAACGTTGAGCAAGAATCTGACGACCCACGAGAGGGAACATCTTTGGTTAACCCAGGGGAATCCAGGAAGAGGAGAAATCCAGCCTCCCCTACATTGCCTCGTAAGGGTGCCAAGGTGTCGTCCACTCAGAGTGCGCCATCTACAACCAATAAATCCAACGGAAGTGATGCACAAAAGCCGAAGCAATTTGCTCCAGGACTTGGAAATATTAATTCTAACAAGGAGTACCCACCACTTCCAGGGACATCCAAAACCCCAAGTGTCCCCTTTTTTCAAACAGATACTCAGTCCAGTAGCGGACTAATGAAATTTTCTGACATAGTGGACTTAATTTTCACAGCTTTCAATGTTACTGATCCTCTTAAAAGCCTTCTGATACGTTTTCTCCCTATAGTGCAAACATTTTTGAAGCAGTTGACTACTAAATGGCCCCTCCTTGCAGCGATCGTATCCTTCGATGGCTAAGTCATCGAACGAGGTCACCGATTCGATCACTGTTCTACAGTGGAACAGCAGAAGTATCCTCCCGAAAATCGATTCCTTTAATTTTTTACTAAATAGTTTAAAATGTGATGCTTTCGCATTATGTGAAACTTGGTTAACTTCCGATATAAATCTCAACTTCCACGACTTTAATATAATTCGTCTGGATCGAGAAAACCCCTATGGAGGAGTACTTTTGGGGATCAAAAAGTGCTATTCTTTCAACCGAATTAACCTCCCTTCGACACCAGGCCTTGAAATTGTCGCTTGTCAAGTTTTAATCAAAGGTAAAGACCTTTGCATTGCTTCCATCTACATTCCTCCTAGAGCCTCGGTAGGGCACCGAACGCTTTGTAATATCACGGAATCCTTACCGGCACCGCGGCTAGTTCTGGGAGACTTTAACTCGCACGGTACGGTATGGGGCTGTCTTCATGATGATAATAGATCAACATTAATCCAAGATCTTTGCGATAATTTCAACATGACCATCTTAAACACGGGAGAAATGACGCGGATTCCTACACCACCAGCACGCGCAAGCGCGTTGGATTTGTCGCTTTGCTCGACATCGCTACAGTTAGATTGCATGTGGAAGGTGATCCCTGATCCCCACGGTAGCGATCATTTGCCTATCGTGATTTCAATTGCTAACGGTTCAAGACCATCGGAAACAATCAATGTCTCATATGACCTCACACGGAACATTGATTGGAAGAGTTACGCGACCGCGATATCCGTTAAAATCGAATCCACTCAAGAACTTCCTCCGGAGGAAGAGTACAGGTTTTTGGCTGGCTTGATTCTCGACAGTGCGAATCAAGCTCAGACTAAACCAGTACCCAGCGCGAATACCCATGGACGGTCTCCCACCCTGTGGTGGGATAAAGAGTGCTCAGAGCTGTACGCGGAAAAGTCCACTGCATATAAGGCCTTCCGGGAAGACGGGTTACCCGCTAGCTATCAACAGTACGCGTCGTTAGAAAGGCGAATGAAGAGTCTAATGAAAGCCAAAAAACGCAGTTATTGGCGCCGGTTCGTCGACGGGTTAACGAGAGAAACAGCGATGAGCACTCTTTGGGGTACGGCTCGACGTATGCGTAACCGTAATAGTACCAACGAGAACGTAGAATATTCAAACCGTTGGATATTCGCTTTCGCCAAGAAGATCTGTCCGGACTCTGTCCCGGTACAGAAAACGTGCCGCGCCGCGTCACCTCACGATACCGCGAACGAAACATCGTTTTCGATGGTGGAGTTCTCACTTGCTCTCTTATCGTGCAACAATAACGCCCCAGGGTTAGACAGAATTAAATTCAACTTGCTGAAGAATCTGCCTGACACTGCAAAAAGGCGCTTGTTGAATTTATTTAACAAGTTTCTTGAGGGTAACATTGTCCCTTATGAATGGAGGCAAGTGAAGGTCATCGCCATCCAAAAACCAGGAAAACCAGCCTCCGACCACAACTCGTATCGGCCGATTGCAATGCTGTCCTGTATTCGGAAGTTATTCGAGAAAATGATCTTGTTTCGCCTCGACAATTGGGTTGAAGCAAATGGCTTACTGTCAGATACACAATTTGGCTTCCGCAAAGGCAAAGGGACGAACGATTGCCTTGCGTTGCTTTCTACAGAAATCCAAATGGCCTATGCTAACAAAGAGCAGATGGCATCAGTCTTCTTGGATATTAAGGGGGCTTTTGACTCAGTTTCTATCAACATTCTGTCAGAGAAGCTGCACCAGCATGGTCTTTCGCCAATTTTAAATAACTTTTTGCTAAACCTGTTGTCTGAAAAGCACATGCACTTTTCGCATGGCGATTTAACAACATCGCGATTTAGCTACATGGGTCTTCCCCAGGGCTCATGTCTAAGTCCCCTGCTCTACAATTTCTACGTGAATGACATTGACGATTGTCTTGCCAATTCATGCACGCTAAGGCAACTTGCAGACGACGGGGTGGTCTCTGTTACAGGGCCCAAAGCTGCCGACTTGCAAGGACCATTACAAAATACCTTGGACAATTTGTCTGCTTGGGCTCTTCAGCTGGGTATTGAGTTCTCCACGGAGAAAACTGAGTTGGTTGTTTTTTCTAGGAAGCGTGAGCCGGCGCAACTCCAGCTTTTATTAATGGGTGCAATGATCAACCAGGTTTTCACATTTAAATATCTCGGGGTCTGGTTCGACTCTAAAGGTACCTGGGGATGTCACATTAGGTATCTGAAACAGAAATGCCAACAAAGGATCAATTTTCTCCGAACAATAACTGGAACATGGTGGGGTGCTCACCCAGGAGACCTGATCAGGTTGTACCAAACAACGATATTGTCGGTGATGGAGTACGGGTGTTTCTGTTTCCGCTCCGCTGCGAACATACACTTCATCAAACTGGAGAGAATCCAGTATCGTTGCTTGCGCATTGCCTTGGGTTGCATGCACTCGACCCATACGATGAGTCTCGAAGTGCTGGCGGGCGTTCTTCCGCTAAAAAATCGATTTTGGGAACTCTCATATCGATTGCTCATCCGATGCGACATTCTGAACCCGTTGGTAATTGAAAACTTCGAGAGGCTCGTCGAGCTTAATTCTCAAACCCGTTTTATGTCCTTGTACTTCGACTACATGGCACAGAGCATCAATCCTTCTTCGTACAATCCCAACCGTGTCCGTTTCCTAGATACTTCTGATTCTACTGTATTCTTCGACACATCCATGAAGGAAGAGATTCGTGGAATCCCGGACCATATACGCCCGCAGGTGATCCCCAATATATTTTATAATAAATTCCGAGAAGTCGACTGCGACAAAATGTTTTACACTGACGGATCAAATCTCGATGGGTCCACTGGCTTCGGTATCTTCAACAATACTATCACCGCTTCATTCAAGCTCAATGATCCCGCTTCAGTTTACGTCGCAGAGTTAGCTGCAATTCAGTACACCCTTGGGATCATCGACACTCTGCCCACAGATCACTACTTTATCGTTTCGGACAGCCTCAGCTCTATCGAGGCTCTTCGTGCGGTGAAGCCAAAAAAGCAACTCCCGTATTTTCTGGGGATGATACAGGAGTCCTTGTGTACGTTATCTGAAAAATCTTATCAGATTACCTTTGTTTGGGTTCCCTCTCATTGTTCTATCCCGGGCAATGAAAAGGCCGACTCATTAGCAAAGGCGGGCGCATTAAATGGTGACATATACGAAAGACCAATCTGCTTCAACGAATTTTTTAGTATTTGTCGTCAGAGGACGCTCAACAGTTGGCAAACCTCGTGGAGCAACGGGGAACTTGGACGATGGCTACATTCGATTATCCCAAAGGTATCAACGAAGCCTTGGTTCGGGGGGATGGATGTGGGTCGGGATTTTATTCGCGTAATGTTCCGACTTATGTCCAATCACTACACCATGGATGCGCATTTGCGGCGTATTGGGCTTGCGGAGAGTAGTCTGTGCGCTTGTGACGAGGGCTATCACGACATCGAGCACGTTGTCTGGGTATGCGCCGGGTATTGTGACGCCAGGTCTCAGTTAAAGGAATCCCTTCGGGCCCGAGGTAGACCACCCAATGTACCAGTCCGAGATATGCTGGCAACTCGTGATTTCCCCTATATGTCCCTTATTTATACCTTCATAAAAACGATAAATATCCCAATTTAGCCCCTCTCTTTTATTTCTCGTTTTTAGAGTTTCCTCCTGCCTTGTGGAACCGATCAGCTCCAGAGTGCCACTATGTAACCGCCGTCGCCCTTACCACTACTCCTGCATAGAAGGAAACTGAAGCGAGAGCGACTCGAGTTCCGATGAGTTTTGAAGGATTCCCCGCGTGTCCGAAGAATACCATCCGCCAATCCGGTACTCGACGACTTACTAGACTGAGGCGCAAATTTGTTTCGCTGATCCCCCTTCCCCCCCCCCCCCCCCCCCCCCGTTCGAGCGAAAGTTGCAAGTTTTGCTCTTCTTTCCCTGTCTCTCTCCTGTCCTTGATACAACTGCTGCTACACTGATGCGGAAATAAGCCACCCTCTGAATATCTTGACCAAGCATAAGTTTTAGTTAAAAAATTCAAATTAGTATTCTGTATTCCTAGTTTTAAGATAGCTATAATTTTTACTCTTTATTGAAACTCTTGTCCTCCATCTTGTAAATAGAATTGAATCCCTAGTTTTAAGATTTCTGTGAAGTTTCTCATAAATATTTGTTCCCCCTTTTGTGTACTAAACTATATTGTTAGTTTTAAGATAACCGTAAAATATTTCGTAAAATACTATTACTCCCCCTCTTGTATATCAAAGTGAATCCCTTGTTTTAAATTTTTTCATAAAAAAATCGTTTGGCCCTCTCTTGTATATTGAATCTTATTTCTAGTCTTAAGATAGCTGTAAACTTTTTTTTTTCCTTTGTAAAAAAAATATTTCAACATTGTAACCTCCTAGTTTTAAGATATCCAAAATGTAAAAACATAAGTATTTGGCACCGCCAAGCTAACGCATTTGTGCCTATCAAATAAACGAAATGAATAAAAAAAAAAAAAAAAAGTCAGTGTGCAATCCGCCAAAATCATCGTCACAACGCAACGCAACCTATTAGCAGAATCAAAATAGGATAGGCTGAGGGAAAATGAATCACGTGAAGTGGAAATGAATCAATTAATTGATCGAACGTAAATAATAAACTTTCGTTGTGCTTTCCGTCGATTCGCGTAAATTTGTTGCTAAGAAAGTTTTCGTCTTTGCGCAACGAAAGCACAGATTGCTATCATGTATATTACGCATGCAACCGCTAACAAACAGGGATGCCTCATTGAAATCTGTGTTTCGGTCAACAATATCTTTTTACTATCTGTGATAACTCAAACAGCATCAGCCTACTTTCTACTTCTGCCCAAGCCAGACGTACAATCGAACCAAGTGAACAACAGCTAGCAACCTCTCGATCTAGTGTGCATTGTCTCGAGAACAAAGGAAACATTCAATTTATTCGTGCCGTCATGAGTAAAGTTGACGAAAAAAGTCTGCTCCGACCCAACACAGCGGTCGTTGACTTTAAATTCTGTTCAATACGATTGAGTTTTAGTGAAGTGGAATACCTGCTGAAGGTGAAGATGCAGCTTAGGCTCAAGGAGGTTATGTACCTTCAGTATCATCATCTTCGCAATGTAGTACTCATATCATTCAACACGTTAGCCAAAGCTGAACGTTTTGTTTTGCTGAACAACTTGAAGCACGTGGCTGAAAGTGATAAAGTTGGAATTAAGATTCCCGTGTATATAGAAAAAGACTATGTAGATGTAAAGTTACATGACCTATCACCACGTACCCCTCCTAATCTAGTTGCAGAATACATGTCGCGATACGGAGAAGTAGAATCCGTTACACCTGATACGTGGAGAAATTTCTTCCCGGGTACACCTAACGGTGTTCTTGTGGTGAGGATGCGGATCGAAAAACCTATCCCCTCCCACTTGACTATAAAACTTAAAACCCACGAATCTACTATTAATCAAACTACGTTATGCACCCACGAGGGGCAAACTCCTACGTGCAAGTATTGTAATCAGACAGCACACCACGGACAACCTTGCGCGGAAGATACAGAGGAGAATTCATCACTACCGATTCCCAACGAATCCACGGAAAACCAACCCAAAAAAGAGTTTTCAATACCAATACCTGAACCACAAACGGTTGCAAAATTTGTGGCAGCTGTTCAGTCCATATTGACAACTGCAAAAGCAGCATCCAGCGCCCCAAATACCACTGTAAGCAATATCGGCGAAGAAGATAAAAATAATGACGACGGATTTACACTGGTCACCCGTAAGGGTAATAAGCAGGAAAGACCATCTGAGCACCAAGACAACGATAGAAGAGAATTAAATGATCCCCATGACGCAGTAGGCGAGCCGCGAAAGAAGGTCTCCGCTCGCAATAAAAAGTTGCGCGCACGAGATCCATCGGGTAATCAATAATATTTGCTTTTATTTTTAATTTTCACATATTGTTAACATATGAAAGATCCACGGCTCCGTTTAGCTACCGCTATGAGCCGTGTCAAATAAACGAAATATAAAAAAAAAACTCAAACAGGAAAAAATCTGTGATAAATTTCCGAAAAATCACATTATTTCCAAAACTGTGAATTTTTCATCAAAATGCCAAAAATCTGCCATCTGTAAAAAAACTGTGTTCAAAAATTGTGAAAAAAAACCTGTAACATTACAGAAAAATCTGTGAATATGGTAACCCTGCTAACAAATCTGATATCTACCTATACATTCGCCTCAAACATTGAACCCAAGTGCGCAAAGCTGATGATGATGGGCAAAGCGAAAGAGACAACTAGTACCACGACACTATGTTAACCGTGTTTGCAAATGGAGCTCGAATGTACAAGCGATTTTGTGTACGAATAATTGTGTTCGAGATTGTACATAAAAAGAGCACAACACAAAAGAAAGCATAGTGTTTGAACGGTCAAACTCAGTCGCGTGTTGGAGGGCACTGGGTAGTGTACCTCCACATGCAGTGTAACGGACTTGTAACTCAGCTACACTGGCTGTGAAAACACACAGCGCGGTGATTAGCTCCGCCTGCCGTTCAACAGACAACTGAGCTTGTCAGGCCAAATCCGTTCTTTAAATAGTCGATGTCGTCAATTATAGAAGCGTAGCGCGCTAGATACACAAATCTGTCGTACCGGGCTTGGGAAATGCTATCTTCTGTGCATAAATGCGCGATATTTTGACTAGGTTGCACATTATTTAAATTTTTAATGCCATGATACTAAAAATCTTTGGGTTTATATATTGGAATCTATTCTTAGAAGTATTTCGGAGCAATATGTGTAAAAATTTTGAAAATTTATCGTGAGATGGCTGAATTATATGCGTTTAAAATTGGACCACTTTTCGTTACATACCATTTTTGTAGAATTTGCAAAGTGCACCCCCATATCGAAAACAAAGACGTAGTCCTACGTCAAAAAAACTAAGAAATACAAAACACATATTTCTAGCCTTCAATTGTTTTCTCATCTTTTCGATTGCTGTTACAAAACAGTCCCATTTTGGAACCAGTAAAAACTTATTTAATCTCTGTGATATGATGCTTAATCATATTCAACGAATGCTCCTCTTAATCTATATACGTCTGATCAACTTTAGGGGCCCCTTCGTGTAATAGTGCCCAGGAGACACAAGAGATCTAAAGACAGCTCTGATCGATGCATAAAAAATGTTGTTAACTATACCATTGTCTTGAAATATTTTGAAAATGACGAATCTTATCAATTTAAACTGTCTTGCTGGAGATGTACGAGTATCGAAAGGTAAAAGTTAAGCAGCTTCTAGCTGATAGTGGATTAGTTCAACAAGTTCGTTGAACTAGTCCACTAATTTTGTCCTGACAATCTTAGAATAAAGATATTGTGGCTATAGCCTTCTTGTAGAATTCTTTAATGCCTTCCTCACGAAGATAGAACGAAAATAGTCAACTTGTTTATCCGTTTGTAAATTGTGGAATTGTCGAAAGATTCAAATCATATATAATCCTAAATAATCCAAAAGTTACCATTAATATTGATATCTTATTTTTCTATACAATAAAAGTTGCCTCTTTTTACAGTGGATAAAAAGATTTGAAATTCTGGATTGGCGACTATGTACTAGTTTTGGAAAGGGTTAGTACAACTAAGGCTTATAAAATATTGAACAAAACTAGTTAGATAATCACCAATCTCAGCGGTACCATTGGGAACAGTTATCCTCAACCAGCTGCTTCATGACAATTAAATACAAGTGAAAAACTATCCTTTAAAAATATAATGTATTTTACCAATCCGAAGTTCTCTAGAATAGGGTTAATACATCCTAGACCAAATAAATATGAATTAACAACTTTCAAAACGATTGGCTCATACCAATAACCATGGTATGTTAACAGAGAAAAAAATCCATCAGATTGATTGCGGTTCCCCGGTATACACATAATTATAAATGCACTCATCAAACATTTGATATCACCAGCCCTCGGATCAACAACCTGTCGATGTCAGATCCTGGGAGTTATTTTTTTTGATGACGACCGGCAAAAAAAAAACAACATCAAAGAGCAGCTACAAATTCCCGCTGCGTCTGCTTGTGACACATAAAATATTCTGATCCGTACTTTTCGGTTTCCAAGAAGCCACGACAACCGCGCGGCGGCTGCTGCTACCGTGCCGAGAGCCATACCGGTGGTAGCCGGTGAAGATAAAGGCAAGTCACGCTGACTCGTACATATATTATTGATATGCGCCCGAATGGTAACGATGTCATAACCCTCCTACACGGTAGGTCTCACTCGGCCGCCACGTGGATAGAAATACGATATTCTGAAAAGCCTCTCCTCTCGGTGGGAAGCCAAAATGTTGGATTGGTACTGAGAAATTGAAACACTACTGGGCTGGACCAAACTGAACCCAGCTCGCAGCTGGTTATCCCTGCTCCGACAGTCACCACCGGCTGAAGCCCACTACTGGATATTGGAAAATTATGCCAAACGGTTATGGCGATATAGAGGATCCAAGAATGACATAATAACCGGAGAAAAGCGAATACGAACTTCACAGGAAGATGATATTTTATTCCGTTATGTAGCCTCTAGGTACGTTTCCGAAGAAGGATGGTTTTTTGCATGGCACCCCAAAATGTGCAAAACATTTGCCATGTTCATGTTGACAGATCCTTTTGGGTGGGATTGTAGTGGGAGTTGTACATGACTGTTAAATTAAAACCTTTTGACGTGGACAACCCTAACTGTAGGCTATTAGCTTGATATAGCGATAATATTAAATGATGTTTTGCACCTTTTCAAACCCCTTTAGATACGAAAAAATCACTTTCAGCAAAAAAATAGTCCAGTTAGAACTAAGCGATACCCAAAGCTTTGATTACACCATCTCAACCCAACTACTCAACATAAACTGCTTAACCCACTTCCAGGCTCGGAAGTACATTTTCATCCAGTCCACACACAAACACACACACACACGCACACTTTCCACTTACCAGCTGATCCTCTTCGAGGACTTCCTCTATCGCAAAGACGGTAACCGTCGCATCGTTTGATTTTATTGTAATGGGAGCCTGGAGAATCCTTTTTTCCTGACTAATCTCCTTTCGCCGTTATCGGAAGCAGCTGAGTCGCTTCGGTAGCGGGCCGGCTTTCAGCTCATGCAGACAAATGGCGAACCAATAAGAAAAGTGCACAACCAAGCAGACTTCGTGGACCCATAAAAGAAATTGTTTCCCGATATAATAAACACATCGTTCAATTTAAAGAAGACACGGATGCTTACAAGCAAATCCTACTGCATGTTGCGTACTAGAGTATTTTTTGTTATGTCCGCAGAAAGGGTTGTGTCATTTATTGAAAAATAGGGGCATTTCACATGAGAGTATTATAATTATAATTCAACTTAAGGTCTAACCATAGAGTGAACAAATGGATGTTCCCACAGCGGGTTTCAATCTAACTTAGGAAAAAGGAAAGAGAGAACAATATAAGAAAAATTCAATTATGGCTTACCAAATTTGGACTAGGCAAAATCCGTACATATTTTAGCATTAAAACAAAAAGCTAGAAATGGTTGTTAAGAGTAATCATTAGAAGATGTCCAAAGGAAAACACGGTTAGAAAGAAAAAATCCATTGACTGTTGGTGTGCGCCACCGGCTGCTAATTACAGTACAACTTTTTACATGCAATAGTTTTACACGGCGTTGCCATTATTTTTTTGTGTAATCCGCAAATATGGTAACCCTAACTGACACAAAAATCCGCAAACATTCAAAACCCTATATTTTATCACTACTTCCGTGTTTTTACAAGATTTTTTCCGAGGCCCGAAGGGAAGAATCTTATATACCAATCGACTCAGCTAATCGTCAAGCTGAGTCGATTGGTATATAAGATTCTCAATGTCTCTCTCTGATTCCTCACCTGCATTACCTTACGGCATTACGTCGGGGCTGGGTTTTTATGTGCGTAGTACCCACTCTATTTCAACTACTTAGTAAGTGGTTCTTTCAATACGGTTAAAGCACCACTCCTCGACACACCATCCACCATCCATACAGACTGGCAATTTCTGCATGGCAGTCGAAAAGCTAGTTGTGGGTCGAGATTTAGTGCTCTTCCCTTACGAAGTCAATCTGGGTGACAAACTTCAGATTGTCTAATTTACCGAGACCTTCGATTCCCTTGTGCCATTCATCACCATGCTGTCTTGTGTCATTCCGCACCGCCACTCCCTTCTCGTACCATTGAATCACCCCATACTCGTTGAGCTCCTGACTTGTTTGCGAACT
This sequence comes from Topomyia yanbarensis, assembly GCF_030247195.1. Classification (NCBI taxonomy): domain Eukaryota; kingdom Metazoa; phylum Arthropoda; class Insecta; order Diptera; family Culicidae; genus Topomyia; species Topomyia yanbarensis. The sequence continues at coordinate 336,341,670 of NC_080672.1, read as the reverse complement.
ACTCGGTCTAGTCCCCAACGATGGACCTAGCCTACTTCGATGGAGAATTCTCCGGCGAGAGAAGTTCGCCCGAAACCGAGCCAACCAACCAAGTGTCGAGGTCAGCTCGGCGATTCCGGTGGAGCGGGCGTCTGGTTCGCTTGTGCCCCGACGATCCGCGACTGGTGCTATCTCGATCTACTCAGTCTAGTCCCCGTCGATGAATCTAACTTACGCCGACGAAGATTTACCCGGCGAAGGAAGTTCTGTCGATACCGATTTTACCACAACTTCTTCAGCCTTTTAGGTCCCTGTCCGGTGCCAAATCCTCGACTATGTACGGAGAACGTGCCATTTGAGCCAATATATTCTGATTCCTGATTCTCCTCTCATTCTATTTCTCCCCACTTCCCTGATGAGCCATTCAGCTCCCGACTTTACTTAATCTTCTTCGCGACTCGGTCTAGTCCCCGACGATGTATCTAGCCTACTCCAACGGAGAATTACCGGCGAGAGAGGTTCCCCCGAAACTGAGCGGTAGATTTCTACCGATACCGATGTTCGTTTCCGTGAGCCATTTAGCTTCATCCAACGATTCCGGGTAGAGCGTAGCTTCCGGTTCACTGGTTCCCCAACTACTCGGTCTAATCTCCGGCGGTGAATCTAGCCTTCTCACAAGCTACCCGGTAGTGTGTCGGGGTCGATCCGGCGATTCCGGTGAAGCCTGACGTCCAGTTCACTGGCGACCCGAACCAGGTGCTACGTTGCGTACTACTCAACTGGTCCCCGGCGGTGAACCAAAAATACACCGACGGAGAGCTCCCCGGCGGCGGAATATCTCTCGAATCCCGATTTGTGGTTTCACTGCGACTTTCTAGCTAATGGCATTAGTCCCTTTGCCACTTTCTCTGCAGCTCGGAGAGTATACTTGTAACCACTCTGTTAACTTCGTCCCAGGTATGCTCGTCGTAGCACATCTCTCGACGATATTGTCCACTGTCACACCGGGCGTACTACGAACTGCTTCGATCCTAGGGCATTCGAAGACCACGTGTTCCGGTGTCTCTTGCACATTCACACACTCCAGGCAATGAGGTGACGAAGCTTGTCCAAATTAATGTAGGTACATCCAGAAGCCCGGACAAAAACTGCGTCCAATGGAAGTTCACCTCTCCACACACCCAAGCCGACACTTTTGGGATGACTCGGTGGGTCCACCTTCCTTCCTCAGCATTGTTCCACTTCTGCTGTCAAGTGCATTTCTCCGCTGATACCATTCGACGTCATCCGCCAGGGTGATGCAGATGGGAATCATCCCGGCGATAACGCCTACCTCCGACGATATTGTTCTGTAAGCACTCGCGACTCGTACGGCCATCAGTCGGTACATCCTGTTCAGTTTTTCACGGTTCCGCTTGATTTTCAGTGCAGCACCCCAGGCAGGAACCCCATATCGGAGTATTGATGACGAAACAGTAGATAGCAGACGTTCCGTCTTTTGGTGCAGTTTGAAACCCACGATTTTCACTTTCCTTGTCATTAAGCAGTATTAAGACCCCATCATATATCCCGTTCCAAACTCTTGGACCTAGAATGGAGTCCTCAGAAACACCCGCGGTTACTCGCATTGACTTCTGCTCCTCGCTCGTCTCGTACAGCAGTACTCTGGAAGTAGCTCATCAGAAGCTGGCATAGATAGTCGAGAACCCTCATTCTGTACAGTACTGCAGTGATGGCTTCCCAACTGACGCTGTTAAATGCATTCTTCACATATGACCACAGCGCAGAATCGATGTCTTCTTCGCTTCTGTTTAGGTGCCTTCTCAGCACCTCCGAGCACAGTTCGAATTTCATCCACTGTCGATGCTCTTTCGCGAAATCCGAACGACAGCTTGGCCAGTCCGCTCTCACCCTCCGTGCATTTCATCTACCTGTAAAGGATGATTCATTCCAGAAGTTTTCCGAGTGTATCCAGCAGACATATGGCCCGGTGGCTTCCTGGCTTCGGCAGTAACACCAGCTTCTGTACCTTCCACATATTGCGGAAGTTGCCTTCATTTGAAAATTTCTGCAGCACCATCCTGAACATGTCCGGATATGCCAGAATCGCACTGCCGTTATAAGCATATTTGTCCCATGTTCTATGGGATTCCCTATATACATGGGACAATTATGCTTAGAGCGGCAGCGCAGGTATCAGCACCACGTTTCTTTCTTTGAATTCAGGCTCCTTGACGCTGCTGCAAGCTCATCGTTAGTCACTTGCCGATCGTCCGTGTTTACTCCTACTCCTTTGCCGTACGGTGTCGGTGGCCAGACAGTTGGATCGTGTTTCGGGAAGGGCCCCTCAACGGTTATCTTCAGCTTGCCCGGGCACATTTCTACTGGCGTCATCGAGCCCTTCATTTTCACCATCACGACTCGGTACGCGTCACCTCAAGAATTGGCGTCTACTTGTCGGCAAAACTCCTTGTGGCAATTTGACTTACTGAACTTGGACTCCCGTTTTAAAGCGGCCCTAGCTTCCCGAAACGCTGCCTGGAACTCTTCTCTATCTGGCTCCAATATTGTTCTCTGGGCCCGCCATCTAGCTCTGAGACAAGCAGCGCGTAGCGCACTAAACGTTTCGTTCCACAAGTAAGCTGGACGCCGTCTATTGCGTGGTTCCAGTTTTCGCGGCATTGTGTTGTCACAAGCCGCCTCAATCCTTGTTGCTAGGTCAGCCGCATCCACGTTCTCGGTCCTACCGTTTGACCGAACTGCCTCAACGAAGAGGTCTCCAATCCATGTTCGACGTCAATGGAGCACTGCAGAATATGACGTCGATGATAGACTCCCTCCCGTCTCTCCAAAATGTGCTAACAGAACCGTCATTACACCATCTTGCGTTGGTTACTCTACTGCTCCATTCCACAGCCCAGGCGTTGAAGTCGCCACCAATGACTACCGGCTGACTCAACTGCTCAGTAAACTACTCCAGCATTAGGCTGAACTACTCTACTGCCCACCTTGGAGGAGCGTATCAGCTGCACATGAAGGCGCCGTTGATTTCGTATGAGTGTTCTACCACTTCTTGAATGGGGTCTGTCCATAAATTGTATTACATCCGTTCCGCCACCCAGTTACCGTTATCAGGGGGTACTTGATACGGTTCTGCATTCAAAACGACGTCACACATAGTTTCTTCCGTAGACTGCCACAACAGTTACTGTGCGGTGTCACAGTGATTCAGATACTGTTGGCCTGAAGTCGTCCTCTTGTAGGCAGGGCATTTAAACCGCCCGTCTGATGGTTGTTTCCGTCCGCTGGAGTACCTCTGCGTGCAGTCTCTCGCAAGATGGTCCATCTCCCCACATTTCCAGCACATCCCCGATCTAGCCGAGACTTTCCAAACCCCTGCCTAATGTCCAAAGCCCAACAACTCGATGCATTTCTCCGCTTGTTTATTCTTTCGTGGGGCGGCTTTTAATGGGCAACACAACCATCCAATCCTAACTTTGCCTACCTCCAGCGCCTTGTTGGCAGTGGTTACCGGCAAAACGAATCATTGCTGTCTGAATTTCTCCTCACCCCTTCGTTAACCGGATCATCATGTGCAACTCTCCTTGATTACAATGCTGCTTCAGTGCAACTCTCAGCTCATCTTTCGCCGTGAACTCATCCAGTTCCTTGCACACAATTACCATTTCCGGGTTTAAGGCTTCAGCTTCTGATTTTTCGCGCTTTGATTTGGTAATAGTCGAGCTGTTAATCGCATCTAATCTTTTTGGGTGCGCCTGATCCTTACCACGTTTCCCCCCCGTCTCTCAACACCGGGTCCTCTTGAGCAGCGCTGCATACGTTGTCACGTCATTGGCTTTGACGAACACGTCTTCTCCCTTTGGCGCCTTCTGAAGAGCCGGAGGTTTTCCTTTCTTCCCCTTTGTGCCCTTCCTTCCGCTTTTTCTGTTTCCTGTGTTTCTCCTTCCGACCTACAACGGAACTCCAGCTTTCTCTCAGACTGGTGACGTCCGTTTCTTCGGCAATGGCAGCGACCTCGGGCGTCTATCTCTTGGTCTTCCGTCTTCTTGGCCTCTTTGGAGTTGCAGAAACTGGCGTGTTCTCTACTTCAATCAGCTTCTCCTTCTCCTGCTTCGGAGGGGTTCGGAAAATTGTAGCTTCAACCGACATCAATGGTCGCTCGGCTTTATCAGCCTTCCACGTTGCCGCTTCATCCTTCACTGCAGCCAGTAGCGCCTTTCGGATTCTGAGAATCTTCTCCTTAATGTCTTGTATGAACATTGTCTCTCGCGTCCACAGACATGTGGAGCTCCTCCACCAAGTAATTCACTGTCACTTCTTTTGGCTTCTGTGGAGTGAAACTCATCCCGCTCTGCTCTGGCTGTTGTTGCTAATGCTGCTGTTGCTGCTGCCTTTTCTCCTTCTGATTCTGCTGAATAACTTCAACTGGTTCTGGCGGGGGTGACCTCATCAAACCACCTTCGGCGAACAGATTTGCTGCGCCTACTCCGTATGTGTTTATTTGGTCCCAACTCCGGGTCGCTATCTCCACCCCTTGCACGTAGTTGCATTTTGTGACCCCATAGTTATCTATGCAAGCAGAGAGGTCATGCTAGGGTTGACACTATCCTTCATGGAGAGTAGCGTTTATTACCAGATCGGCGTATAATCGGGAATGGTCCATCTGAACCTTGTGCCATAAACTAAATGGTGACGAGTTTTGAACGTTCCCAGAGACCTGCGAAGATTTTGACGGGACGGAGGCAGCCGTGCTGTTAGCCCACTCGCCATTTCAAGTCTGTGTCATCCTTCCTTACTCAGGGCGTAGAATAGCACACCTGTCAGCCCAAAGTCGTCATCCAATTCGTGATCCATATCCTGTCCGTTGACGTTCGCCATGGCCAGTATGCCGGAATCAGGATCGACTGTTATGCCGGTTGGCACTGCGGTTGGGTTAGAGTACTTTTATTGCCAAGATCTTTGATTACTGAAGTCTTAGGATCTTAGCAGAAGCGGCACAGACTCGCTTTGTCGAAGCTGCTTACGGAATTATGGCTTTTTCGGAGGTTTGGAAGATTCCAATCCAAACCCCATCATATCCTAGTAAGACTCCCCAATTCGCAGTAGGTCCAGGGGCGGAGGTCGTTAAACCCCAGAAATTACAGCGTGATGAGTACGATCGCAAATCTCGATTTTAACAAATTCTGCGATTAATGTTAAAAGGGGAAAAAAATTCCAAAATGTGACCACAACTGCTTGGATCAGTAGTACTAGATCACTAAGGACCGATTTCTTCACTCCCGCTTAGCGCTTAAGTCAAGTTTAAACGGACTGGTGAACTTGGTTTAAAAGTTAAGAGAGGGTAAAGAAATCGGCCCTAACAGCCATTCAAAGTCTCTTTGGCAACAGTGGCCATCATTATCGGCACCGGAAGCCCCGGTGGAACTATCCAAATTCAGATTGATAGTCACATCGGTTTCTTGGAGAAGGCTTAACCAATCTGACCGAACATAGTCTCAAATGAAAGATGCTTCATCCCCGTAAATGGCTATTATCACTGATGTACAACTAGGGTTGTGGTACCGGTAATACCGGTACCGAAAATCCCGGGAATACCGACCCATTTTTGGTACCGTAATACCGGTAATGAACAAAAGACAGTACCGGTATTTTCGGTACCATCCAATTTTTTATGAAAAATATGTGGATTCTCTAGGGGGACCTGTCTCAAAATATCGGTCTGCAAGATGACTTTTAATTATATTAATTACCTTCTATAAGTTAAACATTACTAGCTCCCGTCGAAATTAAATTTTAACGATCTTGTATTAAATTTCAAAATATTCACATCTAGCGTAAGAGACGTAAAAATCTGCTATGATTTTTTTAGTGACATTCTGATTTTTTTATTCAGTTCGTTTATTTGATAGGCACAAATGCGTTAGCTTGGCGGTGCCAAATTCTTTTGTTTTTTTACATTTTAAATACTTAAAACTAGGAGGTTACAATGTTCAGATATTTTTTTTATATTGAGAGGAAGAATTCTACAGCTATCTTAAGACTAGAAATACAGTTCTATATACAAGAGTGGGGACAAACGATTTTTTTAATGAAAAATGTTAAAACAAGGAATCCCGTTTGATATTCAAAAGGGGAGAAATAGTTTCTTACGAAATATTTTACAGTTATCTTAAAAATAGGAGAATAGTTTGGTATAGCGGGAACAAATATTTATGAGAAAGTTCACAGATATCTTAAAACTAGAAATACAGAATACAAATTATTTTTTTTTTTGAAGGAGAATTATGCTTGGTTAAGATATTCAAAGGGGGGTAGAAATCATGTTATACGACATTCTGATTGGTTTCCATTATTCACTGGGTGGCGCGTAATAAGACGATGGTCTAAGTCATGTCTTTGGTTTGCTCTTAAACCTTTATTTATAGAAGAATGAACAGCGATTTAGTAGCTAACAATTTTAGACTTGGTGAACTCCTCCAAATGGGGCGATTTGTAATTATTGGTGATCGGAAAATTCAGCAAAACTCCATAGTTTACAGGAAAGCAAGGAGCCTTGGTATGCAGGTCGAAACCAATTTACAGAAAATCAAGAGAGGAAATGCGAGCAACCTGCTCGGATTTACTGCCATTCTCGTTTTGATTTACTGTTGTTAATAGTGTTTCTTACATTTACCATCTGTTGAAGTCGACAAAAGTCGCACTGCTTTGCAGTTATTGATTTCAAAGTGGTCTAGATTTCGAAATAATAGAAGGTGACGCATGCGAAAAATATTTTCTGCTGAAATGAGTCATGTCATTCCGAATGAATTAAAAACAATAAACATGTTTTTTGATCAGCACAAATCAATCATCTGAGAATGAGATCATCAGTTTGAGCATTCAATTCCACTTTGAAGCTTCTTTTCGATTTTTTAAAAAAAATATTCGAGTACCGGTACTTTACCGGTACTACCGGCACTGAGGGCTTCAGTACCGTAGTACCGGTTCTTGCCAAAAAGGGACGGTACTGCGAACTCTATGTACAACCGAAGTCTCGTTGACTACCACCCCATAATTTTTCAAAATTTCAAAAAGTGAATTCGTATTTGTGATGCCAAATATCTTTAAAATGCATAAAATGTCGATATATGTTATTCGGAAAAAAGTTTTTTTTGGCAAAGATCGACTTTTTCAGACTTGCACCTTTTGCCTTTCTCAATAGCAAGGTAAAGAAATTGATCTGAAAATCGACTTTTTAAATGAAGTTCGAAGAGCCGAATCTCATATACAGTTCGAATCAGTTCGTCGAGTATGCCAAACGTCTGTGTGTATATAACTGAAAATGTCAGTCACTTTTTTCAGAGATGCCTGCATCGATTTTGATTTCGTAGCGTTAATTCTGAGATTGTCCTGTACACTATGAATCGGTTGTCGCTGTCGAAATACAAGGTCAAGTTCCGCAATGGAATGCGCTTTGCTTTCTTACACATCTTGAACTCTTTTGTTTAAAAGATACTTATAATATTTTCAAATTGTCTAATAATCAACCATTATTATATTTTTATTTGCCATAAACACGTGCATATAATACACTGAACATCTGTACTCTAGGGCACTCATTACGAAACATTTCCCATCCAGTGAACATGCTCCGAGCAACAATCGAACGATTATGCGAAACCCATTTAGTTATTAATAAAAAATACTTGCCACTTTGACGAGTTTTTAGCTCAAAAAGTGGCGAAAGACAAAAAAGCCACACCTTCGGCTGTGTAGCCGCGGGTGCTTAAATGGGACCATTCATAAATTACGTAATGCGTTTAGAGGGAGGGAGGGGGGGGGGGTACAAGAAGTTGTGTCATGTTGTGACATATGGGGGAGGGGGTGTAAGCTAGATCGTTACGTAATGTGTTTTTACTGACGAAAAAAATTTTTTTCGAAGAATTTGTTACGTAATAGGGGAGGGGGGGATAGAGAAATTTGTGACAATTTGTTACGTAGGGGGAGGGGGAGTCAATTTTGGGCAATTTTCGCGTTACGTAATTTATGAATGGTCCCAATGTAGAAAATGTTCGCACAAAACAATAAACTGCTACTTACAATTCTGCTGAAAAGTTTTCGCGCCTGAAGAGGTGAGAAGTTCGTTCGACCAAGTAACACCAACATACGATGGCTTGTTACCAAAAGACTACACCCCTCCCTCTCACTCTCTCCTCACCATATAAAATGCCACTTTTACGATCCACCGAAAAGAGCTTAAAGCGCGCTCAGGAAATTGGTATTCTTTTATGTTGCAACCCCGGCAGCTTCTCGTGTTTTTCGTGCGTCTTTCATTTTATTGTGCTTTATCTCTGGGTGTCGTTGAAGACCTGTCGATGATGATTATGGTAATATTTCTTTTGATTGATTCTGCTGAGATCGATTCGATCCAAAGGCACATTCCGGTCAGCACGGGCCTGGCCTGGCCTGGCTGTTGCGGCTCGGACAGTTCAAGAAGGTAACAAAACCGAATCACCAGGAGGGCACTCGTGCAGCCAATTAAAGCCAAAAACCATAAAATAACACTCATGGCACTTTTTGGGTGGAACGTGCTCGTGGTTCGTAGCCCAAACTGAATAGAGGGATTGATTGGCGAATAAAATCCCCAGTTATGACCCGTTTCGTTATGCACTTATCGGGTATTTCGATGCGTCGTCGTTGATTTTCTTTCGTTCGACAGATTTAAATTGAAGGGAAACAAAGAGTGGAAGAGGTGTTGCTGAAGAATGCACCCCACGTTCCGAAACTTCGGACCAAGTTGTAAAGTACAGGTTAAGCAATGATTAAATTGGCGAAGAACTACTGACGATTGTCGTGGATATCATTATTGGGAATTTTGATCTGTCGTAAGGTTCTTCGACTTCGAAGTTATTCTGTAGTTGTAATCTACTTAGAAAACTAAGTTCAGCTAGCACTTATCTATCAAACGCATTCACAATGAAATACATATGTTGTTTGTAGGACACTTTGTATACACATTCTTCTCACAGCAGACATTTGTTGCTAGCATATTTGCATCGAAAAGCACACTCTACTGAATCGAGGTGTGGAAGGGGAGGTTGTCAATTCTGCATTACTCAAGAAATCAAATATAGTTTTTATCGATTCTTCCAATTCTTTAGTTTAAAAAATTGTAGAAATTATTTATTTATTTTGTTTTCAATAAGTCCAGACCGATTTCTCAAAATAACAACTGCTAGTGTCCAAAATCTAAATCTAGAAAAAAATCGTAGAAAATAAAATTTGGCTTCGATGCCTACCGAGCGACGTGGGAAATATGGGCGACCGAAAACAAAAATCGCACAGAGAGAGCATGCTTCGCAAAACTCGCTTCAAATATATTAGAATGTAAAAATCGGATATAAACCTCAAGTAAAAAGTCAAAGTGGAGCCAGCTGGAAACTGATTGTTTGATCCAAAATTTTCAAGATCAGGAATTGTTTACGTCAACTTTATGTCAGCGCTTCTTCAACAAGAGGGGAAGTTTGGACGGCTTCTCATACACCTCTTGTTTTGGTGAGTAGCGTAGCTCTCTGGGGGTCTTCTACTCGCGAGGCCTAAAATTGAGCACTTTTTTGGGAATAAATTGTAAAGTATCTACTCAATGGATTTAAAAACTTTTTTTTTATTTTGAAGATACATGGGTTGACTTTTATATTTTACTTTTGAAGACGAAAAGAAAAAAAGAAGAGAAAAAATTTTTGAAATCGGACCAGTACTTCTATGAAAAGTCTTACTTGACCGCTTAAAAACACTACTTTCGGGAAAACTCGTTTAAAGATAAAGTAGTGTATAGTAGTAACTTACTAGTTAATATACTATACCGGGTCCGCAGAGCTCACCTTCCTCATCACGAAAATGTTCTTGGTTTCGCACATTTTGCTCTCTCTGTTGATTTCGGGCCTGCTTTGCCGCGACACCCACTTTGCATTCAGAACGAGTTGTACCTTCACTTTCGAGTCGAGTAGCACTCCTTTCAGCTTCAGGCCCCAAGGTAATTCCCATCACCTCCATAGCCTGTAAGATCGATGAAAATCCTTGGTTGAAGATACTGATTGCCAAATAAGTTACATCATTGCCAGAATTTGGCGCTAAGGAACAGATTCCACTATTCAGAGACTCATTGATGTTTTGAGTGTGAGCTCCTAAGCATCTTTCTAATAAATCATAAGATGATAGACTTTCGTAGCTCCTGAAATGTTCGAAAGTTTCTTTTACTTCAGCCCGACGCCACTTTCACCAACTATCATCGCCGGGTGAACACTTTGAGTGTTGGGGATTTTCGTTCGATGGCGAGCAGTGTTCGAGAGAAGCCCAGATTGCATTTCGCATATGTTCTACAGAATTTGAGTTTCTCCGAATCGCCAGCCTATAAAATTTTATAAGCTGGCCGATTTCTCCAGCAACTTTCCCTTTCCTTTCCCACCGATACCTTTGTTTTCTTTCTTCAGTCTTCGTAATCTCGTTCCCATACGCTTCTCAACATGTCCGACGCATTCTTTCCTCCGTACGATAATCTCATCCCCAAAAAAATCAAGAAACCATTCACAGACGCTCACATATACATAAACCGTGAAGCATTTTTCATTCTTCGGTTAATTCTTTAAACAATGATTTTTTCACAGAGAAGCGCCATCGTGGGACGCCGCGCTTAGTATTTCAGAAACGGCCGGAGATGGGTACCTTTTGGTTCCCAGAAACATGCCAAGGAATATGATTTTCACCAAATCCTTTCTGTAGCGTATTCTCCGATACATATAGTTTGAAATTAAACAAAGAAAAAAAATCGATTTTTTGAAATCATGAGAGTAGAAGACTCCCTTAATATTTCTACGCAAACTAGATTCCGACTTCCTGACTGCCCCGTCAAAGGTTCCCTGATACGAGTTTGAAGGGACATTCAACTTTGTCTTGTATGGCACTAGAAATCTTTACTCACTGGAGTACCCCATAAGCCCCTTCACCCTACGCATGCTCAGCTCGAAACGGTGTCCACCTCGTCGATCTCAACTATATGAGCGGAACTGTAGACACGATAGTCCTTCATAAAAAAATACCCGTGACGATGCTTGCTTTAACAAGGATATAACAATACTGCGCTTGTTCGGGCAATCTTTCAAGATATCTGTCACGGATGAATATTTCTACGTTAGTTCTTACGAAATCTTTAGAACACTTTGCGTATTATTTTTGATCCGAGAGAAGATCAGATATGGTTCGATCGATACTAATATTTATTTTTTTGAACGGGAAATCGAAATTTTCGATAACCGTCCTGTTCCACATCCATTTCACCATCAGCTGCATCTTTGTCATGAAAATTTAAGCACGGGCCTGGCGCTCGACGCAAAGTGAAAGCTTAACTACAAAGAAGGAGACAGAAATTACAGAAGATATAATAAATTGGAAGACGATTCAGGAGATCAGGAATCAGTAGCGGCTGACCCAAATGTCACGCTCTCCATGCTGATGAGATTTGTGCCTTGACAAGATCTGCTGTTTCATCATTTCCCTGATAAGAAGGATTGAGGAAGGATACTGAACGATCTGCAGGTGCTACAATAGCAGGAATAAAACGTACAAGCCCCGGAGGGATTTAGAATTTGTATTTAAACAGTGAGCGGAGCGGATATATCAACACCCCAGAGGGGATATTGAACAGAACGAAAACACCCCGGAAGAGACATTGTCATTCACAAACGGGTTAAACTATAGTTTTTTAAAACTCTGGGGTTTATGAACAAGTTTCAGCTCTCTGTACATAGGTTCATGTATGTATGGAGAACCAAAATTCAGATACGCAATTGCAATACTACAGGATACTTACATATCAAATGATATGAAGCTCCGTGATCGGGTTCACAAAGATCACACGAATAATACTCAGCACGCTGAATAGTAGCCATGTGATAATTGAGTTTGCGATTTCCAGTCAGTTTCCTGACAAGCATACTGCAAAAATGCAATTCTTTGACATTTTTGGACTGACATCCGGCAGAGGTCTTTGTTTGAACGCAAGTTTGCAAGCTACGCCAATGGTTGGCATGTTCGGATGCAGCCAAAGAGCGTATCTTGTGCTTTATCCAACTTATCGAAAGAGGTAGAACTGGTTCTGGACCAACAAAGTCGGCCACAGCTCCCGCTCTAGCTAATTCGTCCGACCATTCATTTCTGATAATACCGGAATGACCGAAAGCCATGCAAGCTTTCTTGGTCCTGAAATCGATGTGAGCTGTCCAATTAAGATTTGAGCCAAGAATTACCCCAACGTACTTTACTGTATTTGCGAGCACCGGTTGTAATCCATGAAAAGTACCATTGATTTTTATTTGGATTAACTGATAGTCCAACATACAACAGCACATAGGACTTGGTGCATCAAAGCAAAAAGTGTGTTAATGCAAAAATCGCTGATCATTATATGATAATCATCGGCGAAACCATACGTCGGAAACCCAAGCTCATTAAATTTTCTCAACAAGCCATCGGCGACAAAGTTCCGTAGAAGTGGTGACAGCACACTACCTTCAGGACATCCTCAGACACTCAGTTTTCTTATCGAGGGATTCCATGAGAAACCAGCCGACCGAAAAATATGACCATCGTCGATTCGAACAAAACTTTGCAGTTGTGTTCAGTTTATGGTTCTCCATGACTTTTTCTTGCAATTGCAATATTTAGATACAAGAGTAGTTTTTCAAAATGGCGTAGGCGTTTCTAAGTGCATTAACTTACAAAAAATTTTGGGCGATTACTCTATTTTATACAGCAAAACTCTCTGAGAACGAGTTACAGGGAATTAATGCTTCTATGCGAAAAAATATGCACTGAAAAAATGTGTCATTTTTAACAAATACAAAAAATTATGTTAAAAATTCAAATTGCAGAAAAATATATTTTTTTAAACTTTATATTTGTCAACAAAAACCTAAAGAGAAAAGAAACATTTTGAATGTGATTGCACAATGGATAACTTATCGGTAAAAAGTTTCTCTAATAATAACTTTCTACATGTTTTTAAATGTCATATAAATTGACATACAAAACTGTAATTTTATTACAGAATATAATTCAGGGTATCATTTTAAATCTGAATACATTTAAAAAAAAAAATTCCAAAATGCGATAGTTGTCGAGATATTTGGAATTTTGCTCCAACAAAAACAATTGATTCGTTTAATTAAGCCTTTTTTTTAAATCATTTGCGTTACCCCATCATAAAATGCAAACAATCTAATGTTTGTCGTTTTAAAGACGTAAAAGAAACTTTTTCAGTGTATTTTGATTATGGAGAAGCTTTTAATAAAAAAGTTTTCCTAACAACAACTTTTGACATATTTTTATAATTCATACTATTTGCAGTCAAATATACAATTTTATTTTTGAATATGATTCTAAACGCCATTTTAAATCAAAATGATCATAACGAAAATTTTCTGAAATGTTCTCGAGATATTTTAAATTTTGTTTTAACGACATAATTATTTTGTTTCATTACGACCTTTCCACAAGTTATTCGCATTTCTCCATCAACAACAATTGGTTTTTCAAAAGGCCCATAATATTTTCTGTGACTTCCCCATTGACATCAAAACGATATTGTAAACAATTTGAAAGCTATACGAAAACAATTAAAATATTATTTAACCATAGGATCTGATAATTAAATAATATAGGGTTCAGGAAAAAATGGCGGATCGACATTTTTGGGAATAATTTCTTCGTAGTGTTATGTCTGTTAGTCTGTGTGGTAATGTTGTTGAGTCGGAGATCTTCCATTAATTTGGCACTGTTTTCACATACTCTGTATTATTCCAAATATTGTTGAAGGTACAACTCACTCTTATGTCAATTAGCAATGTATGGCTTGTTCGTGAAATCTGGACACCTAATAACAAGATCACTTGAAATATTCAACCAAAAATGAAATATTTTTTACAGATATGGATAAATGTCTGATTTATCTAAAAATATACAATTTCTTGACATGAACGCGCTTTCAAAAAAGACGTCTAAAGAAGTAAGTATCAGAAATAATGTTATGTGCGAAAATCAACGATAGCTCATAAGAACAGTTCTATAAAGCTCGTCAAGTTCTGTTCACAGTGTTTCCAAATCGTCTAATACTCAACATCAACTACAAAAAGTACAAAAAAAAACAATCTTAAGAAAAGACCAAATGGATTCGATAGTGAGACAAACATTTTGTTTCCACTGTCGCTAGAAAACAAAAATGTCAATTGTGTTGGTGCATAGTTCGAAGCATCATTAAGGAATAAAGTACTTCAAGATATTGACTGTTTCGAATCATAGTGGTGGTAGGCAGAATATGAGGGAGAAATACTTCTTCAAAAATTGAACCGTGGATAACAAATTTTTCTGTGTGGCAATTACAAAACTGGGAAGTAGAAGACTTCAACCAAGCTTCATACTGCTGTGCAACGAAATATGGAAGTTTCCCAAGAAATATTTGGTTAAACAAGTCGTCTGCAACAGTGGGTAAACCAGTAAAAACTTCGTACCAACAGAAAGGTACCCCAGAATATCTACCAGAAGGATTGTTTACAGGAACGTTTTTAGCAATTTCTGTACAGTAATAATGCACTTTTTCTGTTCTGGCTAGATTTGGTTTATTCCCACTACGTCAGTGATGTTTTACATGTCATGGAGCAAATAATGTTTATATTGAATGGATGAATGTACTTACAGTAGACAAAATTTGTCTATCAGGTAACTTTTATATTATTGCTGTTATCGAAGGTCCCAAATAGGGATAGGCGGACCCGTAAACAGAGACATTTACGCGCATTCCACGGATAACAGAGAATATTGTCCAAAAAAGACATTCGGTAACATAATAAACAATTGCGCCATACCAGCTTAAATCCGTCTGATGATTCGATTGGTAGAAAAGCGTGTCTCACTCATTTCAGCCCATCAGAAGCAAACGGGAGATTTCTTCCATGGATGATGTAGTGGCAATCCACTACATCATCCAACACCCTGATGTTTATATAGCACCGAAAGACTTAAATTCGCCGAAGAAGACTCAAAGTCACCGTAAGAAAAATGACAAAAATTGTGGAACAAAGCAGCTAAATTACACATCCCTGATTTTCGTTTGAACAGTCATTCGTCCATATCCGTGAGCAATCTTTCAGTTTTTGTTGTATATTTCAAGAGGTCTATGTATTTTTTAGGTGTCCAGATTAGGTGCGAATGAGCCTTATTGAGCCAAAAATTAAATAAATATTCTCATTTGGGTGGAAAAATTCATACAAAGACATTTTCTTGGAACGTGTTATCCACTTTACATAGTTTTTAATAATGTTTGCGTTAATACATAATCACGCAGCACTTTCATCGATTTTTAAACTAGGATCATAATTTGAAAAAATGATCAAGCGTCAGATAACCACGAGAAAGTCTGCTTATAGATTATTATTATAATAAATTAGAATTAGAATTAATTATAGAAACCTGTTTTTGGGAAGATGACTTATGATTTGAGACAAACAGTTTTTAGCCTCCCATTTACATGCTAATTATTTTTCCCATCTATTCGTCTTTTCAGAGCTTAAGTACCCCTTTAAAAGATCAGTCGAAATATAATAAAGGTAAACAAATGAATAAATACATAAAAAGCGATTTAAATGGAATCTGGCAATAACATTCTACCTCTGCTCAAGAAAGTAAACTAATCGATAAATTACAATCGCCAGGATCCTACGTGACTGATAATACACGGTTAATTTGATTTGTGCGAAATTAGGAAAATCACAATATGTCTTCCATAACTAGAACCTGAAACTTACTGACATCTTAGTACATCACCAGGCGTAAATTTTAGTGAGATAAAATTAAAAATGAAATAAATGGGCCTGAGGGAAACGTATTGGTCCTTTTTACCCCACAACAGACTAACAGGGTAATGCTCATGTATTGTAGATGTCTTGGAATCCGGAAGTCATCTACTTGTTTAAACCTGCTATAAGGAAAAGTATGAGATCGTCCTATTTCCGGAAAATCGTAATTCCGAGGTGTGCATTGGAATACTATTCGAAGGTTTGGAAGAATCCTAAAGATTGCTAATAATCGTCATAGGACTATCTGATACTTTGACCCCGGAACAGGTTTGCGTGGTGCCGTAAAAGATCCCCAACATTATTTGGTTTCTTAATAATTCTGTCTATTTTATACTTAGCCACTGAGCGGAGTAGACAAATGACTTCATCTACAGACGACGAACAGAGGCAGCTAACGTGCACGAATAAGTATGAAAGCTGTGCGTTACATAATACCACTATGGACTAGCACTGGATTAATTGGATAGCTGATACATGAGAGAATCTGAATAAAACCAGTTTTGCGTCGTTGAGAAGTAATTGATTACAAACCCCAACCAGCTTTGGGTAATATAAGCAAAAAATATGATACTGCAAAGCAAGAGATCAACTACAATGCTATATAAAGTTATTCGGCCATGAAGACTGAAGACGCCAAATTTTTCAAAGAATTTACTCTTGATTTTCTGATGGCTTTTGAAGTAATATTTTCAATACAGAGTCTAGTTTGAAAATTTTGGCAATGCAACTAGATTATCAACAATATGTTTGATTTAACAGGCATTATCACGCTACCACTCTGTGTCTTTAACATTATTGACCCATCTTTTTCGTCCACAATTTGTAAATATAAAAAATACTCATGGCTCTGCTAAGCTAATGCATTAAGCCGTGCCAAAGTAATCAGCCTGTGCACACCAAGCGTGCTCATATGTATTCGCCTTAAAGAGTCAGACGAAACACAAGGCCACCGATAAATCGATTTGGCATCCATATTATAGAATATATCGTCGCTGTTGTGCTATCTTATGACAAACGCCATTTTAGGGTAAACTGAGTTAGATATGCCACATTACTCGTCTAACGAATCTCCACAAGATGGTGTTTCCAGAATTTTGAAATTTTGCTTGGTTACTGAAATAAAGCGAGAAAAGTGATAAGAAATTGTGAGTTTTTGCTTCAAATCATAATATCTTAGGATTGGCTCAAGTTATAATAAAGTTTTAGTTGCTTTTATGTGTAAAAATGTCATCAAAACACAATGGCATAATAATTTTCAAAAGAAAAATGCATGTATTGTGAGAAAAACGCAGTTTTATCTTTAAACTGGAAATATTGCCTATTTGGCAACACTGTAACTAAAAATAACTATTTTTTCTAGATTCCCTGACTTATTTCCTTCAAAATGCATCTAACCGATTGTTTATAGGACAAATGAAGCCAAAGATATGAATAAAAGTTTATAATTGGTGATTTTTTTCTATGGAAAATTTTTCATGCACGATTATGACACGTCATACAAATTTTTTCATCAATACACACCTATGACACGTGTGAGTGCGACTTTTGTTTACATTTTTAGTGAAAACTCGCAACATAGTCAACTGATTTTCGTAATATTTGAGAGATTAGTACAGAATAGGTACAAGCATCAATTGTCTTCTCTGAATTGTTTCTATTATTTATAAGTTTCATGATATTCAATCTTAAACTTTAAAAATCGTTTTTCTCGAAATGTGCAAAATGGCGCTTGTCATAAGATAGCACAACAGCGACGATATATATACTTACCAATTATTTATTTTTCTTATTTTTCATCTAATCCGTGATGGTCTACATGAAATTTAACGTTGATGTTGTATGGGTAAAGCCCATTTCAAGATTTGCTTCAGAAGCAGACCTCGAATGAACGTAAAATCCATCATCTTTTCGTATGTTTTTTCACCTGATTGCAATTATCCTATATGTCTATTCTTGAAAAAAGCATTAGAAACATAAAATAAGTAAAAAAAATTAAAAAAAACAAATTTCGACTTATTTCTCCGCTTTAATATTCAATAGACCTGTGCGCCGCCGCGCCACGCCGCCGCCGCCGGTAGATTTTAACAAACGCCGACGCCGAAAGGTAGACGCGCCGCCGACGCTTTTTTTCCCTCGCCGACAATTCGCGAACTCGAAAATCGTTGACTCATAATTTTAACCACAAATCTAGAAACATTGTCTATGGTCCGAATATACGACGTTAACTGATTCATGATTTATCACATATTGATGTTTATTTGGTATTAGTGGTTGTGAATTAGATCACAAAATTAACAAAGTCTTGATATTTTCTCGCAAATCATTACACGACACTCGGAACACAATTCATGGATCCATTCTTGCTTCGTCAACTGGTTATGATTGCGAGCATATAAGTTACAATTCACCATTCGTGCGTGTGGAAATGTCCACAAATTAAAAAAAAACGCTTCCACTTTCAAGATATAGGTAATGAAATTTACGATAATGTGCCTGATCTTAATCTTTGCACGTAATCAATTTCACTGGAACACAGTGTATTATTCATCGATTTTTTAACCGATTCATGATTCCTAGTATACTAGACACGATTCACCAGTTGAGCTCGTGAAACTGTTCATGATATAGTTCATGAAGTAATTAATTTTTCACATAATCTTAATATACTTACGAAAACAATTTCAAGGAACTCAGACTATTATTCATGGATTATTCGCTCTGCTCTTTGGTTTTGAAATTTCTATGTGAGCTATTGTGTACAAATGCTAGCAAACAGTCTCATAAGCGCGAGCATTAGATACAAGGAAACTACCAGGACCTGCAACCCTGTTATTCTTTTGTTAAGATTCAATGTAATGTTCGGAATTAAATGAAATTGCGCTAAGCATCAAAACTACTTAGCCACAATTCAAGTTTGTGAAATAATTAAGAAAACTATAAGACACGTGACTCTGTGTAAAAAATCCGACGATAAACTCAAGACTAAAATATAACGCTAACACGAAGAGAATTTACGAAAATCGTTGCACATCATTCAATTCTTGACTTTTTTAGTCAATAAAGTTAATACAAATCAATGTATCATCAAGTTATGAACTAGAATCATAAAAATATTAAACACATTCAGACACAACCACGTACTAAACATTTGGGTATAATGCTACCTTTTTTGCGTGAACTGGTTTTTTGAAAACACAAAAATTCTTTTCAATGCGAGGTTTACTTATCATTGATTGAATCGTGACCTATTCTAAAAAAAATTTCTCGAAGAATAGTTGGACAGAATGATCTTCGCGACGCTGGTGCACAGATGTGGTGATGCAGAGGGTAAGATTTCTGGTCTCATAAATTATTCATCGTGTGATCTAGCCCCACTTAGGAAAGATTTTCAGTGTCGGTTGCACAAAAAAGACGTAACACGAGATGAATTTTCATCACTCGTAGAAAAACGGTCGTTTTAAATTACCAAAAATGCGCCATATCAGCGAGCGTGGTGTTAGTGAAGAGATTTTGACACAGAGCCAAATGCGTTACTTAGTTTCCGCACCCACCCAAAAACGTTACCGTCTTTTTAATCTCATGCAAACCTAAACAAACAAAATGGGCCGGAAATGTGAAATTCATTCTTGTCGAAGTGCCCAAGGCGGGAGTTTTTCACAACCATTTCTTAAGTTACAACACGATGCCGATCGGCGAGTAAGCACTTAATAGGATGTTACTAATTTAATTGATTCGGTGTATCGAATCTGACTAGATGTATGCAATGGATTCGAATTGGTCGATCCCCGGAACTGCTGGAGCAAGTGGCGCAGTGCAGGTGCTACGAAAACTAGAGATATGCTCAGACCATTTTCAATCAGACTGTTTAGTAATCAGTTTCAACCCAACATCAAGTCGTGGAATTATTATGAATGATAGCAACTGTATATTTAGGTTTCGTTATGGTGTAGATCTGTATGACTCCAGAACATCGAGCATACTTTCCACTCTAGATAGAAGCAAATCTTAAGTTGAAAGAAAATGTGGTGCAACGGAATCGTATGCGTTATTTTGTACTTACAAGAAGTAAAAGTAAATGCCAACCTGGAAAATGAAGTAATGTGTATACCTTGAAAGGTCCTTACATGACCATTAAAAGTGACATTTCTGCGCAGTAATGCCATTAGTAACGCCTCGTGTTAGGGTACCCGATATCTGTGGGATTCTTAAAGAGCGACGGTAAAGAAGACTAAAATGAAACAAAAAACAATGAAACGACAACAAGAATTAATTTCCTCAAACAAAACAAAAACTATTTTACCGTTGCTTAATTTCCCAAACATAGAACAATAAATAATTATTATGGGTCATTGAAATACAGTCGTTACTCTGCATTCTTTAAATTTGTCCATTGCAATCATTATTTCATGCGAAGTCGTAGTATGCGACATCGACATTTTTTCAATTTCGTTCTTTAAATTTTGCAACTGTAAAAATAGTTCAACCATTCATTTATTATCTTGCATTTGGCAAGCAGGGTGGGCACCTAGGGACAGATCATTTGTGACGCATCAGTGAA
This sequence comes from Topomyia yanbarensis, assembly GCF_030247195.1. Taxonomy (NCBI): domain Eukaryota; kingdom Metazoa; phylum Arthropoda; class Insecta; order Diptera; family Culicidae; genus Topomyia; species Topomyia yanbarensis. The sequence continues at coordinate 336,321,228 of NC_080672.1, read as the reverse complement.
ATTAAATGCATTTCTTTCCATCAAAATAGAAATTCATAATGCATTTTGCGTTTCGTGTAAGACGTCAAAACCCCACCAGAAACCAGCCCTTCATTGAACAAAACATCTAACAAAGTGGATCACCTTAGGACGATTGTTAAACAATCTTTTCTGCGAAGGAGTGCAAAGTTGTTGCAAAAATGGAAATTGAATGCATTTTTTCTAATTTGAAGCAAATTTGTAATACATTCTGAAAGTGATCTGCCCCTAGGTGGGCACTATTGGAGCTTCAGTTGAAAAAAAATTACTTGATATGATTGCGAGAATTACATTTTATGCAATGTGTTCAACAGATGTCGCTAGTACATCGTGAGCGATGATTTTTTTTAGAATTTTCTTCTGTTTGTATGTGCTGTTTGTTACCAATTTGGGAAAGGAATTGTACTGCCAAGAATTGTTTTTAGTAACATAGGCGTCAATATTCGTCACGCCAACACACGCCGGCGCGCCGCCGCCGATAGGGTCCAACGGCGTGACGCCGCCAACGCCGCCGCCCCCTGCCAAATATGTCGCTTACGCCGCCGCCGATTAAAAATGCATCGGCGCACACCTCTAATATTCAAGGCTTATTTTACCTCACTTCCCATTAAAGTAAGAAGCTAATACTTACCCAAAGTCCATCCCACATATGTACGCATAAACAAGCACTGAAAGTTTCATCAAAATCGGACCACATCAATACGAGCAGTAACATACTTGTGAAAAATTGTCCCTAATTGACAAATCAGCAAAACATGTTTTGTTTTTTCGCGTCGAACGACAATTTGTATCAGCCTTGCGTTTGGCATCTCCAACATGTACCAATCAAATAAATCGAAAAACTATTCCGGGAGAGAAAAAAAGCCCTCGATGAATATTCTAATCAAATATATGAAAAACTAGAATAGTTTGCTAACCGAACCGAACGGCGAAAAAATCCGATGTAAAATCAAAACGACAGCTAGACAACTTTCAACAGCAAACATGTGCGAAACATGCACCAACATTTTGTAACAATGTCTCAAGCCATCACGGCGCATTCGAGCGTAAACCTGAAATGTGTCGGAGGTCAAACCAAACTGATTCAACATTCTGCTCCAAAACCAACACAGTACAATGTAAAACCCGATGCTCGGTCTGTCGGATGTGACTGGCCATAGCCGAAGCCACGCAAATTCGCACACAATGTAGAACGTATCCATGTATAATGGTTCCCATGCAACACCATTCATCATCAAGGATAATCTTAATCCCCAAGGATTTATCGTTTCTGAAATGAAATTTTGGTCACCTCGATGGCAGAACTGTTTTCTCGATGGCAGCGGCGTGGCGGGGAAATGTCCACGAAGACGAGCCCTGATGCATGCGGGTGAGAATGGACTCACCCAAGTCAGTTCTTGTGGCCTAACAATATGCAAGTGCTTGTGGCAGACTCGTTGAGCTGCTAGATCGAATCTTCATCATCACCATCGTCGACGTCGTCGTCGTCGTCGTCATCGTTTGCAAAAAGAATCTCTGATGCAATGCAGTTTCGGACCGAAGGCTACAAAATGTATTCCAGCCATAGATAGTGGCCACAGCAATTGAATGCATTTGAGATAGTTTCTTTTTTTTGCCACAGCTTCCTTCTATTGTGAAAGAAAATGTGGTATTTTTCGAGCGTATCGATTTCTGGTAAAATCCTTTCGGTCCATGTTCAAATAGACTTTTGTTATCCTGTTGAAAAGGGGAACGGGCGGAGTTCATTGCGGCTTGGAAGGAGGGGGGGATCCAATTCCTTCGCCTACTAAAGGGAGTAACACGGTACTGCTATACGTTGTCAACAACATTGTCACTTGCAAATCGAGTTTTGTAATGTTGGCATTCACTTGTGCTCCAAGCACAAGTATAAGCCTATACGGAGCAAGGATCGGTGTTTCTTCAGTTGATGAAATTTACTTCTGGGTTTGAGAGGGCAAACTGAAGAGCATAAATTTTCCATTCCTGCATAACAGAGAAATGTTATTGGGGAGGAAAAAGAAGAATCTAAAGAGGTTTTGAATTGAATTGAATATTGTATGTATTTATGAAACTTAAAGCGTACTGTGCGAAACTTTGTTGGACCAAGACATTTGGTGTAGATTGAAATGCAAAAAAATATTTGATACTTGCTTCACGTCTAGTTTATCATTTGAAACGTTGAAGAGTGGATGATATTCATATCAAATCAATCAAATTCTGAAATTCCAAAAACTGTGGATAGTAACGTGACATTATTAATAATAATTTAATTCAATAACGGGATTGCGCTCAATATTTTTAAGAATTCAGCTTTAGTAAATTCAAACACAAATTGAAAATTAAATAACAATACACTCAATTGAAAACAAGTCGAATTCAAGAATATAACGTTTTCTCAGCCAACCTTAATCAAAAACCGAATTAATTCACCTAGCAGTGAGATTAGACATTTCTTGCACATACCATTGTAGAATCATTCATTAATTTGCAGAACTCATGCAAAGTAGGCACCTAACGCACAGTAAGTTTTTTGCCTAAATCGTAAAATTTGAGTCAATGATGTTTTCGGAGGAATTTGTGGACAGTACAAGCCCTTTTATATGGTGTTGCTATTTTAATGATTAATCTCCCTAAAAGTGAGATGTATTTACCAACTTTCTTGCAAGTGTATATATTAAAATTATGTCTGCGGCAAAGTTGTAGACCAAGCTTTTATCAACTACTCAAAGTCTTTCTCTTTGATATCTTTAACGTTATTGCGGGCTGTTTGTGGATGGTCCCTTTAAAATAAATGTATTGACGTAACTTTTTAAATATCATTCTGACAAGCTCGATATATTCCATAAAAAGGGTTGAATTGTCGAAATGGACAACTTTCAATATTACAACAAATACTTATCTCGTGTACTTTCAAAGTAATTTGGTAATTTTTTAAAAATAAAGTGTTTCAAATGGCCGTTGGTTGTTAACTTGGAAACGGCTGAGTGTACGTCAATAGTGTTTTCGGACTACTCATCAAAAATAGCAAGATTTGCTATTTGCTGCTATGCTTTTCGTGATTAATTCTCCAACAAGTGCGATTTTTATTCTAATTTCTATTTTCTTGTAAAAAAACCGATTTAATCCACCTAGCAGTGAGATGAGACATTTCTTACACATATCACAGTTGGATCATTCATTAGTTTGCAGAACTCATGCGAAGTAGTAAATCAAAATTATCAAATACACGAATCAAATTATATTAGCTTAATTAATGAAAATTTAGACTATATTTAGAAATAAGTATAAGATTAATAGAATGAATTGACTCAAACTAACAAATTGAATGAAATAAATAAATGGAATGACTGAACCTGAAATGAATAAAATTAAAGATATGAACAAAATGAATTAAATGAATAAAATGAATCAAATTAATCAAATGAATCAAGTGAAGCAAATGAATCAAAAGAATTAAATGAATCAATTTAATTTAAGGGTTCAAATGAATAAAATGAATGGAATGAACTAAGAAACTAAAATGAATAACGAATAAATTAAATGAATAAATGAAACAAACGAACCAAATAAATAAAATGAAATGAATTGACAAAATGAATAAAAAAGAAGAAAATGCTTTGATTGAAATGATAAATTAATCGATGTTGTAAGGTTATAAATTAATAGAAAAAATAAATTGTGTCAGAAGCATTATTTGGATGAAATGAATAAAACTGAAAAAATAGTCAGGTTAATAAAATGTTCTTCATTTTAAACAAAATGTATGAAATGAATGAAATGAATGAAATGAATGAAATGAATGAAATGAATGAAATGAATGAAATGAATGAAATGAATGAAATGAATGAAATGAATGAAATGAATGAAATGAATGAAATGAATGAAATGAATGAAATGAATGAAATGAATGAAATGAATGAAAACAGGGAATAAAATAAGTGAAATGAATGATATGACTAAAATGCACGAAATGAATAAACTGATCAGAGTGAATTCAAATGATAAAACGAATAAAGTATATTAAGTGAACGCTGATTAACAAAATTAATAAAAAGATGCTGAATGAAACAATTAATTAAAATGCAATGATCATTTAAAGTTAAAGTTAAAAAACATTTTTGAATAAAATAAGAAAATAGATAATCCAGATTGTACGAATTTGAGAACCATTACATCAGAAAGTTATGAAATGATTTTGAAAATTGTATCTTCCGAGGAAAGGCTAATTAATATACAATGGGATTTCTAGGGCTTCTATCCTTTTTTTGTTTTAGTCTTTTCGTTTTTACGCTTCTTTACTTGACGGCGTCGTTTTAAGATTATTTAGTGTTTCAACATTATTGATAGACCTTAATTAGTTATCAGGAACCTGGAACGTTCAATTTGCTTTGGAAATCAAAGTTTACTTTTTGGTCATATATTCCCGAAAAATATTGTGCAGAATAGAATTTGCTGGTCCAGTAATTTAACGCGCAGTTGAATATAGTAAAGTGAGACAAGGTCACATGACACATTCTTTCGTGACGTTTACAACGATTTGACGAATCATCATTCGACAAATATGTCATAACTTTATCAAATTAACGCCTACATCAAAACTTATTACAGATTCGGAAAGTAGACAAAATCTCACGAAAGCCCTTTGAACAGAGAGCAAAAGATGGAGAATGCGATTTGTAAAAGAGACAAGTAGATATTTCAAAGTTTTCATTTGAATTAAAATAAATAGTGTGAAGTGTCTAGGCTATGTCGATAGCATAAAAGGCGTGCATTCAGTTTATTATAATGCAGTCTCTTTCCAGTCATCCTTATAGCTTGCATATTGTTTCGTTCGGAATTCTCGTTCAGGAAATATGGATAAATAAGCCCTGTACAATCCAATACTGTGAAAAATAAATGGTTCAAACTGTCAGGATGGCAAAAATGCAGTCAGATCAACTATCTGTCCAATGCATAAACTCTGATTGCAATCCTCGCTAATTTACTTGTACAATATGGAAAACTCGAACGAAACGTGTGCTGAATTATCCAATGCCTCACTACTAATTGTGACTTCCATTGAAACTTCAATTGAAGTGTACTCAGTATAGAGCAGATATGGACGAGGATAAGTTAGAAGACACCTTGTACTTGCATCCCCCATTGAGAGTGGGGACTTTAGGAGACTTCTTTTCCCGGATCTAATTCGTGGATATTTTTGGGCTTTGATCCGTTATTTTTCATGAAAGCTCATACCAATATAAAGTATGTACATTTTCAATAATATCATCACAAAAAGGTGTTCTCAGTTTTCACATGACATATTTGAGCATATGTTTTATTCAACATTCAATAGAGATACGAAGAGTTGAAATATCGCACGTGGAATGTCCCACCTCCCAGTTAAGCCACATATTTTTCTGAGATAGCTATGAATTTCCTTTATTATAGTGTTTATACAAGCTTTGAATGAAACAGAAATAAATTTGAGCTGATGTAGTTTTCGATGGTCACCTGTCTACCCATAGTGCATCGTTTCGAAATACCAATTCCACCTTGAAAATAGTCATAGTTTTCCCATAAGGCAAATATTTTGCAAAATTTCTCGGACTACAAATATTTTATTTGACATGTAGGATGTATTATTAAACTTGTTTCCGCGAGTCTCTTGTACACTAAAATGCAAAGAAAATAATAGGGTAACAGACAAAAAATAGTTTTGTTTTCTCAAACCTTCACAATTACATCGCACACATGAAATTAGCTTGAATATTAATAAAGATTAGCAGAGAATCTTATCACACAACTTAGAAATGGATAGAGAAATAGCAAGATAGATGTGAGTCGTGACAGTTGTTACCAACATGAAGAAAGAGAGAGAGTGAAAGAGAGAGTGAGATAGATATGGGGAGAGCATGTGAGGCCATGCCAGACCTTATTTTCATAGGTATATTATGCGATATATTGATTCCTTACATCCTTATTATAAATAATGTAAGTAGTAATTTTTGCGCCATAACCAATATAATCTAAATTTTGCAAAGAGCTAAATTTTTGCTAGAGTTTTGGGATTCAAAAATACAGTTTCTTTCGGTGATGCCACGAGTATAATTGTATGAGAAGTCTTATCTCACTACTAGATGAATTACTTGATGATCTGTATAGTTATATACCATCCAATATTTACTTCACGATTGAACGCAACGCCTAATCCAAGGGATAAATACATGAACTCTAGAAAAAAAATCACTATGAACGCATTATTTTGTTTTTGTAGTGAACTTACATATTGATTTTTGAGAAATAGTTCAATTATTATATAGGTAATTCACAAAAAGTTTTCAAAATCGAATTCCTTGAATCACGTAGATGTGTTTTCATACCCTGATGTTCAAAATCGGTTTAGTTTTGCCCCTAAAACACCAGTAAAGCAATACTCTATATGAAACGGTCTCCTTTATAATTAGTGAAAATTGGTGAGCGAGGAATACAAATACAAAATGTTTAATATCTCCGTCGCTCGTGAGCGGATTTTGACAATATATAGCTTGATAGAAAGGTATTTTTACAAGGTTTCTAATTATGTGCAGTTTGTTGGACAACGTTGCTTTGTTTGAAAGTTATTTACTAAAAACCTGCAATGTTTTGAAAAAATGACCTATATCTCAGAAAGTAAACAACATATCGAAAAACAAAAATAATAGTGTCAAATGGAAACGTTAGGCCTTTCATTTGAAACTAGTTTTATTAAGATCGGTTCAGCCATTGCTGAGATAATTACATGACATTTTGTACATACATACATACACACATACACACACACATCGTTCCATAAATACCGGAATGGGATAGATAAAATAAGCATAATTTCCCATTTCTGCATGCAAAATATCGTCCCATAAGTGAGCGTTTATCGGGTTCACGCGACTATTCATAGATTTTGAACTGGGTTAATCTTTTGAAAAAAAGTAATTGTGGAAAATTTTGCAGTACTGTAAGGTGTGGAAGTATGTATTATATTTCGTGAAGTTACTCGAGAATTTTTGAAGTATTTTTGTTGTAAATTCTTAAGTTTCGGGTGTAATTTGTTACGATGTTACAATTCAGCTTCCAGTATGAATGTCAAATAAAACATGTTTCGTTCGGAATCCTCGTTCGGGAGATATGGATTAATGAGTCCTACACAAACGAATACACCCAGGTTTTTTTACGCGGGGGATACGCACCGCGTAAAAAACCGCGTTAATTGGAAAATACGCGTAAAAAAAACCGCGTTGATTCGAAAATCCGCTCAAAAAAAACTCTCAGCCAAAGACTTAGAATATTTTTGGAAGTTTTTTTTTGCGCGGACTTCGCAATTTACACGGTTTTTGCAAAAAATATTCTAAGTCATTTTGAATGCAAAAGACTTAGAAGATTTTCGGAAAGATGGAAGAGACGGGTCTGGAAGATTCCTTATGGCCCGCACCCCAACAATATGGGTATTTTCGGAATGGTCTTGAAGAGTAGGTTCCATAAATTGTTTTTTGACGTAATTTTTAAATCAAAGATGGCGAATTTCGCTAAACCGGAAGTCGCCACCTTGGATTTCAAAATGGCGCCAAACATAAATTTCTGGTACCTACTCTTCAAGACCATTCCGACAATACCCATATTGCATGGGTTGTAGGGAATTTCCGCTAAACCGGATGTCGCCATCTTTGATTTCAAAATGGCGTCAAACATAAATTTCTAGCACCTACTTGTCAATACCATTCCGAAAATACCCATATTAATTGGGTTATAGCGAATTTCGCTAAACCGGAAGTCGCCATTTTTATTTCAAAATGGCGTCAAAAAACAATTTTTATTACCTACTCTTCAAGACTATTCCGAAAATACCCTTATTGATTGGGTTATAGCGAATTTCACTAAACCGGAAGTCGCCATCATTGATTTCAAAATGGCGTCAAAAATCAATTTCTGACACCTACTCTTCAAGACCATTCCGAAAATACCCTTATTGATTGGGTTATAGCGAATTTCACTGAACCGGAAGTCGCTATCTTGGATTTCTAAATGACAACAAAAATCAATTTCTGGCACCTACTCTTCAAGACGTTAATTGGAAAATCCGCGTAAAAGAACCGCGTCAATTGAAAAAAAAAACGCGTGAAAAAACCTCGTAAAAAACCGCGCAAAAAACCGCGTAAAAAAACTGGGTGTACCATGATAAAGAAATGATTAGGGGTGGGCGTAGCGTATTGGTAAATCGATTGCCTTGTACGCAGCGCACCTGGGTTCGAGTCCCGACCCCGCACATAGGGTTAGAAATTTTTCATAAGAGATTTTTCTAACCCGAAGAGGCGAATGACCTTAAGGTTAAAACCTCTATAATCGAAATAAAAAAAAAGAAATGATTCAAACTATCACAATAAGTATTTAATTTCTTTGAAAAGCAAGTGGCCATTAAAAATTGCCCTAGACATACAAAAACTACATTTGAGAATTGAACGTTCTTGAAATTACAAGTTTGAATTTTTTGTAAATAAAAAAGTTTTTAGTCACAATGATCATATAAAAGGTACCTTGGGGTCGTCAGTACAAATCATTGTCAATTGTTGCTCAACATTAAAATGTAAGCAGATCAACTATCTGAATTGAACTAAATTGGAGTTGAAACAGTTTTCTAGTTTTTGTTACATGTATTCCTATAGTGCAACGTTTCGAAGAGAAAAGCAGGTTTTGAACATTGGTTATATAACATTTTTTGCCAAGATTTGATGTATACTAAAATGCAGAAATTATTAAAAGAAAAAACAAAAATAGTTTTGCCTTCTTTAACCTACACAACAACATCGTAAACATGAAATTAGCTTGGACATTAACAAATATTTCGGATTAGTAGAAGTTTTTCTGACACAACTTAGATATGGATGGATAACCAGCAAGATAGATGTGTGTTGCCATGAACATGAAGAGTGAGAAAGAGGGAGAGAGAGAACGGTGGGAAGGGGGGTGTATGTAGAATGGTAACTGATGGTTAGTGCCCTCACATTATTTTTATATGTTATGTGATATTTTGATTCTTGCGCCATGACCAATATAACAAAAAAAAACCTTACAAAAGAAGTCAAACTATCACTACAATTTTGGGATTCAAAAATACAGTTGCTCTCGATGTATAATATGAATTTGAGTTATATGTGATATCTATTATATCACTACTAGGAGGATTACTTGGTGATCTGTCTATTCATATACCATCTACCCGAGCAAACGAAAATCCCATAATGCTCCTATGATCATGGTCCAAATTCACCCCCACTGCATGGTGTTTTGATTGTGTTTGGAATAGGTTAAACCCATGAAAACACCATTACCATGGTCCCGAAGATCCCATCGAAAAACCATATTCTGGGGTATTTATGGGTTTTTGAGACCATTTTATGGTGTTTTGTTGGTTGTAAAATTTGGCTCGGACCATATTCATGGTATTTTTGTGGGATTGTATGGTGTTTGAACCCATGAGAATTTGCTCAGGTAATATCAACCTCACGGCTGAACGCAATGCTTAACCCAAGGGGTAAATACATCAACTCTGGAAAAATAAACACTATGGAATGAACTAAAACATTATTTTGTCTTCAAGGGGGACGTCTGGTGTAAAGTACTTAAACCGAAAGATTTTTTGATTGACGATATTGAAGGCAATGCAACATTGCTTTCAAATTGTGAGATTTGACGATGACACAAAAGATTGAATCGAATGTTTTCCACATTTGAGTCGATTCTTAATAACACTAGGATTACCTACTCCAAAACGAGATCAAATCGAATATTTCTAGCTACCGGGCCAAGGTACGCGAAGTGTGTCTGAAAATTTTCGACAATTTCTAAGGAGAAACCCGCTCTATCGTATTTTCGTCACTAGGTGGCATGCTTTAGATTATAACTGAAAGTGAAAATAAAAAGGATAACTTTGTCAAAGAGTGAAAATCAATCCGGATTTGTTATGCGAAGTTATTAACCGACGTATGAGCCAGCGAGTAATTAGCTCAATAGTTTTTTAGTTGAGTTTAATTGGATAGTATGAAATTTTTGAAACTCATATCATATTGCTCGTTTTTTAATTGTTTAATCCTCCAGAAACAATCTCGAACTAGTACATACCCACATAATAGCTAAACGTATTCAAATTAGTGGCTGAAAAACCTCTGTATACAATCGTCCTCATTTTCTCGTTCGAATGGTTTCTATAGTTCACCCACCACCTACCGCAGGGAGCACGCACCAAAAAGCAAATAGATACAGACCGTTTCGGAATCTTTTCTCTCATCGGCTCCCGTGTACCAAACTAGAAATTCAATTTCACCCGGATGGTGCAACTATACTGAACCTGTGATCATAAGTTAAACTAAGGAATGTGAATTTCGTTTCGAAACTGCCCACCACTGCACTGCATTGTTGCAATGTGATGCCCATTCAAAGCAAGGCAGGTACATACTTCACTTTACTGCACTTCAAAATTGTTTGTTGGAAATATGAGACTCTCCAGTCCGGGTAAGTTGTAGGCATTTCACACCAGATGCGATGGTTGCCGGAGACGAGATCTATTCCATTCTAGAGTGTTTTGAAATTTGGCACATTTGAACATTTCGAGCGTATTAGGTTCCACAATTGTCAATCGGATCGGGAGCAGAGGCAGCTTTTTCGCACATTCACTGCATCGTTTCTATATTTGATGTTGCAGCTAGTGCCGATGTTGAACGGAACAAAAGATGGGAACTGGGTACCTCTGCTTGGGTGCTGAATGCTGATGCACAGGCTCTCGTTCGCTAGACTAGAGACTGAAGTGGTAACGGTGGAATTGTATTCCACCGACATCGCACGCCAATGGATGGATCTTCCAATGTTTGCCATGTCCTCTGCCGCGAAAGAGGATCTCAAAAGTGAAAATTCACACTTCAGTCGTTTCGTTTGCCCCTGGGTTTTCGGTGTGAGTTCACTCGAAACCACTTTCGGCAGATGCAGGAATGGAAGTTGTTGATATTGAAGGATGTTTTCCGTAAAACTACTGTAGGATTGTAGTTTATTAGGGTTATTTAATTCTTAGAATAAACAACAAATGAATAAACAACAAAAACATGAATTTGAAAGGACTTGTAAATCATCACGAATAGCGTGAGGCGAAAATTTTGTTAAAACTATTAAAAATAAAATCAATGCTCTCAATTAGAGCATAATGCAGCATATGATTTAACATTCGTTTCGTGTGATTTTTCGTGTCAGGTTTTACAACAATATATAAATTTTATAACAAATTCGTAGAAGTAAGCTTGACAAATCTTGTGAATTTGTAAAGAGAACTGATTTTACACCTACAGGGTGTATGGTAGCAAATTGCAACTTTTTAAATTGCTGAATTTAATTTCATTGGGTATTTTATATTGAAATTTTGGGTGAAACTATCTCAATTGTATTGAGGTATTGAGACTGGTCATGAGAATAACTTACCTATCGCGTGCAAGGCGGTACAGGTCACAAAGTTTTCGAATCTGCACAAAGTTGACAGGTATCTTATGCCTGTTCGTTTAAGCACCGTGCTATAGCAGATAAGTGGAATTGAATTTTTCAACTTTTTGAAATTATATGTTGGATGTTATTACGAGTTAGTAGGGCCTAAAATTCAATAAGATATTTTAAACGCGCATCGGGAAGTAAATGTGTTGAAATGGAGGAAACCTCAACTTTTCATAGAATAATATTGGATGTTACTGAGAGTCAGTAGAAGTTGAAAATCAATAGTTTTGGACATTATAAATGCACATTGGAAAGTACGTTCGTCAAAATGAAAAAAAAAACTTTTCGTAGATTAATGTTCAACCTTTCACAGTAAAATATTGGACGATATTGCGAGTTAACGGGAGTTTTTGGTGAAAGTTGAAATTTTTCCATTTTGCGCATTTGCTTCCCAGTGTGCGTTTAAAATGCAAAAAACTATTGAATTTCAACTCCTAGTAACTCGCAATAACAAACAACATTAATCCGGGATACGTTGAAATTATTATGTCTTTATTTACTATCTTTCCAATTATTCACCAATGAACGGTATTCATTGTTTTACCCACATTCAATACCGCTTCTTTACCGACATGTCACCTGTTGGTTATTTTCGTAACCGTTCGCAAACGAACCATACATGTCACAGATCACTAAATGTACAGTTTAAAAAACCAGTTATGTTAGAAATAATGTGACATGTCACGGGGTCAGTCAATCAGATGACCGGTCATGCCTATGACATTTTCCAGCTATGACCTTAAGTAGAACCCATAATCCTTCTGGGCTTTCGTAAAAGGTCGTAGAAGAGATGCTGAAGTTCCAAATGATGTCCGATGTTTCTGCCAATTCACTGGAGGAATCAGCAAACCTTTTCCCAGAGATTGTCCAAAGCGTATTCAACAGGGGTACTCCAGAAAATCACTCAGCTACTATGAATCATATACCATTTCACAATGTCTACCTGCTACCACTTATCGTTAACAATAGGTCCGACAGCATTCACCTTCAGACTTCCCATACACATCGACAAGTTTGTACCTGTGTACAAAATTTCGTGCACACGTTCTACCTCAAACAAGTTTTGTCTCGATGTACAGGTTTACCTGTTCGAACTCAAGCGAACTATGTACAAACTCTTGTTCAAATATCCGTGTACCTACACTGGGTGAGTACACGAGAACTGTTCACACAAGTTAAAAAGAATCAACGCTAGTGATGATGAAAGTAAGAAAGAGAAAATTGGTGCCACGAACCTGTGTGTACGCCAGGTGTGTACGCGAACATGTGTACGTGTTTTGGTACGAACTAGCATATTCGAGTTCATACACCAAATGTGGGTTTGATATGAGCACAGAACCAGAGCGAACACTGTGTACGATGTTCATTTGGGAAGACAGTTCATCCTATTATCGTTAAAAACTGTGCTCGTTCATTGACCCACCTCCTCGTATTAATCTTCAATCGACCAAGGATCGAGGAAACTTTTTCAGTCGCTTGGAAGACAGGTTTTATTTTACTGATTTGCAACACTGGCAATGCATACAAGGTGAAACACTATCCTGGCACAATTATTCTGAGCTGCCTCGAAAAAGTTTTTGAGAGAATGATGCACAACATCCTTTATCACGCTTCTCAGTCAATCAGTTCTAAGTTTCAACATGGTTTCGTCAAAAAGCGCTCTACGACAACGAACCTCTTGCGTTATCTAAACAGACTAGTCCAAGATGTGGAAAAGCGAAAACAAATCGACACGATCTATTTTGATTTTTTGAAGGTATTCGACTAGGTGCCCATGCCCTTGCGATCGAAAAGATTAAAAGGTTCAGTTGACGACATGGTTTCATTCGCACCTCTAATTTTTTTCTAAGATCGTTAGAATTCTTATCAAAGAATCTTGCAGTTTCAGCATATAGCATATAGTTGACCATCTAATGCCTGTCAGTTTCCATTAATTTGATTTTTTCTACTTCCCATTTCATGAAAACCATATTTTCCAAAATTACGTGTACGATTACGAAAAAACCACGAAAGCTGCGTATACAAGTTTTTTGAGATAAATAAATTGTATACAGACTGAACTAAAATGAATTAAAACTATTGGTGAGTAATGTCATAGACATAACCGCAATGAAGTAGAACAAAATTAAATGTTCCCTTCTATTTTGTGCCGTAAATTGTCACCAGAATCTCCAAGTATGTTTAGAAAGATTTTTTTCCAAATTTGAAAAAAAATATTATCGCGTTTAGTGTTCTGCAATATGCAAGAACTTTTAAACTATGAACATTTTCGCCAAAACAATATCACCATCTAATGTGTCCATTTTAGCGAGAGAGTTAGTACTTTCATTTTCCGGAATTGATTAGTGAATAGGAGACCATACCATAGTCAAATGATATGAATGCTCTGCCAAAGAAATTAACAATTAGCTATTTTGAAGCCGAATTATTTCAGCAAAGAACTGTTCCACTGGAATGTGGCTGTAGAAGGTTGAGAACAATTTATCATCCTTCTCTATTTCTATTCTATTCTATTCTAACCCTTACACAGCCAGTATTGAAAAGCATCCTGGAAAACACTGTAGTTATTCTGTAGTGTTTTTCTTGTCAATATTAATATTTGAAGCATATTTTCATATGTCGCAAATATTAAAACGGCCAGGCCTGTTGTGCAGAGTTTGGTTTAAAGATTTTTCAAAATTGAACGGCAATTAAATTATTCATTTAATAAATAATTTAATCAACGAATTGTTTTGAATCTTAAAGGAGGAAGAAACGAGGACAACCGTACCAACCGTTTCAGTTTAAAGGGGATATATAAATCGTTGGGATTGACTTGGCTAAGAAGGTTAATGTCACTCCTTTGGTCCTTTGGGATGGGACAGAGATATTTACACCTTGTCCTGGAGAACAATTTATCATCCTTCTCCGGACGAAACCAGCCTAGCGGCCGCATGGCGTCCAGCGTGTTCAAATATCTCGTCCACTGGGTCCCTGCTCCCATGTCGTAAGACGCGACTGAACGCAGGAGTCCTCAAATTATTGTGTTTCTCCGTACTGAAGACTGAATGGCTGATACGACTAAAATATACCAGTCACACACTGTGCTAGAAATGGGTTTTCTCTCATAATTGGCAATGAGGCAAATGTCATCCACACACGGAGAACGAAAATTCAGCTCAGAAGCGAAAACCTTAGTTGATTTTTTGTTTTTCATTAGTTATTATTTGAGACAGCTAACAAAATTTTAAATTTGCTGATTTGGAAGAGTTGTTTTTTATCCCCTTGAATAAACCTAAAACATTGGTTGAAATTACTATTTTTTTAGTTAATGTTGTGGTGTAGAGTATGCTGTCAGTTTTAGCACAGACACACCTCTCTTACATTTAACCACTTTACTGGGTGATTTCAGCAAGTTTTTGTTGATTTCAACCAATATTAATTGCTAATTTTAACGAAAGTCCTTGTTGTATTCAGTAAGGGTTTTTGTTGATTTCAACCAGTATCAATTGCTAATATAACTAAAAACCTTATTGTATTCAGCGAAGGGCTTTATCAATTTCAACTAATATCAATTATTATTTTAACCACATTTTATGTTGTATTCAATAATAGCTTTTGTTGATTTTCACTAAATACTATTTCTGAAATTTGGTTTTATTAGTTGAATACACTTTTTCAGAATCGAGGATTTCTGTTCCTTTTTCAAAACCTATACTACTAATGTAAACTTCGGAAGTAATAATAAGGTATACTATTATAAAAAAATGATATATACTACTGTTTCACATTACATTGTTATTCGTGATGGTAATGCTAATCGTCGTTGTTACTCGTGTGTCTTGGACTGTTGCATGTGAGCTCATTTATGCTACAACTTATCATAAACATAATGACTGAACGAGATGCTTCCCCAAAGACACTAGCGATCCTCGAAAAAGTCCTCTTTTTGCAACTGATCGCCCGTTTACCGATTAATGAACCTGTTTGAAAATTGAATAAAAATATTATAACAGATACTTTATCTGATGAGAACATATAAAGGAAACAAGAAATATTGAAAAGGTTCTGTCACCGTACCTAGTGATTTTAAGAAAATTTATTTGAAGTCACTTGGTTACGTGTCTGTTGGAATATAGCGCTCTTTGTTGGGATTGATTTATCTAATATATGAGATATTAGATAATCTCATAATTGGATATAGTTTGTTCATTCGCATGTGTTGTTAAAATACCCATCACAAAGTACAAAGCAATCAACTTTACTTTATAATGGGGTGCGCACAGTCTCTCGATGCCTATTACGCATCGATAATATAAGAGCGAAGACTTATTTTCGAGCGTTCTGTTAGTCTGTGCTAATACTCCCACGCAAACGCGTTTGGTTATGGCTGCCAGAGATGTCAAATTGAAATCTGCCAGTCAATTTTTTTCTGCCATAAGTTATACCTAGAATATAATAAAATCTGTGAAATATCTGAATATTTACAAAGATCATTTAAATTTTCAAAAAACATTCAATGAACCTAATCTGTTATAGATTGTAATTATTAATATGTTGTATATGATTCAGTGATGGACCAGATAATTGATTTTATACTATCTTTTTACCAACTCACTCATATATTACGATCTTCCTTATCTTAGATATTATAGAATTGTTCCAAGGTTGTTGCGATTAAGCCGAAAATTCATTGGAAACCAAATAGAATCCCGAATCACAATCCTGATAGATTTCTCTCCTTTCACATACCTACGTTTAATTGAAATTTACGATAAAACTTATTTTATTCTGATATGATCTATTGTTTATCTTTAGGTTTATTCCAGTACTGGAAATAAGAAAAAAATCATAGAAAACTGCAATTCCGTTTTGCCTTTTCTTTCTTAATTCGATTAACTGTCAAATCATCGATATTTACTAGAAATAAGTCTTTCCGTGAGAGATTACCGATAAGTTGATTTTTTAAATCCTTCTGACGTTTCTCGGGTGATCTGATCTCTGCTCGTTGTCCCACAAAATCGTCGATTCGGTTAAACATTAAACTTATAGGATCAATAAATGACGTTCGTCGGACGGGTTTTTGTATTCGTGGGAAGAAGGATCCCGCAACGAAAGCGGTAGAGCAAAACAAATGAGTCCGTCAAATCCACCAGCGAATTGTCAAGCGTCGCATGGAACAGATCGAAAATGGAATTGTTTAGCTCCATATGCACTTAGGAGCTTATGACCAGAGATGATGTTTATAGACTGAAGCCAAAAGTTTCGATCAACCCAAAACATCGGTTCCAAACGAGCGATGTAAACAAATATGACGGATTAGGGAAGTAATGCGTGGGGAGTATTGAGATTAAAATAAGAAATGCTTGTCAATATGTTTACATACGAAGAGTGTAAACTTTTTATACATTCATAATAAATAATTTTTATGATACAAATAAAATAGGAGTAAATTTAAATACCTAGGAGAAGGTTGTTACTAAATCGTTCAATAACGGACGTTCGTTAGGCCAACGCTGGATAACGTCCAACAAACCGTTGAAGTAAGAGACATCCATCATTGGACCCGTGTTTGACGATTTTGGAAGATTTTTTTTTTAGTTTCTTAGTGGGCACGTAAGAGTTCAGAGACCATAAAAAAAGAAGATATCGGTGGGAGCACCTTTCATCGAGTTAACCCTTTCATGCCCAACTTTTTTCTAGTCCATGTATGGTTTCAAAACAACTTTTCGTTGAAAACGTTGACGTCAAGAAACACGAAAAGCCTTTTTTCGTAAAGTTAGGTGCTTCCCCCGCAGTGCTAGAAGCTGCTCAATTTTTACCTTCCAATGCACAATGCATGTCTCTCAGAATGTTTACAACAGTCCGATTGCGTCAAAAACGTAGCCAAAGACAGTCTAAACTGATAAGTTTTATCAGTTTTCAATAATATTGCAACATAACGAAGATATATGAAAAACTTGTTTTCCGTCGTCAACGTACACTGTTCCTGGCAGCACTGCTCCATCGGAATCCAATTAGACTAAGTGCAATAACTTCAGTTCTAGAGCTGATCCTTGTAACTGTTAATACTCAAATGAAAGGCAATAGTCACATTTATTAGCCTTACTTATTATTGTGAGAAAATCTTTCCTCAATCAAAAGTTATAGCTGTTTAAAAACGTTGTTGTCCACAAACAACATGGGCATGAATGGGTTAAACGAATTGTGGAAAAGCTCCCACACCATCAAATCTTAACCGTAACATAGTTATTGAACTTTTTCGGCAATAAACTTGGACCGCCAAGGAAAAGAATCTTAATACGTAGCAGCAGTCTTGGTTTTAACGTATTCGTACGCATATGCGACGTCGTGTTGCGGGTTTTTCCTTGCAATGAGGTGTTTTACCTGTGCTAAGGCTCTAATTACGAAATTAAATAATTATTAATTCTAATTACACAATTACGAAACTGATGTTGCTGTATTTAGGTCACATCCTTAAGATGAAGCTTTAGTAAGTGCTCTACCCCACGGATTGTATATCTAATGCTAGTTCGCTTAAAGTGAATCGAAATTCTATTTTTCGTTGTGTCGGTACTTTTATTTTCAGTGGGTCAGTCACTTCACTGCGCAGTCGGAAGTTTCGTTACTATACTGTTTTATGCATTATTTAAACAACAAAGTGTTAGATACCATTGTTTGCTTGCTTTACTGATGGTTATTGCATGCAATTTTAGCTTATTCTTTGTGCAAGAGCGTTGACTCATTAGGAATTCTTACCGAAATAACAGAATTCAGCCTGAGTTGACAAGAGGGAAACCAAATCAGTGAGCTGTCAACACCGCTATATTATTTGAATATACGTCATTGAATCTACAAATCCGACATCTCTTCAAATCGCTTTTATCTTTTATTTTTATTTATAGTTTATGGTGAACATTACATCCTTTTAGGAATATACAAAATTGAACGTAATCTTTAGAATACATTGCCATATTTGGTGTATCACGAAACATTTATTATCACATACTAATATTTTTAGATCCCTGAAACTCGAATCCAATATTTTGTGTTTTGAGAAGAATATCAATTGGGACCTTTTGAATAAGTACCCTTATTATGTACACTCGACTGACTTGTCCATCGACGTATTATTGTGTGTCTTCGAATTAACAGTCTTCTTTTTTATGCTCGCTCGTTCGTGGTCCTTTTGACAGTTGACTTACAGCTGCTTTTATTTTTATATTCATTTTAAATACACTCACTACAATTTTAATCTTAAATATATTTAATTGTGTCGTTACCAGTTTTTTGTTAGTTTTTTCCCTGTTGCAGTCAACTTGGCATATTGGTATGTACTTATAAACAATATGTGCATTCTCTTTTGAATTATTGCATTAAACTTTCATTCTATTTGTAGATATTGATGTTTTTGTACAAGTCGTCAAATGTTTACAGAATGTTCACAGTTCGTTTACGGCGGGCAGTGCTGCATGCTTTAGTCTGAGGACTATCAATGAACTGTATTCAACTTTGCTATTCCGTTATTTTTTGCATGTAGGTATAATATTGTGAAACTATAATAAGTATAGCACACAACAGTGCAATAACTGCATCGTTAGTATAAAGGGACTACTAAATCGTTTAGAAAGTTTGTCGAAAACTCGAAATAGAGGGGATGTATATCATTAAAACTTTCTGGACTAAAATTCCATTAGGGAATTACAATTTGTCTCGTCATATTTCAAAGTCGATTCATAGTACACTCAGGTTTTTTTACGCGGGGGATATAGGCCGCGTAAATGAAAACCGCGTAAATTTCAAAATCCGCGTAAATGAAGACCACTTAAATTTAAGAATCCGCGTTAAAGGGAACCTCGTTGATAGATACCGCGTAAATTCCAAAATCCGCGTAAATGAAAACCGCGTAAATTTCAAAAACCGCGTAAATGAAAACCGCGTAAATTTCAAAATCCGCCTAAATGAAAACCGCGTAAATTTCAAAATCCGCGTAAATGAAAACCGCGTAAATTTCAAAATCCGCGTAAAAAACCGCGTAAAAAAATACCGCGCAAAAAAACCGCGTAAAAAAAACTTGAGTGTATATCATTTTGATAATACTAAAGCAAATGCAATGTCCTACAGACAACTACCCTAGTTGACGTACATACTAAATCATGAGATTTAGCTTTGACTAATAAATTTAGAACCCTCGTCTAAGAATGACATGAAAACATAACTAGTAGGCAAAGGCGGTACTAGTGGTGTTAACATTCAAAGCAAATTCGTAAATGGTAGTGGATTCGGTTTTGATACCATTTTTTTAAGCTTGTGTGGTGTACATACTCTTAGTCTGTTTATTCGATATGGTAAGGTATGTGCTATGGTATATTCGGTTTTGTCTGTGAGCTACATTGGTCTAGCACCGACTATTTCTCTTGCTTGAGAAAAATAAGTTTCTTTTTTTACATTACATTAGTTTGGAAAAAATACAAAACGAAATCGATAATAATATGGAGTTACTGATTAATCCCACTCAATATAGTATCATAACCATTGAAGCATTACCCATATTTTTTCACAATAACTTCCATCATACGCTGGGCTCGAACTAAGTTGTGCTTTCTCCATCAACTTATTGAAAACTCAGATTGTGTAACTTTACTTATACTATCGCTCTTTTCAAAAAAGGTTTGATATGCTTATTAATCAGATTTTGTACGATGGACGATCTCGACGTAAAATATAGTTTATAACTGACTGAAGTACAATTACAATACTACTTGTTACACTAGCTTGCCACTATTGTCACGTAATAAGCATACAGTTATAAACCAAAAAACTTTCAAATTTAGAAAATGGATTGATCAGAAGTTCGTTCACTGATATTGCCAAACATTGTTTGCTGTCACTTGAAATTTGATATGAAGGCAATACTTACGAAAATATTCGAGGAATGCCAGCGTTCCACAAACTTGCTTACCTTGTGCAAACATTTTGCTCTGCTGGTTTCTTGATAGAAACATTAATAAAATTAATTTTCTTCACAGTTCAATATTATTTATAAATATCGTAATACTCAACCAATATCTTGATTTTATTACCTTTACTCTTTGGAAAACACATCTCATTCAACCGCACACCAGCCAGATGCAAACGATACTTATTTGTTAGTGTGAAAAACGTCAATTTTACAATAAAAGATCTACTTGTAGTATTCAGCTTTGATTTTAATTAAAAAACCTATAACGGGCTCTTGTTTTTTAATGTGCTGTATTTTTACAGCTTTTTCTACAACTCAAGAGGAAAAAAATAACTTTAACCCATTGTTTAGTTGAAAACCTCATTCAAATTACTGTTTTTAAGCGCTCACATAGTTAAATGGAAAAGTTGCATTTTTACTTTTTGTTTTTCTGGATTGTGTCTAGGGTTTCATTCAACTAAATACATTTCTTAAATCTAAGAAATATTTTTAGAAACAAACGAGTTGAATAACAACAAAGCTATTAGTTATTTTATTGATTTTTTCCTTAAATTTAACTAATTCAAAAACAGAAAACGGTTTTAGCATTCCAGCTGATTTCGTTCTTTCCGTGCATAATTTGGGGTAGCTCAGATATCAATTTGAGAGGCACCGAAGTCATGATATACTTAAGTAGTACAAATCTGCACATACTTAATGTAGGAAAGAAAACCAACATTTGCACGAGCTGGCTAAGAAGAGGTGTTTGATGCAACTCTCTGTTCTGACAATATTGCGCATGAGTTGGCAAACTGGTTCGTACCTAATGAGCTGGAACCGTCGTTATCTCATCGCAAGTACATCGTCTTTGATCATTGAAGCGTCACATATCGTAATCCCAAATCAAAGAACTGGGACCTCTACGAAGAGGGCTATGTTTCATGGGTATCTTCCGAAGATTGAATCTCCACATAATTTGGATGAGGCCGTGGATAAAACAAACTCACTCATACTAGCACCATTCCAAGAAGTTTGTTCGCTTTAAGTTATGCGTGCTTCTAGAGGAACTCCTTGGTGGAAAATCGAACTTGTTCGACTCCAAAAGTTATGTAGAAGAGCTTGGAATCGCAGACGCTGGAACGGGTTAGAGGCATTTTAGTTAACTCGTAAAGCATATAGAAATGCTATCCGATCCTCTTACAAATGGTTGGTAAAATCTATCACAAAAGTCTCAAGTCACAACAAGCCTAGTTGATTAAATAATTTGCTTTCGAAATCGGAAGACTTTTATGTTGGTTCGATTAGAACTGCTAATGATGAATACTCGCCTGATAAAGATGTAATACTCAACTGTCTTTTTGGCTCACACCTTCCAGGCTGTATGAAGCCATCACTGACGACTGGGCCTGAGTTCTTTTCAGGTAGTTCTGATCTTTGGGCATTTGCTCGTACTATTGTGTCAATCGAATCGACCAAATGGGTGATTGAAAGTTTATCTCCGGGAAAAGATGAAATCATCCCAGTTGTACTTCAAAGGGGATATGAACATTCCATTAGCGTGGTGGGATATAATTGTAAATTTCAGTTCAAAGGTGGCACCTTATGGGGAGGCAAAGAACTTTAGAACGATCGCTCCTTCCTTCTCAAATCAGTAGAACGGGATATTAGGTCACACAATATTGTTTACAACATTGAAAAAGCTTTTTCACAAAAGCAACCAAGCTTAAAAATGTTTCTTGACATTGAAGGTGCATTCTACAACGCGTCTTTCGAATCCATCTTGGAAGTAGCACGAGATCATGGAGTACCTTCATATATCACGAACTGGATTGGATACACGCAATGCTTAGCAACCTGTGCTCATCGTTAAGATAAGTAGAGATAAGGAAACTGAGTGTCTCGGATGTCCTCAAGGTGGTGTGGTGTCACCACTTCTATGGAACCTTTTCACCGATGGCTTGTTGAGAAAACTCTATGAGCTTGGGTTTCCGACATAAGGTTTCATCGATGATTATCATACAATGATCATCGGTATTTGCATTACGGCACTTTTTGACTTCATGCAGCAAGGCAATGGTGTCGTTATATTGGACTATCAGTTAATTCAAATAAAACTTCAATGGTGATTTTCACGCAACGAAGGATTATAATTGGTGCTCTCCGTTGCAGTTCTTTAACACTGACATTATTGTCGCAGATCAAGATAAGTACGTTAGGGTATTTATTGACTCAGAACTGAATTGGACAGCTCACATCGATTTCGGAATCAAGACAGCCTGCATGACCTTCAGCCATTCTAGACAGACTTTCAGTAAATCTTGGGGCCTCAAACCCAAGTACATCCAGTGCATCTACACAAATACTGGCATATGGTTGCCTTGTTCGGTGGCTAAAGGGAGAAGTTTTGACAATCCTATCAAAGTTAAACCATCTTCAGAGGATGATCTTGATAACGATGACTGGTGCTACTAGAAACACTTTTGAACATATGTGTTTCTGAAACAAAAAGCATTGTCCATACCGTCTTAAGGTTACTGCGCTCTGGAACAGTAACCCAAAAGATTGTGCAACTAACTACACAAGACTGTGGCCTCCAATGGTTACTTGGGATGAGTATGCACTTACTCCCAGTGGCCTTACACTCACATGTAGTTTTCATTTTATACCTTTCAGTGTGAATTCCTCCTTGCGAGGAATGGCTGTCTAGCTTGATGGAGCGACAATTTGAAGAATGGTCGAGCCAATGCTGGAGTCTATTATCGTGAAATGAGATTAAACCAATCTCATTCGCTTGGTAGATAATGTACTGCATTCCAAGCAGAAATCTTCGCAATTCTTCAACAGGGAATTTGCAGTAAAAGAATATATTTTTGCTCTGACAGTTATACTGCCCTGAAAGTACTTAGTTCCGCATGTTCGAGATCGAAGTTGGTAATCGTATGTCGAACTCAAATCGAAGAACTTAGCATTTCATATGCTATCTAACGGGTCATTCCGGTATTATTGGAAATGAATAGGCGAACGAATTGGCTAGAGCAGGTGCTGCGACTGACTTCGTCCAGAAATAGTTCTACCACTGTCGATAAGTTGGATATAGCACAAGATTCGCTCTTGGGCTACATCCGAATATCCTACCATTGGCGTAGCTTGCAAACTTGCGTCTGAACGAAAACTTTTCTGCCAGATGTTAACTCAATTATCACATGACTACAATTTGACGTGCTGAGTATTATTCATGTGATCTTTGTGAATCCGATTTCGGAACTTCATATCATTTGACCTGTAACTACCTTACAGTAATGCAATTGTGTATCCGGATTTTCACTTCTCCATACAAAAAGAAACCTATGTACAGGGAGCTGAAACTCAATGATTTGCTATGGTTCCTAACCCAGTGGGGTAAAAAGCTAGGGTTATAAACTGAACTAGGGTCAAAAAGTCGCAGCGAAAGTTTATAGACCTAAATCGGTTTTGGCCAAATTTGAAAAACAATATCTCTTCAGGGGTATAGTCATTCCTTGTTGCGAAATCCTTGAATTCAACGCAACTACAAATACATTTTCGTTCAGCAATCGACTTTAACCCTTTATAAGGCCCAGAGTTTGGGGCTATTAATGGATGCTATATTAATAAAAACACGGTTTTTTCACTTAGTTTAGAATATATTTACATTTATTTCGTAATATAATAATGTTTTTTTTTTTTATTCATTTCGTTTATTTGATAGGCACAAATGCGTTAGCTTGGCGGTGCCAAATACTTATGTTTTTACATTTTGGATATCTTAAAACTAGGAGGTTACAATGTTGAAATATTTTTTTTACAAAGGAAAAAAAAAGTTTACAGCTATCTTAAGACTAGAAATAAGATTCAATTTTTTTTATGAAAAAATTTAAAACAAGGGATTCACTTTGATATACAAGAGGGGGAGTAATAGTATTTTACGAAATATTTTACGGTTATCTTAAAACTAACAATATAGTTTAGTACACAAAAGGGGGAACAAATATTTATGAGAAACTTCACAGAAATCTTAAAACTAGGGATTCAATTCTATTTACAAGATGGAGGACAAGAGTTTCAATAAAGAGTAAAAATTATAGCTATCTTAAAACTAGGAATACAGAATACTAATTTGAATTTTTTAACTAAAACTTATGCTTGGTCAAGATATTCAGAGGGTGGCTTATTTCCGCATCAGTGTAGCAGCAGTTGTATCAAGGACAGGGGAGAGACAGGGAAAGAAGAGCAAAACTTGCAACTTTCGCTCGAACGGGGGGGGGGGGGGGGGAGGGGGATCAGCGAAACAAATTTGCGCCTCAGTCTAGTAAGTCGTCAAGTACCGGATTGGCGGATGGTATTCTTCGGACACGCGGGGAATCCTTCAAAACTCATCGGAACTCGAGTCGCTCTCGCTTCAGTTTCCTTCTATGCAGGAGTAGTGGTAAGGGCGACGGCGGTTACATAGTGGCACTCTGGAGCTGATCGGTTCCACAAGGCAGGAGGAAACTCTAAAAACGAGAAATAAAAGAGAGGGGCTAAATTGGGATATTTATCGTTTTTATGAAGGTATAAATAAGGGACATATAGGGGAAATCACGAGTTGCCAGCATATCTCGGACTGGTACATTGGGTGGTCTACCTCGGGCCCGAAGGGATTCCTTTAACTGAGACCTGGCGTCACAATACCCGGCGCATACCCAGACAACGTGTTCGATGTCGTGATAGCCCTCGTCACAAGCGCACAGACTACTCTCCGCAAGCCCAATACGCCGCAAATGCGCATCCATGGTGTAGTGATTGGACATAAGTCGGGACATTACGCGAATAAAATCCCGACCCACATCCATCCCCCCGAACCAAGGCTTCGTTGATACCTTTGGGATAATCGAATGTAGCCATCGTCCAAGTTCCCCGTTGCTCCACGAGGTTTGCCAACTGTTGAGCGTCCTCTGACGACAAATACTAAAAAATTCGTTGAAGCAGATTGGTCTTTCGTATATGTCACCATTTAATGCGCCCGCCTTTGCTAATGAGTCGGCCTTTTCATTGCCCGGGATAGAACAATGAGAGGGAACCCAAACAAAGGTAATCTGATAAGATTTTTCAGATAACGTACACAAGGACTCCTGTATCATCCCCAGAAAATACGGGAGTTGCTTTTTTGGCTTCACCGCACGAAGAGCCTCGATAGAGCTGAGGCTGTCCGAAACGATAAAGTACTGATCTGTGGGCAGAGTGTCGATGATCCCAAGGGTGTACTGAATTGCAGCTAACTCTGCGACGTAAACTGAAGCGGGATCATTGAGCTTGAATGAAGCGGTGATAGTATTGTTGAAGATACCGAAGCCAGTGGACCCATCGAGATTTGATCCGTCAGTGTAGAACATTTTGTCACAGTCGACTTCTCGGAATTTATTATAAAATATATTGGGGATCACTTGCGGGCGTATATGGTTCGGGATTCCATGAATCTCTTCCTTCATGGATGTGTCGAAGAATACAGTAGAATCAGAAGTATCTAGGAAACGGACACGGTTGGGATTGTACGAAGAAGGATTGATGCTCTGTGCCATGTAGTCGAAGTACAAGGACATAAAACGGGTTTGAGAATTAAGCTCGACGAGCCTCTCGAAGTTTTCAATCACCAACGGGTTCAGAATGTCGCATCGGATGAGCAATCGATATGAGAGTTCCCAAAATCGATTTTTTAGCGGAAGAACGCCCGCCAGCACTTCGAGACTCATCGTATGGGTCGAGTGCATGCAACCCAAGGCAATGCGCAAGCAACGATACTGGATTCTCTCCAGTTTGATGAAGTGTATGTTCGCAGCGGAGCGGAAACAGAAACACCCGTACTCCATCACCGACAATATCGTTGTTTGGTACAACCTGATCAGGTCTCCTGGGTGAGCACCCCACCATGTTCCAGTTATTGTTCGGAGAAAATTGATCCTTTGTTGGCATTTCTGTTTCAGATACCTAATGTGACATCCCCAGGTACCTTTAGAGTCGAACCAGACCCCGAGATATTTAAATGTGAAAACCTGGTTGATCGTTGCACCCATTAATAAAAGCTGGAGTTGCGCCGGCTCACGCTTCCTAGAAAAAACAACCAACTCAGTTTTCTCCGTGGAGAACTCAATACCCAGCTGAAGAGCCCAAGCAGACAAATTGTCCAAGGTATTTTGTAATGGTCCTTGCAAGTCGGCAGCTTTGGGCCCTGTAACAGAGACCACTCCGTCGTCTGCAAGTTGCCTTAGCGTGCATGAATTGGCAAGACAATCGTCAATGTCATTCACGTAGAAATTGTAGAGCAGGGGACTTAGACATGAGCCCTGGGGAAGACCCATGTAGCTAAATCGCGATGTTGTTAAATCGCCATGCGAAAAGTGCATGTGCTTTTCAGACAACAGGTTTAGCAAAAAGTTATTTAAATTAGCGAAAGACCATGCTGGTGCAGCTTCTCTGACAGAATGTTGATAGAAACTGAGTCAAAAGCCCCCTTAATATCCAAGAAGACTGATGCCATCTGCTCTTTGTTAGCATAGGCCATTTGGATTTCTGTAGAAAGCAACGCAAGGCAATCGTTCGTCCCTTTGCCTTTGCGGAAGCCAAATTGTGTATCTGACAGTAAGCCATTTGCTTCAACCCAATTGTCGAGGCGAAACAAGATCATTTTCTCGAATAACTTCCGAATACAGGACAGCATTGCAATCGGCCGATACGAGTTGTGGTCGGAGGCTGGTTTTCCTGGTTTTTGGATGGCGATGACCTTCACTTGCCTCCATTCATAAGGGACAATGTTACCCTCAAGAAACTTGTTAAATAAATTCAACAAGCGCCTTTTTGCAGTGTCAGGCAGATTCTTCAGCAAGTTGAATTTAATTCTGTCTAACCCTGGGGCGTTATTGTTGCACGATAAGAGAGCAAGTGAGAACTCCACCATCGAAAACGATGTTTCGTTCGCGGTATCGTGAGGAGACGCGGCGCGGCACGTTTTCTGTACCGGGACAGAGTCCGGACAGATCTTCTTGGCGAAAGCGAATATCCAACGGTTTGAATATTCTACGTTCTCGTTGGTACTATTACGGTTACGCATACGTCGAGCCGTACCCCAAAGAGTGCTCATCGCTGTTTCTCTCGTTAACCCGTCGACGAACCGGCGCCAATAACTGCGTTTTTTGGCTTTCATTAGACTCTTCATTCGCCTTTCTAACGACGCGTACTGTTGATAGCTAGCGGGTAACCCGTCTTCCCGGAAGGCCTTATATGCAGTGGACTTTTCCGCGTACAACTCTGAGCACTCTTTATCCCACCACAGGGTGGGAGACCGTCCATGGGTATTCGCGCTGGGTACTGGTTTAGTCTGAGCTTGATTCGCACTGTCGAGAATCAAGCCAGCCAAAAACCTGTACTCTTCCTCCGGAGGAAGTTCTTGAGTGGATTCGATTTTAACGGATATCGCGGTCGCGTAACTCTTCCAATCAATGTTCCGTGTGAGGTCATATGAGACATTGATTGTTTCCGATGGTCTTGAACCGTTAGCAATTGAAATCACGATAGGCAAATGATCGCTACCGTGGGGATCAGGGATCACCTTCCACATGCAATCTAACTGTAGCGATGTCGAGCAAAGCGACAAATCCAACGCGCTTGCGCGTGCTGGTGGTGTAGGAATCCGCGTCATTTCCCCGTGTTTAAGATGGTCATGTATAATAATGTTTTGAAAATATACGTGGTACCGCCCGCACAGCCGCACAGAGGAGTAACTAGAACAAATTCTTGGCCAAAAACTAAAATATTTTTTTCGATTTTTTTGCTTCGTTATATTTTTTTTACATACCTAAGAACCTAGTGAATAACGTGGTAACATTAGGAGTATATCAAAAATTGTTGAATAATTTAACATGTATCCTCAATGGTGATATTTTAAGGGATATTTTAATCGTTTTCGTTATATATTCAGCAAATTCGCTTTCTAGTGATGATGACTGTATTAAATAAGACAATACTATTACAAACGTAGTTCAACACAACCGTTTGTTTAACTTCAGCTTAAAACTAACTAAAAAAATAGACTTGCTGTGTATTGCAACAACTTTAAAAAATACCTTTCTTAAACATTTTATTCCAAATTTTAATGATAAAAAAGTTACATTATACGGTTAGATCCAGCAAAGTTGCTGAAGCAGTATTACAAAACAAGATTTCAGCTATACAAAAAATATTCGAACTCTTCCGATCTTGTCCGATCCACCAATCCCAAGCGATTTGAAAATATTGAAATATTTACTAATTTGAGGTGCACCGAAATGCTGCAGGGCCAAATATTATGTTTGCCAAAATCTATCTCTATGAAAATATGCACAGGCGTCCCATTTTTTCTCCCTTTCCCACTGATCAAATGTTTATGCAACTGGAAAAAAACAAATGTATTCACAAAGATCACCTAGAAATTACTAGTATTCGAAAGGATATAGAAAATTGGCCTCTGCACTGGTAGGTGGGTAGATGCCAAATTGTCCCAAAAACTAGTAATTGTCTATTTTTAGTTCATATTAAGGCATAATAACAACAATTGCAGCAGCAAATAATTTTGGCCAGGATTCGACCCCAATTACTCCTCTGTGCGCCGTTAGAAAACGTCAGTCTTAGTAATGTTTGATGTATTTCCAACGAGATTGGTGGAAATATAAAGACAAATCGAGCTAGATCGGAAATTCAGAAAGAAATTAAGGTGAGTTACTGGTTATTACCTGATTAACAGTAAATAACCCCTGAATTCTGAGAATAAGTTGAAAAATGAGACCACAGATTACAGACGTTCATTTATTCATTTAATTTTTTTCTTTGCAATTTTTACCACTCACAAACCAAATTTTCGGATTAAAAATAGTTGTTTTTTACAAATTTGCATCACCAACTTATAGGGCCTAGAGCATTTTTTCAAAATCGAGCTAATTTTATTATCCAAAGGGAAATCGCCGTATTTTGTTCAAAAAACTCTTCACAAATCTGACACTTTTCACTGTATCTCAATAAAAAGTAATAAGAAGAGTTTTTTGCCTTTCTCATATAAAGAAAGGCTATGCAATCACTGTAAAAATCGACTTTTTAACGAAGGGCCGAGTGTCACACACCATTCGATTCAGTTCGTCGAGATCGGCAAATGTCTGTGTGTGTATGTATGTGTGTGTGTGTATGTGTGTGTGTCATTTAAACTCACACAATTTTCTCAGAGATGGCTGAACCGATTTTCGCAAACTTAGTTTCATATGAAAGGTATAACGCTCCCATAAGCTGCTATTGAATTTTTAGTTGATCCGACTTCCGGTTCTGGAGTTACGGGTTGAAGAGTGCGGTCACACAGCAAATTCCCATATAAACTGGTGCCACCATGATGTTCAAATGATGTAAAACATATTAAAATTGATGTAACATTACTCTAGTTTGCGGGTCTGGATCACTAATGATCAATCAAAGCAGCTTTGACCACATTGGCCACCTATGACAGTTCATGACGCCCCCGGGGAACCCGCCAAGTTCCTAAGCTTATATCACACCGATTCCCCAACGAATTCTCTACCGATTTTTACAAACTTGATTTCAAATGAAAGATACAGTAATACCATTGATTGCTGCTGAATTTCATTCTGTTCTGTCTCTTGCTTCCGGAGTTACAGGGGTGTTAGTAAGGATACACTGGAATTTCCCATATAAATCGGTACAATCGTAATACCTCAGAGGCTAAAAACTATTGAAATGGTCACCAAATTACTTCTAATCGCAGATCTAGATCACTGATTGCCAATCAAACATTCTTTGAATATATTGTCCACTATCGACGATTCCGGAAGTCCGGAATTCCGGGCATATTCCACAAATAAAGTCACATCGGTTCTTCGGTGATGACTGAACCGATTTTCTCAAACCAAGTCTCAAATGGAAGGCAAAATATGCAGCTGAGTATTGCATCAGAGCCCCTCCACCCCCCCCCCTCCCCGCCTTTCCCTTACATCTCCCTCCTTCATCACTACCGTCCCCTTGGACCACCCTCACGCCCGCATTTCCTTCATCCACCCCGCATACCAAAATAAGATGAAGGTTTTCTGACGCATCCTCCACTCCCACTCTACTAACCCCCCATTCCCTCCACTTTTAAACCCATTCCACCAACATTTCAAAATATAATCACATGAAGATAACATTGAACTCATGCTGATTAAGCTAATTAAATACTATTCTTTTGCCTTTCTCATATAGAAAGGTTACGCAATTGCTCCAAAAACCGATTTTCTAACCGAGGCCCGGAGGGCCGAGTCTCATATAACATTCGACTCAGTTCGCAGAATCGAGATCGAGATCGCAAAATATCTGTGTGTATGTATGTGTGTATGTATGTATGTATGTATGTATGTATGTATGTATGTATGTATGTATGTATGTATGTGTGTATGTGCGGATTTGTTAACAAAATGTCCACATCGGTTTTTTGGAGATGGCTGAACCGATTTTTACAAACTAAGATTCAAATGAAAGGTATACTATTCCCATAGGTTGCTATTGAATTTGATTTTCAACCGACAAATTCTGCAATGAATGCATAGAGGTGAAATTTTTTCGAAAATATGACCACAACTGCTTCGATTTGTAGTATTAGGTCACTAACATCCATACAAAGTCTATTTGGCCACATTGGCCACCACCATCGGTTCCGGAAGCCCCGGCGGAAGTATCCAAATTCAGAATAACATTCACATCGGTTTCTCGGAGATGGCTAGACCGATTCGACTAAACTTGGCCTCAAATGAAAAGTATTGCGTCCCCGTAAATGGCTATTTAATTTCATCCCGATCCGACTTCCGGTTCCGGAGTTATAGGTTGTGGCGTGCGATCACATAGCAAATTGTGATTCAAACCGATACTCCGATGAAAGCAAAGAAGGTAAAAATTTCGCTAAAATGTCTCTCAAACAACTTAAATTTGCTGTTCTAGGTCACCGACGGCCAACCAAACTTTCGTTCACTACATTGACCACCATAGACGGTTCCGGAAGTGCTCGGGAAAAGCGGCCATCTTTCGAAATTTACGAACTCACATCAGTTTCCCGGAAATGGTTGGGCCGATTTTCACAAACTTAGTCCCAAATGATAGCTATAATATCCCCAAAGATGTTTATAAAATTTCGTACGGATCGGTTATATGGGGCCGGAAATATAGACTAAATCGTCCGGTCACATATGAAATTCCCATATAAGCCGGAGCTCAAATTTTTTTTTCAAAGGGGGGACCCCATGAAATTTCAGAAATCGAATTCGTATTTTTGATGCCAAACATCTTTAAAATGCATGAAACGTCGAGATTTTATGTTATCCCGAAATTTTTTTTTTTGTAAAAATCGACTTTTTGGGACTTTGCCGATTTCGCACCTTTTTTTAGTTCAATATTACCGTGGCTGTTTTTTCTTCTTCAAAATTTTAGAACTCGAATAATGATTTATTTTCCTGTAAATAGTTGTCATGTGATGTACAATAATAAAATGTAATATATGCATTTAAAAGCTTTTAATGAATATAAACAACGCACACATTCTCGTGATTCATGATTGAGAAAGGCACAATTGCACCGCTAGGTGGATTAAAATAGGTTTTTTTGTTGAAGACGAACCACTGCGACCAGTATTTAGATCTATTATGGTAAGAATAAGAAGAGTTGCCAGACTCCTAACAAGTAAATTTCATAAGATTGGAACACTTCTCACTTCCTATTTCTGCGTTATGAACGAAACGAAAAGGTGGCAATATAGTTGCCACTGCCTTATAAAGGGTTAATTTATTTAAGCCACTTTTTTGAAATTGATCCAAAACTAAAATTAAATAAAAATTCTAATTTCTGCGTGTTTCATTTTGAGTATTTTCCATGAGTTTCAAAAGACTTTGTTCCATATATTGTAGCCTACATAAATTGCAATCGATTGATATATAAAAATGTATTTATCATCGCCTTGAACTCAAAGTTATTGGCTGAATTAAAGTTTGCCACGCTTCCATCAATTCTAGTTTATTTCTAGTCTAGCGCCGGCGTAGGATAAATCGTTTGCAAATTGCGTGCTATATATTTTTCTCAGCGGCATGTTGTTAGTGTTTTACATTTCTTATAAAAGAAATGTATAGAATTCGCTCAAACTTTCAAGATTTTTTCCGAGGCCCGGAGGGCCGAGTCTTATATACCAATCGACTCAGCTCGACGATTTGGGACAATGTCTGTGTGTGTGTGTGTCTGTGTGTGTGTGTATGTAACGGACAAATTCTCATTCGTGTTTCTCAGCAATGGCTGAACCGATCTTATCCAAACCAATTTTAAATGAAAGAACTAAAAAACAGTATGAACGCTATTGATTTGTTTTTGATTCTGATGCTTAGTTTCCAAGATATGAATGTTTGAATGTGTAAAAATGGCGTTTTTTGCAGTTTTTTTAAATTATCCGCCGAAATTGACAACATAGATTAACACTTTATATTTTTTTAGACAGGTTTAACGAATACCTTTCAAACAAGCTATAGATTGTTGAAATCGGACTATTATCAAAAGAGATATTTAACATTGAATGCGGACGAAAGCTTTTTATCATTTCCCATTGCCAGAAATATGACCAAAAACATGTAATCTATTATTAACGCCAAAAGGGCTTATTTTAGGTCAATAGTATCTTCGGAGAATATAATGGAGGCAATACGCCCTTTCTTTTGGTATTGTGCTTTTACTGATTAATCTCCCTATGAGTGAGATATTTTCACAAATTTTCTTGGAAGTGATTATATCGAAATGATGCCTTCAGCAAATTGTAGCTCTTACTTTTGCGAATAACTTTACTGAAGACATAAAATATCTATTTTGAATACTTTAAAAGTTATGGCTTGTTGTTTGTGGATTACCTTTTGTCGCCCATTTATTGTTCAATATAGTAATAATCCATTGAAATAAGCCAAACATTATTACGATAAAAAGAATTTTGTATTTCATTTTTCTATCTACAACCGCTAGAAATAATTACCGAGCACTTCCAAGTTGTCTGGAAGGAACTTGATACCTTATCAGTGCAAAAATGTTCATTTGTACGAACCTTCTGACTGCAATTTTTCTAACTTATAACCAACGGATCGATCGGAAACATATCGGAAAATGAAAGTGAAGTAAATAACTCCAAGCAACGGCGTAGCCAAGAGAAGGTTTTAGGGTTTAACAACTTCCCTCCCTACCACACCCAAAAAATATATTGGATTGCAATTGAAAATTTATTGATGCAGACTGATTTAATTCAATATTACAATAACAATTATCTGATCCGTACATTGATAACCTGTTGTTGTAAACATCATGAGGACTTTTGATAAATTGTCGGAATGGGGTCCTGATATGTAATTGATCTATTGGTCTTGATTTCACAGTTGCCTAATAGCATCAATAACAAATTCCTGCCTGAAAACATTCCAATAGAAAATTCCAGAGTTCTGTAATAAATCATAATCCTCAGATTTCTTTTCAAATTGAGCTCGCTTTTGTAGAGATGTACTGTAATGAGGGTCTTTATTTAATAGAAAGCGAAGTTAAAATTGATTTAATGTCTATGAAACATTTGCTAAAATGTTTTTGCCTTTCTCATTCACTCTAAAATTCGTCAATCTAATCCCGACCGGGAGGGCCGAGTGTCATATGCTAATCGACTCAGTTCGTCGAGATAGGAAAATGTATGTGTGTGTATGTATGTATGTGTGTGTATGTGTGTATGTGGAAAAAATATGACCTCTGTTAATCAGAGATGGCTGGATCGATTTGCACAAAGTTAGTCTCAAATGAAAGGTACAACCTTCCCATCGGCTGCAATTGAATTTTTTATTGATTGGACTTCCGGTTCCGGAGTTAGGAGTTGAAGAGTGCAATCACACAGCGAATTCCCATATAAACTGTAATGAAAAATTTTCAAAATCAAATTTGTATTTTTGATGCCAAATGACTTTATAATGCATGAACCATTGAGATTTGAAATAAACTCGAAAAAATAATGTTTGAAAAAAATTGATTTTTTTGGACTTTTTTGCCTTTCTCATATAGAAAGGTTATGCAATCACTCTAAAAATCGTCAATCATACCGGCCCGGAGGGAGTATGCAGTGAGGGGTTGCTGTTTTAAAATTAAAACTAGTTTAAAATTTCTTAACAAGTTGAAAATTTTCGGCAGGACCCGGATCTCCCGCATCTTACTATGTGATACTGAAACATCGCTTGAAACCAGCGGCGGTCAAGCGATGTTTCAGTATCACATAGTATCTCAAGATCGTGGCTGTCGATCCATTGTACGTATGTGCAAATCGTACTGAACATGTAATATTCATTTCCACCATCGTATTGAACATAACCAGCCATGGAATCGTAGTCTGGACAAATGAGAAAAGCCCAATTGCACCACTAGGTGGATCAAAATAGGTTTTTATTTTGGGAATGCGTCGAGTTGAGACGAAAACGTAATATGATTAATAACGAGGATAACACTTTCCGAATGTAGAGAGAAATTTATGAAAAATGACGATTTCCATTCGACTCTAGCAGGTCCTGGTCGATTTTGATGAGAATTTGATTTTTGTTGTATGACCAATTATATGTATAGGTCAAATGTTCCAAAATAATAATTTAAGGTCAAGATAGCATCATTTTGAAACCGCCAATTTCGGAGGTTTAGTATCTTCGATGAGTTTTACAAACGAACAGCGCATCATTTGATAAAGTAATTTTGACGGTATATCGTCCAAGAAGTATTTATGGTGAATTTTCTCAGGTTAATATTCATGACTACAATAAAGTCTCAACAAATTTGCTAAAGACACGAACTCTGTTACTATTGTCTGAAAAATTAATTCTGCATAATTTTAAAACTTAAAAAATTACGGTTTCCGAATTATGCCGTTTGGACAGTAAGATCGATTTTCACCAAACTCCCACAAATTGTAAAATTGGTATTGTAAAAAAACGTAAGGGCGATACTTCAATGCTGATAGGTGGGACCGAAAAATTAACCAACGCCAAAGGGACTATATTCTATATATACTATCATTTTGTCAATTTCAATAGCAAACACAAATTTTAATTTAATAATTTCAAATACTTTATGAAGTTTTGGGTTTCGATCACTGAATCATGCAATCTAGGATGTAAAAAACACAATAGTTCTTAAATAGGAAATAAAACCAAGTCTGGAAATATTCACTGTTGATTTTCTTTGAATCACTGCTACTATCGCTTTTTTCAAGAAAAATCGTTGATTTCTTAGTTTATTGGCCATTTTTTCGCTTTCCCATTGATTTGGTTTGAGATTTCTAGCATTTCTAGTTGTCCTATGCTGATTTGAGCGATTCTCTGAGTCCTGCCACTATCCCATGTAGTATGTGTTATCAAAAACATCGCGAAGCATCAAGTTCTAAATGTTCTCAAACGATATAATATCCGAAGAGAGTGATAAGAGTTATAAGAAATGTCTCATCACACTGTTAGGTGGATTAAAAGCGTTTTTATATGTTGTTTTTGCGAATAAAAGAATTTTTATGAACAATTGATAAGAATTCTCCGAAGATGTGATTTTTCCGATCGGAGTTGCCGAAACGGACAAAAAACGATGAATGGTAATATTTTCGTCAAACATTTATTTTATCGCAACATCCACCTGAATTTGATATTGCAATGACGAATACTACCGAATATATGATCTTCCATTGAAGTTGTAAATTTACTTACGTTTAAGAAATTTCGGCTCGCCCCCTATCATTCCACCTACTGATACTCAATGTACAAAACTATTGCAGAGCTAATAACTCATATTTTTCGGATATCTACTATCATTATTTCAAGTAATAATGCAACAAGTTGCCCAAAACTAGCAACCTTTCAACTCTGCCTAACCTGTTGGTACACTAGTTAACAAATAGATAAGAGGTACTTCGCATCCATAGTGGCAGAAGGCAAGAGACACCCTGGCAGAAGTAGATGACATATTAAACACATTTTGCTCTCAGGATGTGTTCTCCGTACGTTGCCAGTGCTGCACTAATCCATCCATCTATCCATCCATTCCAGCAACAAACAACTCGACCAACCCAACCAACCAACCTTCATTCTGATGGTGTTTTCTCGTAGCTTTTCCAAACTTACAGCAGGCATCAGGCACCTATCCACCCCCGTTCGATACGGGAATGTTAGTCCTCTGGGATGCTACCGGAGTGGGATTTGAGAAGCTACTCCAGCACTGTTGCATAAGCATGCAAAACAGGGAAAAAACGTGTAAAATGGCTTTCCAAGTTCGTCGGGAAAATGCAACCTGCTTTGCTATCTTTCTGTCACTTGTGGAGCTCCCACCGGTGGACAGAGGAGAAGATGCTAACGTGCAAAGTTCCATATTCCATCCATAGCTTTACTCCATTCCCGCGTTCGAGGGCGGCTTTGGTAACGATGAAATGCATTTGAGTAATCTTCCCTTTTAAGCATCGCCCAGAATGGATGTGTGTATGTGTGTATGTGTACGTCTGTGGTCTCTGTTTGTGCTCAAGTGGAGCCTCGAGTGCAGGAGAAAGGACCCATCACCTCTAACGTGTAGTCCTCTCAGCAAGAGCCGGGATTCGAAGCACTCCTCAGAACGCTCGTTCTGTGTTGTTACTCATGTTGGGGCAAGGGTTTTTAAACCAAACAAAAGTAATTTCACCACACACAACAATGGAGCTAGGTGGGTGTGGGAAAGCGGGCCAGGTGTACGACGAGATGCACACGGAAATGCAATACATTTGCATCGATATACGATAACACAAAGAGGCGATGGTTTCGAGAGCATCACCATTGTCGCTCGACGAGAGCAAAACAAGGACAATGTTTTGGGGAGGTGCAGGGGGGTGTTTGGGCTCACGTGATTCCATGGCATGAAGGAGTGCAATATCTTTGTGCAATGCGATCGTTTCAATATTTGTTACGTCTTTGATGGTGCTTCAAAGTAATGAAAAATGTCTGTCTGATTACAGCTTGATTGCGTGGGAAGATTTAGGTATTATTGTGTAATTCAACTAGCAACATATTTGGGATTTGATTGATTTTTTGCTCGTGTAGAGAATGTTATTGCTCAAAAATTAAAGCGTAAAAAGACGTGAACCCGCTTTCTTGGTTATGAAACGTGGTGCGAAATCAGTGTGGTCTGTTCATATGTAATACCATAGACTGAAATTGCATCGGATAGCCAGGAAAGAGGGGTTTTATCGGATGCATTCTCATCACACGAACACTGTCGGGCACACCTGAGAAGAATCTATAGGTATGTTCAATTTTTTCTTTAAAAAAGCAAATTAAAAATTGTGGAACAACTTGTGTTTCATCGTGGTCCGGATTCATACATATAGCGCATGTTGGGGAAGGGCAACGCGATACAATGTGGGTATAGAAGATCTTCGTGCGCCTGAGTCTGAACCAGGGCAGGTCTTGTTGTTATATTCTATCGGTACAGAACAGTGGTCGAACAAGCCTTTGACAGATTGAAGATGTCCGGTGGTGCAACGCCAATGGCACATGAATCGACACACATGGGCTATCCTTGCCTTCAGCTGATCCAAAATATCTGCTACGTGGATAAGTCATACGAAACTTTGACAGGCGTTTACTCATACTCGACCTGTATATCCTGGATGAAAGGGTGGTGCGACTTTGGCGACTCAGGGGCAGAAATGACCTCTAAGGAGCCGAAAACCAGTAGCGGTCAGCGCTAATTTCTATTCTAACCTCATCACCGATCTTGGAACCATCGGTAAATATCTGCACGCGATTGCTGTACTCAATGACCACCAAGCGGTTGTATTTTCCCCTAAAATTGATGTAGGCGGGCGAATGTTGACTGATCTTCCAAAGTAGTTGGATGGATGCCATTTACGAACATAGACGCGGCTGCATTAGCGAATAGGGACGCTAAGTATCTGCCGATGACCGTATGATCGATCGTCGTGCTTCCGTTGAAGGCAATAGCGAAGCTGCTGTCGCTTTCCGCTTTATACATGAACTTTCCTCCAGAGTCCTGATGTTGAAGAGGCTTGGAAGATATCTTCTAGAATCTCACCCAGCTGGCTTTTTGACCACGTCTGTGGATTTGGTGTGGTTCGTCCACAGCAATGCTTTTCATTGCCGTAGCGCAGTTCGGCGTCTCCCAAAGGCTCCACCGATACACCCATTGTGAAGGATTTCTACTTGTCCTGAGAATAAAGATTTCAGCGACCCGATTGAAGCTACCGGCTAGGTGATCCGCGGTATGACTCGTATCAGTTTACTAGATCATCAACAGTATCCTTGTAGCCGTGCGTCGGCTGGGTGCTGTAGGTGCCATACTTGACTCCCGAGTAAATAGTGAGGTCGAATGACGCACGGCGTCGCTGTGTTCGTTGTCGTTTATAGCTCACATACTTAATTCCACTTAAAATATACGGGGACATGACGATGCACTAGATGGAATATTCAATCAGCCACAACACTCGCGGTTTCCAGGATAGTACTGTACATCAATCCAGAAGCACAAATCTACCGATCGGCAGAAGTTATCCTTGCCAGTGACATCACACGAGTACTTTTATGTTAGTCTCTTGTAATATCAAACAGTCTAGGCAATGATCTGTCGCTGGTCACGCATGCATTCTCGCAGGTCATTTATTTCCTGCTGGATGGCCTGCGTGGTTGATTTGTCCATTGAGGCTAGGTGATGACTGGTTCATGTCCACTGCGTCACCTCCATAGGCCCCTATTCCAATCGCAACTAATTGAGGAGCAATGAAGGGGTGTCTAAACAGTGTTACAAAAATTGACAAAGTGTGACCTTCAAATTGACGCATTTTTGCCTTTCTCATATAAAGAAAGGCTATGCAATCACTGTAAAAATCGGCTTTTTAACCGAGGCCCGGAGGGCCGAGTGTCATACACCATTCGATTCAGTTCGTCGAGATCGGCAAATGTCTGTGTGTATGTATGTGTGTGTATGTGTGTGTGTCATTTAAACTCACACAATTTTCTCAGAGATGGCTGAACCGATTTTCGCAAACTTAGTTTCATCTGAAAGGTATAACGCTCCCATAAGCTGCCATTGAATTTTTAGTTGATCCGACTTCCAGTTCCGGAGTTACGGGTTGAAGAGTGCGATCACACAGCAAATTCCCATATAAACTGGTGCCACCATGATGTTAAAATGATGTAAAACATATTAAAATTGATGTAACATTACTCTAAAAACGACGAAAAGAGTGGCTATTCAAGCCTTAACCTCTCCGTCCGAGATGTGGCAAGCAAGCTGGAAGTGTCGTCTACAACCGACTGTCGACTTCCAAGAAGGTGGCAAACCCAAATCATGATGATTAGCAAAACAAGTCGGGCAGAGAACAATCCTGGAAGCTGTACATTATGATGCTGACTAAGTTTAACTGCGTGGTACAGCATGACGAATCCTTCGTCAAGGTTGACTTCAAACAGTTTCCTGGACAGGAATATTTTTCGTCGACTGCAAGAGGAAAAGTGGCAGAGAGTTTCGAAAACCTTAAACTGTCGAAGTTCGCAAAGAAATATCTCGTGTGACAGGCTGTCTGTTCCTGTGGCTAGAAGAGCAATATTTCATCGCAACATGGACCATCAACCAGGAACATTATGTGCAGGAGTACCTGGAAAAAAAACATCTGTTGCCATTGCTTAAGCAAC
Organism: Topomyia yanbarensis; assembly: GCF_030247195.1. NCBI lineage: Eukaryota > Metazoa > Arthropoda > Insecta > Diptera > Culicidae > Topomyia > Topomyia yanbarensis. Next base: position 336,280,995 of record NC_080672.1, on the reverse strand, counting down.
CCAATTGTCCCGTTCTGCTTTGACCGAATTTGGCAATGGTATGCCGCGAACAACATCCAGGTGATTCCCAAGAACATGAACCCGCTCAACACGCCAGAGCTCGGCCCAATACAAAAATTTTGGCTAATCATCAAACGGAACCTCAAGAAGACGCGAAAAACAATTGTCAGCGAAATGTAGTTCAAGGCTGAATTGGTGTTCGATGGTGACGAAAGTGATCAAGCTGTGCATCCGTTAAAAAGAGAGCTTGAGTGAATATTTTTTCTTTATTATGTAAGAATTGAACTTACAAAACAAAACAAAATAATAAAAGGTTTGACTGATTTACATTCATTCTTGTTGAACCAGAAACCATTATCCAAATGTGTGACTGATGACAACTACAAAAGCTACGTCCAGTAATTTAAAAATACTAATCAACGAGGAAGCGTTTGCGGAATATGACTGGTTCGCACTCGTGACTCGTAAATGAAAGAAGCAAGGGAAAATATCTGGCTCACTGACGTCCAATTAATCCGATGTGACCCATATATAGAACCGACAACCACGATGGAATCAACAAATAAATACAACGACAGCAGTTAGTATGAATACTATACCTTTCCTTTGGGTCTACGTTCGTGAAAATCGAGTTAGCCATTCCGTATAATTAAAGATGAGTAATCAATTCTGAGATTTTGGTACTTCCTCAAAGCTTACGGTTCCATCTTAAGTGACCAGAGTCAAAGAAGGTTTAATTGGGTGAGTCAGAATCACAAATTCAGTAATTTGGAAAATATTTAAATAATCTTTGCATCATTTAGATAGTCAGTTCATAAGGAAATTTGATGTGTAGCCACACTCTTCAACCCGTAACTACGAAACCAGAAGTTCCACCCGACTCCGTACGAAACCAAAAGTTCCACCCGACTCCGTTAAGCCAAACAAAAAGCTCAAACAAATTGTAAAAAATAATATATTTGTGCAAAATTTTGGTATACTTAAACAGTTAAACACAGTCACTAAGACTTCGTAATAAAGCTCTTCATAGACTGTATTGGTGGCCCGCAAGAGTTCCTATATGATCAGTGGTTCGAGAGACAGCTTGAAGCGTATTTTTGGTGTTTTTTATAGCAAGGTTTAAAAATCTTCAAAAGCCTGGCCTGTAGTGTATTAGCACTGTGTGGGAGTCACAACTCACGTTCGTGCCTAGCCACTAAAAACACTCCTTACTTTTTTACGCCCTTCTTCCCCACGGAACTACATCAAGGTATTACTTAACTACAGGTTCGGTGAACTCACCCTACTCTGACCGATAGTTCCCCGACGGAGGAATTTCCCCCGACACCGATATCTGCTTCCTTGAACCATTTAGCTCCCAACTTTATTGAAATCAACTCGGATATTATCCTATTCCGACTGAGAGTTCCCCGACATCGAAATTTCTCTCGGTACCGGTGTTTGTTTCGTGAGCCAAATATCTCCCATTTTCGATTCTATACGATAGTCCAGGGCGGCCAACCCGATCACAATGAAATAACAAGTTTATAACAGAATGCAATTTTCGTAACTAATTGTGTTATATATTAGGTCTCGTTAGTAGTTAAAATAACAGAAAATTATAACAAGTGACAACGCGAGATATGTTTTTGAAATATTTTTGTTATGTGTTTCTGATCGGGAATCTACCCTACCGTGAATTCCCCAGCGGTAGATTGTTCCCGATACCGATGTTCGTTTTTGTGTGCCATTTGGCTCCCCGATCTAGTTGATCTAGTCCCCAGTTGTGGACCTAGCCCTCACGATTCCGGGTGGCTTTTGTTATCGTTCTCAGCTCCTATTTTTTGAGTTATGGAACTTTCTGGAGAGAAATATTGTTGTGAATACAGATCTCCATCAGTCCTTTCCTGTCTAGCCTTTTTGCTACAAACAAAACTGTTGATTTGTTGTTTTCAATTTAAACCTCATGACAATAGTGTATTTATTACCCATAATATTAAAACAGACACAAATTCCTTCCAAAAGATATCAAATAGTATTTAGTTTAACACTCCCTGGTGGGAAAAGCGTGTTCTGGTGTTCAACTGGAAAATGGCGGATCCTATAAATGTTAAAAGTGAAAGGTTTACAACTTTGAAGTAGTACATGGTTTTTAAACAGTAAGTTTTAAAGCTTGCTACTTGCGAAAAACAAAACGATTATTGGCGCATATTGGTAGATGGTTCATCTAGAGAAACATCGATGAGCGAATATTTTGTATAAGCTCGAAATCAAAATACGAAAAACGACCTTGCACGCAAAATATGCCTGGACTCCGTTCCTATGCAAACAATTGTGCGCGATGTATCCCCAGGGAATTACACAAATGACTCACCTTTTACGATAATGATTTTGAGAAGGAAGAATCAAACACAACTTATTGAAGAACTTATTGACTGGTGACAAGTAATAGTGATTGCAGTGCAAAAACCGGGTAAAACCAATTCATACCAGTCAGTTGAAGTGCTTTCCTGTATCTGAAAATAGTTATGGAGAACTATGCCACTACGCCTAGATAACTGGATCAAACAAACCGCTAGTAATCAATTACCCTTTCGCAATGAAATGTATAGTCATTCCATGTTCGACGCTCATCTCGTTAGTATTATGCTTACTGATTAACATATTTGAGTTTGGTGAGGAGCAAGATATCGAGCACGTTATTTGGTCGTGGTCCTTTGGTGCTAGGCCAACGACCGCCCAACGTGCCAATTCGTGATATCTTGGCAAACAGAGCCCTGCCTTAGAAGTCATTGATCTATCTTTTTTATTTGTAATTTACCAAAATGCAAGTTTTAGCCGACGTGAATAATTTTAGGATCCGAGATTTATTTGGAATCAATTATTTCAATCCACATTGCGGTATCTCGCGTATACCATCTATCGAGTTTGGCTAACAAAATAAACAAAGTTCAATAGTAACGGTAGCTAATTAGAGTGTTGACTTCAAAAGGTTTAGAATTTGTGAGACTATTTACGAAAGAAAAATGCAAAAAATAAGTCATTCCTTTCAGTACAATGGGTGTAAATAATATTTGTCTTCTGATACTGCCTAGCCGGACAAACTTTTAATGCACTCTTTCTGAACCACTTGTCAATTGAAATAGTGCTTTTTTCATTCTTTGAACTCAGAGATCAGAAATAGTTAAGTTTTAAAAACACGTATGAAAAACAAAAAATATCCAAACAAATCACATTAACTAAAAAAATTGCACGAAAATAAATGGAGCTTATCGAGTGAAAATCTTATTCATAATTCCACTAAAACAGGAAAAACTGATCCTAAAAGGAAATGTTAACCATTTTTCGATGCAAGAAGGCAATGTTTTTAGAGAAATTACTGAAGAATCGCCCCAAACATAGAAATTCAAAACTCGCAATAGTTCATTAAGATTTTAAATCTACGTATCTGACCTCATACAAAAGTAGCCACACTGCTGATACTCGAACCCGACCCGACGGGTTTCGGGTGGGGTTCTGGTTCTGTAATTTTAAGCTTCTTGGGTACGGGTCCGGTTCGGGTTTTACAAAATTTTCATTCTCGGCTTCGGGTCGGGTTCGGGTTTTTCAATTTAAAAACGTTCGGGTTCGGGTTCTTCATATTGTGTAATTTCGGGCTCGTGTCGGGTTTGGGTTTTTCAATTTTCAAGCTCTTATTTGAGAACGCCACACATAATTGAAAGGACAAGATACCGGGGTCTCTTTATTTTCTTTATTTATCACGCACATCAACAGGCCGTACTCGGCCCCAATGATGGAAACTTAACCCTTTCATGCCCAACTTTTTTCTAGTACATAAGGGATTTCAAAACTATTTTTCCTTGAAAACGGTGGGGTCAAGAAACACGAAAAGCCATTTTTCATACAGATAGATGCTTCCCTCGCAGTGATAGAAGCTGCTCAGTTTTTACCTTCAAATGCTCAATACAATTCTCCTAGAATATTTACAATAGTCCACTAGCGCGGAAAACGTAGCCAAAGACACTCTAAGTGGATAACTTTTATCAGTTTTCAATAAAATTGCAACGTAACGAAGATATATGAAAAATTAATTTTTCGTCGTCAACATAAACTGCACCTGGCAGCACTGCTCCATTGGAATCCAATCAGAACGACTGCAATAACTTCAGTTCTAGAGCTGATCCTTGTAACTGTTAGTACTCAAATAAAAGTCAATAGTCACATGTATTAGCCTTACTTATTTTTGTAAGCAAATCTTGCTTCAATCAAAAGTTATATTTGTTTACAAACGTTGTTGTCCACAAACAACATGGGCATGAATGGGTTAAACTAATTACATCTAAAAAACTGCAGGAATCGATTTCTCAATGATATTCGAGACAAATGAAAGTCGAACAAGTGCGACACACGATTGAAGAGGCGTTGTAGTCCCGTGATAGCGGCATTAGCTGTTTGAATAGTTCGTCGAAACGGCACTCTCAGAAGAACGTTTCCGCGTAACGTTCTGGACCTTGCTTGGATGTTAACTCGCTCTAGTAAATCTGGAGAATCGATGCGTCCTGACAGAAGATCAGAGATGAATAAGGCTCTTGCAGTTTCTCTACGACGCTGGAGAGTATCGAGCTGGATGAGTTGACACCGACTCTCGTAGCTTGGTAGACGAACTGGATCGCGCCAAGGCAGGCGTCGAAGAGCATACCGTATAAATTTTCGTTGAACGCCTTCAATTCGATCGCTGCTGTTCATGTAATTCGGGTTCCAGACCGCCGAACAATACTCCAGCGTAGAGCGCACTAAAGAGCAGTATAGGCTTTTGAGACAGTAAATGTCTGTAAAGGATTTAGCCGTACGGAAAATGAAGCCCAGGCTTCGCGATGCTTTACCAACAACATACGAAATGTGATTCTTAAATGTAAGTTTCGAATCTAACAGCACTCCAAGATCCTTAACGCAGCTCACCCGGGAAACAAGAGCTCCAGACAAGTTATATTCAAACTCAATGGGATCTTTTTTTCTGGTGAACGATATCACAGAACATTTCGCCGGATTCAGAATCATTCGGTTGTTTTCACACCATCTGCTGAAAGTGTCGAATTGCTGCTGCAAATATTGTGCGTCCGATCGGCTCCTAATTCTGTTGAAAATTTTTAGATCATCTGCATACGACAACCGTGGTCCTTTCAGCTGATAGTTTACATCTTTGAAATAGAGAGTGAATATTAATGGACCGAGATGACTTCCTTGCGGAATACCAGTCGTTGCGGAGAACAGTTTGGAGTATGCATCACCTATGTTCACACTGAGTTGACGGCCAACGAGATAGGATTGAAACCATCGCAGGAGTGATCCACTGAAGCCAAGTTTTTCCAATTTAGCGACTGCGATATCGTGATTGATTTTGTCGAAAGCTGCAGATAAGTCAGTATATATAACATCAGTTTGTTGGTTCGCATCAAACCCTTCGGACACAAAAGAGGTTAGAGATAGTAGATTCGTCGACGTAGATCGATTCGGCATGAATCCGTGTTGGTCTTTAGAAATATATTCCTTACAGTGAAAAAACACTGACTCCACCACGACTAACTCAAAGAGCTTGGAAATGGCACAGAGCGCAGAAATTCCTCGATAATTGTCAATGTTTCTCTTATCGCCTTTTTTGTGGACAGGAAAGATGAAAGCTGCTTTCCACAATTGAGGAAAAATCGCGGTTGTCAGTGACATTTTGAATAGTTGACAGAGAGGTTCCACCAAACCAGATATACACTTTTTCAAAAACACAGCAGGGACACCATCTGGCCCAGGAGATGACGATGCTTTAAGCTTGGATGCTGCTGATACAATATCCGAGTGCTCCACATGAATCTCACTCACTGACCGTTCGAGTTGGGCCACGCCGCTAGCTGCAACGTCAATCTGCTGCGAGGACAGAGTCTCACTGACGAACACACTCGCAAATTTAGAGGCGAACAATTTGCATATGGCTTGTGAATCATGCCCAACTTCACCATTCAAAAACATTGTAGAAGGTAAGCCGGTTTCTTTCCGCTGCTCATTGACGTATCTCCAAAACGATTTAGGATCCGACTTAAGCTTACGTTGCATTTTTCGTTGGTAGTTTGAAAAACAAAAACTGTTCAGTTTTTTAAAATCGTTATTGAGCCTTACATAATAAGCTCTAAGTGACAAGGTACGGCGTTTGGTAAACTTTCGTAATGCTGCTCTTTTCGCAGTTTTTAGCTGACGTAGCTTGGCTGTCTGCCAGGGGGATTGATCACTTCGTTGATTACACTTTGGGACATGACGGTCGATAAGGTAGCTCATTATATGGCAGAACGTTTCAGCGGCGGAGTTCACATCATCCTTGCTTAGCACAGAATCCCAGTTAATACTTTGTAAAATATTCAAAATGCTGCTATAGTCGGCCCGCTTATAATTGTAACACACGGTGGGCGCGTGGCTCGAAAACTTCATAGGCGGTACGTCCTGGAGTGTAAGATGTAGAGGCGGATGGTGGCGAACATACTTTACTAGCGGGGTGAGGGCGGTGGAAATATGCGGCGATTGATCTCTGGCATTGACGAAGCATAGATCTAAAATCCGGTCGTTCTCGTTCGTGGTGCTGTTGATCTGCTGAAGTGTAGCCGTGCTATAGCCATCCAGAAGAGTGATGCTGCCAGAATGAAAAACAGATTCGTCTGGGTCGGGTTGTAGAAATCCGTTATGAACGGAACGCCACTTTATTGTAGAAAGGTTGAAATCGCCGATAATCATGATTTCGTCAGTGAGTTGCGCCATCGCGGAAACAGAAGTCAATGATTCAGAATGAGAATCAACTACACACCTAGAAAAAATAGTGTAAATTTACGTCTCCTGACCATGACATATACGAGCATCAAAAATGACTTAGTTTTACGTTTGATTTTAATTTCACATGACGTTTAATTTCGTAAATCATGTAATTTTACTCCACATACAGCGTTTGTTCTGAATGGTAGGAAGTGTAATTTTATGTCATTGCGCATGTAAAGTATATTTTTCGTGTAAAATTAAATGGAACACGGTAATGTTCTGTCATTTCGTAAATTACGGTTTGTTGAATTGTGTCATGTTTGCAATTACGTCAACGATAAAATTCAGATTTTTTTGGTGTGTAGTACAGAGTCGCGAATTTTATCGGGAGGGAAATAAACCACACATATATATAATGTTCGATTTCCCAATTTTATCGCTGCCCATACTTGTTCGATGCTGCTCCAAGCGTCATTTGTTATATGTTGAACTTTTAATCCACGACGTACAGCGAGCAAAACACCGCCACCGGAGGATTTGTTGCTGTTGAGAGGGCTACGATCACATCTGAGAACCTCGTAGTCAGAGCAAATCACCTGGCTGGATAGAGTCTGCTCATTTAGCCATGTTTCTGTCAATGCGATGATGTCGTAACAGCAGTCCGAGGTAGCTAGACGATAGGTATTTGCACAGGAATTCATGCCTCCCACATTTTGATAGTATAAGTGGATGGGCGACGATTTTAGGCACGGAAGGCTGACCGGCACTCCTCGATTCATTCGTCTGGAATGTACACCGGGGCGTTTGGAATGACTGCTAACAGCGGAAGGAGCGGGTGAACTGCATGAATTGGTAGCACTCGTGATGGAAGTTGGAGTGCTCCTCAGGAGGTTTCCAGCTGACAGCTGACAGCGATGACTCATTAATTGACAGTCGGAAGCATTCGAGCTAGAACAAACAGTTCCATCAGGAAAAACGGTTGATTCATCAAAATAATTTTGAAAATACTTGCCAAAGAGGGCAATTTGGAAGTCCCCCTCTCCATTCCCAGACACAGGGCCGGGACGACAGAAGATACTGCTGACTGCAAGGGGCACGACTGTGCTGGGAGGATTGGGGGATTCCATATTGCTTTCTACGGTGCGTCCCGGTTGCCGTTGATCAACAGGCGAATTGTCGGTGCGTGGTCTAAAATAACTGCTATTTGCGATGGATTTATCCCAGTCGAGGTGTTTTCCGAAACCCATGCTTCCCGTCATTATTACGTTCTTGCCGAAAGTCGATGAACTCGCGGAAATACATCCCATCCGGCCAGGTATCGGCATTGAGAGCCATTTCACGAAGTTGAGGGTCAACACCAATTTTGAAAGAAATGAAATTAAGCCCGCTCAAATTTTCGTCTTTTTTCACTAACTTCATCACTTCGACCGGATCGTCCGTTGAAAGGCACTCCTTAACCATAGCACCAACCTCAGCTTCGGAAACGGTGGTAGCAATTCGTGACAAGTAAATCCAGCATTTACTAGTAGCGGGTCTCTCGCATCCAACCGCCCTATCGCCAGCGAATTCGTTCATTTGGCTCCGAATGAAAGAGCATTGTTTTTTCTGTGGTCCGTGATCATTGTATGCATGAAACTGGCGCACCTGTACATCATTAAAATGATTTCTGGCGGCAGTCATGGAATATATTGTTTCGAGTTGAGACGAAACGTAGCAACCACTACAAGGTCAGAAAGCAAATTTTTTTTCTTATATACCGCTTTTATACGTGTGTCTCAGTTCATTGGATGATAAAGGGGCAGTCCTAGCAACGCTCGCTGCTTGGTTGCATTGTGCGGACCAATCAGCGCAGATAATTATCACTTTCACAAAATAGGGGAACATGGGGAGACTTGACCAAGCGCAAAATTCTATTTTTGGCTAAGGTGTCGTCTGTTCGGTTTTTAAAACTTTTTCAAAAATATTTTTATACTTGTTTCGATCCCTTAAGGTAATTATAAACTCTTGGAATGAAAAATCCTTCCCTTACAGAAAATATTCCGCGATTAATAAATTTGCTTTAAATTATGTAATTTTTTATCAAACTTTCTATGGATATATCTACTCGACTACTAATTGCTATTAAAGTACTAATACATCATCTTATTTTTTATGAAGTAGTGAAATGATTTTACATTAATTGGAATATTGGAATAGTTATTACTAGAATTTGCAGGGCATTGAATGCAATAACTAATGTTGGGGAGACTCATTAAGCAAGGTTAGCAGTAGTACGACTGATTTCGTGACGTGTGAATACATATATGCAATGTTAGCAGTACAGTTAATCCATAAAAAGAATTGCATTAAAAAAATCGAAATTTATCAAATGCAACCCTTTTATATTTTTTACTGCTACTTAACCTTCCGCTGGTCGCGCTAGTGAACTGAGTGCACGCTGCTCTGAAAATCTAGCGAAATTGTCTTAGGGCACCAGCGAATGCTCATTCAGTGAGCCATTGGCGCGACTTTCGGAAGGTTAAGGATCTCGACAATATGGAAAAAAATAATTACAGTATGTTTTATGTCATTATTTTTTGTCTTGATTTTTCAAAATTCAAAAACACGATCACAGAAAAACTTTTATAACTTTTCAAAAATTCTGCGATAAATCATGAAGACGCACAATAACTTTGCAGATTATATCTCAATGACTTTTGAGGGATTAAAGGCTTTTTTGGAGATTTATGCAGGTTTAGCTGAAAACCTGGTCAAGTCTCCCCATGTTCCCCTACATTATTTTCGTTATTTGTACTGCTAAGGATCGCATATCAGTCCCATAAAAGGGGGTGAAGATAGCGTAATTGGCAAATCGATTGCCTTCTACGCAGCTCACCTGGGTTCAATTTCCAACCCCGCACAGATGGTTAGAGATTTTTTCTAAAGAGATTTCTCTAACCCGACAAAGAGGTGAATGACCCTAAGGATAAAAACTCTATACAGGTCGGACTCGATTATCCGGGGATTCGATTATCCGGGGATTCGATTATCCGTGATTCGATTATCCGGGGAAAATGATTCGATTATCCGGGTGTTTTGAAAAAAATCAAATTTCAACTATAATGTCTTATTATAGTGCTAATTCGATCATTGCAGTCAATAGAACATTTTTTCGGGCAATTTGGAGGTCTAGGGTTAACCTCCTCTCAAATTTTAACCTACCTCAAAAATAGCTTATATATGGGTTATTCCGCGCAAAGTGACCTAAAAAACAAAACTTGGAACCGACCTTCATGGATTGGAACACATTAAACAGCCCCTCAGTCCATGGGAACACTCTTAACCGTTATGTGTCCGACGCGGTACCCGGATACCTTTTTAGGTTGAAAAATAATGAAATTCCGATGTTTATCCGTAGCTGGAAATTGAAACTTTGTGACATCTTGGAACTTCACTAAGTCAAGTTTTTGGGGTAATAATGTTTTTGATGTAGTAAGAAGGCAGTGAGGAGGGGCTCCTGAATTTTTAACTACGTCACAGGCCGACGTGGATACCCGGGTACCCCCAAAACTGAAATGCCAATAGCTAAGGTAATTTCCAACCGATTTTGATGCTTTTGGGTGTTTTGGATTCACGAACTCATCCACTTTTAGACTTGGTGAAAATGAATCGGGTTATTTCAACCGGTTCTCGGGAATCCGGATTTCCGGAAGCATGTTCCAGTGCTTGGATACTATTTGTGAATATCAATGGAATACTAGCAATATGGATATCAAAATTCTTGGCATAGCATCAATAGACTGTATCTCATGGTATTGGAACCATTTGGTGATTTCACCACGGAACGGACATTCCGGAGCAGGTTCCCGTAGGGCCGTGAATGGCCATTCCATTCCAATTCCATTTTTCAAACTACCATAGGGTCCCGTAACAATAAATAATAGACTTCCGAGACAATTTGAAGTGTTTTGATACTCATTTTGCTAGGGCATTATTTAAATTTACAAATCATACCCTAGTACTGGAACATTACTCAGGAAAATCCGGATCACCAAGAACCAGATCCATTCATCCGGTTCAATGTTACAGAATCCAAAAGTGGACGAGTTCCTGAATCTATAACATCTAAAAGTGTCAAAATCGGTTAAAGGAAGCCATAGTTATGAGCATTTTAATACCCGGGTACCCTCGTTGGCCTGTTATAGGTGTTTTTTGTTGGACACATAACGGTTAATTTTAACAAATTGTTTAAAAAAATGTTTTTCTTCGGATTATATCTCTGGTACTGTTTGCACTAGAATCAATCAGCGAGATATTTTTTTTAAAAGATTTGTGTAGGGATTCCAAAAAAATGAAAAGTTTTTAATGCCAATACTGCCAAATATGCAACTTTTTAATTTTACACTAAAAGTACATTTTCCTCGTAATACATCGGTTACTGTAGGCCATATAAAACGTCATTATACCTACATTGGTCGGTCGGTTTCTGGCTATCTCTTTGGATACTTTTCAAGATTCTGATCGAAGTTTTCTTAGCATCCCAATGGAATCTATTTCAGAACTTCGATTCAATATTTATCCGTATTTCTACGGCTTTTTCTCTGAATTTTGATGTAGGATTCTAGAGAAAAGCTTCTTAAATGTCTAGTGGAATATTTCTCAAGATAGAATTCTGCTGAAGATTATGCTTTATTTCAGATACTGACAGAATCATGGTCCTATTATCATTGGAATCCGGTGTAATATTCTGATGAAGCAGTGCTGCCAGGGATAGTTTCTGTTAACGGCGAAAATGAAATTTTGGAATATTTTCTTAGCCTGGGAATATTATTGAAAACTGCTAAAACTTTCTAATTTAGATTGCCCTCAATTACCTTTTCCATGCAATTGGACTAGATCGGAAGGTAAATATTGAGCATCAGCAAAAGAAGCACCTATCTTTCTTAAACCAGGTTTTTCGTGTTTCTTGACGCCAACAGTTTTAAGGAAAAATAGTTTTGGGACCCTATACGTGGTAGAAAAAAGTTGGTCAAGAAATGGTTAACGAGATTCTGAAAAGAGACCCGGCCGTCACTGGAGGTGATTTCAATTCTTGGGTAGCTCAAGCAAAGATGGATGATAGGCTATGTAAAGAGGGCACCAGCAGTACTTCTCGCTGAGGCGCCCGGGAACCTGGTAGTCCTTCGCTAGTGAAAAGTATGAGTGGTACAGTTTGCGAAGACTACACGCGTAGTTATTACCTGACAATCCAGCATATGTCAACTAAATGATGCTACAAGGACAAGGATCTCTTTGTGGGTGCGCAACACGCACTCTTCTAATTAGAATGACTAGACATGTTAGCTGTGATATGTGACACTCCACGTAAATTAAACTGGAGCCAAGAAACAAACGACCCCCAGTTTACTTATTAAATTTTTTTCTGGTATTCGAGTAATCGAATCAGTTACCTCGGAAAATCTAAGCCCTGGGTAATCGAGTTTGACTTGTATTGCAAAAGACATACCTTATTAAAAAGTTTATCTTCGAATTCTTGTATAAATAGCTATAAGCAACTGATACATATCGTTAACTCGTTACCAATATGAATAATAAATGAAAACCAACTGAAAATACAAATCACACCCTGAAAGTCTGAAAAATCGACTAGGGCCAAAATAGGTACATTTATATTTACCATAATAGAAAAATTTGTCCTGGTCATTTTATTTCCAATTTCTCCACGAATGAAGCTTAAATTCATGAAAAAACGCAAAAAAAAAATTGATTCGATTATCCGGGTGATTCGATTATCCGGGGTGAGATTTTTTTCAAATCCCCGGATAATCGAGTCCGACCTGTAATCAAAAATAAAAAAAATAAAATAAATGTCCCATAAAGATAGGAAATCCCATAGAAAACGGGACAACTATGCGATAATGGGTAATATTGTAATCGTACATTTTAAGGAATCAAATACAATATACGTGCGCATATTTCCGATGAGATAGTGCAAATATATAGCGATCTCGATTAGTACAATGGAACTTATTCTCATTTGAAGACTGCGAAAATATCTCAGCAGAAACTTTAAAACGGGACCCCCATATTGAAACGTTAGAAGTATTCTACTTCCAATAAATCCAAAACAGAGAAACAACAGAAAATGAGCAAAATTAAAACAATGGAAAAGTAAAAATTTGAAAGCATGTGAACAATTTGAAGAAATGACAAATTAAAACAGATTGAATAATTGAAACAATTAAATCAAGCGAAGGAAATAGACAAACATGGAATACAGGAGCAGATCCAGAAAAAAATTTCGGAAAGGGGCGGAAATTTCGATTTTGAAATGTTCATTATATAATACGTAATATGTAATATCCTCATTAATTGAAATTTGGTTTTGGTGGTCAAACTTCGTTTGGAATGATTTGGAGCTCAGAACGAATTCAATTAAAAAACTATTTTAAAATGCCTCAACAAGCTAAAAAAAATCGGGGGGGGGGGGGTCCGGACCCTCCCTCCCCCTTTGGTCCGCACTGATTGAATAAATTCTTCTATATTCCCAAATTCCTTAATAATGAAAAACATGCAAACAACTCAATGAAAAATAAAGCATCATAAACATGGAAAACAGCGAAAATGGCGAAGGAAGAAAAATGAATGCAACAAAAAATATAAAAAGTAAGACTATTATAAAATGAACAAATATAGAAATGGAATCCACTGAGTTAGACGTAAAAATAGCAATTAATACAAAATGTCTGAAATATACAAATTAGTACCAAATTAAAAAAGGGAAAGTTTGAATACAAGAAAATGGGAACATGTTTAAAATATATCAAAATACAAGAAATGATGAAATACAAGAATGTATTAAAAAGATAAAAATAAAATAACTGAACAATCAATAAATGGACAAATGATTTTTGTTTAAAGAACTAATAAAAATAAAAACAAATGGGGACAATTGGACGAAATAGGTTAAAGAAAATAATATAAATGAGGGACAAGTGGAAATAGCCCAAAAACAGACAAAAGTGTAATTATAGGAAACACGTAAAATCAAAATGGTTAATGAGTAAAAATGAAAATACTAGAAGAAATGGAAATAGGAAAAAAAATTGGGTTAAATAATAAATAAATCTATAGCATTAACAAAACGCAAGAAGATCAAAATTAAATAATAGGAAAAAAATATTCAAAGCAAAAAAATAACAAAATAGAATACATGGAATTCAAAATTGTTAAAATGTCAAAAAAAGTAAAATGCTACGGTAATGGAAAATAACAACAAGTATCTATGTAAAAGAAAAGCATAAATTTCAAAACCGATAAATGGAGAAAAGCAAAATACACAACACGAAAAAAATTTAAACGAAAGGAAAAGATAGATGATTTTTTTTGAGAAATTGAGAGAAACCTTATATGATAGAGGGGCGGATAGAGAAATGCTGAAATAAGTTTATTACAAAATACGAAGAAATACTACAAATAAAGCTTTAGTTAAATAAATTAAATAAATTTAAAGAAATCAATCGAACAAACGAATAACAAAGAAACAAATAAAACGGCTGAAAAAACATGAAAAGATGAAACGAATTGGAAAATGGGACAAATACAGAATATGGGAAAAATTTTAAAAAAGAAGCAAAAATGATAAAAATAGAAAAAGGAAAATATAAAGTAAAATATACAAAAAAAAAAATAAAATAAGATTAACTGAAGAAAATAGAAAGAATACAAAACCTGTAATGGAAATAGAAACAAAAAACCAAATATGAAGCAAGAGAAAAGAATGGGAAAAAATATTTAAATTGAGAAAGTTAGTTAAAGATGAATAAAAAAATTTGGGTTCTCGTATTTGAATAATATAAATTATATTTATAGGGGCGGGCATAGCATAGTTGGTAAATCGATTGCCTTGTACGCAGTTCACCTGGGTCCCAACCCAGCACATAGCGTGAGAGCTTTTTCTTAAGAGATTTTCTAACCCGAAGAGGCGAATGATCATCAAGTTAAAGCCTCTATAATCAAAACAAAACAAAATTCCAATCGGATACGAAAAATTGCTATGCATCGTTGTCTTCGTGGATTTTCATGTTTTTTCTTCATTTGTGGAGTATTCGTTTCACAAATCCTATTTGACCAATTGAGCACTCTAAGAGAAGGTTGCTGAGTTTTCTTCTTTTTTCTACTAGATAGATGGGTTTTTTGAAACCCATCCCCAGATTGCAAAGTTTCGAATTAATTAGTAAAATGCGAATCAAAATAAATTTCGAAAGCCCGGAATTTTTAACTTTAACCAACTCAATTTTAAAAAAAAAGCCGGTCAAAATCCATGAAATAATTATAGTAAAGTATAAAAAAATAAATTTCAGTCTTTTAATACACAATTTACAAAAAAGATCCTATGTCTTTCTGTCCACTGCGTATTAAAATCATTTTTGAGTTTTATGTTTAAAAGTTCTATTTTGATTAGGGACGATTTCATCACCCTCGCATAGCGCTTAAGCCAGGTTTAAACGTACTGATAAACCAAGTTTAAAAGTTAAGTGAGGGTGAAGAAATCGACCCTTATTCTTTCATGCGGTATAAACTTTATAATATAATTTTCAATTAACTTTATTATATAAATTAGAGGAAAATTTATCATACCAATATTGAAACTCCAATTAAATTTTCCAATAAATTGTTATTAAAATAATATTTGACAGAATCATTCCCTCTGTTCAAAGTCCGGGTCCCTCTCTCCGTCACCTCTCGGTAGCCCTGAACACGTTAATATACATGCACACAGGTGGAATAAAATGGACCAATCATAGTGCTGATAATTACTGAGTTCGCATTAAAAAATCGGAAACGATTCCAGTAAAAAATTTTGAAACGGAACTCCTATATTGAAACGATTTACTTTAAAACGAAACATGACTTGCATTCACAGGCAAGCAACTGATCACGGCTGTACAAGCCACAAAGTTTTATTTGATAATGAGAACATAGCGAAATCGAACCCTAGTTTGGTTAACAAGTCAATGAGTTGCACTTTGCTATATTACTTTCTAAGACGTAAATTGGATCAAAACCTTATAATTCATGGACGGTGCAAAACCTATAACTTTTGTAAGTCAAAAGTATTGCGTTTCGACCTCGTCTTATCAGTATCTGACAGAACCGACTATTATATTATTATTTTAATACAAAAAGGACTACCTGGAATAAAAATCTATGGTGTGTCGTTGGACCATGAGCGTTTGTTCAGGAAACCAGAATAGCCTGAAACTGCTTTTTATAAAACTTTCCTACTTGAATTATCTTACTTGGCTGAGTTTTGAAAACAGCATGCTAATATTTATTTTGTTCATTTCGCTGAGGTGGTCTGAAATGCTTTTGACTAACGTAGTCGCATGCGATTCTCCGCGAGAAGGATAGTAACGACTTTGGTTTCCCACCATCAATGGAATTAAAAAAAAAAAAACAGCAATTTCACATAATTAACTTTGCATTCTCGAGAGCATCTGCACTCTGACTGTTCTCTAGTTGAATTGGATTCAACCAGAAAGTTCAAAAGCCTTTCTGTATATTAATGCTGAAGTACTGCAGCGGCAGCGAATGAAAAAAAAACTGATGGTTGACGGAATTGCCGTTGAAGAACGATGTGGCCCAGAACAACAACAAAAAACACATCCACTTCGCACAAGTTGTTCTGTTCCTGCGCCACCAGTTCGTCTCGGTATGAAGGATGACTCAGCCATGCGGGATGTTTTCAACTAAGTAAATATGTGAAGATATACTTGCCAGTAACGCGGTTGCATTCATACCTAATTACTAAAGGCACGAGACACCGGTTCCATCCATCTGTTGGCTGAATCTGCGAGTACTCCGAAAAGTGCTTATAAGAACATCAACTTTTATTTACATCCATCAGTGCTATGGCATTTCAAATGCGTATGGATTGCTTTCTTCGTGACCGTGTTATGCTTGTTTTGAAATATTTAAAAATGCTGTTGCTACGTTTTTACGATAAAGGTATTCAACTGCTGCAGTGCAGTCTGAATGTAAGACTGAAATCTAATTCAATATTACGGATGCCCAAATAGCTCTACAACATTCCAGGATATTAGATGAAGTGCTGTGTAGGGGGCATATTATTGTTGACTGAGTTTGTAAACAACCTGCACTGTTTCTGGATTTCAATTCCCTCCAGTAGACCTAGCATGAAAATTACCCTCCCAGCTTATTATGCTAATTACTAGCAGGAGTAAAATTACACACTCCACTGCGTACGCTCAGTGCCGTTGCGGCTCAACACACGCACTTTATCTTAAAAATTTGTTTCTTTCAAGAACTCAGAACAGTACTTGAACAGCGGAAAGTTGCGATGAAAGTCAAAAACTTCCCACTTCTGTTGATGAAGGCTTGCCGCATGCAGCCGGTGCGTATCCTCCTCCGGTGGCAGAAATGGCTAATTGAAAAATTATCATTCATTCCCCGTCTTCTGGTGTGTGTGGCGGACGGTGAGCTAGATACCATACGTACCAATTCGCACACGTGGTATAAATGTGCTGATTAAATAATTTGGAGCTGGCACGCATCTTCGTGCCTTTCCGGGTACTTGGCGCAGCGTCCTACCAATTAGCTTGAATGCGTGTGAAAAATTTTCACTTCTTGACTCTTGCTGCTTGGCTACCAAGATCTGCAGGTTTCGGCTCGTAATTTATTCATGGGACGACCCGCACGTGCTCTCGGTGTGAATAAATTTGTTGTAAATTAGAAGCACTAATAGGATGGGTGCCACTGTTGATTCGGTACTCATGCGGTTTGGAAAGAGTTTTTATCGAAACGGGTGAACCTTATATTAATCAATTGATTTGAATTCGTGAACTATTTTCAGTTCATACTATGTTGCGTTTCGGCTTCGCCTCTTCAGAAACCGACACTAACGTATTGTCGGAATAGATTAGCGCCGGCTTGACGCAAATCCCTTAAAACTAAAACACACTATGTGTTTCAATCAAACGACTGATCAAACGTGATGTCCCGCCGAAACGCAACATAGTATGAAATAAGGATTTGTGCCCTCCTGCACAAAGACTGGTTTTTACCAACAAATTTTCACCCTAGTGAGAAATTTTGGTTTTTACCAAATTTTCCTCCTTAGGGTGAAATATAGCATAGTGCTTTCGCATAGGCCTGCTAAGCCAAGACAAGTTTCGGCTTCACTTGTGTCTCATCGGCATAAACAGAACTTCTGCTCGAACGGGACATCACGTTTGATCAGTCGTTTGATTGAAACACATAGTGTGTTTTAGTTTTAAGGGATTTGCGTCAAGCCGGCGCTAATCTATTCCGACAATACGTTAGTGTCGGTTTCTGAAGAGGCGAAGCCGAAACGCAACATAGTATGAAATAAGGATTTGTGCCCTCCTGTACAAAGACTGGTTTTTACCAACAAATTTTCACCCTAGTGAGAAATTTTGGTTTTTACCAAATTTTCCTCCTTAGGGTGAAATATAGCATAGTATTTTCAGTTATTTCAGCAAATAAAACCCAGATCCGATTAAATTCGCAGCCATCGAACTACTGGGATAGTTTGGACTAAATCGGAGCACAAGTGTCAGAACAAGTACCCTTACCAGTTTGGTAGATTTTTCCAACATCGAAACATATTGGAGAGGAAAGATCGGTGGAGGATAATAATCTTCGTTGTTTATGGTCATTCCGATTCGATAGCCACATCTTATAAAATTGACGGGCGTAACGTGACGAAAGTCGTGCCACCGACTGCTGATGCAGTTTGACTGGAACGGTCTCTTTGCCATTTAGCAACCAGTACCTGCAGAAATTGCTGCTCCAGAAATGAAACACCACCGGTTCCGTACCGCTGTAATAGCCAAACAAGAAGATTCGGCTTACAGGGGCGCCAGGTAAAATCATCGCCTCAGCTGTTTCCTATACATATTTTTACAGCACGGAATCGCCATAGCTTCGGAAGGTAGCTATATTGTTTTGTACATGTCCGGAACTCGCTTTTATGGTTCATACGTGCAACGCGATGCTGAGTAGATGGTTTTCTCCATGTCTAGCAATGAGGGGTACACAATTAAGAATTCATGTACGTGTTCAAGTTAGGGTACTATTATTGGTTCTGTTATCAGTTATTAGCGCTTTTTCTCAACACGTTGGAAATGAAAGTGATATGAAAAAAATAATAAATAAATAATAAAGAATTTTAGCTGGACCCCTTGTTTATAAGAATCTTGCATAGAAGATTCAATACTATTATATCATGATCAAGTCACGCGACTCGAATTGACCATCTCTCATTAAACAGAAAGCTCACTTCAAACAGGCATATAGCCGGAAGGAGGGAGCGGTAGTTCTGCTTAAGTGACTCGTTTGTAGGGTTACCATCAACCGTCCTTATTTTAAACAGCATGTCCTTAATTTTGACAAGTTTGGGAAGCGTCCTTTATTTTACCTCAAATATCCTTAATTTTAGTTTCAAACCTAGATATTCGACTGCCCAGAAATCATTTTTTTTTTTTTGAAAGCTCAATCGGCCCACCCCTGAGTCGATTCCTCGTCACACCACGAGTTTTTGCATCAAATTTGAAGCAAATCGGACAAGTGTAGCTACCGGACAAACGTGACTGAAGTTTGTATGGGATTATTTGACAATTTACAAGGGGCTCGCATTTCGCCGCTAGGTGGCACTGTGTGGATCGTATTATCACTGTAAGTGAAAATTAAAAAAATATAATTTAATTGTCTACAACTTTGCCGAAAACTGCTAGTCAATCCGGCTTTGTTAAGGTGAAGATATGTGGAAGCCAGAAACGCCCGCTTGTTGCTAGGCACCGACGCGCTTGTTTACATTCAGAAAAAATGGATTTCGAAGTGAAAATTCAAACGCAAAAATGACAGTTTTCGAACATTTTCCTTCGGTCATCTGCACATTGGCAGAAAATTTGAAGTTTAGTTAGTAAACGATTAAAGTTTCGCGGGTGTTTTTTCAGTGGTGTGTGTTGCTAAAGTGCATTTGAAAAAGTGTTCTGAAAATGAGAAGAAGAAAAATAAGAGTGTTTTAAAAAGAAACCCCAAATGAAGAGGGGTGATATTTTCGCACAAAATAAGAGCTACAGATGGAATTCCGTCAAAAACTCGGTTTGATTGAATAGGAAAATGTTCCATCTTCCTCAAGTAGCAGTTCCGTGGTACACCGGCAAGGTTAGTGTATTGAAAAACGTATTTTTATATTTGCTCATGTCAGATACATGGTTAGGCAGGAGAGAGGGGTGTGTGCGGCGTAGGAGCTATGTTGTGGCTCGCATGTATAATGTTCTAAAAAGAAGTTATTAAACTTTTAACGAAGTTATGTCTGAGTCAGTTTTGCATAGGGTCTAGCAGTGCATGGTTGCAGGGATGTTATGCACTTCAGAGCAGATAAAGAGAAGAATAACAAACGCTCTTTGCACTTTTCATGCGAACCACCGCTCTTCTCTTTCACAATAAACCTCTTCACTCCGATATGTGTTGCTCCCACACGTGTATTCTACTCTATGGCTGCACACCACAAATAGTAGAAATAAAGAGGCTCTTTAGTGTGCATCTTGGTCCCACGCGCACGTAAGTAGAGAAGGCAACAAAAAACATTTTTAAAACGTTCTTCCGATCAAACTTTATCTTAATTGTAGTTTGATTCGCCTTCCTACCTGTTTTCCAGTGAGGGGAGGCACAAAAAAGTGCCTCTTCAAGGTGACTCTTTGAACGAAATTGTGCAGCTCTTGGTGCACAGATCTTTCTCTTTTTCGTTTTCAAGTTTCTCTTTGTGCGGCCGTTCTGCACATCGCAGTGTTTTTGTGCTGCTCTATTTTTAGTCGGTGTATTTCGCTCTTTGTGGCACATTGTGTGAGCAAATAACAAGTCTGCATGGTTGTGTATCAAGACTCGATTCCGACAAACTACACACTTTTGTAAAATAATGGTTAGATATAGCTCAATAGTATGTTCAGAAGAATTGTAGTACATAATACGAGTTATGTTTTGGTTAGAAAATTTTAATTCCACCTATGGCGCAAAGAGGGCGCCAAACACTAACTTTTCATTGAAGAGAGATAGGTTATCGGGATGTTCGGAAGGATTATAGAAAAATACCTGTTCTACAGCTTTGTGGAAGACACCTAATTTCTATCTCACTCGGTTGAAAAGTTAGTGTTAGCGACCTCTATGCGGTAACATGTGAAACAAAAATGATCTAACCAAAACATGACTCGTATTATTTACTGTAAATCTTCTAAACATACTATATTACAAAAATTTTCAGATCAAGTAAATTCTGAGAGAATGAAATCTTTAATTGACCATTACCTTCTAGCACTTTCTGTTAATAACGTTATTTGAATACCCCACGCGACTCACAGCCAGAGGCGATCTGCTTTATTAAATAAGTGAGGTTAAGTCATCAAAGAAGTCAGGCTAGGAGCATCATTACCAGGTACACACAAAATTATCGTGTGAAACTCAAACTGAAAAAGAAAGCCAAAGTAGAGAGCCAAAAGGCGCATAGCTGAGACTCTACCAAATGCGCCAGAAGACTACGCTACGGTCCATGTCCTAGTTCAGAATAAACAACGAACTTGACAAAGACTTCAAATTTCAACAAAAATAGTGAAATTTTTGGAAAACTTTTTCCGCTCGTTTCATAGAAGCAGGAATCAGGAATCAGTAGCGTCTGACTCAAATGGCACGTTCCCCATGTTGATCGGAGATAGATAGAGATAGAAGCAAGGGGAACGGGAATGTGATCATGGGCAGTAAAGCACCTTTTGAGCTGTAGCAAAGATCGTAGAGTAAGCTAGATCAATCATCGAGAAGATAACCCCATACGGCACCATAAAAATTGAAATCTCGATGCCGGCAGGAGTTCCGAAATATCACAAAGTTGCCGGTTCCCAACCTAAGTCCAATCAATCCAGCACTAAGTTAAAATCTTATATGCGATTTTTGGTATTGCTGTATGCGCTGGAAGCTTCTTGTTTCTTCTAAAATGTTTAAGACCGGGTGCAGATCATTTCGGATTTGTGGCAGAACGTTGGTATATTTGGCGGCCTCTCAAAAGAGAAATATGTTGTAACAAAGACCCATTTGCTTGTAATTAGTGCAAATCTGCATGCATGACGCGCGGCACGAATAACCGATAATATAGTCCATGCTTGTCGAAGAAGACGCAAAGCAGTCTCGCAAAAAACCGGCACTAGCTTAAAAGGACACACCATTTTGTTCCGTCCGGTGTGATTTTTATTTAAATTCTTCGCTCACTGGAACAGGGTGTCCTTGTAAAAGCCAATCCCGTCCTTCAGAAGATCCACTCATGCCAAGTTCGAATCGATAACCACACCATAGATCTCAACTTTGGGAGAGGGCGTGTAAACGCGTTCTTCTTAGAAGTCTTGTCGCCAGTCATTTGTTTGCTTTAGACGAAGTATCACAATTCTTAGTTTATTTAGGCGAACTTTCAAGATATCTGGCATAGCTGAATATTTCTGCGTCTTGCGGAAGATTAAAATACTTGACGGACAACCTTTGATCCGAAAGAGGGTAAGATTGGTCGAACCAAGTTCAATGTGTTTGATTTTAAATGGAAACTCGGAGTCTTTGATGATGAATTTTGTCCGACATCCTTTTTAGGATCATTTGAGCCATTTCAGGAGAGTTTATTTATGAACGAGTCTAGAGCCAACGCGAAGTAAAAACAGAAGAATATGAAGGAAAAAACAGAAATCATGGGGGATATAATTTGAACGACAAGTCTGAATTTTGTAGTAAAGGAATAATAGGGTTTTCTATCTTCACAAGATATAGAAACGAAGAATATGTGAAAAATTAAATTAACAATGGATCATAAAAGCATCTTTGTTTCACTTGCCTGTGCCAAAAGATGGGTGGGTGCTGTCTGGAAAATAACAGGAATGTCGCGCCGGCCCTTGGACTGGTAATTTAAATCTCATAATATACACCGTAATCAACAATCTAGCAATTAGTTAAAACCGGACACACTTCAAAAGTATTGGCACCTCGAAGGAAATCCCCATGCAAAATTTGAGCGCAATCAAAAACAATGTTGAAAAAATGCCTTTTGTGGCACAAGAAAATTTTTGGAATTGAGATGGGACTTGAGTTTGGAAATGCAACCTTCATTTTTTTGTATGCCAAATATTTTAGAAATCCTTGAAATATCGAAAGCTGGTGTCAATCCGATTTTTTTTAAATTTTTATATGAAAACCTCAGTTTAAAAGTACCATAGAAGTAATTTTGGCAAAACATTTTTTTTTGCAAGAAGATGCCATATCAGTTGTTTCATGCATTTCTAAAACATTTGACATATAAAATAATATAAAAGCAGCCTTTTTAAACCCCAGTATCAACTCAAATCCAGAATTTTTAAAGTTCCATAAAGGCTATCACGAAAAAATATTTCAGGGTGGCAGTTGATCTCGACGTTTCATTATATCCTGAGCCATTTCAAATCCAATTTCGGAATATTCTAAGCGTCCTTTTGTGTTTTTTTCACGGGTGGAAATATTTTGCATTTTGTCCGTTTTGCGCAACCTTTTAATCGTTTCCGATTGAGCTAAAATTTTGCAAAAAGCCTTTTTTCGTGTTGCGAATGCTGTTGAGGTGTGTCCATTTATTAAATTCGATGACCACCTGTTTCCCTTACATGTCATTGACACCCTAACATACAGTCTTCTGAATAGATACTCACTCCGTCGCCTTCAATCACCTAACGTCAACTGCTTTCATAAATATACAGTAAAGTATTTGTAGCCGAAATTCACGAGAAATTAAATAGGGAGTAGGTGTGTCATTTCCTTGCACACAAATTATCTTGTGAAGGTCGAACTGAAAGCCAAAGTAAACACCAGTGGGGCCCAAAACTGAGACTCCGTCAAGGGCGTCTCTGCTCACGGCAACCAAATGATCTTTTTCCATAAAATAAATGAAGGTTGGTTCACTTCAAATTCGGACACATGATTTATCCTATAGTATCCCATCTATTGGTCGGATGTGGAGCCTGTGCGATGTCCTCGGTCGTCTTTCCAGTTTTCTTTAACTTCAGGTTGATACTTTCCTATTTAGCGGATTTACAGGCAGTTGGGTGGATTAATTTCCTTCCTGTCCATCGTTTCTTTTAGGGTGAAAAGTTTTGCTTTGAGTCCACAAAACAAACAATATTGACGATCCATTTCCGGGCAAATTTATCGCCGAAAACAATCTTGAATTTGCTGGGCGCCCTATACTGTAGCCAGATAAAATTTTTGTCCGGGAACACGCAGACATGGGTTTACATGAGTGTGTGCAGGAAATTTTTTGTTCGGGAACACGCAGACATGGGTTTTCTACATGAGTGTGTGCAGGATCAATTTTTGAAGTCGAGTTCTTCTAATATTTCGATACAGAGGTCCCGTTTCAATTTTTTTACTAATTCGTTAGTACAAATAACGAAAATAATAGATTTTGTGAAAGCAGTAATCATCTGCACCATGACTAGTCCGTACTATTCGACCGATCGAGCTAGTTAAGGCATGATCCAGAATAAAAATTTATCAGTTTGCTTTTTGACGCCGTCTAACCAACGAGCGATCTGCGTCGTTTGATCGACAACTGCAATCATGCTTGTCGATCAAACGACGCAGATCGCTCGTTGGTTAGACAGAGTTGTCAATATAGGGGGTGTAGCACCTGAGAGACTCAATCAAACACGTGAATTTATTAATAGAAGTGCCGCTTGTATCATTCGTCGCTCGCCTGCCAAACGAGCAACTCATGGTTATAACGTCCAGCGGGTACAATAAGCGGTTAACACCGTTTACCATGTTCGAATACGCTCTCGTTTCTTTGCTGTGTGCAAAGCTTATCACGCGCACGATTAGAAACGTACGAGTATAGTAATGCTATAGTATGGTTCGAGTCGTGTACATACGATGAATTGAAGTTGGTTGGAAATCGTAAAAAGAGCGAAAAAATCGCGATTCTTTTTTAGAAAACTACGAGTGACAATTTATTATAAACTCAGCGAGAACCTAAAAGAACCGAATGAGTTTACCATGATTATGGATCACTCTAAAATAAACAAACATGATGAACACATGAGCTCTGTTTGTCTACAGGGGATAAAATATCAACTCATAAGTTATTTAAATTTAATAATAGTTGTAATTTAGAGGGAGAAACCAATCTTAAAAATGGGTGAATTTTTCGTGAAAAATAGTAATTTTTATTTCAAATAAGAAAAACGTCCCTTAATTGAAAAACTTTCTTGAGAACTCATCGTAGGGGTTAGGTATCTCATACATAAAATATGTATTCAAAGCCTAAAATAAATCGGTTAAGTAGTTTTTGAACGACAGTTAACACCATGAATCGTGTTTTTCCAGAGACATTCTACAAAAGCTTCGTCACAGTTTTGCATATACAAATTACATAATGTTATTGAAATGATACATTATAATGAACAAAAGTTTTGATTAATTCACTTCACCCAAATTGTTACGAAAAATAGCAAAAAAAAGTGTTTTTTCACGATGAAACCCTTGATCGCCCTAACGCCTAATAAATACATTTTTCCCGTTTCTTCGCAAACATTTTTAAGAGTACTCAAGCGAGTCACCGAATCGTTCAAAAGAGTCGATTCCGTTTAGTGAGTGAATCGGACACGATAAACTTTCCATACTGAATCGTTTTGCCCATCTCTAGTTTGGGTTGAGTTCAGCACACTGCAGGGTGCGACGTGTGTGTGCTGATTGTTAATTAACGTTGGGAAAAAATAATTCATTTTTATGCTTGTCTATGCGTCGGGCTGGTAATTCCAATGCCAAAATGCTTTTGGCGGTTTGTAGATACCTACGATAATCAACCTGTTGGCAGACTATGACTGATTAAATGCTTCTATGGATATTTCTAAAGCACGGGTGTACTCAACTGGGTTTGTGCTTAAATAAAGGCGGGGATTAGTTTAAGATTTTGGTAGGTGATGATATTGAATTATGTTTGAACAGGGACCAACAATGGTTTTAATTTTTATCACAGTTTTGCATGAATTAGTTTTTTATACCGATCAAATTCAAATGGAAACGATCACATCCCCAGCAGAGCGTTTTGTCTCGAACGTAGAAACTGATTTATGCTTCCGTTGTTTGCTGCTTCTGTGTTTTGAATAAAGAGTATTCAGCACACTGCGCTTAGATTCGATCGACTGGAGAAATTATTTCGAGTCAAGTAATGACCAAAAAACACGTTCAGGAGTGGTGCAGTTCTAGATTTTTCATAGTAACTAATAGTACAATTAAAGAGGGATTTCATTAGAATCAGAACGAGTTATAGGGAATAAATACAACTGTGCGAAAAAATATACACAGAAAAAATGTTGTCATTTTTCACAAAAAGTAAAATTTGTGTTGAAAATTTAAATAGCAAAAACTTAATTTTTTAATTTTTTAATTTTGTAAAAAAAATCTAAAGAGAAAAGAAATATTTTGAATGTGATTGCATGGTGGAGAACATATCGGTAATTTTTGACGTAGGACTACGTCTTTGTTTTCGATACAGGGGTGCACGTTGCAAATTCTACAAAAATGGTATGTAACGAAAAGTGGTCCAATTTTAAACGCATATAATTCAGCCATCTCACGATAAATTTTCAATTTTTTTGCACATATCGCCCCGAAATACTTTTAAGAATAGAATCCAATAGATAAACCCAAAGACTTTTGATATCATGGCATTAAAAATTTAAATAATGAACAACCTAGTCAAAATATCGCGCATTTACACACAGAAGATAGCGCTTCCCTAGTCCAGCACGACAGATTTGTGTACCTAGCGCGCTACGCTTCTATGAATGACGTCATCATCGACTATTTAAACGGACGGATTTCGCCGAACCAGCTCAGTGCCTGTTGAGTGGCAGACGAAGCAGGTCACTGCGTTGTGTGTTTTCACAGCCAGTGTAGCTGAGTTAGAAGTCCTGTGGAGGTACGCTACCCAGTGAATGCGACTGTGCTTGCCGTTCAAACACTATGCTATCTTTTGTGTTGTGCTCGTTTCCAGCACACTTTTATGTATAATTATTCGTACACAAAATAGTTTGTACATGCGAGCTCCATTTGCAAACGCGGTTAACATAGTGTCGTGGTATTAGTTGTCTCTTTCGCTCTACCCATCATCATCAGCGCAGATTCATTTTGCTTTGTGCGCTTGGGTTTAACGTTTGAGTCGAATGTGTAGGTAGTTAGATCTTATTTGTTACTAAATTGCACAACGAAAGTTTATTATTTACGTTCGATCAATTCATTGATTCATTTCCCCTTCACGTGATTCATTTCCACTCAGCCAATAGTATTTTGATTCTACTAATAGGTACATACTACAAAGCCTATTTATGAATGAATACACTGCCACTTGAAAAACCGTTGCAAAAACGCATCTTGTCCATATATAGAATTGTTTTCGATTCTTGTATATTTATAGTTTCGATATATGATTAAGACCACTGCATTCGCTATATTTGTATGTGTACTTTAGGAAAGTTACAATAATGGCAAAATATAACTAGACCAAGCATTCTGGTCTATAGGGTGTGGAGACTATTGGCCCATATGGTAGTGCGAAAATAGGAGCATTCGATTCGAGTTTTCGTGGCGCTCAAACAGAAGTATTTCCCCATTCTCAGGACATTTTTAGTATTAAATTGGTTCTTGCGAACGAAGCAAGGATACTGATGCCAATTTACGTGCATTTCATCGACTGTAAACTGCGTAATTAATAGAATAGTGTGGCACCCTCCCTAATGGGGCGAAAATTAAGTCTTTACCCTACATGAAATGTGATTATATTGTCTAAAATTTGATTTTTCTTCATTGGTCCGGGTTGTTTACTACACACAATCGAAAAGTTTTTACAAGCTAATCTTATGCTATAAAGATTTAGTTCCAGATATTAGTTCGGTTACAGTTTTCTGTCTTCTTTCTTCAGATCTTCTTAAATAAGTTCAATCGGATTCGATCACCTACTACAAATGAAATGACCTGATAACCAAGAAGGTTTGGTTCAATGGGTAATACTCGATGTTGATTGGTTGTGATTAAACCATACGTAAGAAATATATTTGATTTATTATTACTATAAATGTACTAAGAAAATAAATATTTTACATTAAGTAGTATAGTCCTACGTCTACAGCTCGTGCAACCCCATAGGGCTGTCCCTTGTAGTTTTTTTTCTAACGATGTAATTTTATTGCAGAATATAATTCTATGCATCACTTTATATTTAGAGGCATTTAGCCAAAGCCTTCCAAAATGCGATAATTGTCGAGATATTTGGAAATTTGCTCCAACAAAACCAATTAATTCGTTTAATTATGCCCTTTTCAAAAGGTATTCGCGTTACACCATCATAAAATGACAATAATCTAATGTCAATCATTTTAAGGGGAGCGTCTGGTGTAGTGGGCATAAAAAATCGATTACCTTTTATCCGCCTCATTGTTAGTATTGAACCTCTAGAATAGTCTCCCGCAGTCTCGGTGACCAGGTTGAACTTCTTTTGTTTTAAACACCCTTACATTCCTCGCGCGTATTTGCTTCAACACACGCAGATTTCAATTAATCGGCAACAATTTTCGAAAAACTGACGGGGATAAAAATACACCGTGAACCCAAATTTTCAAGAGAAGAAACCCAATGAGTCATTTTCTACAGCGCTTTTCCCGTGATGCGATTTGATGTGGGACACATTTTAATAGCGTTTTTCTCGAAACCACGTTTTTCAAATTGGCGAACATGATAACTGAAAAACTAATCAACGAGATTACTTGATTTTTTTTATGAGAATGCACAATATGTGTAGCCTGTCGATGAACCACAGAAAACTGAATAATTTTTTTTTCTCGCTATAATTTTGAAGAAAAGTGAGCGAATTTTACAGTAAAATATGAGATTTTTCGGTTTTCATGAAGCCATTTTCCGAAAGTCGAACTTTTATCTATTTTTGTTGGTTGGTTGGTAGGTACAAGTCTGAACATTACAAATCTTATTGAATTTCCTGTGTCAGACAATTTTATCAAGAGTTATCATGTTTGCCGCGACGCTCCTCGACGTGGAAATGGTTGGACGTCTACTCTTGGAACGCTCGTATGTGTGGCTCTGCGTGAATGACTTTTTTTTGTTTGTGCGCAATGAATGTATAAATAGATATTAACATTACACAAAAGATCCATTGTTGTCTCGCCTTGAAAATCATAAAATAAAATAACTTTCGTTTTGAGCAGTTTACACCGAACGCTCCCCTTAAATGTGGTTGAGCGGCCGGTTAGAAAGCAATGTTGCTCGTTGTTATAAAAGGTTCTTGGAATTTTTTTAATTTACAATTTCTGGGAATGTTCCATTTTTAGGGATGTGTTGATAAGATAGTGTGATGATGGGGTAATTTCTTCTGCTAGTATTTTATGAAATAAGGAGGGCAATCCATCAGGTCCTGGTCCGGGAAATAGTTCCTACATGTATTCTTCGAAATGAATACCATTTCTGCCAAATGTGACATGAATCTTTCAATGGCCATGGAGTATTGAGCGTGTTGAGAAAAAAGGCTTGAGAATCGCAAGAAAATTCAACAAAAAAGTATCTTTTTGAGACTTATTCCAATATTGGTGTGTTGAATTCTTAGTGAAGCACATGCGAAAAATCAATGCATTGCATAAAATAATAATCATATATAAACTATGTGCGCAACATTAAATTACATTTCCCATTGTTTACATGATTTTCACAATGATTTAACTCACACGCCCCGTACATCGTTTTGTTGTTCCCAAATACTCATGTGTAGGAATTCGGACAACAAAATACTTTTGTTCCGGTAACGGTAAACTGACGGATCGTGTAAACCATACCATACCCACCGATTATGCTAAAACATATCAACAACTCCACATTTGAATCAATTCAAATAATAATTGAAAAATACAACGCCCCATCGATCGCATCAGGAACAGTTTCGGATACGAAACGAGATCACCATGCAAAACTGCACCGAACAGAGGCAGGCTGATGGTGGGGAGTTAATTAAATTATTGTCATTTGTGAAACATGCAATTATCGTTGCGTTTGGAAGTAGAGATTGAAAATTAAGCGCCCGCATTCCGAATTCTCCCCCCCCCCCCTCGCCCTTCGGTTGCTTCGGTTTTCCAACAGATTGGAAATTAACGGACAGTTTTCGGCATACCTATGAGGACGGTGCACAGTGGCTGGAGGCTGGCCAAAACCTCAAAAATTTATTTTTGAAATATTGATATCTCATTTTTCCTAAATTTCTCATGTATTGAATGATGTATATTCAAAATTTTATGAACATTGGATAAGAACACGATTTTTAACATGAGTTTAAACGTAGCAAAGTCCGGACTTTTTAATGATTTTCATTTCCGAAACCACCATTGCTCTGTTCACTTCAAATGCATGTTGCTCTTTTGATATTGGTCCGATTTTAGCACAACTAGTTTCATTGTGTAGAGGAACGAAATAACTTTGTTAATAAATAAAATACATTTGATAAATTTGCTTGGAACTATGACTTTTTAGTTTAAATATGTTTGAGGTGGTCAGATTAAAAATACTTTTTTCGCTAATGTATTCTGTACAAATTTCGGAATCATTTCGGAACGGTCACATAGTATACATTCTATGTGAAATTACCTCTACTTTTCGAATATCATGGTCTCGTTCTGCGCCTAGGTGCGCAAAAAGGTTTAAGGAGATTTTGAAGCTTTGTTGCTGATATGGAGACGCATGGTGTTTTGTGTAAAATAGTTAGACAATCTACAGTAAACCAACACGTTATACAATGGATTTAAATATCATGAAAACGGGATCATAGTTATAAGAAAGGTTCAATGACACTGTATGGAAAAATGCATTTAATATTTTACGACTTTTGACATCAAAAATGAGCTCAGCACCTCAAAATTAGCTTAAATTGTGATTTTCAACCAAATTAGGTAACATTTAAGGTTTTGTCCGACTTTTGTTTAAAGACCCGCCACTGTGCGGTGGTAGGTTTTTGTCCACGTGACTCCACGTCCGGGGCCTGGCGGATGGGAAGGCAGAGTCAGACACAACTGAATTTGCTGTGCGATGTGGTGTTGGATATTGTGGATAATTGTGCGGCGAAACTGAGTGATTTCCATTCTAGACAGAAGCAAATTCTGGGAATGAATGTTGTCTGTTGCTATCGTTTGGCTGCATCAGGAAGGGGTATTGGTGGCGTTGATGATGATGCTGATGGCAGCCAGAATGTGATGAACGAAATATTTGCGTTTGGAGCAAGTGATTACCCGTCGGTGAAATTAATTTGCGTTTCATGCAACTGTATATAATGATATTATGCAATGGTGAAAAGCGGCTGGTATTCAGTACCAGCCATTCAGATGACAGATACTTTAGCGCAACAACATTTGACTAAAAAAGCGTGTCCAATTAAGGCTTTAGAAATATATTATTCTTCACTATCTTCGATGATATATTATCCTTTCTTTCTCCTAAAGCTGCTTATTGGCCTAAGCCAGGCAAAATGCTACCTTCCTTTCAATTACCAGTCATCATCGACTGTGAACACATCCGGATCGTTCGTCAGGGCAATAATTCTTTCCTTCGAAACTACCCCCAGCGAGGGGATCGGAATGTGAAAGAGGGCTAGGAAAAAGAGGTGGGTAGTTATTGGGACGGTTCCTGCCATTTATAGGGCTTATCTGGTTTCAGGCCTACCAGCAGTTGTTGGCTGCAGTACGTGCTGCACGGTCACAAATCCAGAACCGGATGATTAAATCGGTGTGCTGGATTGGAAAATTTCCAATCTTTTACCGGATCATTGCCGTTGGCCCACACATCGGCCCTAGTGGTGCTTGCTGTTGCTGCTACTGCTGGCACGGATCCCGACAGAATCATCATTATTATCATCAGGTGCACGGAGGATGCTAGTTTTAGTTTATTCTATTATGCTCAGCGGGAAAAAATTCTATTCAAATTTGCAATTATTTCCCGATTGTGAATCAAACGGTCCAATGGATTTGTTTGTACGATTTATTTTGTCATACACGCATTGAACAGTGTATAGCTGTGATCTGTGCAAATCAAAATTTCGAATCGGTCCTTTTCAGTGCAATTTTTCAAAAAGAATAAAAACATATGTTTCTGGTTTTATCTGTGACGTGCATATACTACAAAGAGAGTCACTGATTCACATTAAAACTCGTCTGTTTGATGCTTGCTTCTATATTATTGGTTATTGGTACTAGATTTTGTAGTACTTGTACACATCCGCATCACCCAAGCTTCGTAGTCGATATCACGTTCATCCAGTCACGGCAACCTGAATGCATTCGCCTCCTTTTGGGTTAGAGAAATCTCTTTTAGAAAAATCGCTAACCCCATGGGCGGGGTTGGGAATCGAACGCAGGTGGGCTGCGTACAAAGCAACCCGAGCAGAAGAAAATAACTTCAGAATGCCAAATTCAGGTATACTGTACCCAATACTTGAACACCACAATAAGGTATTGAGGAGCCTTGCATAAGAGGTGAAATACCTGAAATACTAACTGAGACATGTATTATGAATAACTAGTTGATAATGAAACGAGATATTATAATACCTGAATAATAACCAAACCTTTTCAACATTCCAATAACAAAGTTCACTGCAAGGAGCTTTTATGGAGGTATTCAATAAGGTATTGATTTGGTATTTGTAAAAATCATTGAGGTATCAAGCAGATATTGAAGAATGTTTCTTCAATACCTGAATGAGGTATTAATAAGCTGTCCAACCGTACGGAATTTGGGAGGACAGTACGGATTTTTGGTCGTGTGTCCGGAAAAAATACTTGTACGGAGTTGTCCGGAATTTGCACGGAATTTTCAACCTCAGTTTAATAGGAAGTACTCCCGAGATAACAAAAAATCTTCCACAAATGGGAACAGATAAAACACAGATACCGTTTCTAGTTTCCCAGACTCCAAAAATGTAATTTTGTTAGCAAAAGGAAACCAGCAAACGAGAGTGCTAAGAAATCCATTTTTGAAAATTTTCATGAACTTGGAACTAAGTGAACTTTACGATTTTTTCTAATATAAATTAAAAAATTGAACTTTTATTTGTCCCGCTATCCATCTCGACTAGTTTGTTGAAACTGTTCTTTCAAGTTGGGTGGCATTTTTAAATTCAGTGTCTTCAGTGGCGATATAACCGAGAACTCTAGTGATATGGGAGAACTCACTCTCTTCGAGGATCTGAACCAAGAATACACGCAAATATGCGAATAGTCACATGGTTATAAATTAGAATTTATACACGCTAGCGTATGCGACAAACACATTAACATACAAACGCTTGAGCCATTCACGATCATCCACTCATACCTACGGTTACGACCTTGCAAACAGGATAACACCCCGGTGACTAAGTGAACGTTTTAGCACTTATAAATTTACAAACGCGGTCTCAAGAATGACCCTACAACACCTCGTGTTGGCGCGATCATGAATTCGTTGCGTCCGGAAGTTCTTCCTCTCGGCCCTAACAACCTAACTTCATGTCTTCAGTTGGACCAATCAGAAAAAACGCTTTTAATCCACCTAACAGTGTGATGAGACATTTCTTATAACTCTTATCACTCTCTTCGGATATTATATCGTTTGAGAACATTTAGAACTTGATGCTTCGCGATGTTTTTGATAACACATACTACATGGGATAGTGGCAGGACTCAGAGAATCACTCAAATCAGCATAGGACAACATCAGTGCTAGAAATCTCAAACCAAATCAATGGGAAGGCGAAAAAATGGCCCATAAAATAGACATACAAACGAATTATTGCTAATGCTCTGTTAATAAAATATCTAAATTCCTCAATCAATGCATTGTGGTGGGAAAACTGATTTTTCTAAAGGGGTTATGTATATTGTACTGAGCCAAAAAAAATCGATTTTTTTTAATCGATTTGAAGTTTATACTTTACTCAAATTTCCAAGGCGACTGAGAATTAAGAAATCAACGCTTTTTCTTTAAAAAACCCACCATTCCACTATGGGTCACAAGGGCGGTTTTTCGGTACAAAAATCAATAACTTCCAAACCGTTCATTTTAGAGAAATTATGTCTGAGAGAATATTTTTGGAAATTAAATTTTCTTACTTTTAAAGCAAAATGTAGCTAGGGTGGTCCTCTCAAACATTATTTTCGAAAAATTATGTTTAGAACTAAATGGTGTAGCAAGGTACTTACTTCAGCAAAGTTGTAGAAAAATGTTTTTCAAGTAACATTTTCAAATGCATCAAAGTTATAGCATTATAGCATTATCGGTTTTCATGTTATAATTATTTTTCTTCTTTATCTTAGGGTGTCATTTTAGTGTTTCTGAAAAAGTCAGTTTTTTAACTATAACTTTTTAAATAGTTAGTCTATCTTCATACTCTCTATTAAGCAATTTTAGTACTTTTCATTGCGCATATTTCTGCTGAAGAATATCATTTTTCGTTATCGAATTACGATCATTTTTTTAAATAAAAATGATAGTTTTCAATGACCTCTAACTCAGAAGGTTGCAAAAACTAGCAGCTAAATTTGTACTCTTTCGAAAGTGCATCAAAAATACTGTAAAATATCTCAAAATCAACTTTTGCTTTTTTGTCATTCAGCGAAAAATGTTGACATCAACATTATGATTAAATGACATCAGCATACGGCTGTTTTTAAGGGTCTGGTCATTGCCATTTAGAACCTGCTTTACTAGATCAAAAAGTCGAGTTGTTAAATGATTTTTTGAGCTTGTCAAATATATGTACACAAATATTGAAAACGTTAGGCTCAGACAGATATTTATTTTACTATTCTACGTAACTACTTTATTATCATCGTCATCCTCATAATTATTATAATCACAATCATCAACATCATCAGCATCGTCGTCGTTATAGTTATCTGAATCGTGTCTCTTTTCTCAAAGTGCTAACTCATTTAATATTGAACTTATTTCAGTGCGTTTACTGTATCGGGATCTTCTAACTGCAAGAACCGGATTAGACGAGTCCATTGCTCTAAAGAAAACATCTTCCATGTTCGCGACTCTTGAACAATTTCTACCGTGACTCAGTCGATCGTTCGCTCATGAAACTTGTTGGTAATGGAAGTGTTGACATAATATAAAATGTAGCGCATTTTGCCTTAAAAAGCAAATGAATTAAGGATTACCCTTCATTCTGTTCTAAGTAAGCGACGAATTTCTGTGAATGCTGGTTTGGGAGGAAGTGCAGTTTGAATCTTTTGTAGGAACTGTTAACGGCTTCTCAAAATATTTCGAATTTTTATCGAGCACTTTCGTCTCAATTCGATTACTGTCTTTCCAAAATTGATCAAACCTTTTACATGTTTTAATTGTTACAGCTTTTGCATTCTGAGTGAACTTATTTTTTTCATTTTGTCCCACATCAAATTATCTCATTATTTCCTCAAACACAACTTTTATTTTATTTTTATTTTCACCTTTGGCCACTTTCCAGAGATCGAACAACTTTATTTTATCCATTTTAACAGCACTAATAATACAAAGCAGATGTATCTTCGTCGCGAGCGGTTGACTTTCGTAGAGCTCCCTTCGAGTCGGTTAATTTTCATCATTTTTGGCACAGTTTACTGTCTCCCGGTTATCAAAAGTGTTAATAACGGTGCAGTTTAACGATTATACAAAGTGAAGTGGTTTTATAAAAGCATTTTTCGGCATATTTTCGACAGACGCGAGTGGTGACAGTTTGTGAAAATTGAATTCCGGCAAATGAAAAAATATCTTTTCCTCGCATTACGGGCCGTCGATTCCCGATGCAAGGACAATAAAAGTGTACAGAAAACATCTAGAAACACAGTGTACATTGTAAAAATAGTGAAAAATGGTTTTTCAGAGAAAAAAATTCGATCCGAAAAGTGAAAAAATATGGCAATAAGAAAAATTGACATTCAAATAATTGGCGTTTCACCAGCGACTAGCGACTACCAGGTGTCGCCCAAAATTCTTTGCCCGAAAAATAGGTGGCAAACCAGCCAGTCGGTGCTCAGCTAATTTCGTCCGCGTCCCTTGTCACCTATTTTTTATTGAGTGTTTCATCGGCGGTGCTATCTTTGAAAATGAGCCGCCTTGGATATTCAACTGTTTTTTTTACTGTATTATTTTATTGCAAATGAGTAGAGGTTTTCATTCTTTTATATTCGGGATTGCAGATATTTTGTCGCATGTAAATTTTGGGTGTTCGTTGATGTGATGGTGCTGTAAGGGAATACGTATATGCCGGTCGGCAAACTAATTTCTATGTTTGTTTAGGGTTTGCTTTACCAACAAGGGGAACTGATTCACAGAGCATTCAATGTGCTTTGGAAAAACATATGGCCTTATTTGAGTGGAATGATGACTTCAATCATGTATAAGGTTTGAGCATTGACAATTCGCGAGAGGGATCGGGGACCGGTTGGCAATTACCTTCAGTTATGTCAGCACGAAGAATAAGTGTTTTGCTGTCATTTTCATTGCTTAGCTTTCAATTCTATCGCATGCCTCCACGCGAGTCTAAGTCTATTGATGACATTTGGTCCTTAGACCGGCGACGACTGGGAGCTATCAGCCTTCTGCCGATAGTAGTAGAATGAGAGTATGCGATCTAGCCGAGAAAACAATACAGTAAAAGTTGTTCGGAAATCAGCGCCAATAAGACTTGTATCGATGATCGCGGGTCTATACGTACTAAAAATTCGCCGCGTCGGTTTTAATGAATCTAATTTCAAGTTCCGTTATTGGTAACAAGCCCGTGCATCAGGTTAACGATCCTCTGTATTTCCCTTCAATGTTCGATATAACCGTTCGTATACGTGTATTTCACAAACAATCCGATATTAGAAATAGAAAATACTTTCGTTGATTTATAACATCTAGAGCTATCATAGCTCTCTGTCTGTATAACGTTTTATCACTGGGTAGTTTGCAACCCAAAAAATATATCGTACAGAAGAAATAGCGAAATTAGTCTAAATAATGTCGCAATAAATAGTGATCCGGCCCATTACACAGATAAGATTAGCTTTTCTAGACAATACTCCCACGATCGGCTGTGTGGATGTGAAATTGCTTTTGTTTAGAAAA
Source organism: Topomyia yanbarensis (assembly GCF_030247195.1). Lineage (NCBI taxonomy): Eukaryota > Metazoa > Arthropoda > Insecta > Diptera > Culicidae > Topomyia > Topomyia yanbarensis. The sequence goes on along the minus strand of NC_080672.1, from coordinate 336,244,026 downwards.
CATAGGATACTCTCGGTAGATCTTATTATTCGAGCGATCGTGTTCTCGAAAACTAACTGAACTACTACCTAATAAACTATGTTATACAGGTCGCATCCCTTGCTTGGAGCGAATCCTAGACCCTATTCCCTTCCAAACCACCAACTCCGCGATACCTGTGGAAGATTCTGATGAACCTTCTGTGTAAGATTCCTCATTTTATTCAAACGATCGCCGGGTAAAATCAGCACCGACACGATAGAAACCACGAAAAAATTCGTTGTGTGATTGAATATTATTAAAAAATGTAAGCAGTGCTCCTTATAGCCGGCTATCCGGAGTTCAAGTTGCTTATTTTGCTAATCGTATTAATACAACAAATGATAAATTTCCCAAATTCTCGGCAGCCGGCTGCCCAGAGCAATTATTACATGATAACTCTATTGGCACACTTACTAACAACTCTCCCCATCCCGTGATACATGTGGAGATGCAGAGGATTCCTCGGTCTCTAGTAGCAACATGTATCGGACTAACATTCCTTCCTTTCCCAGAAGATCTGCATTCGGACGTGGCCGGCGTCGGTATTGATCAGCATGCAGGGATCAGAATAGATTGTACAATGTGGCTCATCATGTTATTCCCAAGCATGTTGTTCCAATTAACATTTTGCAACCTAATTTGGTTCTGGTCAATAACGGAGTAGCAACTACGGGCGATCTCTTATGCTTATGCTTATGCTTTAACAGCACTAATAATACAAAGCACTACACGCGTTGATCAAAGCAGTCGTCGGCTACTGCGATTCGATTCATGAATGAGATTGATACCAATTAAACTGTCACGACTCGTGGTGTTGTTGTTTATATTTGACATCGAAGGGCAAAAATGCTGACTTTGATTTTGAAATATTTTATAGTATTTTTGATGCACTTTCAAAAGAGTACAAATTTAGCTGCTAGTTTTTGCAACCTTCTGAGTTAGAGGACATTGAAAACTATCATTTTTATTTAAAAAAAAATGATCGTAACTCGATAACGAAAAATGATATCGATTCACATTCTTCAGCAGAAATATGCGCAATGAAAAGTACTAAAATTGCTTCATAGAGAGTATGAAGATAGACTAACTATTTAAAAAGTTATAGTTAAAAAACTGACTTTTTCAGAAACACCCTAAGTTAAAGAATAAAAATAATTATAACATAAAAACCGATAGTGCTATAACTTTAATTCATTTGAAAATGTTAACTGAAAAACATTTTTCTACAACTTTGCTGAAGTAAGTACCTTGCTATACCATTTTGTTCGAAAAATAATTTTTCGAAAAGAATGTTTGAGAGGACCACCCTAGCTACATTTTACTTTAAAAGAAAGCGAATTTAATCCCCAAAAATATTCTCTCAGCATAATTTCTCTAAAATGAACGGTTTGGGAGTTATTGATTTTTGTACCGAAAAATCGCCCTTGTGACTCATAGTGCATTCAAAGAAAATCAACAGTGCATATTTCCAGACTTGGTTTTATTTCCAATTTAGAACTATTGTGTTTTTTACATCCTAGATTGCATGATTCAGTGATCGAAACCCAAAACTTCATGAAGTATTTGAAATTATTAAATTAAAATTTGTGTTTGCTATTGAAATTGACAAAATGATTGTATATATAGTATATAGTCCCTTTGGCGATTGTTTACTTTTTCGGTCCCACCTATCAGCATTGAAGTATCGCCCTTACGTTTTTTTACAATACCAATTTTACAATTGGTGGGGGTTTGGTGAAAATCGATCTTAATGTCTAAACGGCATAATTCCGAAACCGTAATTTTTGAAGTTTTAAAATTATGCAGAATTAATTTTTCAGAAAATAGTAACAGAGCAAATAAGTAACAAAGTCCAAAAAAATCAATTTTTGTCAAACGTTATTTTTTCGAGTTTACATCAAATCTCAATGTTTCATGCATTTTAAAGTCATTTGGCATCAAAAATACAAATTTGATTTTGAAAATTTTTCATTTCAGTTTATATGGGAATTTGTTGTGTGATTGCACTCTTCAACTCGTAACTCCGGAACCGGAAGTCCAATCAATAAAAAATTCAATAGCAGCCGATGGGAAGATTGTACCTTTCATTTGAGACTAACTTTGTGCAAATCGATCCAGCCATCTCTGATTAACAGAGGTCACATTTTTTCCACATGCACACATACACACACATACACACACATACACACACATACATACAGACATACATACACACAGACATTTTCCGATCTCGACGAACTGAGTCGATTAGCATATGACACTCGGTCCTCCGGTGAATGAGAAAGGCAAAAACATTTTAAGCAATTGTTGAAATTTATGCATTTTTTGTTGAGCAGTTCTATGTTTCATAGAATTAAATCAATTTTAACTTCGCTTCCTATTAAATAAAGACCCTTATTACAGTACATCTCTACAAAAACGAGATCAATTTGAAAATAAATCTGAGGATTATGATTGATTACAGAACTCTGGAATTTTCTATTGGAATGTTTTCAGACAGGAATTTGATATTGATGCTATTAGACAACTGTGAAATCAAGACCAAGAGATCAGTTACATATCAGGACCCCATTCCGACAATTTATCAAAAGTCCTCATGATGTTTACAACAACAGGTTATCAATCTACGGATCAGATAATTGTTATTGTAATATTGAATTAAATCAGTCTGCATCAATAAATTTTCAACTTCAATCCAATTTTTTTTGGGTGTTGTGGGGGGGGGGGGGGGGTTGTATGGTGTTAAACCCCAAAACCTTCTCTTGGCTACGCCGTTGCTTGAAGTTATTTATTTCGCTTCTCATTTTCCGATATGTTTCAGATCGATCCGATGATTATAAGTTAGCAAAATTGCAGTCAGAAAGTTCGCACAAATGAACATTTTTGTACTGATAAGTTATCAAGTTCCTTCCAGATAACTTGGAAGTGTTCGGTGATTATTTCTAGCGGTTGTAGATAGTAAAATGAAATACAAAATTCGTTTTATCGAAATAATGTTTGGCTTATTTCAATGGATTATTACTATATTGAACAATAAATAAGCGACAAAGAGTAATCAACAAACAACAAGCCATAGCTTTTAAAGTATTCAAAATAGATATTTGAAGTCTTCAGTAACGTTATTCGCAAAAGTAAGAGCTACAAATTTGCTGAAGGCATCATTTCGATATAATCACTTCCAAAAAAAATTGTGAAAATATCTCACTCGTAGGGGGATTAATCAGCAAAAGCACAATACCAAAAGAAAGGGCATATTGCCTCCATTAAATTCTCCGAAGATACTATTGACCTAAAATAAGCCGTTTTGGCGTTAATAATAGATTACATGTTTTTGGTCATATTTCTGGCTATGGGAAATGATAAAAATCTTTCGTCCGCATTTAATGTTAAATATCTCTTTTGATAATAGTACGATTTCAACAATCTATAGCTTGTTCGAAAGGTATTCGTTAAAGCTGTCTAAAAACATATAAATTGTTAATCTACATTGTCAATTTCGGCAGATAATTTAAAAAAAACTGCAAAAAACGCCATTTTTGCGCATTCAAACATTCATATCTTGGAAACTAAACATCAGAATCAAAAACAAATTAATAGCGTTCATACTGTTTTTTAGTTCTTTCATTTAAAATTGGTTTGGATAAGATCGGTTCAGCCATTGCTGAGAAACACGAATGAGAATTTGTCCGTTACATACACACACACACACAGACACACAGACATTGTCCCAAATCGTCGAGCTGAGTCGATTGGTATATAAGACTCGGCCCTCCGGGCCTCGGAAAAAATCTTGAAAGTTTGAGCGAATTCTATACATTTCTTTTATAAGAAATGTAAAAATGACGCTCATATCCACTAGACAACACGTTCCATGGACCATGGCGACATACCGGAAACTCTAGTGATAGAGTTGATAGTGATTCAGAACTCACTCTCTTCTAGCATCTGAACCATATACTGAAAATTAAGTATTAGATTCACGGTTCGCGCGATCATCTATGAACACACGCGAATATGCGAATGGACACCCGGTTTTGAAATCGAATTTATACACAAGTGACACGCTAGCATACGCGACATGCAAGCGTCCACGCTACAATAAAACGCCCCCGCGATCGAACACGATAACATACAAACGCCCAAGCGCTTTGCGATGGTACACAAAGACAATCGCGATCATCCACGCACAACTAGGCCCAATACTGCACTTCCACTCCGATTAACGCGGTTTCAAGCGAACACACACGAACGCTCATTCTCACGAGATCGTAAAGTCCATACGCCCACACAACTTAACCGTACACTCGATATCACAATCAAAAACATAGCCTGCTGCAATTGGACTTACGCAGTGTTGTTGTGGGTAACACTTCCCGTCCCGTCTGCAATTGTAATGAGTGATTCTGATGGGGAGCCCTTCCGTGAACCCAGCTCTACAGCTCCAGTAGGACAACTCTCGTAAAAGAAAGAATGAAAACAAAATTTAAAATAGCTGTGAGAAGCGTATTTTGTAATAACATGTTTAAAGCTGTTGCAAGAAAAACATGTTTACCAATTACTTCTCCGCGTTGCAACCACATTAAATATTTTTTCCATTCTCTTTAGACTTTCGTTCCCAAAAAATAAAAGTTTTTAGAAATGAGTTTTTTTACAGTTTTAGTTTTTAATATAAATTTTCAATTTTTTTAAACTTTCACAACATTTTATTCAGCGTTTGTTCTTTGCGTACAAGAGATTATTCCCTGCATTTTTTTCTCGGAGTGTTTTGCTGTACAAAATACAGATCTCGAGCAACATTTTTTGAAAATGATGCCTGCAAAAACTCTTAGGCCCTTTTAATATATTACTCTTGAATCAAAATGCTTTATTTTTCCATGCTCGGAACCCATGCCGCTAAAACGTCAAATGCTTTATCTGTATCGAAGATGGTCGTTCGCGATGTTAAAGATTTTTGGGTGAATCTTGGAGGAATTACTGTATTTTAGAATCTGTCGGGAAGTGGCGATTTGAACAACAGTCGCTGTATCCAGTATGTTTTCTACTTCAGTTCGAATCACTGAAACGAACGAAAAATGTTATCTTATATCCGGCTTGCATTGTCTGAAGAACAAAGGAAACTGCAATTTCAATTCTTGCCGAAGTGTCGAGATGTGTGAATATAAAAAACAAAAGTTGAGCTCTGGCCAAAGAACGTCATTTCGAGTCTTTTTTGTATTAGCCCGAGTTTTTAAAATATTTATATACAGATTTCATAGGCTTGCGAAAGTTACCACCATCCAATGCCATCATATAAGGCATTCAATAATGATAATTTTCGATAGATTTTGCCAGGGAAATAAAATCATTTTGCAGAACGATCTACAACATTTCGCTGATCGTGACGCATTAGTGCTTGCTTCTCCTGCCTCACTTATGTTTTTTCGGACTTCGGGGCTAAGTGGTGCTAATACGGTGGCATGCACAGATGAGATGAATTCAAAACGTATTTTACTTTTATTCCCTCGATTTGTATAGAACTCTGTTAATACGTACAGCTGTTTTTTTGAACCTGAAGAATAGAATACCTCCTCTTTATGTCAAGATTGAAATTTGAAAAAAAAAAATCAGCGCACGTTTCAGGTCTTTTGTCTCTGTATTCAGATTCTAATCAAATTTCAGAATTCCGGGATTGGATGGTCGGGGATGTTTAAATTCGAAACCTAATCATTTTGAATCCAATGATCTAAGCAACATAACACTCTGTTATAATTTAGTAAGTTCATTTCGATCGGAGTATCTAATTTTCTACAGAAACCCAAATAATTTCTAAAAACTTTCCTGCATAGCAAGAAATTTCAGTTCGTTGTGAACTTGACTTGAAAAATGTTAAACAGAAGAATTTTTCTAGAACCAAAATAATCCGATTGAAAAAAAAAATAATTGATGTTTACTAATTTAATTCAATATTGTTCAAAATATTTTTGGAAGAATATTGTCTGATCAGTACATTGCCAACCTATTGTTTTAACCCATTCATGCCCATGTTGTTTGTGGACAACAACGTTTTAACACAGCTATAACTTTTGATTGAGGCAAAATTTGCTCACAAAAACAAGTAAGGCTAATGAATGTGACTATTGCCTTTCATTTGAGTAATAACAGTTACAAGGATCAGCTCTAGAACTGAAGTTATTGCAATTAGTCTGATTGGATTCCGATGAAGCAGTGCTGCCAGAGACAGTTTGCGTTGACGACGGAAAATGATTTTTTTCATATATCTTCGTTATGGTGCAATATTATTGAAAACTGATAAAACTTATCAATGTAGGCTGTCGTTGACTGCGCTTTCCACGCAATTGGACTATTGTAAATATTCTTGGAGAATTATATTGAGCATTGGAAGGTAAAAATAGAGCAGCTTCTAGCACTGCAAGGGAAGCACCTATCTTTTTGACTATAGACTTCGTGTTTCTTGATCTCACCGTTTTCCAGGAAAAATATTTTTGAAACCCTACATGCACTAGAAAAAAGTTGGGCATGAAAGGGTTAAGCATCATGAGGACTTTTGGAAAATTATGGGAAGGGGATCTTGTAACTTATCTCTTAGCCGAGATCGAGATTTTTGTTGTATTATCGATTATGTGAATTGTTTCTAAGCAGGATTGGAATTAATGAATATTTCAATATATTTCAAGTTAGTGGCTATTAATGATGTATTTTTGAGTGCGGAATTGAATGGCGTAATAACATTTCGTGTGTTGGGTACTAGGACTCGTTGTTAAATTGTGAGCTTCAATAGTAAAGAAAAGTAAAATCACATTCATTCGAAACTTTCCAATTTCGATGTTAAGTATCATTGAAGACGTTTATGACGTAAAACGGCACATTTTCTGATAAAATAAATTTTGACGGTTGATTCTCCTAGAGACTAGCTAAATGGAACCTAATCGCTTCAGCAATGTTTTCGAAAATGCTATTTCGAACAACTTTGTTGAAGACATCAATACTCCATATATTCAGGTTATCGAAATATAGTAAACTATATTTAAAAGAAAATCTTAAATCGACTTATTATTATATTACTTCTGCGGTATATAAAAATAGAATTTACATTGCACTCAAATAATATCTGAAGTTTATAAAACAAATATAGAAGAAACGGTTTGTTTGTAATTTTTTTTTCTAAATGCTGTTTTATTTCTCTTATGCTTCATTCATGTAGCCTTCATATTTTCAACAAAATTACCACAATTTTGCTGATGGCACCAAGTTTCTTACTATTTTTGAAAAGTGACTCCATAATTATTTAAAGGAGATTTAACACATAAAATTTTTATATCAAAAGATGCGCTGCTTTATGTTGGAAAATTTCTTCAAAGTTGTTAAACTTTCACAGTAGATTATTTCTAAATTATTTGATTTTGACTGTTGAAAAAGTTTTCGCACATTTATTCCCCTTTAAAGGTCGCATTCTTTGACTTCGTTGACATATTATACAAGAAGACATATCTTTGAAAACTATTCAATGTTGATTCCCTTGTTTGTTAACTGGAATGATATTTGTTAGACTACTTATGGTTCTGATTTTTCAATAATTTATCAAACCCATATTAAATTTTAGCATTTTCAAAAAATCAAAGATTTTCACCTGAATTTCAATCAATGCGGTCAATGCATTGCTTCATCCCTCCCCTCACCCCTATATTCTGTCCTACAATCTGAAAAAAGTATCTTATATATGGATGAAGATCAACGTGTCGGATTATCTAATTATCCCAAATTAATTTATTTACGTTCCTTTTCTACTATCTGTAGCCCTAGAGCCATGGATGGTGCGTTTAGATTTCAACGACTCCATTTCTCTTTCCAAGTCCAACCCAATGCTGGTTCTCTGACATTTAGCTACTAATCGTTTTGCGCTGCATAGCCAAGCCAGCTGCATACGAACAGTCGTTAGTCGCTCCACTCTGCTCCCAATACCGGAATCCCATCGAATCGCGCTGCATCCACTGATGTGCTTGGGTTTAATATCATTTTAAAAACAATCTTCAGATAATCGTTAAGGAAGGGACTAAAATGACAACATGCACCGACAGCCTTAACCGGCCCGGGCCAGAGCTGGGACGAAACAATAATCGTTCAATGGGGAGCGCCTGTAAATGAGATCACGATCTGGCACTAAGCTTCTACACATGCACGGAATAGGCGACGATGGGAAGGTCCCAGAAAGCATTTTAACCTATCACAGCACCGAACAACCGTAGCAGCAGAATTAGCACCTCAAGAAGTGCTCGTTTGTTGTGCTGAATAGATTCGGAGTGCCCGTGCCCGGGCGTTGAACGAACATAGCAAATTGGCACAATGAGACAAATAACACACTGTTTCCTCGCGAGCCAGCGGCATTTGCATACAAATCACGCGCATACCACCTCCTGAGGGTTCCACCTTTGCCCCCACTCAACGCGAAACACTTTTCAATAAATCAATAAAATATTATTCATTCTCATTCGTGTGCACATGAACAGTACACGTACTCACATTCGCCAAGCATGGCTCTATGCTGCCTCGTTATCTCATTTTGCCTTTGGAAATATCAGCGCCTCAAATGCTCCGGGCACAGCAATTGCGAACGCTTAATCACACGATGATCCTGAGCGGTACGTGATTTTGCGATAAATGAGATATGGACTACGAATAGGTGTCTAGCTTGTATTCCAAAAGAACACTCGCGTATGGTGTTTAAGCAGGAGAAAGTACTATTTTAAAATGAATAACATGAAATGTACTATTTATTGTTATGTTACTTTTTTACTGTTTTACTGTTTTACTGTTTTACTGTTTAACTGTTTAACTGTTTTACTGTTTTACTGTTTTACTGTTTTACTGTTTTACTGTTTTACTGTTTCACTGTTTCACTGTTTCACTGTTTCACTGTTTTACTGTTTTACTGCTTTACTGTTTTACTGTTTTACTGTTTTACTGTTTTACTGTTTTACTGTTTTACTGTTTTACTGTTTTACTGTTTTACTGTTTTACTGTTTTACTGTTTTACTGTTTTACTGTTTTACTGTTTTACTGTTTTACTGTTTTACTGTTTTACTGTTTTACTGTTTTACTGTTTTACTGTTTTACTGTTTTACTGTTTTACTGTTTTACTGTTTTACTGTTTTACTGTTTTACTGTTTTACTGTTTTACTGTTTTACTGTTTTACTGTTTTACTGTTTTACTGTTTTACTGTTTTACTGTTTTACTGTTTTACTGTTTTACTGTTTTACTGTTTTACTGTTTTACTGTTTTACTGTTTTACTGTTTTACTGTTTTACTGTTTTACTGTTTTACTGTTTTACTGTTTTACTGTTTTACTGTTTTACTGTTTTACTGTTTTACTGTTTTACTGTTTTACTGTTTTACTGTTTTACTGTTTTACTGTTTTACTGTTTTACTGTTTTACTGTTTTACTGTTTTACTGTTTTACTGTTTTACTGTTTTACTGTTTTACTGTTTTACTGTTTTACTGTTTTACTGTTTTACTGTTTTACTGTTTTACTGTTTTACTGTTTTACTGTTTTACTGTTTTACTGTTTTACTGTTTTACTGTTTTACTGTTTTACTGTTTTACTGTTTTACTGTTTTACTGTTTTACTGTTTTACTGTTTTACTGTTTTACTGTTTTACTGTTTTACTGTTTTACTGTTTTACTGTTTTACTGTTTTACTGTTTTACTGTTTTACTGTTTTACTGTTTTACTGTTTTACTGTTTTACTGTTTTACTGTTTTACTGTTTTACTGTTTTACTGTTTTACTGTTTTACTGTTTTACTGTTTTACTGTTTTACTGTTTTACTGTTTTACTGTTTTACTGTTTTACTGTTTTACTGTTTTACTGTTTTACTGTTTTACTGTTTTACTGTTTTACTGTTTTACTGTTTTACTGTTTTACTGTTTTACTGTTTTACTGTTTTACTGTTTTACTGTTTTACTGTTTTACTGTTTTACTGTTTTACTGTTTTACTGTTTTACTGTTTTACTGTTTTACTGTTTTACTGTTTTACTGTTTTACTGTTTTACTGTTTTACTGTTTTACTGTTTTACTGTTTTACTGTTTTACTGTTTTACTGTTTTACTGTTTTACTGTTTTACTGTTTTACTGTTTTACTGTTTTACTGTTTTACTGTTTTACTGTTTTACTGTTTTACTGTTTTACTGTTTTACTGTTTTACTGTTTTACTGTTTTACTGTTTTACTGTTTTACTGTTTTACTGTTTTACTGTTTTACTGTTTTACTGTTTTACTGTTTTACTGTTTTACTGTTTTACTGTTTTACTGTTTTACTGTTTTACTGTTTTACTGTTTTACTGTTTTACTGTTTTACTGTTTTACTGTTTTACTGTTTTACTGTTTTACTGTTTTACTGTTTTACTGTTTTACTGTTTTACTGTTTTACTGTTTTACTGTTTTACTGTTTTACTGTTTTACTGTTTTACTGTTTTACTGTTTTACTGTTTTACTGTTTTACTGTTTTACTGTTTTACTGTTTTACTGTTTTACTGTTTTACTGTTTTACTGTTTTACTGTTTTACTGTTTTACTGTTTTACTGTTTTACTGTTTTACTGTTTTACTGTTTTACTGTTTTACTGTTTTACTGTTTTACTGTTTTACTGTTTTACTGTTTTACTGTTTTACTGTTTTACTGTTTTACTGTTTTACTGTTTTACTGTTTTACTGTTTTACTGTTTTACTGTTTTACTGTTTTACTGTTTTACTGTTTTACTGTTTTACTGTTTTACTGTTTTACTGTTTTACTGTTTTACTGTTTTACTGTTTTACTGTTTTACTGTTTTACTGTTTTACTGTTTTACTGTTTTACTGTTTTACTGTTTTACTGTTTTACTGTTTTACTGTTTTACTGTTTTACTGTTTTACTGTTTTACTGTTTTACTGTTTTACTGTTTTACTGTTTTACTGTTTTACTGTTTTACTGTTTTACTGTTTTACTGTTTTACTGTTTTACTGTTTTACTGTTTTACTGTTTTACTGTTTTACTGTTTTACTGTTTTACTGTTTTACTGTTTTACTGTTTTACTGTTTTACTGTTTTACTGTTTTACTGTTTTACTGTTTTACTGTTTTACTGTTTTACTGTTTTACTGTTTTACTGTTTTACTGTTTTACTGTTTTACTGTTTTACTGTTTTACTGTTTTACTGTTTTACTGTTTTACTGTTTTACTGTTTTACTGTTTTACTGTTTTACTGTTTTACTGTTTTACTGTTTTACTGTTTTACTGTTTTACTGTTTTACTGTTTTACTGTTTTACTGTTTTACTGTTTTACTGTTTTACTGTTTTACTGTTTTACTGTTTTACTGTTTTACTGTTTTACTGTTTTACTGTTTTACTGTTTTACTGTTTTACTGTTTTACTGTTTTACTGTTTTACTGTTTTACTGTTTTACTGTTTTACTGTTTTACTGTTTTACTGTTTTACTGTTTTACTGTTTTACTGTTTTACTGTTTTACTGTTTTACTGTTTTACTGTTTTACTGTTTTACTGTTTTACTGTTTTACTGTTTTACTGTTTTACTGTTTTACTGTTTTACTGTTTTACTGTTTTACTGTTTTACTGTTTTACTGTTTTACTGTTTTACTGTTTTACTGTTTTACTGTTTTACTGTTTTACTGTTTTACTGTTTTACTGTTTTACTGTTTTACTGTTTTACTGTTTTACTGTTTTACTGTTTTACTGTTTTACTGTTTTACTGTTTTACTGTTTTACTGTTTTACTGTTTTACTGTTTTACTGTTTTACTGTTTTACTGTTTTACTGTTTTACTGTTTTACTGTTTTACTGTTTTACTGTTTTACTGTTTTACTGTTTTACTGTTTTACTGTTTTACTGTTTTACTGTTTTACTGTTTTACTGTTTTACTGTTTTACTGTTTTACTGTTTTACTGTTTTACTGTTTTACTGTTTTACTGTTTTACTGTTTTACTGTTTTACTGTTTTACTGTTTTACTGTTTTACTGTTTTACTGTTTTACTGTTTTACTGTTTTACTGTTTTACTGTTTTACTGTTTTACTGTTTTACTGTTTTACTGTTTTACTGTTTTACTGTTTTACTGTTTTACTGTTTTACTGTTTTACTGTTTTACTGTTTTACTGTTTTACTGTTTTACTGTTTTACTGTTTTACTGTTTTACTGTTTTACTGTTTTACTGTTTTACTGTTTTACTGTTTTACTGTTTTACTGTTTTACTGTTTTACTGTTTTACTGTTTTACTGTTTTACTGTTTTACTGTTTTACTGTTTTACTGTTTTACTGTTTTACTGTTTTACTGTTTTACTGTTTTACTGTTTTACTGTTTTACTGTTTTACTGTTTTACTGTTTTACTGTTTTACTGTTTTACTGTTTTACTGTTTTACTGTTTTACTGTTTTACTGTTTTACTGTTTTACTGTTTTACTGTTTTACTGTTTTACTGTTTTACTGTTTTACTGTTTTACTGTTTTACTGTTTTACTGTTTTACTGTTTTACTGTTTTACTGTTTTACTGTTTTACTGTTTTACTGTTTTACTGTTTTACTGTTTTACTGTTTTACTGTTTTACTGTTTTACTGTTTTACTGTTTTACTGTTTTACTGTTTTACTGTTTTACTGTTTTACTGTTTTACTGTTTTACTGTTTTACTGTTTTACTGTTTTACTGTTTTACTGTTTTACTGTTTTACTGTTTTACTGTTTTACTGTTTTACTGTTTTACTGTTTTACTGTTTTACTGTTTTACTGTTTTACTGTTTTACTGTTTTACTGTTTTACTGTTTTACTGTTTTACTGTTTTACTGTTTTACTGTTTTACTGTTTTACTGTTTTACTGTTTTACTGTTTTACTGTTTTACTGTTTTACTGTTTTACTGTTTTACTGTTTTACTGTTTTACTGTTTTACTGTTTTACTGTTTTACTGTTTTACTGTTTTACTGTTTTACTGTTTTACTGTTTTACTGTTTTACTGTTTTACTGTTTTACTGTTTTACTGTTGTACTGTTTTACTGTTTTACTGTTTTACTGTTTTACTGTTTTACTGTTTTACTGTTTTACTGTTTTACTGTTGTACTGTTTTACTGTTTTACTGTTTTACTGTTTTACTGTTTTACTGTTTTACTGTTTTACTGTTGTACTGTTTTACTGTTTTACTGTTTTACTGTTTTACTGTTGTACTGTTTTACTGGTTTAGTGCTTTTCAGTTATTGAGGTTTTAAATTTAAGATCATTCGCTACTTGTTTGGGTTAGAAAAACCTGTAGTCCTATGAGCGAGACTGGGAATCGAACCAAGGTGAACTCCGTTCAAAGCGATAACTTTACCACTTGCGCTATATTCGTCCCTTGTTTAACTGTTTAACTGTTTTGTTGACTGTTTTATTATTTTTCTGTTTTACTGCTGTACGATTGAACTCTATTCCAAAATCACCCTTTCGCTATTTCTAATCACATATCTAGCCTTTTTTTGCACTCATAAAGTCGTGATCAGAGAATCAAATCAAAACGGGCCTGCAGGTTAACGCCTACACTCAACCGATTATTTGCAACTTCTGGTAGTGAGAAATGCGGGTAGCAACCAAGTTTAATTCGACATTCAATCGTGATTAGGTCCATTAGTGGCAATCAATTGGCATAATTTTAACGAGCTGCATCAAATTATCTCAGCCACGTCGTTCCAGGTAGGAATATATTATTAAATCAAAATGATAAACCATTATTGCTAGATATCGAACATGGGGAAAGTTGGCAAATCACAGATTGGAATACCAATGTCCCGTACGCAGCGCAACAAATCTTCATTCGCGGAGTGTTCTTGTGGCCCGATTTTTGAAACGTGTGTATGGTCGAATGAAAGTTTCAAAGATATTTTTAGACCTTGTGAAAAATCAAAAAAAGTATGTGCAATTTAAGAATATTCGATAAGTTGTTCTGAAGGAAAAGCTCAAAATTGTTACCGAAAGACATAAATCTGGTTCATGAACTTGAAAACAATAGCAATTTTTAATTCGAGACAAATCCATAATGAGCAAGATGCAAATCGTGAATCGTGAACAGCGTTCTTGAAATCTTTAATTTGTTCATGATTAATCAATTTTTGATACACGACATCGTCGACTTCAGCATTCAGATTTACGCAATACTTACTTGAAAGTATCTATTTTATTTGTTCCTTATAATAATGTACATTTTGTGTACTTGCGTTTTTTGGAACTTCAGTGACGGTTCCCATTATCTCATTAACTTTCCTTCGGCGTAGACTAGGTCCACCGCCGGGGACCAGTTGAGTAGTATGCGACGGAGCACCGAATTCTGGTTGTCGGGGCGTTAGCGAACCGAACGTCAGGCTTCACCGGAATCGCCGGACCGACCTCGACGCCCTACCGGGTAGCTTGTGATTAGGGTAGATCCACGCCGGGGACTAGACCGAGTAAACCGCGTCGAATAGCTAGGGGTTTCAGGAATCAGGAATCAGAATATATTGGCTCAAATGGCACGTTCCCCGTACATAGTCGGGGATTTGTGCCTTGCCGTGTGTTTTCATCATTTCCTGAGCGGAAGGAAAGGACAAGGAGGTGTGGGGAAGTAGAATTGGAAGGGTGGGAAAAATAACAGCACAAAACAAAAATAAACAACAGGTAAGTTAAACTCACAAGTAGTTCCACTTGCCTGCGAATAAGCCTAAAGCTCTTTACCACATTGGATAAGAAACATTAGTATGTCTCTGAGTTTCAGTCGACCAAACATGGTTTCGTCTATATAAGGACCGCTCAAGACTCGAAATCGCAATTGCGCTACCGCTGGACAGTTGCATATCAGATGATATGAGGTTCCGTAGTCGGATTCACAAAGATCACATGAAAAGGACTCAGCGCGTTGAATAGTTGTCATGTGATAATTGAGTTTGCAGTGGCCGGTTAAAGCCCTGGTCAGAATGCCGCAGTGGAGCTTCGAAAAATGTAAGAGATTTTTCGAAACCACTGGGCATGGTTGTTCTCGAAACGTCTTTGTTTGGCGACACGTTTGTAGATTTCTCCAATAATTGCGGTGCTCGGACGAAGCCCAGGACCGTATTTTTTCCCTTATCCAACTTGTCGAAATTGGCAGCGCGGGCTCAGGACCAACGAAGTCAATCGCTGAACCTTCACTGGCCAATTCGTCAGCCCTTTCATTTCCAGTAATACCGCAATGTCCGAGCACCCAGACAAGGTAGATAGTGTTGACAATGCTTAGTTCTTCGATTTGGGTTCGGCACGCGATCACTAGCTTGGACCGGGATTTGTCTGAGCTAAGGGCCTTGATTGCAGCCTGACTATCGGAGCAGAAGTTTATAACTCTGCCGGACAAACTCAGTTGAAGGGCCGATTGCACCCCGCACATAATCGCAAAGATTTCTGCTTGGAATACAGTACAGTATCTACCTAGTGAGTGAGATAGTTCCAATCTCATTTCACGACAGTAGACACCAGCACCAGCACGTCCCTCCATCAGAGAACCGTCAGTGTAACAAACCACTTGCGTTTGTTGTTGTCTTTCCATAAAGCCAGACAACCACTCCTCTCGAGAGGGAATCTTCACATGGAATGTCCTGTAAGGAAAACTATAAGTGAGTGTAATATGGCTGGGAGCAAGAATATCTTCACCTCATGTAACCATTTGTGACCACTATCGTGCATGACTAGTAGCAAGATCAACATGATTACTGTTCCAAAGCCCAGTAACCTGCAGTCTGTATGCACATTAGAGTGACAGGAAAAAAATGACCCATATCGGCCCACCCCTGAGTCGATTTCTAGTCCCACCAGGAGTACTTGTTCCAAATTTGAAGCAAATCGGACAAGTCTAGCTACCGGACCAACGTGCCTGAAGTTTGTATGAGATTTTTCAACAATTTACATGGAGAAAAGCCACTAGCTCACATTTTCGCCGCTAGGTGGCACTGTTCGCATCGTATTATCACTGTAAGTGAAAATAAGAAAGATAATTTAATTGTCTACAACTCTATCGAAGACTGCTAGTGAATCCGGCTTTGTTAAAAGAAGTTATTAAACTTTTAGCGAAGTGATGTCTGAGTCAGTTTTCCATAGAGCCTATCAGTGCATGGTTGTGCATCAGTACTCGATTCGCACGAACTAATCATTTTTGTGAAATAACCGTTAGATTTAGCTCAATAGTATATTCAGAAGAATTGTAGTAAATAATAGAAGTCATGTTTTGGTTAGAAAATCTTAGTTCCACATTGTACCGCATAGAGGGCGCCAACACTAACTTTTCAACGGAGAGAGAGATAGAAATTAGGTGTCTTCCACAAAGTTGTAGAACAAGCATTTTGCAATAATTCTCCCGAACATCTCGGTATTCTAACTCACTTCTATGAAAAGTTAGTGTTGGCGCCCTCTATGCGGTCACAGTTGGAACTAAAATTTTCCAACCAAAGCATAACTCGTATTATGTGGTATAATTCTTCTGAACATACTATTGAGCTAAACCTAACTGTTATTTCACAAAAATGTATAGTTCGTGGGAATCGAGTACTGATACACAACCTTGCACTGCTAGGCCCCATGGAAAACTGACTCAGACATCACTTCGTTAAAAAATTAATAACTTCTTTTAACAAAGCCGGATTGACTAGCAGTCTTCGACAAAGTTGTAGACAATTAAATTATCTTTCTTATTTTCACTTACAGTGATAATACGATGCGAACAGCACCACCTAGCGGCGAAAATGTGAGATAGTGGCTTTTCTGCATGTAAATTGTTGAAAAATCTCATACAAACTTCAGGCACGTCGGTCCGGTAGCTAGACTTGTCCGATTTGCTTCAAATTTGGTGCAAGAGCTCCTGGTGGGACTAGGAATCGAATCAGGGGTGGGCCGATTTAGTTTTCAAAAATTCTTTATTTTTCTGGGCAGTCTAATGCACATGATAGTACTTCTTGTTTTAAGTGTATGTGTAATGGTTTGATATTTATAAGTGCCTCAAGAGCAGCAGTCGGAGTCGTAGTGAAAACACCAGTCAACGCCATGAGTGCCATTCTTTGCAGATGGTTTAGCTTTGACTGGACTGTCACCACCTCTCCCCTCTGCCACCACACAAGGCATCCGTATGACAGTATTGGACGTATAATTGTCGTGTAAATCCAATAGATGTATTTAGGTTTGAGACCCCAGGTCTTTCCAAAAGTTCGTCTGCACTGCCCGAAGGCCATGCACGCTTTCTTGACTCTGAACTCAATGTGAGCAGACCAATTCAGTTTGGAATCCAATATGACTCCGACGTATTTGACTTGATCTGCACACAGTAGCTCAGAATCAAAGAACTGCAAGGGACGACCGAGTAAACCGCGTCGAATAGCTAGGGGTTTACTCGGTCTAGTGGGTTGTTGAGGCGACACGCTCCACCCGGAATCGCTGGATGGACCTCAGCACCTTCTGGCTGCCCCGTTGAGTAGGTTAAGTCCACCCTCGGGAACTAGACCGATTAGACGAACCGGGGAGCAAAATGGCTCACGGAAACGTACATCGGTATGGGGGCCAATCTACCGCGGGGCAACTCTCAGTTTACCACCACCACATGTTCATTTTACCCACACGCTATAAACATGTCTCATTTTGGACATTTTTGAAGCCAAGAAAAATGTTAGAAAAAAAACTGTTACAGTCGAAGTATTTTCGCCAAACATGTACAAAACATGTCTAAAGGTGATTGTAGAATCTCAATCACTTGCTAAACGTGTTCATTTTACCACCAATTCCTTTTCATTGTCTCCTGGCCGTCAGAAGAAAAATTTGATGGCACCAACGGTTATAGGTAATGTAACTGTTCTGTACTAAGGCGGTCAAAACATCTTGAACTTTTAACATTCCAAAGAACCTCTTCAAAACGAATTAGAAATTACATCGTCACTCAGAAACAGCCGTACCTTCGGCATCTGTAAAGAATACAACCAAGTTACCGGTTTCAAAATTCGCTCGTGAGTGTCATACCTCTTAAAGTAACTCCCAGCACTTCTTCAGACCCTGAACTATTATAGCAGCACTCATCAACTGGAATCGTCCTCGGTCAAACCATTCGGAATGTAATTCGGAATCCTAACTGAAGCCAGCATAGATTCCAGCTGAAATGCAACAACCGATTCGGAAACCGATTGAGTTGAAATCGGTTGTTGCACATGATTTGGAAACCATACTGACTTCATTCAGATTTCCGAACCGGTTCCGGAATGGATTTAACTTGATCGCTGCCTGTGATTCTGTTGTCTTAGCTGCCAGTCGAAATGAGTTGGCAGTTCGCAAACCGTAGTGAACTCTTGAACAAAATGTCATAGTAACGCAAAGAGAGATTACGAAAGTCGTGACTAAGCTCCTGACTGAAATCATGCACATTAATCACATTACTCCGCACAAAAATCTGAAAGTGAACTTTTGAATAATATATCACGATATCACACATACAAGTTACAAAATCGTGTTTAATTTGCTGAAATCATGAGCATTGTTTAAATTTGTCCCTTATTTAGTCGATATAGTTAATACAAATCAGTGTATCTCTCAATTACGCTAAATATGTTCAGGAGACAACCACAGTAACCAAATCCTATATTCAAATGTAAACGGTAAACGGTTCAATTTACGGAATTGCCATTTGTTTTTTAATTAATGAACCAATTTTTTCCGCGTTGATTTATTGTGTATAAGACTGCAAAACTCGTAAGGGCTTTAAGGGTTCTATTCAAGCCCTCCACATGATATTATTCTCAATAAAATCGATAGAAAAAACTTCTTTTCATGCAAGTAACACTTTGCTTCGCACACCCTGGGTCGGTTGTGCTCATGCAAAAACAAAACCTCCCGCAATCCTTTCAACGAGCATGCACCATTAATCTTGAACAGTGTCTCATCAGCAAACGTCTCTACCAAACGAAATCACTTAATTACCTCACACCCTTTTCGCACATCCAAGCCACCACCGCCGGGTATAGTGTCCGCTGTGAATAACTGACATTTGGATAATTAAAGCTGCTTATAGTCATGACTCGGGAGCGGACATTTAAACTCACCTCAACGAGTGGACACTGGTCATTGTATTGTTCTGCCGATGAATAGAAGGTAAATTGAAAATTGCACCTCGAGGGCAACTGGAACTGGCAACTGCTGCGTCTGATGATGATGATGATGATTTCTTTTTTTGTCATTCCACGCGAAATGAAAAGAGCGAATGTCTTTATTCTTATTCAATTATTTTTCTAGGATTGTGACTTGTTCCTTTATACCGAGATTGCTACTTAGCAAGACCTTCAAGTTTTTCCTCCCCTCTCAGAAAACATCTCGTTTATCTTCGTCACAGAGAGCTTTGAATAGGAAACTTTAATTATAATGAATATACATATCATCTCAATCGTGACCGCGAGCTATGTTACATTTTCACCCCATTTGTTACATATTTAAGTTCGTCGCCCATCTTCATTCATCTTCTCTCTTTAGAGGATTCGTTTTAAATTGTCATGATATTTACCCACTTGTAAACCTTTCATCCATTTAAAAAAAAAAAAAAAAAAAAGTAAGAGCATTGACCCCAAAACATTCTTTAGACTCATGCGCCCAACCCCCATCCGGGAGTGTCGAGGACGATCCTCTGCAAACATACAATTATCCTGAAAAATGTGTCATCTTCTCTGCTACTTTCCCTTGTACCAAACCAGTCAACTGTAAAGGCGGGCGGTACTGCACTGGTCTTTCGCACCGCAACACCGCATTCTACCCAATCTACCAATAGGGGAAAGGTTATTAGGAAAATGGGGAGCAAGGATAAAAAGGCACACAGCAGAATATACCAACCGTCTGCTGTGATGTATCATTCGGAGTACATTCCCTGTGAATGGGAACAGTCTCGGCTCAGCCTCGTCATTACCGTCATTAGTGTGACTAATGGGGAGGCACAACCTTCGCCGGTGTTCCACTGCAGGTCTTTGTGTACCCACTGTTTTGCCTTGTCAATAGAACATTCTTCTTGGGTTCTTGAAACGAAGCGAGTCCATCTACTTTTGTAGATTTTTTTTTCGGAGACACATACCTCTTTAGAGAACTATTTGTTTTGGGTTTGCTGACGACACCATTGCTTGTTGAATGGGGATTGTACAATGTACAATGTAGGTAGAAAATGGCTTTTCTTTATTGTTCGTATGTGTGAAAATGTATCAGAAAGATTGCCTCTTTTACGTTTGCATGAAAGAAAGGTTTTCAAAAGACAACTTCAAAATTCTACTTTTCAATCGAGGCTGTGAGAGCTCAATTCAAAATTACAGCTTTTCATCATATTAATGGTAAGATGTTATATTCACTACCAGGGCCGTCTTAAGACTACTCGAAGCCCCTGGGCGCCGTTTAAGCGAATTTTTGTAAAAAATACGCTCGGCTATATATAACTGCGTAAATATTGCAACATCTATTATATACGCTATTATATGTCAATAGATGCCAGTCTTCATTAATAGATGGGCGAACATTACTAGTTTAGAAATCTACCGCTGAAGTATAAGACTGTTTGATTCATAAAATATGACAAAATACGGGAATAATTCATAATTCTTGAGACTTTTTCCAAAAGGATATATCTACATTGAGAGACTCTCATTTCACAGAAAACCGATTCATCACAATTTCAACTAAAAAATTTGTTGAGTTTTTGGTTTCGTCTAGTTGACATTTGGACGAACTAAGTTTTTGTTGAAAACAATAATCCACCGCTTTGTTGAAAACAATAATCCACACATACGTTCAAGCCTAGCCCAAAACTTGAAAAGCTTACCTGAGATAAAGCTTGAAATGCTTGTCTCAGTTTTTAACGCTAGTTTTATTCCAGACACAATTGCATATGCCGTTACACCAATATTAGCCAATATACAAACGACTGTGATTCAACTAATCTCAACTAACTGCTTCATAGTAAAAAATAACATAAGATATTTCAAACGTTTTGTTTTAAAAACTCACTCCGTATGCCAGTAATTCACACGTAAATATAATATACAGTTATGTTTCTTATAATGTTATCTTTCTACGAATTGGACTCTTAAATGAGACGAAATAGCCAAAGGTATTTGAGAATTGTTGGTAATTGATTGATGATTTCAATTTCAGGTGAAAGGTGAAAAAATGTCAATCTAAATCTTTCTTTTGTTGAAATGTTTTTACATTTCTTACAAAAGAAATGTATAGGATTCGCTCAAACTTTGACAACTTTTTCCGAGGCCCGGAGGGCCGAGTCTCATATACCAATCGACTCAGCTCGACAAATTGAGACAATGTCTGTATGTGTGTGTGTGTGTATGTGTGTATGTATGTATGTACAAAATGTCATGTAATTATCTCAGCAATGGCTGAACCGATCTTAATGAAATTAGTTTCAAATGAAAGGCCTAACGTTGCCATTTGACACTATTATTTTTGATTTTCGATATGTTGTTTACTTTATGAGATATGGGCGATTTTATCAAAACACAGCAGGTTTTTTGCAAATAACTTTCGATCAATACAATACGAAATCACAAGCTGCACATAAATAGAAAGCTTGTAAAAATACCTTTCTAACAAGCTATAGATTGTCTAAATCCGTGTACGAGCGGCGGAGATATTAGACATTTTGTATTTTTAGTCCTCGCTTACCAATTTCCACTAATTAAAAATGAGATTGTTTCATACAGAGCATTGCTTTACTGGTGCTTTAGGGGCAAAACTAAACCGATTTTGAATATCGGGGTATGAAAACACATCTACGTGATTCAAGAAATTCGACGTTGAGAACATTTTGTGAATTACCTTTATAATAAATGAACTATTTCTCAAAAATCAATATATAAGTTCACTTCCAAGACAAAATAATGTGTTGATAAAGAAACAGTGAGTTCTAGTATTTATTCCTTGGATTAGGCATTGCGTTCAATCATGAGGTAAATGTTGGATGGTATATCAATACACAGATCAACAAGTAATTCACCTAGTAGTGAGATAAAAGATTTCTAATACAATTATACTTGTGGCGTCACCGAAAGCAACTGTATGTTTGAAGCCCAAAAATCTAGCGAAAATTTGGCTCTTTTGCAAGATTTAGGTTATACTGGTTATGGCGCAAAAATTACTACTTACATTATTTATGATAAGAATGTAAGAAATCAATATATCATAATAATATACCTATAAAAATAATGTCACTGCATTAACCATCATTTGCCATTCCTCACACGACCCCCATCTCTCTCTCTCTCACTGTCTCTCTTTCTTTCTGTCTCTCTTCTATCGCATCTATCTAGCTATTTCTAAGTTGTGTGATAAGATCTTCTGCCAATCTGAAATATTTATTAATTGTAATTGCGAAGGTTTAAGAAAACAAAACTATTTTTTGTCTGCTGCTACATCAACTCAACTTTAATTCAATTGTATTCAACACCTGTATCTACACTACAATTAAGGAAATTCATGGCTATATCAGGAAAATATTTGGCTAAACTGGGTAATATGAAAGTTTGACGATGAAAATTTTCAAAAGAGACATTCCATGTGCGATATTTAAACTATTCGTATCTCTATTGAATTTTGAATGAAACATATGCTCAAAGACTGAAAGCTGAAGCCAGCAGGATTGGACTTGCCATCAACGTTTCGAAGACAAAATACATGAGAGGAAGAGGTTCTAGAGACGACAATGTGAACCTCCCACCCGGTGACGGTGACGAAATCGAGATGGTCGACGAATTCATGTATTTGGGCTCATTGGTAACCGACGACAATGATAACAGCAGAGAAATTCAGAGACGGATCTTAATGGGAAATCGTGCCTACTTTGGACTCCGGAGGATACTCCGGTCGAAAAAAATTCGCCGCCGCACGAAGTTGATTATCTTCAAGACGCTGATTAGATCGGTGGTCCTCTACGGCCACGAGACCTGGACTATGCTCGTGGAGGACCAACGCGCCCTTGGAGTTTTCGAACGAAAGGTGTTGCGTACCATCTATGGTGGCGTGCAGATGGAAGACGGAACGTTGCGCAGGCGAATGAACCATGAGTTGTATCAGCTGCACATTCGTTGTATTGGTACGAACTTTCATGAAAAATAACGGATCAAAGACCAAAGATATCCACAAATTAGATCCAGGAAATGAAGTCTCCCAAAGTACCCACTCTCGATGGGGGATGCAACTACAATGTGTTTTCTAACTTATCGTCGTCCATATTTGGATATACTGAGTAGTTTGAACCATTTCTTTTTCACAATATTGGTCTGTATAGGACTCATTTATCCATATTTCCTGCACGAGAATTCCGAACGAAACAATACAAACACGGCTTTTATGCAATCGACATAGCCTAGACATTTCACACTATTTACTTCAAATAAAACTTTGAAGTATCTACCTGTCTCATTCACGAATCGCATTCTCCCTCTGTCGTTCTCTGTTCAAGGGGCTTGAAAGCACATGTGACCTTGTCTCACTTTACTATATTCAATTGCGCGTTAAAATACTGGACCAGTAAATTATGTTCTGCACATAAATCTTTTTTCGGGAATATGTGACCAAAAAGTATACTTCCAATTCGTCAAGTAAAGAAGCATGAAAACAAAAAGAATAAAACCAAAAAAAGATGGAAGCCCTAGAAAGTCTATTGCATTATTAGCCTTTTCTCAGAAGATGGGATTTTCAAAAACATTTCAAAACTTTCTGATGCAATGGTCTTCAAATTCGTACAATCCGGTTTATTCAGTTTCTTTATTCAAAAATGTTTTTGGCTTCAAATATATGACCATTTCATTTTATTTAATTATTTCATTCCGCATTTATTCGTTTTGTTCATCTGCGTTCATTTTACTTATTTTATTCGTTTCATTCTTTGGAATCACTCTGATCAGTTTATTCTTTTTGTGCATTTTACTCATTGTTTTCATTGTATGCATTTTATTAATTTTTTCCAGTTTATTCATTTTGTTCAGTTTCTCCATTTTAATAATTTGACTACTTTTTCAGTTTTAATCATTTCATTCAAATAATTTATTTGATTCAATTTATTTCTTTATATTAATTTATAACCTTTTACTGTTGTTCAATTTTTCATTTTAATCAGTGCATTTAATTCTGCTCATTTTCTTCTTTTTGTTCATTTTATCACTTCAGCTCATTTTGTTTATTTGATTCGTTTGTTTTATTTATGCATTTCATTTATTTTTTACTTTATTCATTTTGTTCATCCATTATTTTTATTCATTTGATCCATTTCATTAATTTGATTCATTGTATTCACTGGATGAATTAAATCAATTTGATTCATTTAATTCATTTGATTCAATTAATTAATTTGATTCATGTGATTCATGTGATTCATGTGATTCATTTGATTCATGTGATTCATTTGATTCATTTGATTCATTTGAGTCATTTGATTCATTTGATTCATTTGATTTATTTGATTCATTTGATTCATTTGATTCATTTGATTCATTTGATTCATTTGATTCATTTGATTCATTTGATTCATTTGATTCATTTGATTCATTTGATTCATTTGATTCATTTGATTCATTTGATTGATTTGATTTATCTGATTCATTTTATTCATATCTTTAATTTTATGCATTTCATGTTCAGTCATTCGTTTTATTTCATTCAATTTGTTAGTATGAGTCAATTTATTCTATTAATCTTATAACTATTTCTAAATATAATCTTAATTTTTATGTAATAACCTAATCTAATTTGATTCGTGTATATTATAACTTTGATTTCCATTAATTTTTCTACTCATTTTATGAATTTAAAAACCTATTGTTTCATTTTTTGCTTTACTTTTTTATTTCGGTCGTTTTGTTGATTTCTATAATTTATTCAGTTTATTCGAGATTTTTTTCGTGCAAGACTAGAAACTGTTTTCATCCCACCTCTAGTTGGGTGCCTACTTGCCGTGAGTTCTGCAAACTAATCCAATAGTGAAATGTGTAAGAAATGTCTCATCTCACTGCTAGGTGGATTAAATCGTTTTTAAAGAAAACTAGGTAAATTCAAATGAGGTCATTTGAATTTCTGTAGTTTTTGTACTGGTTCAGGTAGTTGCGCCCATGCTCAAACAAGCTTTCCAAGCTGAGACAACTACCATCCTGCATAACCGTTATGCGTGTATGAACATAGTTGCTGTCGCTACCTTGAAGTATTTCAGTAAGGTGTGCATCTTGGCTATTTTGCAGTCATGATGTGCGTCTTGAATCAAAATCAATATTAATTTTCAATAACTACTATTTGAAAATCTCGCAAAATTAAGGGAAAATTTAGTTACGTTTTTCATTTTTCTGTTGAAATCAACTAATTGGGAAAACAAGAATTTGTTTTGTTATTTTCTTCATCGAATGGTTTTCAGTGATGTTAATATGCTAGTAAAAGCTACCGTCTTTCGATCTGTACTGTAAAATAAGTGAAAAGTGCTGTAGTGAAGTCGTAAAAATTGAAAGAGAAAGTAAACAAAAAGAGTCGCTCATTGAAGATATGACGTTTTGAATAGAATCTATAGAATTTTCTATTTTAATTTTTGTTTGCTCATACTGCCATCATTTTTTGGGTTTCCAGTGGGACTCTTAATGCTATCCACGAAAAAATGCACCTCAAGTCTTTCTCAGAACGACACAGAATACCTATATTTGTTTGAGATACAGTTTAACGTGCAATGTTTATATTCTGTAAATTAGATGAAACATATTTGTAAAGTTTCAGGAGTTGGTGCGATTTTTTTCTATATACTAACATAACCAGAAAATTTAGCAAACTTAAGAAAATTCTGCTTACCGAAAATTATTATCGCAAACTTAGAAACGACTCGGTACAGTGCCTGATATTTATCGCCAGAGATAGAATAAATATTGATGAAAAATACAAACAAACAATAATTCAAAGTTGGTCAGGATTTTCTGGATCTGGCAAGCAATCTGCAGTTGCGGCAAACGAGGTCAAATTTATGTCACAACCTGGATTATAAACCAGGGCAAGGAACTTACCACAAACACCGACTTTCTCTTTTAAACAAGACTATGGTTCTCCGATGTTTTGGCCTCGTGCCGTTACGCAAAATCAGTTCTAGAATTGTATTGAGTCTTCAAAATAATGTTGTGCCCAAAGACTGCAATACACCAAACTGCCCGGAACTTCAGTAAATCGAAAGATACCGCGTAATTCTAAAAATGAAACGAAAATGTAATGAATGTAGAAGATAGCTGGGAAAGAAGTTACAGATAGTATTGCGCACTTCCAACCTGGGCTACGCACTTTCAAAGTGCGAACCGTCAAAACACATATATTTCAAGTGGTTCTCATAGACCGACCAGGCGAAATAACAAGTCTATAAAAAAAATTTATCCCCCTGCAGTATTGAATTCAATTCCAAACTCACCCACATGGCAAATCACCATGTGTACACGCCTCGAACCTATCGCATTTCGCATTTACGCGCAGGATAAAGAGCGCGCGATAAGCTTTGCATATAGCAAGGAAACGCACACAGTTTAACTGTGAGCAAGTTACCGGCACCACTGCCGAAAATCCATAGCGATTAATACTATGGAATTCCGTCAGTGGTGACATTAACTCACATACAATCAAACCGTGAAAATTTTCAACCGTGCTGCATGCAAAGTTTATTGTACTTCACCCTGCTCGATTCGAAAAATTTGCATGGAAACGAATGATTATACCGTCCGTACGATATAGTCATCATGTTGCTCGTTTGACAAGCAAGTGACGAATGATTGAACGGACCTCTATTTATGAACTACCCGTATTTGATTTAGTCACTTAATGCGAGTAGGTGCAAATGCTAACGTTGCCGAAAAAATGCTTATATTGCTTTTTGCACCGTCCAGACATGATGTTGCTCGTTCGGGACAAGAGCAACAACTGATTTAAGCAAGCACGCGGTACCTCTATTTATAACTTTTCATGTTTGGTTAAACCTCTTAGGTGCTTCCTATTGACGGCTCTGCCTGAAAAATCTGCCTCACGAATTGTAATCTTCCTTTTTCGTGAACTTTTCAATTTTACCGATTTTCAATAGCCTTTTTTATTGCTAAGATATTAAATTTTTACCAATATTTAAGTTTGGCGCTTCTGAATGGGCTAGTGTATAAATTATTCCAATCTATCTAGTAATAGCGGATTTTTAAGCGTGCAAACCTTACATAGTTTCATTACATAGGAGATATTTTAAATTTTTGAATGATAACTAGCCCCAGATACGGGAGTAAGACATGTTTGTTCACTGTCAAAAGTTGGCACCTGAGTGGAAGGATGTAGCTTCAATGCAATTCATATCGTTCAAGGTTGGGATCATTATACGCAAGTATATGGCCGCGCGGAACTTGTTTTTGTGAATTTCACGATCACTTCGATGTCTGCGAGCCATAATAGTATTAATATTTATAGTATATTTCACAACGTTCTAAATGTGTATTGCTTTGTGTGTCCCAAGTGATTTGTTTCTAAATATATTGCAATGTAGTTCAAATTATTTTGGGTTAAGCAGTAGTCTGCAAGGTGTATGGCACCATAGACGATATAAATAAATAAATAAAAAATTAAAGATATGGCACTAAGTTCAATAAAATTAATATCACCATGTGAACAAGCGACTCTGTCACACCTAGTGCTAAGAATACTCAGGTATTCCTAAAGGCGTTTTTATTGTCAGGAAGCGGGTCGAAAATCGTACGGATTCCTACCTGACAATATAAATCAAAACACATGGATCAAAAATAACCCAAACCACGCTATACACCCATCAAGGAGAGATTAGCATGTACCAATACTGAAATTAGACGGTACATCTTCCACGAAAGATGCTGACGAGAATGCATCACAGCCGATTGTTCACTCATCATTAAATCAGCTATTAAGTTCACTCAGCGATTAAATCCAAAAGACATTCTTAAATGTCATAATCTGATCCATAAACGGTTGCCAAATGTATGGCTGTTGTTCAAGCCATAACGACAGCTGCAAAAGCAGCGCTCAGCACTCCCAAATCAACAGCCAGCTCCATTAGCGAGAAAGCTGATATGAATCCCGGCGGGTGCACACTCGTGACCCATAACTTGCAAAATCAAGGAAGAACACCGGATCACGAGCAGTCGGACAATTTTAAAGCTGGTGATACTGGCGTCAGCGAATCCCGGTGAGCCGGTTGTTTTTTCAGCAGCATTTCAAAGCATTGCAAAATTATTTAGTAAAATACCATAGATTTGGAACTATGTTTTGAACATAAATTCCATTCAAAACTTGTAACGCTAAATCTTTTTGACTCAGCAGGGCGCTGAAATATTGACCAAAAAATTTTCCTAGCACTTTCATTGTGTATCATTTTGTCCATGTACAATACTTTTTAGGAATAGAAAATGTTCAATGTTTAGGATTTTCACTTGAACAAATCTCGCGTGTAAATGTAATGGACTGGAAAAAAATTGTTTTAAAGAGCGTCTTGGTCATTTAACAAGCCAAAGTCCATTACCAAAATGATAGTAAATTTAATTGTAGTACTTTTTATCAGATTTTTATATAATTTGGAATTACCGATTCGCTTTCTCTTCACTTTGTTTTCAGAATTGATACATGACAACCTTATCGTATGTTCACCGCATGGAATTAGTATTAAGAATACCAAAAGCTACCACACGAACAACATTGTCAATACAGGAACATAGGATGCATTTGTAACCGAATACACACCTTTGTATTGCAATATAAAAGATATAATCGATTCTTTACCAGTAAACGATGACCGGTCGTGTAGTTTTACCCCGATGGTGATATCGTCAAAATATATGGAGATCCTGATTTAGCAGCTTTCTTGCTGTACGTAGTGTTTTAGATTGTCTCGACGAATGAAGACAATTGCGGCAATCGACTTCCTAAATGAGACTAGCACTATTTTTCCAACTCGATGAAATTCGGTCATTAAATGAAAAATAAAATTCTTCGTTTAATACATAAATCTATAGAACCTATTTTTCTAAATGTAACTCTACGTGCCTCCTCTTTATTTTCATAAGGTGGTTCATCAACAATTCTATCTTTGAAAATGAACCATCTTGATTGCCAATTTTTCTCGATCTTATTTTAATGCAAATAACTAAGTAAATTTATAATTTACTTATTTGCACATGTTTTGTAGTATGTAATTTTAAGTGTTCTTTGATTTGATGGCATAGCAAGGGAACACGTATCCGTCGGGTGATGCCAATCGAGCTGACATTCTTTTTGACTGAGCAAGTTAATTTACTTGATTGCTTAGTCTTTATTTGACCGAATAAGGAACTAATCCTCTGGGAGTTTAATGTGCGTGAGGAATACGTATGGTCTTGTCTGAGTGGAAAGATGACTGTTGAACCATGTATGAGAGCAGGGAATTGACAATTCATAAGAAAAATCGAATGTTACCAATTTGTGGAAGTCATATCAGCCAGTAAGAAGAATAGTCATGTTTTATTGACATATTCATAGGTTTCCTATTACTCCATTAAATCATCCATCAATAATGTTATTTGGCACTTTACACAGGTTTTCTACCATTTAATTCCACTATGTTTATTTGTTCGTGAATAGTTAAAAACCTGTGTAAAGTGTTAAGTACATCCCACTTAGACCTCCGTTCGCGTGTATATTGTGAATATTATTTGGGTATCATTATATTGAGCACTTTCATTTATTTTAGAGTAATGCATGAACTCTATATTATTGATTGTCATACTAACCATATTTTTCCTGAGTTTGAATATTGATGTAGAAGATGACAAAACATTGAGTCCCTTCTTTATTTCTTGCATCTGCTGCATTTTCTGAGAACTTTGTTATTTTAAATGAAATTCGTTTCTTTTCGTTCTTACCCGATCAGAAACACATAACAGAAACAGTTCAAAACTATATCTCGCATTGTTACTTGTTACAAATTTCTGTTGTTTTAACTACTAACGAGACCTTATTTATAACACAATATGTTACAAAAATTGTGTTATGTTATAATCATGTTATTTCATTCTGATCGGGTGTTGTGTCCAATTTTGTTCTAGTAATTAGCATAAAAACCCCGCGCGCATGTCACCGAACATATATTCGACAAACAGTCGTTTCGAGTGTCTCAATAGTGTTTGTTTTATACTTTTAAAATGTGCTGTAGCTAGCATAACAACGCTCATAATAACACAAGAAACTGTCGGCTGCTCGGAGCTGAAGTTTCTTTTTTTATAAATCGAGCATTTCCAAAATAATTCAACAAACTATAAGTAAATTTAGTATTTAGTGTTTCGGATTCTCCTCATCAGTAACTAGCACCTTCTTGATACCAGTTAGATACTAAATCTAAACTAGTACCAAGATTGACTGTTTCGGATTCCACTATTCCCATCAGCAAAGCCCGAACTTTTGTGCAAGAGTATGACTTTCTGGATTTAGCGTCTAACTAGTACCAAGAAGGTGCTAGTTACTGATGAGGAGAATCCGAAACGCTAAATACTAAAAATCTGCGGATTCATCCCATCTGTCAAATTTTCGTTTCTACTACCATCTGTTACCAGTACCAAGACGATAATTACACATACTTTTGCTCTATTGAAACATTTCATTGCTCAGACTGCTAGTGATGTGCGCGGGGTTCCTTTATGTTAGCTTTCCGATAAATTAAATATTTCCGTTTAAAATTAATTTCAACCAAACATCATTATATTACTGTGTAGAGTAGCGTGTTGCGTTTTGAGATTCCATGTTCAAAATCACTTGACTATGATATTATTGCAACCGTTGTAAGAAATTGTGTACTGTTTGTAAATCTGTGATTGTTATATATCATCAAGTTGTTAAATGTAGTTTTGCCCTGAAGATGAAGGCGTAGACCTTTGAAACGTAGGCGATAGACAAAATAAAATAATATTTGCTAAAACCGTGACCAAAAACCATCTCCATCTGTTCTAACTAAGTTAGGTATTGTACCCTTTCGCACTAAAACTGGTTCATTCCAAAAACAAAAAATTTGCGTATCATAAATTCTCGGCAACTGACTTTCCAGAGCATTAAATACATAATAACACCTCTGAGAGTTGCATAGATCGTATCACTTATAAAGGTGAATCCAGATTTGTGTAAGGTATACACAATTGGAAGAACGACCACTTTGTTTTCAACAGATGGAGATGGCTTTTGGTCACGGTTTTAGCCAATATTATTTTATTTGGTCTATCGCCTACGTTTCGAAGGTCTACGCCTTCATCTTCAGGGCAAAACTACAATTAACAACTTGATGACATATAACAATCACAGATTTACAATCAGTACAGAATTACTTACAACGGTTACAATAATATCATAGTCAAGTGATTTTGAACATTGAATCTCAAAACGCATTCCGCGGAGCATACTATCGGCAAAAATCGGGAACAGCTATGGGAAACCCATTATCCCCAGCCTTAGCAGATCTAGTAATGGAAACGTTGCTAGATCATGTGTTAGAAACGATCGATATACCCATTCCCTTCTTAAGAAAGTATGTGGATGACCTGGTCACTGCTCTCCCAGCTGACAAAATTCAACACGTGCAAAGCGCCCTGAATGCATACAATCCACACATTCAGTTCACGTGCGAGATTGAGAGCAACAACCGTTTGCCTTATCTGGACATGGTCCTAATAAGAACGAACGAACAAAAAATTCAAACCGACTGGTACAGAAAACCAGTAGCATCGGGACGAATTTTAAATTACCTCTCTTTCCATCCACTCACACAAAAACTTAACACTGCCATGGGGTTCATTGCGAGAGTATTTCGGCTGTCTACTTGCAAATCTGAAATCGAAAAGAAGCAGACGGTACGAGAATATTTACGCAATAATAATTACCCCAGCGGCCTGATAAACAGATTAATAAACCGAATCATCAACCAGCAAGTGAGTGCTGAGAGTGAGCGCATCCCCGAGAGCGAAAAAATGGAATTTCGATCGCTCCACCATGTAGATGGTCTCACGCCTGCCCTCTCTAAAATCATTCAAAGAAACCACAAAAATGTTTCCTTAAGCTTTAAATGTACAAAAACCATTTCTTCTCTATTCACAAAATTAAAAGATCCAACATCAGAACAATCTAAGCGGAATGTGATCTATCGCATTCCGTGTTCAGATTGTGAGAGCTCATACGTTGGTTTAACAACTCAGCAACTCAAACAACGACTAGCTGGCCACCGCTCGCTTATAAAACGATACAACGATTTCAAATCGTCAAACTGTGAGCGGGAGACAGGAAACGCAGATGAGTTCAAAAAGACGGCGCTAATGGTTCACATGATCGAAAAGGAGCACAGTTTTGATTTGTCAAGAACCAAAATTCTTGATCATGACAATAGACTGCCGGCCCTTCAAATTCTAGAAATGTGCCATATTTTCAGTGACGGTTCGACGATAAATTTCAGGACCGACACAAATAATTTGAACGCAGCATACTCTGGTGTGTTGCATTCTCTCTCGCATTAAGCATAACCATTACTTGCTCTTTCTCTCATTGTTTCTCTCGCTCTGCGGATTCATCCCATCTGTCAAATTTTCGTTTCTACTACCATCTGTTCCGTACCAAGACGATAATTACACATACTTTTGCTCTATTGAAACATTTCATTGCTCAGTCTGCTAGTGATGTGCGCGGGGTTCCTTTATGTAAGCTTTCCGATAAATTAAATATTTCCGTTTAAAATTAATTTCAACCAAACTTAATGATATTACAGTGTAGAGTAGCGTGTTGCGTTTTGAGATTCAATGTTCAAAATCACTTGACTATGATATTATTGTAACCGTTGTAAGTAATTCTGTACTGTTTGTAAATCTGTGATTGTTATATGTCATCAAGTTGTTAATTGTAGTTTTGCCCTGAAGATGAAGGCGTAGACCTTCGAAACGTAGGCGATAGACCAAATAAAATAATATTGGCTAAAACCACTTCGCTTGAAATTTTTGAAATTGGTGCTACGGGAGAATATGGAGGAAAAATATATTAAATACTATAACTTTTGAAGTGACACCCAGAAAATTACAATTCATATCTCATTTTAAAGGAAATAACCAAAGTATTTGAAATACGAGAATTTGGGTACTGGGTCAGTTTGTCCCCAAAATCTCCTATTTTTAAATAATTTTGCTGCTCCGTGATGCAAACCATACAAATTTTGCAATTTTCTAACGCGAAAAAATCTCAGAAATCGAACGGAACATTTTTTACCTTTTTCGAAATACTAAAAGTTTGGGATATAGGGTCTTTTGCCATTCATTTTAAATTTTATCATTTTCTCGTGCTTATATATATTATTCTTTAATCAATTTTTATAAGAAGCATCTTGTTGAACGTGGAAAATTCTTAGAAATAAAACAAAATTGGATTCGTTACAGGCAAAATTCAGAAACATCAAATTTTTTGTCATATAATATAAATATAAATATAAATCACATTTTTTCATTTAATGTCTTAACACCTCAACTTCCCCTATTTTTCCAGAAATGAAATTTTTCTCATGTAATCCCTAAGAGTATTTTACACTAAAAGTAGTAAATTAAATAAGAATTTATTGTTAAATAGAGTTATTATGAGCGATTTAATGATAAAAATGTAAAATGGAGACTAAATGTCAGAAAATTTCATGTTTGTGAGTTTTACCGGTAACAAACCTATTTTTATTGTGTTCCTGAGGATTTTCCACGATTAACAAGGTACAGTTTATTAAAATTGACTGAAGAAAATTAATATGAATGTCAAAAAGCCCTATAACCCCAACTTCTCGTATTTGGAAAAAAGTTAAAAAGATTCCGTTTTATTTGTGAGATTTATTTCACATCAGAAAAACTGCAAAATATGTATGATTTGCATAACAGAGCAGAAAAACTATTGAAAATATGTGATTTTGGGGACAAACCAACCCAGTACCCCACTTTCCCGTATTTTTCGAGAAAAAAGAAATATATCCATTCAAATACTAAGGTTATTTCCT
Source organism: Topomyia yanbarensis (assembly GCF_030247195.1). Taxonomy (NCBI): domain Eukaryota; kingdom Metazoa; phylum Arthropoda; class Insecta; order Diptera; family Culicidae; genus Topomyia; species Topomyia yanbarensis. The sequence continues at coordinate 336,209,954 of NC_080672.1, read as the reverse complement.
TTAAAATGATATATGAATTGTAATTTTCTGAGTGCCACTTCGAAAGTTATAGCATTTAATATAGTTTTCCTCCATATTTTCCCATGGCACCAATTTTAAAAAATTCAAGCGCAGTGGGCGGGAGTCTAAAATTGTCCAAATTTGACTTCTGAGCTTACTTTGACATTTGTCACAATATGAGAGGGGGGCCTTTGAAAATTCAAAATATTTTTTTTTGTAATGTAAAAACAACCGATATTTCCAAATTACTCCATTTTAGTAATTGTCATATCGTGGTTCACTCTATCGAAAGCGGATGTAGGCGGATGTAAGTAATATCAGTTTGAGCGTGTTCCATAATGCTTTTTATGTAGGATGTTTGACATGGCAGGTTAGTCTCTGAAGTGGTTCCGGGACAGTGCTCAATTAAGTTATTCCATAATAGTTTTTTTTTTTTTCAATTCGTTTATTTGATAAGGCAGGTTTGCGTTAGCTTAAAGGTGCCAATTTTGTTTTGTTTTACATTTTAAATTACTTAAAACTAGGGGCTTACATATTGATTTTTGAAATTAAACTAAGGCTAATTTATAGCTATACATATACACAAGGGGGTAGTATAATTTTCGTAAGATTAGAGGGGTCATTTAGTTTTTATGGCAATACGGTTTGACATTTTTAGCAATGAGATTATTGGAGCAAATAATGTTTAACTAAGGGGGAAAATTTTTACGACTATCTTAAAAGTAGAAATAATTAGAGGGCGTGATTAAATTTTGTAAAGATTCGGAGACATTAATTAGAGTTATTTTATGTGGTAGTAGAGTTGGGCATTTTCAACGAGATCATATAATATAATAGTTAAAACTAGAAAAGGCAAGAAGAGCTAAATGCTTCATGAAGATATTTGGGGGGGGGGGGGGGGGGGGAAGGGGTGTTACTTCTGTGTATAAGAGTCAGGGGAAGTAGGGTGGACAAACATGGCAGGAGGAGAACATTATTTTAGTTTCAGACTTCGGGAGATCAACGGATGGATTACAGAATCAGGGTGGTCTTCATCAGGAAGAATCATGTACTGGGACGCCGGGTGGTCGTTCTCGAGATGGCAGGGGTTTCTCCAGACGATTTCGTAGTGCGGCTCAGATGTTGATCGGCTACATTTCGAGTTGTGCGTGTGATGTTCGTGCTTTAGGTCCCGTGTTTGTTGGCTCATTCGACAGGGATGTTTTGTGTCGCCTTGGAGTCGCATCAAACCATCGTGGGTGTATGGTACAGGTGGAAGAGAGCGCTTCTGAGAATGATAAGGAAAAAGGGGCAGTTAAAGTTGGATATTGATGGTTTTTATGAAGGTGTATATAAGGGACATATAGAGGACATCGCGGCTTGCCAACACATCTCGAACCGGGACGTTGGGTGGTCTTCCTCGGGCCCGGAGGGTGTCCATAAGCCGAGACCTGGCGGAACTGTACTCGGTGCACGCCCAGACTATGTGCTCTATATCGTGATAACCGTCGCCACAAGCGCAGATACCACTCTCCACGAGCCCAATACGTCGGAGATGTGCATCCAGCGTGTAATGGTTCGCCATGAGTCGGGACATCACACGAATGAAGTCACGACCCACATCCATCCCCTTGAACCAAGGTTTCGTCGATACCTTAGGGACTATCGAATGTAGCCACCTTCCTAGCTCCCCATTGCTCCACGAGGTTTGCCAACTTTCGAGGGTTCTCTGATGAGTAATACTGAAAAATTCGTGGAAGCAAATTGGTCTTTCAAAAACGTCACCTTCAATGGCACCCACCTTAGCTAAGGAGTCCGCCTTCTCATTGCCCGGAATGGAGCAATGAGAAGGGACCCACACCAAGGTAATCTGGAAAGATTTGTCAGATAAAGCACTCAGTAGCTCCCGTATTTTCCCCAAAAAATACGAGGAATGCTTTCCATGTTTCATCGAGCGAATAGCGTCAATAGAACTCAGACTATCCGAGACGATGAAGTAATGGTCTGCGGGTAATGTGTCAATGACTCCAAGGGTATACTGAATAGCAGCTAGTTCTGCGGCGTAAACTGAAGCAGGGTCACTGAGTTTGTAGGAGGCGGTGAACTTTTGATTGAAAATACCGAAGCCAGTGGACCCTTCGAGGTTTGATCCGTCAGTATAAAACATCTTAGAACAGTCGACTTCTCGGAATTTATTATAAAAAATATTTGGAACCACTTGTGGGCGTATGTGGTCCGGAATTCCAATAATCACATCTTTCATGGATGTGTCGAAGAAAACAGTAGATTCAGAAGTATTTATGAAATGCACACGGTTGGGATTGTAAGAAGAAGGATTAATATTTTGCGCCATGTAGTCAAAGTACAGGGACATAAAACGGGTCTGAGAATTGAGCTCAACAAGCCTTTCGAAATTTTCAATCACCAACGGGTTCAAGATATCGCATCGAATGAGCAATCGATATGAGAGTTCCCAAAATCGATTTTTCAGCGGGAGAACGCCCGACAGGACTTCGAGACTCATCGTATGGGTCGACTGCATGCACCCTAAGGCGATACGCAAACAACGATACTGAATTCTTTCGAGTTTGATGAAATGTATGTTCGCGGCGGATCGAAAGCAGAAGCATCCGTATTCCAGTACCGACAGTATCGTTGTTTGATACAACCTAATTAGGTCTCCTGGGTGGGCACCCCACCACGTTCCGGTTATTGTACGAAGAAAGTTGATCCTTTGCTGGCATTTCTGTTTCAGATACCGAATATGGCATCCCCAAGTACCTTTCGAGTCGAACCAGATCCCTAGATATTTTACTGTGAAGACCTGAGCTATAGTTTGACCCATTAATAGAAGCTGTAGTTGTGCTGGTTCACGCTTTCTAGAAAATACAACTAGCTCAGTTTTCTCCGTGGAGAATTCGATACCCAGCTTAATAGCCCATGCAGACAAATTGTCCAAGGTATTCTGTAATGGTCCTTGTAGATCGACAGCTTTGGGTCCCGTAACAGACACCACGCCATCGTCTGCAAGTTGTCTTAACGTGCAGGAATTGTCAAGACATTCATCAATGTCGGTGATGTAGAAATTGTATAACAGGGGGCTTAGACATGAGCCCTGGGGAAGGCCCATGTAGCTAAATCGTGATGTCGATAAGTCACCATGCGAAAAATGCATGTGCTTTTCCGACAACAAGTTTAGTAAAAAGTTGTTTAAAGTCGCTGAAAGACCATGCTGGTGCAGCTTCTCTGAAAGAATGTTGATAGAAACTGAATCAAAAGCCCCCTTTATATCTAGGAACACTGATGCCATCTGCTCTTTACTAGCATAGGCCATTTGAATTTCGGTTGAGAGCAACGCAAGACAATCATTCGTCCCTTTGCCTTTGCGAAAGCCAAATTGTGTATCTGACAGTAAGCCATTTGCTTCGACCCAATTGTCGAGGCGGGATAGGATCATTTTCTCGAACAACTTCCGGATACAAGATAGCATTGCGATCGGTCGATACGAATTGTGGTCGGAGGCTGGTTTTCCTGGTTTTTGGATGGCGATGACCTTCACTTGCCTCCAATCGTGTGGGACAATGTTAGCCTCAAGAAACTTATTAAATAAGTTCAACAAGCGTCTCTTGGCAGAGTCTGGCAGATTCTTCAACAAGTTGAATTTGATTCTGTCTGGCCCTGGAGCTTTATTGTTACACGACAAGAGAGCAAGTGAGAACTCCACCATCGAAAAAGGTGTTTCGTTCGCGTTATCGTGACGGGACGCGGCGCGGTAGATCTTCTGTGCCGGGGCGGAATCCGGACAAACCTTCTTGGCGAAATCGAATATCCAACGGTTTGAATATTCCACGCTCTCATTAGTACTGTTTCGATTTCGCATACGTCGGGCTGTTCCCCAAAGAGTGCTCATCGATGTTTCTCTCGTTAATCCGTCGACGAACCGGCGCCAATAACCGCGTTTTTTGGCTTTCATCAAACTCTTCATTCGCTTGTCTAACGTCGCGTACTGTCGAAAACTAGCGGGTAACCCGTCGTTCCGGAAGGTCTTAAACGCGGCGGCCTTCTCTGCGTACACGTCTGAGCACTCTTTATCCCACCAGGGATTGGGAGAACGTTTTTGTATGTTCGCGCCGGGTACTGGCTTAGTCTGAGCTTGATTCGCGCTGTCGAGAATCAAGCCAGCCAAAAAGCTGTACTCTTCCTCCGGAGGAAGTTCTTGAGTAGATTCGATGTTGTCGGATATCGCGGCAGCATAGCTCTTCCAATCGATATTTCGTGTGAGGTCATACGAAATATTGATTGTTTCCAATGGCCTTGAGCCGTTATTGATTGAGACTATGATCGGCAGATGGTCGCTACCGTGGGGATCAGGGATTACCTTCCACGCGCATTCTAACTTTAGCGAGGTCGAGCAAAGGGATAAATCTAATGCGCTTGGGCGCGCTGGTGGGGGAGGAATCCGTGTCATATCACCCGTGTTTAGAATTGTCATGTTGAAGTTGTCGCAAATATTGTGAATTAAAGAGGAACGGTTATCATCATAAAGGCAACCCCATTCCGTACCGTGAGAGTTAAAGTCGCCTAAAACTAGTCGCGGTGCAGGCAGGGATTCTATGATGTCATGTAGCCGGCGATGCCCAATCGCGGTGTTGGGGGGAATATATATGGAAGCTATGCAAAGATCTTTGCCTTTGGTTGTTACTTGACAAGCGACAACTTCAATACCTGTTATCGAGGGAAGGTTAATTCTGTAGAAGGAATAGCGCTTTTTGATCCCCAAAAGCACTCCTCCATAGGGGGTGTCTCGATCCAGGCGAATAATATTAAAGTCGTGGAAGTTGAGATCTATGTCGGAAGTTAACCAAGTTTCACATAATGCAAATGCATCGCAACTCAAATTATTTATTAAAATTTTGAAGGAATCGATTTTCGGGATGATACTTCTGCAATTCCACTGTAGAACAGTGATCAAATCCGTGACCTCGTTCGATGAGTTAGCCATCGAGGGATACAATCGCTGAAAGGAGGGGCCATTTAGCAGTCAACTGCTTCAAAAATGTTCTTACTGTAGGGAGAAAAGCTAACATAAGACTTTTAATAGGATCAGTTATATTGAAAGTTTTTATTATCCAGTCCACAATGTCCGAGAGTTTGATAATTCCAGTGCCGCGATTATTCTCGAACTGAAACAGAGGAACACTTGGGATTTTTGATGTTCCGGGAAGTGCTGGGAACTCCTTCTCTGAGTTTAATCCTCCGAGACCAGGAGCTAATTGCTTCGGTTTGGTTGCAACACTTCCAATAGATGTGACTTTCTGAGTCCCGTCAAGGGATACCTTCTGGCCTTTACAACGAACTTTAGGAGAGGAAATGTTCCTCCTCTTCCTATAACTTCTAGGCGCCCTAGTAGATGTTCCCTCTTGTGGGTCATCAGCCTCGCCCTCGTTAGGAGGCAAGTGAGCATAGATGTTTGTTGAGGTTGGTGGTGTAGCTTTCTTTAGCATTTCTGCAAAAGAACGTTCGGATCGTCCAGCAAGGGAACGTTTTAGTTTATCCCCGCGTAGTTTGTACGCGGGACATGCCGAGATATCATGCAGATTCTCTGCACAGTAAGGACACTTCTCAGCATTCTTACTGCACGAATCATCTAGATGATTCTCCCCGCATTTTCCACAGCGGGCCTTATTGCTACAATGGGTGGCTGTGTGACCCAATTGTTTACACTTTGTGCAATTCATGACCCGCGGCACAAACAGACGCACAGGCAGACGAACCTTGTGCAAGAGGACGTAATTTGGCAAAGCGGTACCAGCGAAGGTCAACCGATAAGAGTTTGATTGGGGGTACGTTTTTGAACCATCCCCCGCAACTACTACTGAGTGCAAACGCTTGCACTCGAGTATTTTCACTGGCTGAAGTAAGCGGTCTCTGAAACGGCCAACCCCGTACTGCAGCAGATCCTCGCATGTCAAACTGTCATCGGTGACAACGCCTTCAGACTGTACTTTCACAGCTGGAATATACACGTGATAGTCCTTCGTAAAGTGCTCGCAGCAAGCAATATCGTTTGCCTGCTTTGAGTTAGTCAGCACGACCCTCAGCCTGTCTGAGCGGACCTTTTTTATTTCGGTCACAGCCGAGAACCGTTCCGTCAGGTCTTTTGAAATCTGTAATAGATTCAGCGATTTTGTTTTGGGCCGAAAGAAGACCACAAAGGGACCGGTCGAGAGCTCTGGATATTGTTTGGGTCGGGGGAGAGCCTTAGGAGTCGACTCGATCTCCATTTGGCCATCCGGGGAGGAAGCCATCGACACCGTCAATGCACGGGGTCAGCACCCGCGCAGACGGGAAAAAGCCGTAAATGTATCAAAAAGGTAGATTTCACTTATCTGTATACTCGTTTCCCACGACGCACCAGTCCAGCTTAAATAGCTGGTTATTGTTCAATCCTCGCTTTACGAACAAAAGGTTGAGGAATGTGGCCTAACGGTTAACACACGCACAAAAGAATAAAAGTCCAAACCTCGAAGAGGCAGAGAATGGCAAAATAACCTTGAACGCGGATTACTGCACTGTTCTTTTTCCAACAGACCGAAAACAAAACACTTCTATCTCGATCGAGCGATGCGTAGAGACTGATTCCATAATAGTTATTGTAATCTCAGTTATTTTCTATTATGAACTGGAAACATGTTCGCGGATTTCCAGCAAGATAGATAAATTCCATCTGCTTGAGAGGTAGTTTACCTCGGAGTTAATGTAGCAGTTACTGTTGCGGTCGGCCGTAACTCTCAATTTCATTTTGATACTAAACTAGTATAAAACTCCTGAAACAAATTTTCAAACCTTAACGCTTACATCTTCGGCACAATTCCCCTACAGTTCTTTCGGTCATGATTTATCTCATCAGAAAATAAATTCGCGCTAAATACCCCAGAACAAAAAAACCAATCCCATTGCTTCGTGTGTGGTCCAGAGTAAATACAAAAAGCTCCGAAAAAGAAATCTACAGCTTGATCCGATGAGGCCATCAGGTTCACACATTTCATCCGCTCGAAAGAGGGATAGGTTGCTGGGCTTAAGAAGATCGGGGGAAAAAACGCCAAACTTGGCAAACTGCAAAATTGCAACAGCAAAAACGGACAATTTTCGATGAAGACATTTTTCTCGGAATCGCACCGCAAAGATCGGCTCGGTTCGGCAAAGGCAAAAGCTGACTCATCAGCTGCGCGTGAAGTTCATAAAAGCGGTATGAGAAAATAAACTTCTCATAATACCCGTCAACAGCACCATCGCCGCCGCCCGTGGGTACAACTTTTAGTTCGAGTGTTCGAGCTTGGAAAGAGGAGTGCGAGGAGGACGAATCACAAAGTTTTTTTTTTTGCTCCCGTAATCATTGTGTCCTGACTTGGTTGCAGTTTTGCTTCACGCTTCGAGCTTTGCCAGCCCCAGAGATTAGCGTCAGTGTATTTGTCACAGGTTGTCAGGACTGTTGTGGTAAGTTGAAAAATACTGCTGTTTGCAACAGTTTGCGAAATTCTATCGACGCCGAAAGCTACCTCAGTCAGAAAAGTTAACGGATATCAAACATTCGCAAAAAGCTATTGTTAATACTTTGACTTAGATAACATTGTCATAACATTCGACACGAAGATTATCGAGAACAAAGATTAAGAGAACAAGAATAAATTTAAAGCTTCAAAACCATGATAATTTATAATACCAAATCATTTTTATGGCCAATAGTGGAATGGCATGGAATTGAGCACCAGTAATCCATAACTGAGGAAAATATCCGTGAAATACGACGACACCGTAATTTGAATGCCAATCCCATTGTCACCTCATCCGGCAAAGTCACCGCAATTCCCCCCCAACAACATTCAATAACCATTACGGGCAGCTCGTTACGGAAATCCAATTCACCGCCGAATATCTCGTTACGCGCTTCATCATATTTTTATGTCCAAATCTGGGAAATGTGTACCGCGTTAATCTCTTTCTCCACCGCGGCGCATTCAACTGCCGATACTGATTGTACATTTTCCACAGGCACTGGCCTATCAAATACTTGTTCGCTACATTATTGTCAATAGTCTGCAGCTTGTTTGCCGATAGGAACGGTTCAATATTTTGATTGCTAATAAAAACAAGTGGCAAGAGTTATTGGACCGCTTGGAAGAAGAGCACTAGAAAGCCCATAAAATCTAATGCCTATCAGATAAGTTGGCTGCTTACGAGGCTGCTAGTATGGAAGTGATTTGCCGTCTTCTGATGGTGCGCCGTTTTCCACGGCAGAAGGGAAACCCAGAATGATAACTGGCGGGTTCCTGTAGCTGTCGTTATTCTAGCTAGCTAGCTGCTGGGCCATTTTCCTCGATTATGTATCTCGTTGAAAGTTTTGTTTTGTCCTTATTCGACCGTGCCACCCACCGAGCGAAGAGGTACCATCCATGCTATGGGAGAGTACGAATACGGAAAAAAATCAACAGCATAAATAAACCTTAGCCTCAACACAGGAGGGGAATCGGTTTTTTTCTTCCTTTCGTTCTATGGGGCCACGCGAAAAACTAAACTGGTTTATATGTCCTCCTATCGAGTTGGCTTCCGCACTGAATTGAATATTTTATACTCGTCTTTCGCCCGCAGTGCCTATCTTAATCATAAATTTATTTCAGCATCATTTTATCTTTCCGCACTTTGGAACATGCACAGCACGCTGGTGATCCGAATAGGCAAGTGGAGCATGTTCAGAGGGAAGTTGACGTAGCTTGAGAAATGATGACTGCTATTCCAATTCTGGTAAATTGAAATTCATGGAGAAGGAAATAAAGAGTAAAGCGTAAAGAGTAAAGAGTAAAGAGTAAAGAGTAAAGAGTAAAGAGTAAAGAGTAAAGAGTAAAGAGTAAAGAGTAAAGAGTAAAGAGTAAAGAGTAAAGAGTAAAGAGTAAAGAGTAAAGAGTAAAGAGTAAAGAGTAAAGAGTAAAGAGTAAAGAGTAAAGAGTAAAGAGTAAAGAGTAAAGAGTAAAGAGTAAAGAGTAAAGAGTAAAGAGTAAAGAGTAAAGAGTAAAGAGTAAAGAGTAAAGAGTAAAGAGTAAAGAGTAAAGAGTAAAGAGTAAAGAGTAAAGAGTAAAGAGTAAAGAGTAAAGAGTAAAGAGTAAAGAGTAAAGAGTAAAGAGTAAAGAGTAAAGAGTAAAGAGTAAAGAGTAAAGAGTAAAGAGTAAAGAGTAAAGAGTAAAGAGTAAAGAGTAAAGAGTAAAGAGTAAAGAGTAAAGAGTAAAGAGTAAAGAGTAAAGAGTAAAGAGTAAAGAGTAAAGAGTAAAGAGTAAAGAGTAAAGAGTAAAGAGTAAAGAGTAAAGAGTAAAGAGTAAAGAGTAAAGAGTAAAGAGTAAAGAGTAAAGAGTAAAGAGTAAAGAGTAAAGAGTAAAGAGTAAAGAGTAAAGAGTAAAGAGTAAAGAGTAAAGAGTAAAGAGTAAAGAGTAAAGAGTAAAGAGTAAAGAGTAAAGAGTAAAGAGTAAAGAGTAAAGAGTAAAGAGTAAAGAGTAAAGAGTAAAGAGTAAAGAGTAAAGAGTAAAGAGTAAAGAGTAAAGAGTAAAGAGTAAAGAGTAAAGAGTAAAGAGTAAAGAGTAAAGAGTAAAGAGTAAAGAGTAAAGAGTAAAGAGTAAAGAGTAAAGAGTAAAGAGTAAAGAGTAAAGAGTAAAGAGTAAAGAGTAAAGAGTAAAGAGTAAAGAGTAAAGAGTAAAGAGTAAAGAGTAAAGAGTAAAGAGTAAAGAGTAAAGAGTAAAGAGTAAAGAGTAAAGAGTAAAGAGTAAAGAGTAAAGAGTAAAGAGTAAAGAGTAAAGAGTAAAGAGTAAAGAGTAAAGAGTAAAGAGTAAAGAGTAAAGAGTAAAGAGTAAAGAGTAAAGAGTAAAGAGTAAAGAGTAAAGAGTAAAGAGTAAAGAGTAAAGAGTAAAGAGTAAAGAGTAAAGAGTAAAGAGTAAAGAGTAAAGAGTAAAGAGTAAAGAGTAAAGAGTAAAGAGTAAAGAGTAAAGAGTAAAGAGTAAAGAGTAAAGAGTAAAGAGTAAAGAGTAAAGAGTAAAGAGTAAAGAGTAAAGAGTAAAGAGTAAAGAGTAAAGAGTAAAGAGTAAAGAGTAAAGAGTAAAGAGTAAAGAGTAAAGAGTAAAGAGTAAAGAGTAAAGAGTAAAGAGTAAAGAGTAAAGAGTAAAGAGTAAAGAGTAAAGAGTAAAGAGTAAAGAGTAAAGAGTAAAGAGTAAAGAGTAAAGAGTAAAGAGTAAAGAGTAAAGAGTAAAGAGTAAAGAGTAAAGAGTAAAGAGTAAAGAGTAAAGAGTAAAGAGTAAAGAGTAAAGAGTAAAGAGTAAAGAGTAAAGAGTAAAGAGTAAAGAGTAAAGAGTAAAGAGTAAAGAGTAAAGAGTAAAGAGTAAAGAGTAAAGAGTAAAGAGTAAAGAGTAAAGAGTAAAGAGTAAAGAGTAAAGAGTAAAGAGTAAAGAGTAAAGAGTAAAGAGTAAAGAGTAAAGAGTAAAGAGTAAAGAGTAAAGAGTAAAGAGTAAAGAGTAAAGAGTAAAGAGTAAAGAGTAAAGAGTAAAGAGTAAAGAGTAAAGAGTAAAGAGTAAAGAGTAAAGAGTAAAGAGTAAAGAGTAAAGAGTAAAGAGTAAAGAGTAAAGAGTAAAGAGTAAAGAGTAAAGAGTAAAGAGTAAAGAGTAAAGAGTAAAGAGTAAAGAGTAAAGAGTAAAGAGTAAAGAGTAAAGAGTAAAGAGTAAAGAGTAAAGAGTAAAGAGTAAAGAGTAAAGAGTAAAGAGTAAAGAGTAAAGAGTAAAGAGTAAAGAGTAAAGAGTAAAGAGTAAAGAGTAAAGAGTAAAGAGTAAAGAGTAAAGAGTAAAGAGTAAAGAGTAAAGAGTAAAGAGTAAAGAGTAAAGAGTAAAGAGTAAAGAGTAAAGAGTAAAGAGTAAAGAGTAAAGAGTAAAGAGTAAAGAGTAAAGAGTAAAGAGTAAAGAGTAAAGAGTAAAGAGTAAAGAGTAAAGAGTAAAGAGTAAAGAGTAAAGAGTAAAGAGTAAAGAGTAAAGAGTAAAGAGTAAAGAGTAAAGAGTAAAGAGTAAAGAGTAAAGAGTAAAGAGTAAAGAGTAAAGAGTAAAGAGTAAAGAGTAAAGAGTAAAGAGTAAAGAGTAAAGAGTAAAGAGTAAAGAGTAAAGAGTAAAGAGTAAAGAGTAAAGAGTAAAGAGTAAAGAGTAAAGAGTAAAGAGTAAAGAGTAAAGAGTAAAGAGTAAAGAGTAAAGAGTAAAGAGTAAAGAGTAAAGAGTAAAGAGTAAAGAGTAAAGAGTAAAGAGTAAAGAGTAAAGAGTAAAGAGTAAAGAGTAAAGAGTAAAGAGTAAAGAGTAAAGAGTAAAGAGTAAAGAGTAAAGAGTAAAGAGTAAAGAGTAAAGAGTAAAGAGTAAAGAGTAAAGAGTAAAGAGTAAAGAGTAAAGAGTAAAGAGTAAAGAGTAAAGAGTAAAGAGTAAAGAGTAAAGAGTAAAGAGTAAAGAGTAAAGAGTAAAGAGTAAAGAGTAAAGAGTAAAGAGTAAAGAGTAAAGAGTAAAGAGTAAAGAGTAAAGAGTAAAGAGTAAAGAGTAAAGAGTAAAGAGTAAAGAGTAAAGAGTAAAGAGTAAAGAGTAAAGAGTAAAGAGTAAAGAGTAAAGAGTAAAGAGTAAAGAGTAAAGAGTAAAGAGTAAAGAGTAAAGAGTAAAGAGTAAAGAGTAAAGAGTAAAGAGTAAAGAGTAAAGAGTAAAGAGTAAAGAGTAAAGAGTAAAGAGTAAAGAGTAAAGAGTAAAGAGTAAAGAGTAAAGAGTAAAGAGTAAAGAGTAAAGAGTAAAGAGTAAAGAGTAAAGAGTAAAGAGTAAAGAGTAAAGAGTAAAGAGTAAAGAGTAAAGAGTAAAGAGTAAAGAGTAAAGAGTAAAGAGTAAAGAGTAAAGAGTAAAGAGTAAAGAGTAAAGAGTAAAGAGTAAAGAGTAAAGAGTAAAGAGTAAAGAGTAAAGAGTAAAGAGTAAAGAGTAAAGAGTAAAGAGTAAAGAGTAAAGAGTAAAGAGTAAAGAGTAAAGAGTAAAGAGTAAAGAGTAAAGAGTAAAGAGTAAAGAGTAAAGAGTAAAGAGTAAAGAGTAAAGAGTAAAGAGTAAAGAGTAAAGAGTAAAGAGTAAAGAGTAAAGAGTAAAGAGTAAAGAGTAAAGAGTAAAGAGTAAAGAGTAAAGAGTAAAGAGTAAAGAGTAAAGAGTAAAGAGTAAAGAGTAAAGAGTAAAGAGTAAAGAGTAAAGAGTAAAGAGTAAAGAGTAAAGAGTAAAGAGTAAAGAGTAAAGAGTAAAGAGTAAAGAGTAAAGAGTAAAGAGTAAAGAGTAAAGAGTAAAGAGTAAAGAGTAAAGAGTAAAGAGTAAAGAGTAAAGAGTAAAGAGTAAAGAGTAAAGAGTAAAGAGTAAAGAGTAAAGAGTAAAGAGTAAAGAGTAAAGAGTAAAGAGTAAAGAGTAAAGAGTAAAGAGTAAAGAGTAAAGAGTAAAGAGTAAAGAGTAAAGAGTAAAGAGTAAAGAGTAAAGAGTAAAGAGTAAAGAGTAAAGAGTAAAGAGTAAAGAGTAAAGAGTAAAGAGTAAAGAGTAAAGAGTAAAGAGTAAAGAGTAAAGAGTAAAGAGTAAAGAGTAAAGAGTAAAGAGTAAAGAGTAAAGAGTAAAGAGTAAAGAGTAAAGAGTAAAGAGTAAAGAGTAAAGAGTAAAGAGTAAAGAGTAAAGAGTAAAGAGTAAAGAGTAAAGAGTAAAGAGTAAAGAGTAAAGAGTAAAGAGTAAAGAGTAAAGAGTAAAGAGTAAAGAGTAAAGAGTAAAGAGTAAAGAGTAAAGAGTAAAGAGTAAAGAGTAAAGAGTAAAGAGTAAAGAGTAAAGAGTAAAGAGTAAAGAGTAAAGAGTAAAGAGTAAAGAGTAAAGAGTAAAGAGTAAAGAGTAAAGAGTAAAGAGTAAAGAGTAAAGAGTAAAGAGTAAAGAGTAAAGAGTAAAGAGTAAAGAGTAAAGAGTAAAGAGTAAAGAGTAAAGAGTAAAGAGTAAAGAGTAAAGAGTAAAGAGTAAAGAGTAAAGAGTAAAGAGTAAAGAGTAAAGAGTAAAGAGTAAAGAGTAAAGAGTAAAGAGTAAAGAGTAAAGAGTAAAGAGTAAAGAGTAAAGAGTAAAGAGTAAAGAGTAAAGAGTAAAGAGTAAAGAGTAAAGAGTAAAGAGTAAAGAGTAAAGAGTAAAGAGTAAAGAGTAAAGAGTAAAGAGTAAAGAGTAAAGAGTAAAGAGTAAAGAGTAAAGAGTAAAGAGTAAAGAGTAAAGAGTAAAGAGTAAAGAGTAAAGAGTAAAGAGTAAAGAGTAAAGAGTAAAGAGTAAAGAGTAAAGAGTAAAGAGTAAAGAGTAAAGAGTAAAGAGTAAAGAGTAAAGAGTAAAGAGTAAAGAGTAAAGAGTAAAGAGTAAAGAGTAAAGAGTAAAGAGTAAAGAGTAAAGAGTAAAGAGTAAAGAGTAAAGAGTAAAGAGTAAAGAGTAAAGAGTAAAGAGTAAAGAGTAAAGAGTAAAGAGTAAAGAGTAAAGAGTAAAGAGTAAAGAGTAAAGAGTAAAGAGTTGGAGGCATAGCGTAGTTGGTAAATCGATTGCCGTTTGCAGCTCCCATGATTCCTAACCCCGCACATATTAGAGATTTTTCCAAAGAGATTTCTCTAACCCGAAAAGAGGCGAATGACCCTAAGGTTAAAACCTGTACAATCAAAATAAATAAACCAAATAAATAACCAGTTCAAACATAAGTAGATTTTTTGTATAATGATAATAAATATCATATATTCTCGGTGTCCATCAGATTTCGTACCTGCGACATGTTATTGCACGTAGAGACTTTCTGACGCGGCGAGGAGTCATTTGTTCTTGTTATCGTTATGTGAGCAAGTCGAAGATCGTCGTTCTGTTGGCAAGTCGAACTGTCTTGCAGAAAAATTCGCCTATTTCGCAGCGTAGGGAAATGTATGAGAGCGCAGAGCTCTTCGTATGGAAACAGCAGGAATCGATTTCGCTAGGGCAGTCGACGAACCGCAAACCTGATGAATTTTTTATGTACTCGCTTAAGACGACTAATGTAGACGATGTGTGCGGTGCCCCCATATTCAAGAATACTACATACCAGTACGATGCATAGAGATTTTAGAAACGAAATTACGAGTATAGCATTTGATTAGTCTAAGTACAGCGTAGGATTTAACTAACGGGTGTTCAATAAAAATGAGAATGATTTCAATTCCTTTCTGTAATTAAAGTAAAAAGCGTAATTTTTTTTCTCTCCAACAGAATTACTCTCTGGACTCCCTAGAAATGTGTAGCATGTTTCTTTTCGCTCGAGTGCTGTCAGTTCAATCGAAGATGGCATCGAAACATCAAGCACTCCGCAAGCTTGTTGTAGGGTTTTACGAAACGCGTGGTCATTGTGGAAAGAAGTTTACGGTAGACCACATGTTTTTAATAAAAAAAAATACTGAACTCGTTGAATTTTTTTTGTTTTTTAACTGCATGACTGGAAATATTCTCATTTTTTATTGAACACCCATTATGACAGAAGAAACATGTGCGGTAAACCGTGTATTATGGTCTACAATGATACCTAGATTCTTGGCGGATGCGACTCGTTCATTTGCAATACGCAACAGTCCACTATAGATGTTATTACACGATACATTTTCAGATCATATATATACATGACTTTAGACGACGACACTTTACTGCAGAGGTCGTTCACGAAGAGCACAAAGAGAAGAAGTCCGAGATGACTTCCTTGAGGAACACCCGACGTAATGTGGAATGGATCTTAGAGTGTAGTTCCAAGTCACACAGATTCATTGCGATTTGAAAGGTACCATGAGTTGTAATTTGTCAACCAGTCCGAAAATCCATTGTGCCTTAGTTTTTCCGCAGCCAAATGATGAGGAACACGATCGAAAGCTTTCGAAAAATCTATATGCATCGCATCGATCTGTTGCCGTTTTTCACTTTTTCAACCAGGGTCGACACGTAGCTCATCCGATTGGTAGTTATTGAGCGCTTTCTTACAAAACCATGCCTGTCTGAACTATTTTACTGCGGGATAGATAACATCTAATAACTTACTCTCGAAGATTTTTGGGAGGCAGCTTAGAATTGAAATTCTTTTATAATTTGAGACATCACATACGTTACCGGTTTTGTGGATTGGAGTAGCCAAAACCTTCCACTTCGTGGGAAAACTATTCGCAACAAGAGAACGAATGAATAGTAGAGATTCCGGTAAAGCCAGTGATAAAGTGCGTTTCTTGATAAGTGATGGTTGGAGCCCGTTCTACTCCAATCCCTTAGAACTGGCATTATCGCGTAGAATGATATATACCTCATGTTCGGAGAATGATGTTCCAGGTAAATTCAAGATCAAGATCGGCTTTAAATATTGAGACATTCACCGTAAAGTACACGCCGTACAAACTGCTTATTAAAGACCACTCTAAAGCTGCCAATAGTAATAAGCCTCACATTTTGGTTTTAACGCAAGGATAATTTTTAAAACAGAATTTAAATGTTAAGTATAGCTCAATTAACCAATTTTATAAATTCTGTAATCTGAAGAGTTTTTAAATTTAACTGAACTACTCAACCTGCACAAAACGTTGCATAACGCAAGACTGATTTTTGGAACAACTTGTGTTCTCATTCAGCCCTTCGTTCTGCAAATTTGTGATATATTTTGACAAATGCTAAACGGGGTGTTACATGAAGCGTGGTCGTTCCTTTCGATCGGGAAAGGGCGCGTGGAATTTTAAGTAATTGCGCTAATATATAAAAAAATGTTATTAACTCCAATCTTGCTTAGCGGCTATTTGTATAGTTGATAATACAACAACAATCAAATGCTTATAAAAACTGATCCTGATCTGCTAGAGACAAACTGTAAACATCTTTTTTCATCATCTTTCATCTAAATGTACATATGTTTTTGGTGAGCAAGTTTGTTTAATAGACAATCAACCTATTCATACTTAGCTTGCCATTCGAAAAATTGTCCTTAATCCATCTTTTGGAACATCTATTCAAAAACAGCTCATAATAATTCAAGCAATTATTTTATTTTATATTGATATTTGGACAATTATGGGATCTCGGCTGAGAGATAAGTTAGAAGATTCCCTTCCCACAATTTTCTAAAAGTCGTCATGATGATTAAAACAATAAGTTCTCAATGTAGGGATCAGACAACATTCTTTCAAAAATATGTTGTACAATATTTAATCAAATTAGTCAGCATCACTGCCTTCTCTTTCCTTCAGCGATATACGTTCGGGCGTGGGCGGCGCCAGTATTGTTCAATAAACACTTTACCAGGATTATCAGGAGTTGCACATTGAAAGATGTTTCGCTACTCCCAAGCATAATTATCTACTGATTCCCTGTGCAACTTCAGCTAGTCCAGATCGATAACAGAATAGCAGCCAGGGCCCTGCAGGGCAGCTCAAATTGAAGGTGGATAATGTATGCGACGCAGACCTTCCAGTCACGCCAAACCATCGGATGGCCTCGGCTTATACTGGATGTTCTCATCTTTCTCCTGGAGCGCTAGGATCTTATACATGAGCGCTTGACTATATCCGGCCGATAAAAAGTGCGTTAAGATGGCGGAGTTCTGCACTTTGGGGTGGAGTTGGCGGTAATAACAAACCATCGAACTGTCATTTTTCTGCATATAGCGTCTTTGATACACAATCCGTTGTCAAACTTGTGAATGCTTGTTAGGTCTCAATGACAACTGAACAAACTGCACCCAGCACCCCCAAATTAACAGTCAGCTTTATCATCGAGGAAGCTAATACAATTGATGGTTGGTTTACACTCTTGATTCATAAGTACAAGAGACATGAAAAAACAAGAAATCTTATGCAAGCTTTGGAACGGGAATTTGAGTTTATGAACTTTATTTTCGCTCGCATGTTTCCCGAATAGAGCGCAGCATGAAGGACGACCCTAATCAACTTTAGTCTTATCTGCGGAACAAAAAATCCTCCGGCGGAATCCATGACTGCGTTAACTATCGGGACATTAACGGCACCTGCACAGTCAGCAAATCTATTCTCGGCCTTTTTCAAAATGTGCTAAGTAATAACTTACCATCTTTGTCCGAATCATACGTGAGTAGTTAATAATTATGTATATTTGATTATTTACACAATTACTTCTAGGAGAATTAAACACTAGAATTTTTATATCAAAAGATGCGCTGTTTAATGTTGAAAAACTTCTTCGAAGTTGTTAAACCTTCAAAGCTGGTGATTTCGAAATTATGTGATATTGACTGTTGAGAAAATTTTTGAAAATTTGTTCCACTTTAGAAGTTTACATTGTTTGACTTCATTGACATAATGTACAAAAAAAATAATCTAAAAAAGTTTGAACAATGTTCCATATTGGTTCTCCTTGTTTGTAGACTGGAATAGCATCTGTTAGACTACTTATGTTTCTGAATTTTCAATAATTGATGGAAACTAATAATAAATTTCAGCATCTTCCAAAAATCATCAAGTCGCATCGAAACCCTCCCCCCCAAACCAAATTTCTGGCTACGCCACTAAGAGAAGGAATATTAGTCCGATACTTGCTTTTGCTAGAGGCCGTATATACTACTGCGCACTTCACAAGTATCATTTAAATATTTGCTCGTCAGTATTGGGGTGCGATTCTTCATGATCTAGTTATTTTCCATCAGCCTATTTCCGGTACGATGCCAAAGACCAACACCAGAAAGGTGACTCCACTATCTGGACTAGATACCGACCCAACTCAACTCATGGACGGGGGACCAACGGCTTTACTTCTATTCCGAAGGAAGACGTTTATCCACCAATCATTTTGCATGTGCGAGTGAAACAGATATGCTTTTATAATCTATTGCTGATTGGTGTTCTTAAACATTTGAAAATCGTCGTCGGATAAGGTTCGTCATCAAAAACTCCAATTTCCTGTCTAAAATAACACAATGACGTCTAATTTTGATCAAGGTAATTGACTAAGTATTCTAAAAAATTCTAAAGACGCTGAGATATCCAGCCCTGACAAATAACTCGTAAGTTCGTCCAAATAAGCTCAGAATTGTGATATACTGTCTAAAACAAGCAAATTACGTTACTGGCGAAATACCGCGTCTACGTGCCCGCTCACAAAGTTGAGATCGACGGTATAGTCATTGATTCATGTTTGTTCTACCTGGATTTACTGAAGCAAGGGGTTAGTTCGGTCAAACACCTTTTGTACTGGTGAGCAAACATTTTCAATGGCAATTGCACCAGATGGAACAAAATGGTGTATTCTTTCAAACTCGTACAGGGTAACCTTTGGTAGGAGAGTCCACATTACCATATCCCGTCTACAAACTATGTCCGAGGAATCTGAAGCCTTTCCTTTAAAAAATCTTTTGCAGAAATACTTAAAAGAGCTGCGCCACTTACCCCAACAAATCATTATGCTCTGTAGGATCAGGGTGTGATTCTGGTTATCTTCATCTGGGAACATCTGTTACTACTCCTTAAAACTATATTCAGATGAGATTCCTAGTGAAAACTTAAATTTTTCTCTTGAGATATCGCCCAATCAACTCGAGTAAGCTCAGACACAAAACCGAAGCAAACAGCTCTTGGTTTTAGTAATTTGAGATAAAATAAGGAGTTTCCAACGTTTCCGGGAAGACCATAAAATGACATTTCAACCAGAGATTAAATCTAGTGCAGAACTCATTGTGTACCGGCAACTTTGTAATATTGCGGAACTCCTCCTGTCATCGCAGAGATTTCAATCGTTATGGTGCGGCATGGCATCATCTTCTTGATGACAAGTTTGCAATAATTTTTACCGTGTTTTTTTTAAATTTAAAATCTTTGCATTTGAAATTTTCGTGTCGTGTACCTCAAACTCGTTCGTTGTTTATTAATTTATCTAATTTACATTTAAGAACAATACCATTTAGTGTGAATAAATCTGAATGGACCAGTATCACATCTCATAAATTGATAAATCTATTTCTTTAAAAAAGATGCTTATTTATGTTTGTAACATAATCCCACTGGACACTCGAAAACCAAAATATGAAACTAAACCATAGAGTACTACATGTTGACAAAACCATGCTTTTTTCTGTGTTATATTTGAGTATATCCTTAATTCAGCCACAGTTATTTTCTTTTCTTTAGGCTACAGCATTTGTGTTGGGGGGAGGGTTAACTACGCAACTATACCATACTTCAATAGATTTTCACCATACTCCCACAATCGATTCCGCTGCCGTTTTCGTACCCATGGCAACTACGGTTGAACGGAACAAAATAACTTCAAAACAACCTTTAGAATTATTTTTACATTTACATCCTAATTTATCTTGTTCATTCTCATCTAATTTTCGTTTATCGGTACCAGCAGGAAGTTACTTCTGCGTAAGTGGCATTACATTATCTACCTCCCTTCGGTTCGGTTTGTAAAAGTTTACGCTTGCGAAAAAAACTTTTCCCATTTGAGTGCCATCGCACCCTGTCAGAGTTTGCATGCTAATGATATTACGGTGAAAACGATCTAATCAAAGCAATTTTTTCCTGTTTTGTACAACTTCGAAAACCGGAGCTCGTTAGTCTTATTGTACTCGAAGTTCTTTACGCATGAACAAAAAAAAATAAAATATTTACATTCTCATGACTACTAATTACTCCCGCCAATTTAGACGGTGGATATTCCGACCCGACAGCCAGTTGCATGGTTAAAAGGTTTTCGGTGTCAATTTTCTACCCATCGCCAGGACGTTGTCGCATTCATCCACTCTAAAACTATTCATTTTTTGTACACTCATCCATACAAATGACTCCCACGGGGCTGACAGGGCAATGAATCATCATGAAAATACGCAGCTGAAACTATCACCGGCTGGACACGGGCATCAGCCCATCGCGGCAAGAGGAAAAGAGAGAGAAAACTGATCTGCGCTACTGGTAATTAAGTTCCACCAGAGTGGTTCTGCGAAAGTCATTCAACCAATTTTCGCTTTGTTTGGACAAAGAATCAAGTAATTTTTATTACAGGTACAGGCATCGCATTTCCCGCCCTTGTCGGACACCACCGCGTGGCGTCGCCGTCGCCACTGACTGACACCTAGGCACATGGACATGGGCATGGTACGCCGCTTCGAACCAACCAAGTGCAACACGACAACGACGACGGCGACGGCTGCCACAAAACATGGCTAAATATCAGTTAATCATTCTCATTAACTAGCGACCATCATATACGATAATGTCAGTCAGTGTGGGACGACGATCAATGCCACAGCCAGCGGAACACGCGAAAAGATGTGCGAGTAACTACAACGGCCTTATTTTTCGTTTCACTGGATACGACACAAGACAGGATAATTGAGAGAAAATTTCGTCTAACTCCACTTTATAGAACTAGCGGTTTTTCAGAACCCAGGATAAATCTCGGTCAATCTAAAATCGGTACGCTTCTTTTTGTCGGGAACAGTGCTCCCAGTGGTTGATTCTGGAATGTTTTGACAGCAATTTATTTACAAAGTCTTTCTTCTTTTTTTAAGCAGGATTGTTTAAAAAATTGAAAAAAGATAATTTCCGATAATTTAATTTCCTTTCCGAATCGCCACGCAGTGGAAGACAATAGGAAAGAATTATTTCTGCACAAATGAACCGCCATAACTAAGTATGAGGATCGCACAGGAGTTGAAGATGGCCAAAACCACCATGTACAGTGCTGAATCGTTGCAAGGAACCTTCGTTTCCCGGAAGACATCGAAGTGGTACAGTGAGCCGGAAACTGCGCCAGGACGTCATGAAAGCTTCCAAAGTAAATCCAGGACTATCGGGTGTGGATGTGGCCAACAAACTCAGAGCTTTTCGCAGTACAGTTCGTAATACACCCGGGAAGGTTTCTTCAAGTATATATCGGACTGTTATGTTAGCAACCTATCTGGACCAGACTGGTAAACCAAACATTACAACTAAAATTGGAACCTGAAAGCTGTGTGTCGAGGATCCGACGTAATTCAACGGATATCTAGACCAACATGTGAAATGGACGGAAGTCTAAACTTTCTCTTTCGATTATTATGGCGTCAACATAAAACTTTCCAACATTGTTTCAATAAATATTGAAAAACTCTGATGTTGTCTAGCATATTATGCTAAGAGTTAAGGAGCAAACGTAGAAGCGGCCGAGTTATTGACAGAAGAGAGAGTAAACAAAGAGAGACTCTCATTTGGACTTCCGCCCTTTTCTCATGTTGGTCTAGATATATGCTTATGGACAATGAAACGCATTTTGCCGAATAGAAATGTTTGGCGTATCACCAAAGGTAAACTGAAGAAGAGTAGAAAATTGCTAAAAAAGGATGCTATTTCAAGGATCAGATCCTAGAAACAAAAAACTGCCGCTGAGGTTGAGCAGAAGCAGAAGGCATGTAACGGAATATATAATTATCGAATCCTGTAGTGCGAGACAATGACCTTTAAGAGTACATGCGAGCAAGTTTCTAATTTGGAAAAAAAATTGATAACTCTGCCATTTTTCAACCGCTTTTGATGATAAATAGGTCGTTGAATACGAAATTAAATGTTCTCTTAAAATTTTTATTAAAACAAAGACGGTTTTTAGAAGAATGTTGAGCAATTTTCATATTTTTTTCAGTACCGAAAGCCCCGGAAAATAGATTTTTTTTATCAATCACGATTGTGAGGGTACACAACATTTTTCAAACATTGTTTTGTGCCAATGCCTTATTGAGCACTTTTTGGTGGTATCCAAAGAGGCGAACAGATCTAAATGGTGAGAGTAAACGAAAACCATTATATGGAAAAAATCTCCCAGTGGCAGGATTCGAACCAGCAACCCTTGGGACTACGGCCCAATGCACAAACTCCTATGCTATCCCTGGGCTATGACGGCGTCCTAGGAAGAACCGATAACGAAAGCAGTATTTGACTCAATTTGACCTAACTTAACGGCTCTGATACAGCGGCCCGTAGCAGTTATTGTTATGCTTGTCACATGATTGATGTGATTATGGAGAGTTCGGAAAAATCAATTGGGTATTTTTCCTTCCTTAAATCATGAGCTGTCCTTTTCAAGTTTCACAAAACTTTGATTACTGCAGTTGCCATTAGGTCGAAGGCGATAATTGTTTAATAAAGAAGTTGAAGTTTATCATGCGGAACTTCCAGTTCTTCTCAGTTTGAGACAAATTGTAGCTCAATTAGACGAATCTCTAACTGTTTCATTGCCTGGAGAATCATCCGTCTTAAGACAGATGTCTTCCATTTAATTTCACTATAATAAACAGTGCGGGTCTCATAAGCCACTCGTCGTGTGTTAGAGCCCCAACCAGGAAGGATTCTTAATGATCTGTAGAGCCGTAGCACTGTACACTAAGAATCGGCTGCGAAAAGTTAATTAATTAATTAATTAATCCACTATTATTTTTTTCAGTTCAGTCGAGTTTATAATGCATGTTGAATTTTCCTCGGGCGAAGTAGTCGGAAGCGGAGGCCCCTCGCAAGCAAACCTGTGATCCACTTGTTTGCCCTGATGCCTCAGATATGAGGGGTATGAATTAGTTTAGGACAGCACACGAGTTGAAGTGATGTGGAGCGGCCACATTGGGCATCACTTTTATTTATTTATTCCATTACGTGAGTAAATATGTTGCGAGAAAGATTTCATAAATATGCTAAACATCATTGCTCTCTCCTAGTTTAACAATGCACGTTTCGTTAAAAACAGATCATTCTTTTAAATCTTGTTTTTAGTTCCAAACAATCTACACTCTTAGAAAAAATGAAAATTACATTTGACGTAAATAACGCAGTGACGTATTTTTCTGTTCGATAATAGGATTTTACATACTATGATATGTAAAATTGATTATTGTGACTCTTTTGATGTAAAACTCAGACTGAATGCCCTAGAAAAAGCCGAACATCTCACATTTTTACATGTAATAAAATGTAAATTTAAGACGCTCCTTTTATGTGCATCTGGCAAGACGTAAAGTTACATGATTTTTTTGCTGTGTATGTATCACTCTCTTTGGTTCATTCGGCCTTGTGTCCTATGATTATTTATCCTAATAAACATACGACGACAATTCTGCGTAATGTCCTTCGACCGAATGACCTTCAGTCTTACGACTTCAGGAATCAGAAAACAGTAGCGACTGGATCAAATGGCACGTTCCCCACGTTGATCGGAGATTTATCCCATGTCATGATTTGTCTTTCCATCATTTCCCTAGTGGGAAGGATTAGGGAAGTGATAAGGATAAGGAAAATAACGGCACCATAGACAATACGGAAATATTGTTCACTCCCAAGGGAATAAATACACTTCTCGATGAGCGGATATATCAATACCTTCTAGGGGATATTGAGATAACAGAACGGCAACACCCCTGAAGAGCTACAGTCATTGGTTTAGGTTTATAAACTATCGCCGTGACTTTTTGGAATCCATAGTTCAGCTTACAACCCTTTTTCACCAAAAATTCCAGAGAACGGTCGTCGATACTATAAAAATATTGTTGTACTTGATCTGCAAGCGACTTGGTTCTCAGAACTTCCCAAGAAACTGCCCACGAAGTAGAATTGTGGAAATCTAGCCTCAGCAAATATCAGTACTCTTCAAACATTCCTTGGGATTCCACGGAATGTAAAGGAATACCTTATTCGTGGGAAGACTAGATGGTTCGACAATAAAACGGAAGTCCCCTGTTTTACCACTTATCTCCTCCAATTTCTGTTCCAGCCAGGTCATTGTTCGTTATACTGAGAGAACCAAACAATACCCTACCTTAAGGTTCAACTGAGAAAGCTTGGAAAAGCGGCCATCTTGGAAAAAAACAGTTATATCTCACACCGTTGGAAAAATCTTCATGAAAATCAATCAGCAATACTCTACCAATATCTCGAATACATTGATTAATTTTCATTAAGATTTTTCCAACGGTGGGAGAAAAAACTGCTTTTTTCGTTTTCCAAAATGACCGTTTATTGAGGCGTTCAGTTGAACCTTTAGCCAAACCCACTGAAAATAGAAATGAATGAGATAGGCGGGATTGAAAGAGACACTTGTGATGATCTTTTAACAGATCATTCTTCAGCGCAATCAAATAGCGACCTTTCTCCAAGCTTATTTGCACTCGATTAGTATTGTGATTAGAAGACTCTATGCAGTTATTGCAGTATGAATTTACAATGTAGCAAAGTCCTCTCAACTAAAACTAATTTTTATTACCATTTATTCAAAATTGAATTACTAGACAGTTGAACCGCAAGAGGTTGCCTTTTTATACGCTTAAATCATCAACGACGATGTATTTATGATCAGATAACGACGGTTCGAGCCCGTTGGGTACGAGCTAGTTTGCCAACTCGTAATACCGTCAGAACAGAGAACTACATCTAACACCTCTTCTCTGCTAGATAGTGCAAAAGTTGTATAATTTTTGCATTAAGTAAATGCAAATTTGTGCTGCTTGATTAGTCCATCAATTCGGTGCCTTTCAAATTGAAATCTGAGCTACCCCAAATTATGTGGTGGGTGCTACGTTTATGCTGACGATTAATTTGTGCTACGATAACTATGGTCAATCACAGCATTGCACATTTCATCAAAGTACCGGTACAGCAACTAGAAGATACCAAACACGTTGCTCTATAGCGAACCCCGAAATAGTTGGTTCATTTGAATCCCATGTTGATTTTTTGAAAATGCTAAAATTTAATAAAAATTTCATCAATTATATTAAAAATTTAGAAACATGAGTAGACTAACAGATACCACTCCAGTTTAAAAAAAAACAAGGAAAACCAATACGGAACAGTTTTTAAACCTCTATAGATTGTTTTCTTGTATAATATGTCAATGAAGTCAAAAAATGCAAACTTTTAAAGTGGGGCAAATTTTCGAAAATTTTCTCAACAGTCAAGATCACAAAATTTCTAAATCATCAACTTTGAAGGTTTAACAACTTCAAAGAAATTTTCCAACATGAAATAGCGCATCTGTTGATAAACTAATTCTTCTAAGTGTAATTATGGAGAATAAACACTTTAAAAATAATAAGAAGCTTGGTGCCTTCAGCAAAGTTGTTGATAATATCATTTTAAACCATTTTGTTGAATATATGAAGGCTGCATGAATGCAGCATATCGAGATATAAAACAGTATTGAACAATTTTTTTTAATGCCACTTCTCTTCAATATAACTTTTTCTTGTAAGCTTCAGAGACTCATACTTTGTATGCAATGTGAATTTTATTTTTAATTAACCGCAGAAGAGATTTAACAAATACAGTATTAGAAAAATTTGTTTTAAAGGTTTTCTTTTACATATAGTCTACCATATTTCGATATTCTGAATATATGGAATATTCATGTCTGCAAGAAAGGTGTTTGAAATAGCATTTTCGAAAACTTTGCTGAAGACACTAAGTCTCGAGCTAAAGTTTCTTGACGATTAAATTCTCTATAATTAATTGTAGGAGACTTACCCGCCAAAATTATTTTACCAAAAGGTGTGATACCTAACATCGAAATTTGGCATTTCCTAATGAATGTGGGCACGATCGAAAAAAAGTTTTCGAGTATTTATTTTACTTTTCTTCACAGTCAATCTCAAGAATTAGATACACGGTAGATAACATCGTTGATGACTGTCATTTTGGCTGTAACCGTGAATCAACTGTATTAATTTTTCGTTTATGTTTTCACGTGTTGTTCTGGGAAAACGCATTTTCTTTTGTCTTCAATGCAGTACATTTAATTAATGTAAAAAAATCAAGTCAGTTTTTTCTTACGTAAATATTAATGCTGAACAGGGACATCAACATGAAAGATTTGCTTGTGGGCATGACAGGTTAGCTTTTTGGGGGGCATTAAAGAACACTACTATAATGTAAATTTAAATTATTTTGACTGGTAGATTGTGCGTAATTTTGTGCGAAAAACGCCAAAACGAAATGAAGAGGACATATAGAACGCAATTGCCACTGTAGAAGATGGCGCCAGTATACGATCAGCCTCTAAACATTTCAAGGTTCCGTTCTCGTGTGAAAGGAAAGAGCTAGTCTTAAATTAAGGCGCGTGAGATATTTAGCGTAAGTTATCTATATAATAATTTGACGTGATGTTGAAGTACATAATCGAAAAAAAAACATGATTGAAAAGGAGAAGGAAAAAGAATCCAAAAAACGCTCCGAAGCACAAGCGTGATCATCACACAGCTAAGCAACCACGTTAGTCGGAATGCAAAACATCAATTCCACACTCTGGCGACGACGAGGGCACCGAAGAAGTCATTTTATAAAAAGCTGGAACCGAACTATAGGATGCATACAAACATAAGTACAATATAATTCCATATGAAAACTGCTTAACACATCTTATTATACTGGTTTCCATTCATTACCGGATCCTTTTCCTGGAACAAATTATATTAATGCTATTGATCAGCTTTTTGATACGAAGATCTTCTGTGCAGTGGATCAATTCTTAGCTGAGATACTTCAACCTGCCGGATGCCACACGGCCTCTAGGCTTTTGTCAGCAACAAGACTGTTATCAACTTCCTAGAAGACCACAGCCACATCTGTTGTAAGTTGCCTCTTACGACATGGGAACAGAAATCAGTTGGTCAATTCTTGCCTGACGTTTATAGAAATTTCACAGCGCTAGTCATTATTGTGAAACGAACGAGCAGTCCTTCAAGTTCGTTCTTTTACGAGCATAAACGAACAGCATGTCAAGTGTATGCTTGCGAGAAATCGAATATTCTATCTAATATAGCAAAAAATATATCTCGCGAAAGCTCGTTTGCAGTTGTTGCCTCGCAAGAATTTCTACACAACAAATGAGCATAGCTGCAATGGCGCCTTGCAAATAAACACGTCTGAAATAACGAGTGTTTCACAATCGGGGATATTCCCCTGGACGACTATCATCATGCAGTAGCATCTAAGTGATTACCGTTAGCCAAGATTGAACATTTTCGGATTCAAGTACAAATTATCCGAGAAAAATTACCAAAATTTTTTCAACTGAAAAAAACTGTTGCCATCGAAGTCCATCCGCGCGGTGCGACAAAAAAATCTGCCTAGTTCCGTGAATGCATCAACTGCAGCGTCCAAACATTTTCCTTATCCACCGTCAGACCGCGAATAGAGGCGTACGACAGTCGTTTAAATAACCGACACAAAATGGTCATTTATGCATTTCAAGTCTTCCTTCTACCTTGACGGTCCAAACCGCAGTACCAGCTAGCTATTAGCGTTGCGCTACGCGGTGCATAATGGTTCGGTCGGGCGGGAATATAATTGTAATTAACGTCCGTCCTTACTGTACGAACAATGCCTCTGTTAATGGTAATGGCAATCAAGGAAATACAGCACAGAGAAATGATCATCACGATTTCCTCTAATGACAAAACCGAGGATTCCAATGAGTACAAGCTGTGCATTTAAATATAACCTTTGGAATAATCAGCAGAACGTTACAAACTCATAAAGAGAAAAGTTCATCTAATTCCAACGCGCGTGTCCGCCTCTTAGCGACCTAATTTGTCGACATGAAAACTTGATTTCTTCAAAATAAAATAAAAACTGCCATAACAAGCAGATAATGGTTGCCATTTTCATAAATAACCTAATTGTTTCCCATATTCTCTATTTATGTATCCGCGCATTTACGACACGGAAAGCATTTCTCTCAGCGCGCCTTTTTCCTCATTGGAAAATCTCTCCTCACTAAGCAAGATTTACTGGTCAAACGATCCCGACGTTACCCAGTCCAAACCCCCAGTCCCTTCTGCCACAGAGGATAAACATCGAAATCAATTCACAACCTACGAGATTCAATCAATTTTACAGTATACTTTAGCTCAAACATCACGATAACCGCATAAAGCAGTCCGATAGTATCGCTGGAGCCACTTTATGGCTGATGGTATCTCCCGGGGCTTGTGTGTAGACCCCTACCGCCCCTCCCCCGGCTGCAACCATTTTCGGCGACAGCCGAGCACGTTTATTGGCGTGTGCCATTAGAGGAGGAGTACGAGTGGGTGCGGTGGCGCAAGAGGGAGTTCCCCACAATCTGAATGATGATACTTTCTCGATCGTTTGCGATTTCAGTATCGGCGATTTCAAATTGTCACTATCGGACGTGGCCATCAAAAACATCGCGCCCGGCTCCCGGTCGGCAACTAGCCCGTTAGTTCCAAGGTTTCCCCCCGGGCGGCCCTGCGATGCGATGCACGGTGGCGGCCTGTAACGATGCTATTGTTATGCTTTCGAAGGAGAAGAAAGTTTCCTTGCGTCTTTTTTTCCTTTGAACTGCTGGAAGCTTGTTGTGCTTCTCTTACCGAATACATCGTCCCTTCTCGATAGCTCGATAGTGCTGATGCCGATCACAAATGAAGTTGGTATTGATGTGGCTAAAATATGGTTATTGCCGTGGGGTTCGTGATAAATATTTTTCCCTGTACCCGACTTGAATCTGTTGGACGGTGCATGATTCGAAGCTGCGGTGAAGTAACACTCTGTTCTTTTTTAGTATATCGCGGCCAGTTTTTTAAGTTAAAAAAAACTTTTTAATCAATTCGTTTATTTGATAAGCCACGCTTGCGTTTGCTTAAAGGTGACAATTTTTCTATTTTACATTTTGAATTTAATCTTAAATTTTATAAGGATTAGCCCTAATTTTATAAGTAATAGTACAGTACCACTTACAGTAATCGAGTTACGAAACGTTTTCTTATGTAAACTCCTTAAACTCTTATTTTTACTTATAAATTTTTTGTTTCTGATTTTTTGTATTACTAATGTTTGAAGATATTTTTATCATTATAAAATACGCAACAAAGAGAATACTTTGTAATGAGTTATGACTGATTTCGATTTTATTTTAGCCTGTTCTTGAACCTGTATAACTTCACTGTCAGTAAAAACTGCACCTATGTTATAAATTATTCTCATAGGACTGGGCTTTATCTACAAAATGAAGGTAAAGCCGTTTGTTCCTAGGTATACCCGTTCAGAAGTTATACACTGTTGAAAGCATTATGCCTGGCGCTCCTGAAGTCGCGTGAATGCCTCACTGAACGGCACACGTAGTAGGCGCTGGTGTTCAAAGACGCTTTCGCTTGATTTTCTTAGTGTCGCGCACTATGTGTAGTAGCGCGTCTGCTGGATGGTTTACACCGATATTAAATGATTTTCTAACAGATGATGTACAATTTTATCTCGGTTCGATTTATCGTATGAATTTTTGGTGTGTTAGGATATGGGAGAAGAAGTAAATGAAACACATTTTTCATGTAATTCTATGCATCTTCTTCCTGAAAAGAAGTTTGCTTTAAAGAACTTTGTGCGAATGCTGCTGTTATACTACAGATACCCTTATCATTTAATAATACTTAGGGGAATCTGGGGCTAGTTGGCGAAATCTTTTTCCTCCTTTTGCTCAAGTAGAGTAGAACGGGGTAAAATAGGTATTGGGGTACAATAGGTATAGGGCACTCTACACTGTAGAGAACATCGTTGACGACTGTCATTCTGGCTGTTACTGTGGATCAGTTGTTTTAGTTACGGCGTAATTTATGTCTTCACGTGTTGTTCTGTGAAATCTCATTGTCTTCTGTCCTCAGTACAGCACATTTAATCAATGTAAAAAACTGCAAGGGGCAGCCCTATAGGGTTGCACGAACTGTAGACGTAGGACTATACTACTTAATGTAAAATATTTATTTTCTTAGTACTTAGTGTGTGGGAAAAAACACCCGGACCGGGAAGAAAAATCAAATTTTAGACAATATAATCACATCTCATGTATAGAACAAGCTTTCTAGTTGCTCTCAAACAGACCCTAAAAGTTCAAACACCCATGGATAACCCCAAGTTTGTAGATGTGTTTCGATGCCACAGGATTGTAAAATGGTTAATATTACGTCATGAAAATTCAATTCTTCCGTGACAATTTTTTTGCCTGTAAAATGCCCTGTGTGTATGCAAAGCTCATTATTTGTTGGGATATTAGCATTGATCGGAAAATGTTTTCCAACGCTGCGCATTGCATACATACAGGACATTTTGCAGGTCACCAGAAGCTGTTCATTTTACCACCGCCACATGTTCATTTTACCCACTCGCTATAAACATGTCTCATTTTTGGACATGTTTAGAAATCAAGGATCATGTTTGAAAAAATGTGTTTATGACGAAGTATTTTTACCAGATATGTACAAAACATGTCTAGCAAGAAACATAAGGTGATTGTAATATCTCATTCACTTATTAGTTAGAAAATAATGACTTTGCTTAACATGTTCATTTTACCGTCAGTTCCCCAAGCGTACAATGCAAAATGAGTCAACGCTGATGATGATGGGTAGAGCGAAAGAGACAACTAGTACCACCACGACACTATTAGCGCATTTCACCAAAATTCCACGCGGCCTTTCCCGATTGAAAGGAACGGTCGCGCTTAGCCCATCTGTCATAATATCGTGATTTTGCATAGCGAAGGGCTGAATGATTTTGTTCCAAAAACAGCCCTGCGTTATGCAACACTTTGTGCAGGTTGATTATACCA
The DNA here is from genome assembly GCF_030247195.1 of Topomyia yanbarensis. Lineage (NCBI taxonomy): Eukaryota > Metazoa > Arthropoda > Insecta > Diptera > Culicidae > Topomyia > Topomyia yanbarensis. The sequence continues at coordinate 336,179,319 of NC_080672.1, read as the reverse complement.
GTTGCAAGTGGGGCCAAATTCACCAAGTTCCGTGAAATTCCTTTTAAATTACAGAATTGATAAAATTGCTTAGATGAGCTAAACTAATTAATCAAATCCTGTTTTAAAAACTGTTCTTGCGTTTAAACCAAAATGGGAAGCTTATTACTACCACTACATTACTTAATTTCAAGCGCAAATAGCAAATACATGTGCTAGTTAAACCAAAAATTTACTGGCAACATTACAGCGGCATTTAGGAAGCAGTTGGAGCGGTCGCCTGTTAGACGACACAGGGTAGCGTTCCTCCACAGCCAGTGTAACGGACTTCTAGCTCAGCTACACTGGCTGTAAAAAACACAGCGCAGTGATCTGCTTCGCCAGCCGTTCAACAGGGAACTGAGCGTGTCTAGCCAAGTCCGTTCTTTAAATAGTCGATGATGACGTCATTCATAGAAGCGTTGCGCGCTAGGTACACCAATCCGTCGTACAGGGCTTGTGAAGCGCTATCTTCTGTGTGTTAATGCGCGATATTTTGACAAGGTTGTATATTATTTAATTTTTTAATGCTATGATATCAAAAATCTTTGGGTTTTTCTATTGGAATCTATTCTTAGAAGTATTTTGGGGCCATTCGTGCAAAAAATTTGAAAATTTATCGTGAGATGGCTGAATTATATGCGTTTAAAATTGTACCACTTTTCGTTACATACCATTTTTGTAGAATTTGCAGAGCGAAAACAAAGACGTAGTCCTACGTCAAAAATGTCCAGTAAGTATTTTCTTACGTACGTACGTGGTTTTTCAATATTTTCGTTTTTGAAAACAGTTCGAGCATTAACACGAACAATACGCTTGGGGGCACGATAGTCAAACGTTTGGGGGTACTATAGATCACTGCTGATCGGCTCTCAGTTACCACGTGAGCCGGAATGAACAACTTCAATTCGACACTCTGGCGACGACGAGTGCACCGAAGAAGTCATTCGCAAGTACAAAGCCTGACGTAGCTGTCGAAACAGCATGTTTTTTCTACATTTCCATTCGCAATTTCATTATTTTTCAAATCATTTACCATTTCTCATTTTCTTACCTGAATGACGTCAATTTAATTTTTAAGTAAACTGCAGTATAATTACTCTTCAAATAAAAGTTGAACCGGTGTACGTGTACATTATTTAATTGAACCTCGAATATAGTGACCTATCGTACCCCCAGATTTTAAAATCATCGCCTTGTTGGATTTAGCTTGAAAACCATTTAGCCAGGCATAAAACCATTTGTGCCAAAACTTTGCCAGATGTATAACCTTTCCAACGAGTGCTTGCTCTCCAAAGAAAACTGTTCTACTTGACTCCACTCTACTCTACTATAAGAAAGCTATAAGAATTCAACATTTTATCATTAAATAGACCATATCAACCCCATTTAACAATAAATTATTATTTGATCTACTATTTTAAGTATAGAAGCTCTCAGGAATTACATGGTGGATATTTCATTTCAGAAAAAATACGGGAAGTTGGGGTATTCGGGCATTTGATGAAAAAATGTGGTTTCTAGACTAAATGTTAAAAAATCTGATGTTTCCGAATTTCATCAATAACGAATCTTTTTCTATTTTGTTCCTTAGAATATTATCAGAACCCTGACTAGAGCATTGCAAAAAAATTTTTTTTTTGAATTCTCAAAGGCCCCCCTCTCATATTGTGACAAATGTCAAAGTAAGCTCAGATGCCAAATTTCACATCATTTGGACAATTTTAGACCCCCGCCCACTTCGTTTGAAATTTTTTGAAATTATTTATGGGAAAATATGGAGGAAAATCACATTAAATGCAATAACTTTGGAAGTAGCAATCAGAAAATTACAATTTATACCTCTTTTGAAAGGAAATAATTTTAGTATTTGAATAAAGATATATTTGTTTCTAGAAAAATACAGGAAAGTAGGGTACTGGGTCATTTTGGCCCCAAAATCCCCTATTTTTAATGATTTTTCTGCTCCGTGATGCAAATCATACATATTTTGTAGTTTTTCTAATGTGAAAAAATCTCAGAAATCGAACGAAACCCTTTTGATCTTAGTCCGAATACGAGAAGTTGGGGTTATAGGGCTTTTTGTCAGTCATATTAAATTTAACATTTTCTCATGCATATATCTCTATTATTCTTCAATCAATTTTCATAAAATGTAACTTATTGAACGTGTAAAATTCTGAGGAATAAAACAAAAATAAAAACGTTAAAGATAAAATTCAGAAACATCAAAAATTTTGATATTTACTCTACAAATCTCATTTTTTTCATTATTTGTCCTAATACCTCAACTTCCCTTATTTTTCCAGGAATGAAACTTTTCTCATGTGATCCCTAAGTATATTTTACACTAAAAGTAGTAAATTAAATAAGAATTTTGTTGTTAAATGGAGTTAATATGTGCGATTTTATGATAAAAATGTGAAATCGACACTATATGTCAGATAATTTGATGTTCCTGAATTTTACCGGTAACGAATCTATTTTTGTTATAATCCTAAGGATTTTCCACGTTCAACAAGGTATAGTTTATGAAAAATGAGTAAAGAATAATAGAGATATATTCACGAGAAAATAATGAAGTTTAATATAAATGACAAAAGGCCATTTAACCCCAACTTCTCGTATTCGGACTAAAGTTAAAAGGGTTCCATTCGATTTCTGAGATTTTTTCATATTAGAAAAACTACAAAATATGTATGATTTGCATCACGGAGCAGAAAAATCATAAAAATAGGGGATTTTGGGGCCAAAATGATCCAGTACCCCACTTTCCCGTATTTTCCTAGAAACAAATATATCTTCATTCAAATACTAAGATTATTTCCTTCCAAAAGAGGTATAAATTTTAATTTTCTGATTGCTACTTCAAAAGTTATTGCATTTAATGTATTTTTCCTCCATATTTTCCCATAGTACCCATTTCAAAAAATTTCAAGCGAAGTGGGCGGGGGTCTAAAATTGTCCAAATGATGTGAAATTTGGCATCTGAGCTTACTTTGACATTTGTCACAATATGAGAGGGGGGGGGGGCCTTCGAGAATTCAAAAAAAAAATTTTTTTTGCAATGCCCTAACCCTGACCTCTCGTATTCTGACAAAGGTCCCAAAAGTGCCGTTCGATTCCTGATTGTTTTACTTTAGAAAAAGTTTAAACTCCGTATGAATTGCAGCATAGAACAGAATGGCTATAAGGAAGAAAGGACTTTTGAGGCAAAATGTCCCAAAACTATAACTTCCCCTATTATTTGAGAAACGATATGTCCATTGAAGTGCCAAGAATGTAATTTTTCGAGCGTTATTTCAAAAGGTATAGCATTAATTATATGTTTTCTAATTTTTGCCCATAGTGCCAACCAATATTAAAAACTTTAGGGGTCTAACATTATCAAAATGATGCGATATTTTGCATCTGAGTCTACTTTGACAATGAAGCTATATTTCTAGCGTTTAAGGGGCTACATCACTGTAGAAATTTAAAAATATCGATTTTTCATTTATTAGTCTAAAATGTGCTTTAGAATATTTGAAATGACATCCCAAAACATGAAAGGTGAAAACAATACATAAATGTTCAAATTTTGCCGCTACGCCTTTTATGTATACCTCGAGTGTACTGAAAACTTCAACCGCGTTTTTCTCGAAACCATTTTTTTGGGATGGCCGGAAATTTAACTCGAACAAATGTTTTTTATCGTTTTAAATTTTTCTAAATGATCAATTTCTATTCTTGTCTAATCCTTACACAGCCAGTATAAATAAGCATCCTGGAAAACACTGCAGTTATTCTGTAGTGTTTTTCTTGTCAATATTAATATTTGAAGCCTATTGTTATGTCGAGAAATATTAAAACGACCAGGTCTACTATGCAGTGTTCAGTTTGGAGATGTTTCAAAATTAGACGGCAATTAAATTATTCATTTTATAGATAATTTAACGATAACGAATTGTTGTGAATCTTAAAGTAGGAAAAGACGAAGACAACCGTACCGACCGTTTCAGTTTAAAGGGAATATAATAAATCGTTAGGAGTGGCTTGGCTAATAAGGTTAACGTCACTCCTTTAGTCCTTTGGGATGGGACAGAGGTATTTACACCTTGCTCTGGCTAATCAGCCTAGGTTCAAGCGCCTTTACTCGTTCTCGTTTTTAATTTTCCTCAATTTATTCGAAATTGTTTTTCCAAAGACGTACGTAACATTTTATTTTTTTGTTACTTAGTGTTCTTTCATCAACAATTTTGTGTCGATTTTTATGTCAATTTGTGCACCATTTCGCGAAAAATCCTACGTACGTCGCTTGCTATTACCATAAGGAATCAGAACAGCTTAATTTTTTGGGTCAAGGTAAAAAATTGCGGCAGATAGTTTTCCGGCTATGTACCCCTTCCATCAAAAACTCGCAAGGAGAAAAATGCCACACAGCCGCCACCTTGAAGAACAACTCATGAAAGAAAGAATGATGCATTTTATTATTCAATCAACAAATATACGAATTTTGCTGCTTCTATATTGATTATCTCTCATATTATTAAGATCAATGATTATATTCTCGAGACCATCAAAAATAGAACTACGGAAACTGTCTGCTGAGTGAGAGTTTTTTCGTGTACTGTGACGAGTTACCGAAACGAAAAAATCCGTACACTAATGCTGATGCTGTACATAACACTGCAAGTTTCCATTGGTGCCAAAACCTAATGTTTGTTCATTATTTTGCTTCTTTAAATATTTGGATACAACTGTATTGGTAATACATCTAAGAGGCTTGACATGTGCTTGTGCCAAATCTGTTCACTTAAATGAAGGAATACTTTCTTCATTTCGTCCACGGAAAAAATAGAGAAAAACGCTACACTTGCAAGGAATAAATATCTCGCTTGCTATTTTTAATTTTGGAGGCTCTTTTTTCTAACCCGAAAAAAACAAGCGTAAAGTTGAAATTTCTATAATAGCGAAAGCCTTGCGATTATTTTTTAACTTTTGTGAATTATGCCTATCGTCCATTATGTCTAACGTACATTATGCCAATCGTGCATTATGACTAACGTATATTATGCCAATCGTCCATTATGTCTAATGTACTTATGCCTAACGTATTTATGAGTTACATTTCTTTACGTTAAGTTGAAGTAGACCTTTGCTACACCCTGTGTGAAATAGTTTGATTTCGTTTTGGAATACTGCAGCGTCTTTGACATTGCTTATTCCCATGAGATGTTTCATGGAGTCTGCAAATATAAGCACCTTCACACGCTTGATTATGAAGATAATGTTATTTACATACAAAATATACAGAAGAGAGCTTCAGGGAACCCAGTTGACACAAATTGGTTCAGAGAATATATTCTGAAAGCGAAATGTTTGTTCGCGTGTCATTAGATATTATTCGAGCCACTTCACGAGTTTTTTACTATGCTATATTTTTGAAGTTTGTTTACTAAAGCTCTTAGTGGAGAATTACCATTGTCCATTGCATTTAATTCTAAAAGATTTGATGTTGCTGAGCGGACTTTATACTTTGGTTAGCTGATATATTTTGTCATTTACTAGTTTTTTGAATGATTCTAGAATACATGAGGTAATGGCAATCCCACGATGGTTACGGATGTCCGAATTTAGTGCCTGATTCGAGCGACCGAAAATAAATGTCGTAAGGACAGAACATGCTTCTTAAAACCCTTTTCAAATATATTAGAAAATAAAAATCGGAAATAAACTTTAAGTGTACTCAAGGATCTCTGTCCGATTTTTACACTTAAAGTTAGTCGCTTAAAAATTTATCACCTGCACACCTCGCCAAGGTTGAAGCTTCAGCATCCGTACAACGTGACGTTCAAGATTAAAAGTCGGCTAAACAAAACTACTATATTTTTTGCGGTTTTTATACTAAAGGTTTTGTTTTCCAATTCTTAGAAAGGAGAGTCCCAGTCCGATTTTCAAGCTTGAAATTTATATCCGGTTTTTTATGTTTTAACATATTTGAAGCGAGTTTTACGAAGCATATTCTGTTCTTGCGACTTTTAATTTCGGTCGCTCAATTAAAAAATTTTCACTAAAAAGCATGATTTCCATATTTCGGGGAGTATTCCACTTTTCAGTGACATGTTGAAAATATGAAGTAATGGTAGAGTGAATTCAACCAACATATGATTCAGCTATATAGTTTAATCAACAGACCCTATGGTTGAAATATATTTTGGTTGCTTTCATGTAACTTTCAAATGGTTTACAATATCGCCTTGATGTCAAAGAGAAAGTTGCACGAAAGTTTACGGGCCTTTCGAAAAACCTATTATTGTTGATGGAGAAACGCGACTAACTTATGAAAAGGTCGTAATAAAACAAAATATCTCGAGAACTACTACATTTTAGAAAAATTTTGTTAAGACCATTTCGATTTAAAATGGTGTTTAAAATCTTATTCAAAAAGAAAATTGTATTTTTGACTGCAAATAGTAAGAATTATAAAAAAATGTCAAAAGTTGTTGTTAGGAAAACTTTTTTATTGAAAGCTTCTCCATGATCCAAATACACTAAAAAGGTTGCTTTTACGTCTTTAAAACGATAAACATTAAATTTTTGACATTTTTTTGATGGGGTAACGCGAATAACTTTTAAAAAGAGCATAATTACACGAATTAATTGTTTTTGAAGTAGCAAAATTTCAAATATCTCGAAAACTATCGCATTTTGGAAGATTTTTGTTAAATGCATTTTGATTTTAAATGGTGCTTAGAATTATATTCTGTAATAAAATTACAATTTTGTATGTCAATTAGTATGAAATTTAAAAACATGTACGAAGTTATTGTTAGAAAAACTTTTTTACCGATTTTTTCTCCATCATGCAATCACAATCAAAATGTTTCTTTTCTTTTTAGGTTTTTGGTAACAAAATATAAAACATGGGTTTTTTCGCAATTTAAATTTTTATCATAAACTTTTGTTTTTTTGAAAAATGACAACATTTTTTTCAGTGTATATTTTTTTCGGACAGAAGTATTCATTCCCTGTAACTTGTTCTCAGATAGTTTTGCTGTTTAAAATACAGTAATCGAACAACAAAAAATTGAAATTCATACACGTAGAAACGTTTACGCCCTTTTGAAAAATTACTCTTGTATAAAAATATTCCAATTGCCAGAGAATATCATGGAGATTCATACAGCGAACACACCTGCAAAGTTTCGTTCGAATCGACTATGGTCATATTTTGCGGTCGGCCGGTTTCTCATGGAATCCCTCGAATACAGATTACGATTTCTCAATATGTTAATATTATTACATTTTTTATTTCTACTCGCTTATCTCCTACACTTTTGTTTTTAAGTTTTTCAGATGTTGGTTAAACCATTGACTGTCATGGGTACTTCTTCTTTTTACTGGTACTGTTTCAGAGATTAACTTAATTACAATTAAATAGAATTTAGTCACTGGTTCGTTGACATTTCCTTCTATGCCCCATTCTATTCATTTTGCAAATTAATTCTACACAGTCTACGTTTGTCTTCCTTAAAGTCACGCCACCTTCTCATACTCCAAGTCGTTCGGGGAAGAGTTTTGATGCATCAAAATTGAATATTCGCTTACTGTGTGAAATGCTTAATTTTTCCATAACGGAATCAAATTTTCGATACAGTTTGTGAATAGAAGATCTCTCTATTTTGTGTAAGCGAAATTCTGATACTCTGTCAAATAAATATTGAAGTGTTTAATTTTCGCCTACGACTGGATGTAAGTTAGATTCGTTTTCAATGTCTACGATAAATTTGGTGTTGCGTTGATTAAAGTCGCCATAAACATGCAGCTTTACCTCAGGTTACACGTTAGAGATGATAAATTCTACAATTTGAAAAAAAAAATTCAAATAATTTTTGTGAGCATTTTTAGGTGGAAAATACACAGAGGAGATTATGTGCATTTCTTCTGATATTATTGCTTTTCTCCAAACATGTTCGAATTATTTATGTTTCGTGGTTTCTATTTCTTCTAAATGAAAGTCGGCGTTTATGGCTATAAGGACTCCACCTCCAGACTTTCTCTGGCAAAGAGACAAATTACTTTCGAACCGGAATACATTCAATTGATTTTCAAAAATTTCTTCACTTCTTACGCTTTCATCTCAGCTATTGTCTGTTCCAAGGAATTTATTAGGATAAAAAGAATCTTATCTTTTCCTGGATTTGTTTCATTTTGGCTGGGTTTTTCATTCGATTAATATTTTGGCAAAACAAGAATAAAAAATCGCGATAATGTACAGAGGTATTGCTGGAATCGAGATTCAACTCCCCAAATCATGAACATGAGTCATGTTACTTCGTGTAAAAATCCAAAAGTATTCGCAAACACGATGACGCACAAAGGAATTGCAAACATCGTGGCCAACATCCCGAAATCGGCTGTTTTAGTCAATAAACACACGAATTAGTGCATCTTCAATTTATGAAATGTGACCATAAATAAACAAAGCATGTTCAGTAAAATCTTCTTGACGCAAAACAATGATAATACAGGAGAAATAGTGATAACCATGATCTCAACTATACGTTGAAATGTAATGCAATATACTTTTTGGCTTAAAATATTTTTGTAGAACATGAAATGGTTTCCTGAATACGAAGTGTTATATTCATGATTTGTAGTTTGATAACAAACGCATTTTATTATCTTTTCTTCTTGTATAAATTCAGAATTTTTCCAGTTTTATTTTCAGGTAAAAATGCGGGTCCCCAAAAAGATATCGGGCCCCGAAACGGTTAACCCCACCGACCAATTGGAATTCTCAAAGTATTCAACAAATCTATAGTACAGTATAGTGCTATTACAAAACCGAATTGTATGAATTTTATTCACGAGACGACTAGCTAAAGCCCGAACAGAAAACTGAGCAAAACCCCAAAATTGCGTTGATTCAACATGAGCAAGTCAGAAGACTGCCAAATCTACCACTCCCCATTGAAGCATCTAACGCTGACCAGCCCGACCATCGGACGACTTCCCGGATCTCCGTTATCCGCCGAACTCTCGGTGGCACCACATCCGCGTTACTATCGGCATTCATCGCATATTTCCAATAACCAGCGAAGAAAGAGATATGCGACGACAACGACGACGACACAATATGGCCAGTAATATCAATAAAGATACATCAGAGAAGCGTGACCATTAGACGTTATGGCCACTGGAAGCGATTTAGATTTACTTGCGCGTTGCGAACACACACTGACTGACCAGGACTGGACGGTTTCTGGCTGCTGCTGCTGCTGCTGCTGTGGTTCCCTCTGCGGCCATTACGGCGTGGCCCCGGCAATCACAAACAAGTAACTTCACTTTGTGCTATCTTTCTCCGATTCCGAGTGGCGAAAGGCGCTGCTGAGACTCCATCCGAAACGACACGGTGCGGTGGGGACCGGCAACGCAGAACGCAAATCCTCAAGCTCCTTCCCTGCGGTTTGGGGGCGATTGCGACAAACGGCCGTTCAATGTATACGGGTACGAAGAGGATGTTTGCACAGTATACAATATACACAATCGAATCGAATTGAAGCGGGAATGATTATTTTTATGATTTTAATGGTAAAATTATCATGTTATTAATACAAATGAAGTATTAAGCGGTTACTCGGGAAAGCGACGGCGACTTGCTGCTGTTGCTGCTGCAGGCCATGTGGCGTACCACCTCGGATGGATGGTGGAAGCGTAAATGGCGATTGCGATCGGATTTGTTAGAGTTCCGAAATCACTTAAAGAGATTGTAGCAGTTTTTGTTGTTGTTCTTCTTCTTTATAAGTGTAAATAACAATGTCGTTAGGGTAATGGTCGGATGGAATTATGGTATACTTTGTCGGTACATTGGATCGCTTCATTCGTTTCAAATCGTTTGATGAAATTATATGAGCACTTGGCTTGATATGAAGTAATGTGGAGTGATTTGTATTTAGGAATAATCTTGAGTTTAAGAGCGATATTCTTACTCAATACAGCTTTCGATGCATTGAACGGATTTTCGTTCGAGTGTGGAATAGAGATGTCTGCATTTACCCCTGTATACGGCCTAATTGTGTGGCTTTGTCTTTGTCTAGGTTCTACTCCAAAACTTTATATAGTGAGGGATTAAAGAGAAGGCCATTTTTGGATCAAAATATTGTGTATCCGGAAATTGCCTTACATGAAGCTCTAATGCATTCTAATGTGCGTATTTCATACATGCGCATACATGCGCGAAAAACATACGCGTCTCTGTTTTATATAAAATGTTGGAAACTCTCCAAAAATTAGATTTTTTTGTAAATTCAATTATTTAGTAGGGTAGGCACTAAAATAAACTAGAAATAAATGAACCCAATCAGGCCCATGCGCACGCAGGGGGGGGGGGGATCTCAGGGGTTCAACCCCCCATGAGCGTTTTGAATTACTTTTAAAAATGTATTATCATCTTGTCCAGGAAAAAAATATAATGCAAACCGTTTGGACACATAAAATGTCATTTGAGTTCGGTCACTCTAGAAACATGTCAATGAAGAAACCAAGGACGAAACTTTGCGAGGGTGGCTGGAAAGGGATGTATGTCAAGTTGGACGGCTTCTCTGAAGGATCGGTTAACGTTTCGACAGGCTTCGATATTGGCAAAAGTAGTAGTAGTAGTTGTTGTTGTTTATTAGAGACACTTTACACAAAGTAGTGTGTAGACAGCAGATGTCGGTCAGCGGGCTAGCAACGGCAGTTATGGAGGAAAAACAGGAAGTTGGAGAAAATCGGGATAACTTTGTCTAGAGATATTTTACCGCCGATGATTATTCCGTTAGAGTGGCAGCGAAATGGATCGCGAAAATGGGCATCGGTATAGGGTGAAATACCGCCGCCAAGAAGTACTCAGCACCAGCTAGCAGATAAATAGGAACGACTAGCACCACGAAGGATAAGAAACCCGACAAAGGTGGTTGTAAACAGATGTAAATTCTTATGGTCGACACCCCCGGATCGGTTCATGTCTCAACAGGGTACTATATTTGCAGCAGACCTGAGCTGGTGAGATATATCGCGAAAGTTTGACAACAAGTAAGGAAAAGTAGCTATGGATAAAATCATGACGATTAACACAAAACAAAATGAACAAGAACACAATCCTTACTAAAGCAGTACTTAACGGTTGCCCCGGATGGATGAGGATTACGAGATACAAGAGGTTTAAGTTTATTCGGATGGCTTAACAACTACTACAAACCAATCCGAATCCACCACGAGCCAGCATGCAACGCACAGTGGTCGGAAATACCAAAAACGTCACTAGAGGCCAAGCCATTGAATATATTCATAGGGTATCTTTGGAGAAATTGTTTGTATGAATATTCCCCACAATCTAATAAAAATTAAATTGAGGCATGGCTTACTATGATTGAACTAGAAAAATTAACTTTTTATATTGACAAGGTAGAAAGTTGGTGTCTTCGACAAAGTTTTAGGAAAGCTCATAATGAAGAAATTTGTTGAACTACTTGAGCTTGTAGGACTTAATGTTATCGACTTAATAGCGTTTTCTAAGGCAAACCCCTTAAATTTAGCTTTTTATAATAGATTTTTCGCAATGACTTTTCGTGCAAACGATGTTCCAGACAAATGTTGAGGTATTAAAACCACACAATATTGTTGAAGACTGCATGTAAGAATGTTGTTGAACACTGCATATAAAAATTTCACCTGAAATCGGCGGCGTGGCGCACACCTCTTGTAAAAATGCTCATTCGTTTTAGAGTTATTGAAGAATTTTAAATTTTTTACACCAAGTTCAACTGCGTATAAGAAAGAAAGGTGCAAGCCAAGATGGACGAGCCGGCACTATTTTCAATGTCCGGACTACGCATAATAAAGGTAAGAAGGTTTTAAGCTCATTTTGTAATGTTTTTTTACTTGGGTATTTTTACTTACAGTCTTCAACAATATTATGTGGTTTTAATGCCTCCACATTTTTCCGCTGAACGGTTTGCACGAAAAGTCACAGTGTAAAAAGTTATATTAAAAAAAAAACTAAATTTGAGGGTGTTGCCATTGAAACTGCTTTACAAATCGATAGCATTGAATCCTACAACTTCAACTAGATCAACAAAATTCTTTATTATAAGCATTTCTAAAACTTTGTCGAAGACACCAACTTTCTACCTCGTCAGCACAAAAAGCTATTTTTTTAATTTGATCGTAGTAAGCCATGCCTAATTTTAATTTTTATCAGGTTGTGGGGAATATTCTTACGACCAATTCGTACAAAGATACCTTGTGAATATATTCGATGGTTTGGCCTCTAGTGAATTAAGTTCACGTTTTTGGCGTTTCCGACCACTATGCAGCGGTGTCTTTTGATGACTCCTTCGCGATAACAAACATTTACCCAATTTGTTGAGCAGAGATGTCTGGTTCACAAGACTAGGTCCAGGCCTCTGAAAAAATCTTCAAAGTTTGAGGGTTTCTGTACGTTTCTTTTAAACTAAACATTAAACAATCACCCCCCCCCCCCCCCCCCCCTTGAGAATTTTCTGCGTACGGGCCTGAACCCAATGGTCTTCAATGGTCTGTAGCCAAAATTTTGTTTTGTGGTTGGTGGAACATTTGATACGAAAATGTATTAATTCTGATGACTACACAGGGGATGATCCAGAAAAAAAATTTCGGGAGGGGTCTAAAATTTCGATCTTAAAACTAACATTTTACACTTCATAATACGTAGTAACCTTATTTAATGAACATGTTGGTAAATTTAGTTTGGAATGATTTTGAGTTTGAAACTAATATTAACTTGAAACTAATTTATAATTTTTCAACAAGTAAAAAAATTTCGGAGGGGTTCGAACCCCCAAGACCCTCTACCTGGATCCGCCACTGATCACACAACATGGTTTACTTGGCGATATTTACAAAATTAATTACTTTCAATGCTCTTATAATCCAACCCTAATCAACTTTCGTTACATTATTATGATTAGACTAGATCTTGTCACTTCTCATCACCTTCTCCACAATAATCTAGTCCAATTACGAAATGAGTAGGTAATCGGCGTGTATTTACACGAGCAAACAATTGTACATGTTCAGGTTCAGGACATCAAACAAATCATAATTTTGATTTATCATCATCCCTTAGCTTATCGGGAACCTATCTACGGATTGGAGGCAAGGGTAGAACCGTGTCTGCTTGTGGCGATATCTAATTTCAATTCCCAGAACATCGCTTCCGAGTTAATTATGGTCCTTGATGAATGAATCGATAAATAATAAATCACTTCGATTACTGGTGATGGTTGGAAACGTCCGCTAGTACTCTCGGGATTATATCCGAAATGACCACAGGAATTCAGTTCTACAAGCGCCGCCACTGGCCGGGCCGGTGTGCGCTTCATCGATTTTCAATGCTCTCGGCAATGTGGGCGAATCGGAACCACGGACTCTCGTCTGGCGATGCACACACGAAGGGAAATCAAATACACTGTAATTAAGTACACTCGCCGACACCGGTGTCAACATCAAAGCAATACGATGAGTAGAGTAGATTGGAATTACATTTTGACAGCAACAAGAGGCTATAAATTTACATAAGTATCAACAGCACAGTGACAGCTCCACTCTCTCTCCGGGCAAAGGGCATACCGTAGGCTGGCTGCAGCTCATTGGTTCTGTCGGTTCGGTGCATTCGATTTTGCCGGGCATTGAAGCGCACGGGTAAGGCTAAAATTCGGGTAGGGGGAATAGTGCATTCGCTGCGATGATCACGCTAGTTGGTGTGCTAGAGGAAACAGTGCAGTCAGATGTACTTATATGTTCGGGTTGTGGGTTTTAAACTTATGTCCAACTGAAAAGAAATGTAGAAATTAGGTTGCCTCACTCTGGAGTAATTTTTTCGCAACATAATTAATTAATAAAATTAATAAAAAGGCAAAATTCAAACTTATTCGATTAGTTAGATCCAGGGTCAAGGAACGATTTTTCTCCCCCTCCTAAAGATTCATCCATGTTTGATCTCAGGGCGTTGGTGTAATAAGCCACTTATCATATGTTCGAGTCGCAACTAGAAACAATTCCTAAGAGTCGATAGGATCATAGCACTATCCCTGGAATCGTTGTCATTTCTTGTATGTACTAACAAGCAATGGCCAAAACGACATTTAAAGGAACATATGGAATAACATCATCATAAATCACATTCATAGTGAAATTGGCAGCCCTGCCCTTAGATTGAAATAGTTACACAAAATCAACCACCCAGGATATGGCAAACAACCGATCCACGGGGGCCTCAGGAAGAGAATAGGTGAAAATTGGATATCCCGGGAAAAATAATAATAATACACATGCCAACATATTCCGCACTAGGCACATGAAAGCGGTTACCGGCAGGTTTCAACTTTGTTACACGGTGTGGTTTATGTTGTCCCGAAATGTAATTTATCGCTCTCAGCCAAATCGCGTCGAAGCAACTATACCTACCACAGCTAGAGCGCACCACCGGTCACAACACTAGTACATAGCTACCTACATACTGTATCAAATGAAATGAATGGTGAAATGAAACAAAATTTATGCTTGCGTGCAGACACGTTCGAGTCGTTGCGACTGGGTGTCCCAGGCAGAGGGCGAAAGATTACATTTTGGATGCATTCTTACCGAAATTAAAACCAACGGGCACCCTACTGCCGTGTTGTATTCCGGTGTTTAGAAATCGGATAAAGGGAGAGGAACAACACCAACTAACTGTGCTCCTCTTAGGTGGCTACTGCACGCGACTCAGCAAAATCAGTTCCGGGTGATGTTGCACAGAATGTGTAACTCACACGTGGACACAAATCTGAGAACTACAAAGCCGCTGCTGTTTGCCACATAAATCGGATCGGAATGTAATTTATGGCATTGAGTAGCGCCCGGGATGTGGGGACTCGGGCATTGTGAAAATATTTTCGATTTGGTTGGGTACTTTGCTAATTAATTTCTCCGTTATAAAACAATGAGCGATTCTATCATAAATAAATCTCTCTATATTTTGAATAATTCGAGAAAAATTCTTTTTTCGACCGTATGCTTTTTCTAGTGATAAATTTTAAAGCCTTTGTTTGAAAATGAATGAAATCATTCGAGCAAAAAATCCGCGTCATCAGCAATTGTTCCTATTGTTACACATGTCACTAGGTTGTTCAATGAGATCACGGGTTGAAATTTGAACAGTTTTTAATTGCTAATTTTTTTTGTAATTTTAGGTATAATCTCACTGAAGTTGAATACATGAAGTTTTCCAACGATCCTCCAATTTCTAAATCCCTTACCGGAAGTGAGAATACGGAAGCCTTCAAAATACTTCTGTTCCGGTTTGAATCACCTCTTGGTTTGTTGAAAATCGTTTACCGGGAAAGCATCATTTGAGGTGTGAAAAGTGCTAGAAGAATTGTCATACGCAAAGGGAGAGGAGGTTATAGCTCCCCTAATCTACTGAACTATTTTTAAACTATTTTTAAATTATTTTTTAACTAACGGTAGTACACCATATATTTTCGAAACTATAGCCACTCTCACCTAAACTTCCAACTATGCGACACCTATGGAAGAGTCTGATGAGTCGTCGTCTTTCCGTTAAGTAAGTGAAACATCAACACTTCCAGTCTACCTTATCATTTATTCTTTCCCGTGAACGAAGGGGATTAGTGCGGTCATGCGGTATTACACTTTTAGCCCGAGAGGGTAGTAGGATAAGCATAGAGTGGGCGATTTGCCGCCTTTTCATAAGCTTACAAAATAGTTGCTTAAAATCACTGCGTTTGTGCAAATGAAATCCTAGTACATAGATAATTTCAAGCGTACGCATTAAAGGCTGTACCACCATTGTTTTCAAAGTTTCAGAAAATGAAATAAAACATCTTATTGATTTTTTTCCACACTTGTTTTATTAAATTTCATACCAATATCCAAATTCACGTGCGTTCCTTTTAACACTGCTCTTGGTCTTGTACTACGTTTGGGCCAAGATGTTTTTGTGTGGAGATCCATTTTTTCCTCACTCCTGCTTTATATCACTTTCTCAGGATGCTTCTGGAGGGCCTGTTTCTTGACGGCCCAGTATTTTTTTCAATTAACAGCAATTCAGGCGTGTTAGAGGGATTAAGATAACTCCGCTAGCGAATGACGGATCTCAATAGTAGCACGTCCGTAATAACCTACGAACTTGGAACTATTGAGAGCCAGAGCTACAGGTCCAAAGCCCTGGTAAAGGAGGATGGTTGCGATGATCTAGGCCGCGGTCATCACGTACAGCAACAAAGGTCATAACCCCAATTCCAAGGCGTGAAGCGACCCGTGCCGAGGGATGAGAGATCGAGGGGGTGAAAAAGATGCTCGATCGTTAACAGATCCTGTGGGGTACCTGGGCAACCCTCACAGTAAGCGTCCCTTATCACGTTACTGCGGAGCTCTGGCGTGGCGAACCTTTCTTTCTCGTGCAACTCGTCGGAACAATATGAGTGAAGTGAACAAAAACAAAAACCAAAAAACGGAGGTGCCGAACCCCTTTGCCAAAGGTGGTTTGGCGAGATCTTCCAAAAGCCAAAAGCAACACCAAACGGCGTGTAACCGTGACGGCCAAACGCCGTTCAGTCGATGTAAACAGGGGCGCAAATGACCCCGCCGAGCAGAAAATAGGTACCAGCAACCCGTTGCAACCGGGACAGGGGGGCAAAAACCCCTGGAAATTGGTCAGTAGGAGGAAGCCGACGCCGAACGCACCTCGACCGGCAAAGAAGGCGAGGCCTTGTGGGTAAAGGCCGACAAGGACAAATATGCTGACGTCCTAAAGTCAATGCGGGCGGCCGAAAGCCTCTCGGCCCTCGGGCAAGACGTGCGCAGCGTAAGCCGCACCAATACAGGCGAAATACTCTTGGTGCTAAAGCGAGACGCACAATCTAGTACGGTGTACAAGGCCTTGGCCCGAGAGGTCCTGGGTAAAGGCGCCCAGGTGAGATCTTTAGGGGCGAAAATGACTCTCCAGTGTAAACAACTGGACAAGTTCACGACCGCAGATGATATCGTCGCTGCCGTCACAGACCAATGTGGAGCAGTAATCGAGCGGACCTCTGTGCGCTTGAGAACGGGACCCTCTGGCACGCAAGTAGCCTACCTCAGGCTACTGAAAGCGGAAGCAAAAAAGGTTACCGTGAAAGGAAAACTGAAGATCGGCTGGTCAGCATGTCCAGTTAGCATACCCCAGCCACCTTCAGTGGATAGGTGCTATCGGTGCCTTGAGTCCGGCCATAAGCCGTACGAATGCAAGGGTAGAGACAGGAGCAAACTATGTCATCGCTGCGGCGAGGAGGGACATAAAGAGCGGGGCTGCACTAAGACTCATAAATGCCTTATCTGTACCGCTAAGAAGCAAGCCCGTAACCATGCTATAGGTGGACCTTCGTGTCCCTTCGGTGAGGCCAATACGAAGAAGCCGTGAACGTCAGACAGCTAAATCTTAACCATTGTGCAGCTGCCCAACAGCGGTTGTGGCAGTCGGTCTCGGAGTCGAGGACAGATGTCGTCCTCCTATCCGACCCGTACAACATCCCTGCCGGCAACGGCAATTGGGTGTCCGACGGGTCTGGGATGGCGGTAATCAATACAACGGGACGGTTCCCGGTTCAAGAGGTAATACACTCCTCCGCCGAGGGTTGCGATTGCCAATGGTGTGTTCTATTGTAGCCGCTACGCTTCACCAAGGTGGCTCATAGAGCAGTTCAACCAGATGATCAACAGGCTCTTGTCCGACCTAGTGGGCTGGAAACCGGTAGTCATAGCGGGAGACTTTAACGCTTGGGCAGTAGAGTGGGGCAGCCGCTGTACAAATAGCAGGGGCCAGACGCTACTGGAGGCGCTTGCGAAACTCGACGCTGTGTTAGCCAATAATGGCTCCGCTACCACATTCCGTAGAAACAGGGTGGAGGCATAGATTGACGTAACGTTTGCCTTCCCGGGTTTGGTTTTAGGCATGGAATGGAGGGTAGACGAGGGACACCCATAGTGATCATTTAGCAATTCGCTTTAGGATCAACTATGATGTGCAGCATCCGAGGGCGGGAGATCCCTGTCAGGTACGCGGGTGGAAGTCCAATCACTTCGATAACGAAGCTTTCACCGCGGCCCTGGGACTGGAGGCCAATACCGACAGTCTACGCGGGGATGCGCTGGTAGACGTCCTATCACGCGTGTGCGACGCCACTATGCCGAGGAAAACCCTGCCAAGAAACGGCAGATGCCCGGTACACAGTTAGAGTGCCGAGATTGCAGCTCTACGATCAGCCTGCCTCAGAGCTAGACGGAGGATGCAAAGAGCTCGCACCGAGGATGCAAGAGAGAAGTGTTTCGAGCTGCGAAATTGGCCCTTAACAAGGCCATTAAAAGCAGCAAGAGAGCGTGTTTCGACAACCTGTGTGAGAGTGCCAACGCGAATCCGTGGGGTGACGCCTACAGAATCGTGATGGCCAAGACCAAAGGGGGATCTCCACACCCAGAACGGTTTCCGGACCGGTTAGCGACGATTATCGAAGTACTCTTCCCGTCCGAGTCACAAGCCCCTGGCCACCTGCACCACGAGACAGTGCGGGCGCGGCCGAAATGGTGGCTCCGGCGACGAATGAAGAACTACTTGCAGTGGCTAATTCCCTAGCAATGAACAAAGCTCCAGGGTCGGATGGAGTTCCAAACAGCGCTCTCAAGGCAGCGATGATAGCGAACCCGAACATGTTCAGGCTAACTATGCAGAGATGCCTTGACAAATGCCGCTTCCCCGATAGATGGGAAAGACAGAAATTGGCGCTGTTGCCGAAGCCCGGGAAGCCGCCAGGCGACTCATCAGCATACAGGTCAATCTGTCGGATCGACATGGCTGGCAAATTGCTTGAGAGGATCATCCTCAACAGGCTAACCCCGTACTCAGAAGGTACGCACGGCTAATCAAGCAACCAGTTTGGTTTTCGAAAGCGTCCACAGTGGACGTTATCAACTCAGTGATAAAGACTGCCAAGATAGCGATCCAACGGAAAAGGCGAGGCATTCGATACTGTGCGTTAGTGACACTTGACGTGAAGAACGCATTCAACAGCGCAAGCTGGGATGCCATCGCGCTCTCATTACACCAGCTTAGCCTACCGGTGGGTCTGTACTGGATCCTGGAAAGTTACTTCCAGAACCGCGTACTGCTATACGAGACCGATGGCGGTCAGAAAAGGTTTCCTATTACCGCCGGAGTCCCGCAGGGCTCGATCCTAGGCCCGGTATTATGGAACCTCGTATATGACGAGATTCTGAGACTGAAGTTCCCTACTGGGGTCAAGATCATCGGCTTGGCTGACGACGTAACCTTGGAGATCTATGGAGTTCCCTGAGGTAGAACTAACCGCAGAACACGCGATCAACACGGTGGAGGAATAGATATGCGCGAGAGGCCTGGAGCTCGCCCAGCATAAGACGGAGGTAGTTATCGTCAACAACCGCAAGTCGGCACAACATGCAGTTATCCATGTAGGAGAAGTCGTGATCACTTCACAGCGGAGTCTGAAGTCTCTCGGAGTCATTATAGACGACAAGCTGACCTTCGGCAGCCATGTCGACTATACGTGCAAGAGAGCTTCGACTGCTGTTGCGGCATTTTCGAGGATGATGTCCAACAGCTCAAAGGTGTGCGCCAGTAGACGTAGGTTACTGACAGGCGTTGCCGTATCTATCCTCAGGTACGGCGGCCCGTCATGGTCAAGAGCACTGAGCGTAACCAGTTAGCTGCAGAAACTGGATAGCACCTACCGCGTGATGTGCCTCATATTGATATCTGCTTACCGCACAACTCAAACAATTATGTAGAAAAGCTGGGAGTCGCAGACGCAGAGACGGGTTCGAGGCATTCTCAGATAATAATATTTCAACGATTGAAGTAACGACTGACTGATGAGGAGACCCCCTAAAATGCACGGTGGCTATTCAAAGATTCATACCACTTTAGGAAAAAATGAAAAGTTTTTGTGGTGAGAATCTGGGTGAAGCGACCCATTTCCTTTTACCTGGCCCTGCAGTACAGAACATATTGAAATACAACCATTACACAAGAATTCCTTGTACATTCATAGCCTCCAATACCGTTACCTGAACCACTGTACAGGTAATATTAACAACAGCTAAAGCTGCGTCAAGAACCTCAAAATCAAGAGCCAGAAACATCATTGTGGAAGCTCACACTCGTAATCCGTGAGGGCAAGAAACAAAAAAGAACTCAGATGTTCGCGAACATGAAGGTGACAACCACGATGATAAGACGAAAGAATACGAGAGAAGAATTAACGACCCTCAAAACGCAGTTACTGAGGGAAAATATTTCTCCGCTTCGTAAACAGGTCTTAGCCAGTAATGGCTAGTCACTCGCACGAGAACACCTCAAATTAAAGCTCCTATTATTATTTTGATTGTTTACATCATAGAAATATATAAAAGACTTAATGCTTCGCTAAAGCATTGAACCGAGTCAAATAAATTAATTATATAATAAAGAAGTGGAAGAAGCTTTGTAGAATGCTGAGCACTAAAGCTCAGCAAAAAATGAGCACTTTATCGCTAGTTCCATGCATGTTCAACAAAACTCAGATATTAGGCTAAATACTAGCCAGAAAAATGTTAGTTATTTAAATAACAATTTTTTAAACGGCGCTCAATTTAAATGTCTGTATTAGGTCAATGCACTGCACTCTTAGTATAATCACACTCAAGCATGCTAGTTTCATTTAGACTTAAAATAAATGTCACAAAATTTATTAAATTCGCATAATGCCACAGTACTGGTAATAGTTGCAGGATACCAGAAATAAAAGTTGAACTGTTTCTCTGCATCTGCAAATCGCCTGCTAGTTTGGAAGATGCTTGCACAAATCTCTGAAGAACATGGGGAAAGTGTCGATCGAGCCAATATATCCTGATTTCTGGTTCCTGAGACTTTTGGAACACTCTTCAAAAATACTGAAAAGTGAAAAGATTCTTATTTACACACCAAAAAAACAATGAATTTGGAACATAAATATATATTGGTTGAATTGAGAATTTGATTTAAAATTCAGTTGAAAAATCAATGAACACAATTGGTGCATCAAGAACAGATAATGTTACACTTTCATCCATATGATTTACATGGCATATATTTTTCAATCATATTGGTTTTCCAAATAATGAAACTGTGGTTTTCAATCAACATGAAAAATTATTAAAAAAAATCGTTCAGGTATGCACGGCAAGTCGTGTGCATTTATGGAACGATTAAATTTTGCATCTTTATTCTTGCTCGAAATAAGTGCATAAAAATAAATTTAATATCACAAAATATTTGTTTGTGTGCTAAATTGCTTGAAAAATACAACTCAATATTTTTGTTGATTCAACATTAGAACAATGCTTTGGAATAGGCTGATTTCTAAATCTCATGTACTAACAAATATTTTCCTATATTACAGACTAGTTCAAATGGATTGCGTCAATTGGTTCTGATCGCATTATTTTGAAACGGAAAACTTCACCTGAATTCATAAGACTGTTTAATAAGAAAACTAATGTAATTTTACCAACCTATAAAATACGCAACAATACACTTTCTAACGATTCAAAGATAATTAGAGAAGCTGGTACCAATAATCAAAACATTTCTAGTCACGTACAACGAGAATATTCCGGCCTATCCCCTAACAAATGTTGCTATATGATACGAATCCGCACCTCCTCCCGAGCGAGCAACCGGGATGGCACGGCATCGGAAGGCTTGCTTACGTGTAAGCAAAAGTGACACTGACACGTATCCGGGCACGGCGGTGTGGCAGCAACCAGCCAGCGGTGATCCGATCTCGTACAATTATCCGTACCTATTTATCTCAAAAGTGACATCAATTATCTTAATTGAGGTGAAATTAGCACACGCACGCTTCTTCTTCGCACCGGGAGAAATTTAAGATGTTTCCATACCTGTACACACACACACGCCCGCCGGTAGATTAGCTCTAGGGGGTTGTATTTTTCTGGGAAGTAAGCAAATAAATGTGCCCTCTGGTACCGGTTCTATTTACGACAGGTGAATTGCCACGATTAGGTGCTCAGATACGCCGCTTTGATATATGGCTGGGATTTGGCAAAGTTTGTTCAATCCGTGCATTCAAAGGGAACTTTTCAATGATGTGATGTCGACAGCGGAAAACACACGTTTGTTTGAACAAAGTGTCTCAAGGTAGTTCAAATTCAGCTGAGCCATTTTACTCTGTCCATGAGTTGAGAAACAAAGCAACATTGAAATGAATTGCTGAATGTATAGTAATTGTCCGTGTTATATAAATAAAGTAAATGATGATAATTTCAGAATCAGTCAATCATCCTAATTAAAAGCAGACTAACGAGGAAACAGAATAAACTCATTACCGAAAAGAAACGTTCACCTGTTTATAGTGTACATAATTACCGATTCTACACGGAGACAAAGAGAAAACAAAAAGTTTCCAAATCACCACCCGAAGAGCACAAAACCAGTAATCAGCATAAATTCGACCCAAATGATAGTTATTAATCGTCACCATGAGGTCACACATTTTGCCCACATCCGCCTCCCTATTGGGTGTTCCCTGAAGCGATAATAGTGACAATTCCCAGTGGCACCAAAAACGGCTCAGCTAGGCCTAATTTACTATGATGACAGGACACTTTTGGTTGCGGGAACCGATAGCCACTGACCACGCCTCGGTAAATCCGTTTTCGAGTAAAATACAACGCTTCCCGAAATGGGTATTGTGAAAGTAATCTCCTTTTTCTCCACTTACGGTGTGCAAGGAAGTATTGATATATGTATACTCTCGTTTCATACAATTTATCATCGATGTTCTATACAGAATTACGTTTCCTTATCATTTTAAGATGCACAACATTGTTGAAAAAGCCAGCATAACAATATACTCATGGCATGCTCCAAGGATGGGACACGTGACCCCTAACCCTTGATCAGTCAGAAGGGACCAAGTAAAACAGTGTTTGTATCTTGCACTTACATGATGGTTCATTTAGAAATGGGAAACTTTGAAATACATGTTTTGTTCAACATTTCATTCAATCGAAAAACTTCTAAAAGTTACAAAGTTAACATTATATTTCACGAAAATAGCTAGAACAAATAATTCATCATTATTTCGAAGAAATTCTCGCACTTTTCTGTTGATGTTGCTCATCGACCGCCACACATCTTTGATCACGGTCTCGACTACCAATTCTTCCTCCCACCTCGAACATAAACTCAAATCTGCCAGGCACCTTACCGCGAGCAGACGTCTTGTAAAATTTGAGCCCCGGTACTCGAAATTAATTTTTGCACAAGTTTTGTCGTCTATCAAGACACATCCATCGAGTTTCGTCGGCACCTGATCGTACGCGCCTGTAGGCCCGAGTTCCGGCCGCTGTCTGTTGTTTGAGGCTTCGGTTGGGCTGTTTGCTTGCTCGGCCACATTCGTATGCTTCTCGAAAAACAGATTTGCCGCTCAGTACTCACACCCACGAGCAGTGTTCAGTTTTTTCTCCAAATCATAATCTGAGATGATGGGATCAGCCTTGATATTACGAATGGTCTTCAATCGCTGTTGGCGTTAACGATTTCAACGCTCCATTGGTACTTTGCGGCCACTTGTGAGTGTTTTTTTAAGACAATCCAGCAGTTTCACCAGTTCCCGAGTTGACACTGGTAGATATTGGAAGTAACTGCATCAAATTATATATTTCTTTTCGTGGCGTGCAACCACGCTGGCTCAAGATTGTGAAGACGGTGCGGAACTGTTTACAACGTTGATGTTTGCATAGTGTTTCCTAGTGCGCTCATGATATGTTTTAGATCTGAGCTGAAAGAAGATCTCAGTCAGTTTTCATCAAGCACTAAGAAGGCCGTTGTAGAATTGTTATTACAGCACTAGTTTTTTAAGTTAAATTGGGAAGGTACATTTTAAATCTGACCGAAATCCCAGAAGAAAACGAAAAATTATTATGCATAATGTCGATATACCGATGCTAATAGAAAATAACGATAATTTTTATGGCCAGGTTTTTGATCAAATTATTAGAGAAGCTTACGCGTCAATCGAGTGACGAAACGAGAAAAGAATGAAAAACTAGGTTGGAACACAACGAACTAGTAACTTCAAAACTATAAAGACTATAATTCGGTTATTGTGGAATATGAAGCAAATGATAATTGGTAAAAGAAAATTTAAAATATTGACAATGAGTGATCGGTATTCCGTGGATGTTTTCAGACTTATTACGAGTTAAGAATAAGGGCATTCCGATTCAAGATGTTGAAGTTGTTGCTGATATCGAAAATCCACGCTTCAAGTGTATAAGTGGAACATTGGGTGCGATAGGTGTTCTGTTTTAGCGACTGTAACGTGTTATACTGCATTAATAAGGGAGAATTTGAACATAATAAAACGCATGCGAGATGCGTAAATAAAGAAATGTGTTCCACCTCTAATCAGGGCCGTCTTAAGACCACTCTGGGCCCCTGGGCTCTACTGTGCAAGGGAGCCCCTATAATTTAACAGGTGTAAACTGCTGCAGAGTATAATGATGAAAAATAATCCCCAGCATCACGGAATCATTTTTACTCCATGCCATCCTGTGAGAACCAAAATAAATAGATCGTAAAACGATATTAACATTTCTAAATAACCTGACCGATAGTTACGTACCATGTAATGGACTTACCAACCTTCATAGTTGTAAACCGAAGTTTGAGGATGAAGAGTGCTTGTATCATGAAGAAAGAATGGTGGAGTAGAGCAGATTTCATGTCCATTATTTGAACGGTATCGAGACTAGTAAACATTTCTTCGTGCATACTCAATAATGTGTAACCTTAAGCGACGTGCTGTTAATAATTTCTGGAATACTTCATGTAATTTACACATGTTAAATTTGATTTTCTTACCACATTTAATGTCCGTAGCTATCACACTTCGTTAACAGGTGGACAAACATTGCTATTTTAAAAGACTGCCACTAAAATATCACACTTTGTAATCGACACGTAACTCTCATAGTATGAAAACAATAATTTTGACCGTTTTTCGATTGTATTTTTAATAGATATTTATATGGTTCTAAAGCTAATAAATGACCTATGTCTAGAAATATATCGAGGATTCATTTGACGATATCACTATATCGGTCCTGATATAACACAAATACAATGTACGAACAATATGTAGCAATATGCCAATAAAATTCAATTGATCCATATACGTGTATGCGTTTGCTTCTATTTTAGTGCAATAATTTGACATGATTGTTTCAATTGGTGTTTATATGCAGGTTGCTAGAGTGATTCCTGTCTTAAAATACGGGGTTGCCTCTGATCCCTATCCAATTTCAACGTTGTCAATATTTAATAAGGTTCTGGAAAAACTCTTAGTCGAAAGACAAATAGAAATCCTCAATGCAAGCAATGTGCTATACAATTTTCAAAATGGTTTTGGACAAGGAAGCAGTACAAAAACAGCTCTAATTGAACTAGCTGCTTGTCTTGTTAATGAAATTGACTCAAAAAATATTATAACAGCTCAATTTTTGGACTTGAAAAAAGCATTTGATACCATTTGGGCAACAGGCAGCAATTTGTCAAAATAGAAGATGCCTGTTGCTCACGTCGACAGATAAATGTTGGAGTACCCCAGGGTAGTAATGTTGGACCTTTGCTTTTTCTTCTCTATATAAACGACCTAGGGCAGCTTAAATTGAAAGGCTTTCCAATAACGTTCGCAGACGACACTGCACTTTTCTGCCTGTGCGAAAATGTTTGATCCATAGTAAGCTGCACAGAACAGAATTTGGAACTGTTAATGCATTTCTTCAACGTAAACCGACTGTCACTAAACATAGCAAAAACCAAATATATGTTTTTTTTAATCAGAAAGAAAAAACGTTTTTAATCCTTCTAACAGTGTGATGAGACATTTCTTATAACTCTTATCACTCTCTTCGGATATTATATCGATTGAGAATATTTAGAACTTGATACTTCGCGATGTTTTTGATAACACACACTACATGGGATAGTGGCAGGACTCAGAGAATCGCTCAAATCAGCATAGGACAACATCAGTGCTAGAAATCCCAAACCAAATCAATGGGAAAGCGAAAAAATGACCCATAAAATAGACATACAAACGAATTATTGCTAAGGCTCTGTTTATAAAATATCTAAATTGTGGTGGGAAAACTGAATTTTCCTAAAGGGGTTATATATTGTACTGAGCCAAAACAAATCGAATTTTTTTTTTGAATCGATTTGAAGTTTATACTTTACTCAATTTTCTAACGCGACTGAGAACTAAGATATCAACGCTTTTTCTTGGAAAGGGCTATACTAGTAGTGATACTATTCAAAGAAAATCAACAGTGAATATCTCCAGACTAGGTTTTATTTCCTATTGTGTTTTTTACAACCTAGATTGCATGATTCAGTGATCGAAACCCAAGACTTCATAAAGTATTTGAAATTATTAAATTAAAATTTGTTTTTGCTATTGAAATTGACAAAATTATAGTATCGCCCCTTTGGCGATTGTTTACTTTTTCGGTCCCACCTATCAGCATTTAAATTTTTTCTACAATAACTACCGTTTTACACCACCGATTTCGTCCGGGTTTTTTCAATAGCGATCATTGTTACTATTTACAGCTGGTATCAGCTTGATAATCCTAAGAAAAGGGAAAAAAACAGTTTCGCCTCTAAACGGCTAGCAAAAAAAGTATTGTTTGCATGGAGCGTGGAGGGCGAAACTTCAAATAAACAAACAAAAATACAGTTTCGCCCGTTGAATTTTTTGCTATAGTTTAAGAAAGCAATATCGTAGAATCCAAATTTTTAGGTTAATTTGTTGCGTTTCAAAACCCTCATTCGCATGTATGAAAAAAGTCATATGTTTACATTTGTAAGTATCGCCCTTTTCACAAAAAAGTGTTGAAATGAAATCGCAGCTCCTGATATCACGCTATCTCTGAAGTGCATGCGTGCATAGTTCCAAATTTTACTTTGACATCGACTTTTTCTAAAGGTGACTTCCCAGTAGTATCCTTGATTTGAATTATTATCGCTAATCCTAATGTCAAAGAACAAATAAAAACCTCTCGAAAACGAACCGTTTGGGAAAATCATCATCATTACTGGAATTTTCATTTTCACGAAACTTTTCGATAACCTACCGTCACTTGCGTTAATGCACTGGGTGCACAGTGCTCTGAAAATCTAGCGAAATCGTCTTAGGGTACCAGCGGGTCTAATTCAGAGCTATCTGCGCGGCAAGTTAACTCTGTAAATAATGCTAAAAATTTCTATTCCATGATTTTCAGTTTAGCAATTCGAGAGATCGTGCTCACCGCAAGCCATGAAAAATAGACTACGTTGTGAAGCGATGGTCACTATTTATTAAAAATCACGGTTAAATAAAAAAAATAAACTATTAAAAAATTCCAAATAGTTTATAATTTTCACAAATTTATTAGGAAACATGTATTAATAAGCTTTCGTAATATTGTATAGGAAAAAAGCTGAAAATTTCAGTATTTTCTCTATCTGCAACATATAAACCCTTAAGTATACCAATTAATTGGTATACGAATTGGAATAGGTTCGCCAAATTTTGGAAGAAGTCTATAAAATAACCCCTTGAAAACTACCTAAAAATTGTTGTAGTTCGATGCAATAAAAAAATCCCCAAAAATGAAATGTATCTATTAATATGAAACACAGTGAATAATACATACAATAAAGACCCATTTTTATCAATCTCATGGTGTATTTTAGGCTGACAAAATGGGGACATTGACTAAATCGGGCAATTTTTTTTCTTTATAATAAACTGAAGCTGTTAAAATATTCTTCCCGTCCCTGGATGTAGTCTGATAACTATTTCTGATTATGATGAACTTTTTATTTTTGCATATTTCCATCTTCATGATAAGGAAAACATGCTCAAGAAAGGATTTACTCGAATTCAGTCTTGTTCGTCTGCTAGAGCCCATCAAACATATGTTCATATTTGGATGACAAAATCGGGGTTTCAATGTATTATAATAGATATTCAGCATTCGAAGAAGCTTCTTGTGAACGAGTGTAGAACGACTTTGTTTCTACTTACTTGAAGTCAGCGGCGTAGCCAGAAATTCGGTTTGGTGGAGGGTTTGGTGAAAATCGATCATACTGTCCAAACGGCATAATTCCGAAACCGTAATTTTTGAAGCTTTAAAATTACGCAGAATTAATTTTTCAGCAAACAGAGTTCGTGTCTTTAGCGAATTTGTTGAGACTTTATTGTAGTCATGAATATTAACCTGAGAAAATTCACCATAAATACTTCTTGGACGATATACCGTCAAAATAATTTTATCAAATGATGCGCTGTTTAACGTTTGTAAAACTCATCGAAGATACTAAACCTTCGAAATTGGCGGTTTCAAAATGATGCTATCTTGACCTTAAATTACTGTTTTTAAACATTTGACCTATACATATAATTGGCCATTTAACAAAAATTAAATGCTCATCAAAATCGATCAGGAACTGCTAGAGTCGAATGGAAATCGTCATTTTTCATAAATTTCTCTTTATATTCGGAAAGTGTTATCCTCGTTATTAATCATATTACGTTTTCGTCTCAATTCGACGCATTCCCAAAATAAAAACCTGTTTTAATCCACCTAGTGGTGCAATTGTGCTTTTCTCGTTTGTCCAGACTACGATTTCATAGCTGTTTATGTTCAATGCAATGGTGGAAATGAATATTACATGTTCAGTACGACTTGCACATACACACAAAGGTTCGACAGCCACGATCTTGAGATACTATGTGATACTGAAACATCGCTTGAAACCAGCGGCGGATCATGGAGAAAGATCCAGGAGGTCCAGTTCCTCCCGAAATTTTTCAACTTGTTAAGAAATTTTAAACTAGTTTTAATTTTAAAGTAGCAACTTCTCACTGCATACTCCCTCCGGGCCGGTATGATTGTCGGTTTTTAGAGTGATTGCATAACCTTTCTATATGAGAGAGGCAAAAATGTACCAAAGTCCAAAGAAGTCAATTTTTGTCAAACATCTCAATGTTTCATGCATTTTAAAGTCATTTGGCATCAAAAATACAAATTTGATTTTGAAAATTTTTCATTTCAGTTTATATTGGAATTTGCTGCGTGATTGCACTCTTCAACTCGTAACCCCAGAACCGGAAGTCCAATCAATAAAAAATTCAATAGCAGCCGATGGGAAGGTTGTACCTTTCATTTGAGACTAACTTTGTGCAAATCGGTTCAGCCATCTCTGAGAAACAGAGGTCACATTTTTTTCCACATACACACACATACACACACAAACATTTTCCGATCTCGATGAACTCAGTCGATTGGCATATGACACGGCCCTCCGGGTCTGGATTAGATTGACGAATTTTAGAGTGAATGAGAAAGACAAAAACATTTTTAGCAAATGTTGAAAGTTATGCATTTTTTTTTTTGGTGAGCAGTTCTATGTTTCATAGACATTAAATCAATTTTAACTTCGCTTCCTATTAAATAAAGACCCTTATTACAGCACATCTCTACAAAAGCGAGCTCAATTTGAAAATAAATCTGAGGATTATGATTGAGTACAGAACTCTGGAATTTTCTATTGGAATGTTTTCAGGCAGGAATTTGATATTGATGCTATTAGACAACTGTGAAATTAAGACCAATAGATCAGTTACTTATCAGGACCCCATTCCGACAATTTATCAAAAGTCCTCATGATGTTTACAACAACAGGTTATCAATCTACGGATCAGATAATTGTTATTGTAATATTGAATTAAATCAGTCAGCATCAATAAATTTTCAACTTCAATCCAATTTTTTTTTTGTTGGGTGTGGTGGGGGAGGGGGGGTGTTGTATGGTGGTAAACCCCAAAACTTTCTCTTGGCTACGCTGTTGCTTGTAGTTATTTATTTCGCTTTTCATTTTCCGATATTTTTCAGATCGATCCGATGGTTATAAGTTAGAAAAATTGCAGTCAGAAGGTTCGCACAAATGAACATTTTTGCACTGATAAGTTATCAAGTTCCTTCCAGACAATTTGGAAATGTTCGGTGATTATTTCTAGCGGTTGTAGATAGAAAAATGAAATACAAAATTCGTTTTATTGAAATAATGTTTGGCTTATTTCAATGGATTATTACTATATTGAACAATAAATGGGCGACAAAGAGTAATCCACAAACAACAAGCCATAACTTTTAAAGTATTCAAAATAGATATTTGAAGTCTTCAGTAAAGTTATTTGCAAAAGTATGAGCTACAACTTTGCTGAAGACATCATTTCGATATAATCACTTCCAAGAAAATTTGTGAAAATATCTCACTCATAGGGGGAATAATCAGCAAAAGCACAACACCAAAAGAAAGGGCATATTGCTTCCATTAAATTCTCCGAAGATACTATTGACCTAAAATAAGCCGTTTTGGCGTTAATAATAGATTACATGTTTTTGGTCATATTTCTGGCAATGGGAAATGATAAAAATCTTTCGTCCGCATTTAATGATAAATATTTCTTTTGATAATAGTTCTATTTCAACAATCTATAGCTTTTTCGAAAGGTATTCGTTAAAGCTGTCTAAAAACATATAAATTGTTAATCTATATTGTCAATTTCGGCAGATAATTCAAAAAATCTGCGAAAAACGCCATTTTTACGCATTCAAACATTCATATCTTGGAAACTAAACATCAGAATCAAAAACAAATTAATAGCGTTCATACCGTTTTTTAGTTCTTTCATTTAAAATTGGTTTGGATAAGATCGGTTCAGCCATTGCTGAGAAACGCGAATGAGAATTTGTCCGTTACATACACACACAGACACACACACAGACATTGTCCCAAATCGTCGAGCTGAGTCGATTGGTATATAAGACTCGGCCCTCCGGGCCTCGGAAAAAATCTTGAAAGTTTGAGCGAATTCTATACATTTCTTTTATAAGAAATGTAAAACAAACGCTTGTCAAATCGCCATTTTTTAGAAAAAGGAACAGTGAAAATTATGGATTTTTTTGTAAATTTTACCGAACTTCGGTATTGAGTGATGAGTAGTTAGTAATTTTTGACAGTTGAATGTTCACTACAAAGTTTACCAGCGTTCAGCAAAAAAAACTTATACCGAACTGGTTATTGATTATTCAGCTGTTTGAAATTCAGTAAAAAAGTTGTCAGTATTTTTTACTGACTTTCAAGCATTTATACATAATTTTGGTGTGTATATCTATCATACAAAGTTAGTAGTTGCAGGTATTTCGGTAGGGCTTATTTTAGGCCGTTTAAAATGTTCCTTTGACAGCATAACAATGCGGGCAAATAATTGTAACATAAGAATCATTCGTTCGCGGAGAATTAAGCTAATACATAATTGTCATTAATAATAATTCAATAAATAAAGCGTGTATTATGAAACATTTAATTGCATAGAAATATCGACAAATGCTTCGAGACACTAAAAGTAATCGCTTTTCATTATATTGTATTGTTTTGGGAATGCCGTGTTTCGCCGGAATGAAGGAGCAAGGAAATCGTTCACCTGCGGTTTGCTTCAATTAAACATATGCAACACTCCCGACTGTCGGCTGTCCGGAGCTGAATTTTATAAACGATGAATCTATCATAAATTCTCAGCAGCCGGCTGCCCAAAACAATAAACACGTGATATTGGCCTAAACTCCCTGATAAACATGAAGATGCAGATGTATACACGGTCTCCAGAACAAAGTTTGTTTCACTAACATTCCTTCCCTTCCCCGATGACTGTAAGGACGTGTCCGTCGCCGTTATTGGCATTTCAAAGTATAAAACTCTCGAAACGTGCACATTGAGGATGGATAGCTACTCCCAGGTCCTATTCGTTGATTCTCTGTGCAATTTCGCTTGTAGTAACTACGAATTGTGCTCATGCTCATTTGTCTGTTTGACCTTTTTGCTTTCGACTTTTTATCATAGATTCCGAAAATTCGACTGGTTATTACAAGAAATCCATCTCAAATTACTCGAATTCAATTGTGACATTTAACCGGAAACCAGTGTTAAGAACACCCCGCTTAAAAAACGACTTGAGTGTACGTGATTGCACTATACGTATCAAAGAGTCTGATAAATATTTGCTATTCATTGCATGGCATTACCATATTTATTTTATATACAATTCAATTTGTTTGTCATATCAAATACGGGCAAAATGCGGATAGGTAATCATCATTATTATCAGCATTGTGATTATTAGATATAATCAATTCGATATTCATGGTTCGCTGACGCATCTCTATTGCAAATGATTTGCATTTTTTTATACTGTCGCCGAAGCACATTCGTTTCTGTTTTTTTAGTTGTTGCAATCATGTATACTATTCATGTTTAATCAATCGGAAGATTGACCATATTGACGGGAAAAAAGTTTAAATTTCAATCAGTTCAATATTGATACCGCCATAGTCAATCGCAGCTATTTAATTTGTTGCGAACGATCGTTATATCGGGTACCACCGAATAAGGTGTCGTATCCATTCCCGATCAGAAACACATAACAGAAATATTTCAAAACTATATCTCGCATTGTTACTTGTTGTGAATTTTTGTTATTTTAACTACTAACGAGACCTAATTTATAACACAATATGATACAAAAATTGTGTTCTGATATAATCTTGTTATTTCATTCTGATCGGGTTTTGCTACCCATTTAAAACTGTTGATCAGAGCATCGTTAGCTTAACCCTTTTCAATGCATAGCATAATGGTAAGGTGAAAATTAAACAAGAATTTTTGTTTTCAAATTGTTAAGAAACTTTGTAACAATATTAATAGCAATTCATCCGAATTTTATCTGAATTCCGAAAATGTTCAAAATCCTGCTTAATGGGGTCAAAATAGGCAAATCACCTTAGAGCAACATAAACAATTTGTTCAATATTACTCAAAATAAGTTTGCCGTTTGAAAAAAGGACTGGGATATGAAGCCAGCAAAAAAGTGTAATTTTTAACTGTTTAACTACTGCCGCTACAGCTGGAGGCTAATTTGACCAACCAACCGAGTTTGAAACATCAAACAAATGCCAACCACATACGCATATCACATACCCGCCATCAATCTCTGTAAAACTTCTTTGATCTGGGCTTTAGTGAGTTGCACTAATTTTCGATTGCGGCGCAGCTGGAACTGGATGACAAAAAAAACAAGTTCACAGCGTTGCCAATAGCTACCCCAGTAGTGAGTGAGTGGCAGCAACCAGCTGAATGACTGACAGTTTTCATCGGCCGAAAAGGTTGTCATGGGGCTGAAAAAAAAATCCGGGAACCAATCACAATCTGTAACTGAGACTTTTAATTATGCTGCACTCAACAACCATTGATGTTTGTCGGTTCGTCACTCCTGTCGGTAACCTTCCAATTTTCAGAAATTAAGGGACCATTCATTGTTCAGGGAAGCTCTCGGCGTTTGGTTTGTAGATTTTTCGTGGGCTTGTCGCTAAGTTGGATTTGTTTGGCGCAGGTAATTTTTTTTTTTTTTAGAAGAAATCTGAATGATTATTATACGAAGTCTGAAATTTTGTATCTGAATAACAGTTATCCGTTAGTATATTTAATATACAAAACAAAATAGACCATACCAGTATTCGATCGCAATATTTTTTTTCCAATTTCCGATATCTCAATATAAACACATTATTTGAATACCGGTCCCGAACCGTTTAGCAGGATGTCATAATCGAAAAAATATGTCCCCCACTCATCAAACTCTTGTACGCGTTTCCACGTTCGATCCAAGTATTTCACCATAACAAATTCCGTTTGCTGTACGATTTTTTTTATGATCGATGCGATACTTACCCATCCTATGCCTCGGTAGCGGTTGGCCAGGTTCGTCAATATCCCTTGGAGAGGAGCTAAGTCCTGGAGCATTATTTACGAGTAATATTTAAAAGCGCACGTCAATGTATCACATTTTGTATCAACAAACCTCATGCCAACCGTTTCATCCCGCCTTTTATATAGCTTTATATTTCCGGTAAGGGAAGATAACTACCCGGATTCATAAACATTCCGAACATTTTTTGTCTTCCGGGCCGTGGGGGTTGTGGTCGCGTCCGCTAGCAAAAGGCACCGAATGCATGGTATTCGGCAGCGCTGCTCGTAATTGTGGATAGGTATGCTTTTAATAAAAACATTTTTATTGTCGAAAAAATGGGTGAATTTATATTTGTCCTCTGTACCCACGTGCAACAAATCGGGTAGAAAAAAAATGAGTTAAAAGCCGCATTTGTGACTTTATTGCGTGGAAACAGAGAGGTAGGATGAAACCATCTGAGGCTCAACGATTCTCTGTGATTTTTTGTTCAATATACTAAACTGATCCTTTAATGCGAGCTGTTTTTGATGGTTTCCATATGGATGGATATAATACAAGAAACTCCAATTTTCAGAACTTGCCGTATCCCTAAGAGCTAAGTCACACCGTCCTAATCTTCGTAATGAAACCATTTAATTCCGTTAACAGTTATTATTAGATCGCGAGATGTTGGTGAAACTGGACTTTTCCATAACATCGGTCAGGCAACAGAGCCAAAAAGGTTCTAATTTCGACTCATATGTTATCTATAAGTTCTTCTAATGCTGATGAAAACATTACTTTAGAACAATCCTAACTGTAATCGGACATAACGCTCTGGCTCTTTAGCTCGTTAAGGGCACAAAACCTACAACTAATAGCATTTCAGTGAAAAAAAGAGCCAGACTGATTACACCCAAATTTGAATAAGTGTAGCACCGCATACATCGGTCTTGTGTGTACTGTCAAAAACGAAAACGCCAGAAATTAGTCATAGCATTTGCGTTTCGACTTCATGTCATCAGAATTCGACACTAACTTAGTGTCAGGACAAAGCTAGCGCCGGATTGACGATAGCTCTTGACCAGCGCTTTACTCAAGAACACAAATTGTTTCTCTATTTTCGGAGCTACCGTCAATCCGGCGCCTGCTTAGTCCTAGCACCATGTTTGCGTCGAATCCTGATGAGACGAAGTCGACACGCGAATTCCATAAATTACGCAAAAATTTTCCAAAAATGGCACACCACTCCCCCATGTAACAAACTGTCACAAATTTCTCAATTTCTCCTCCCCTAGTATGTAACAAATTCTTTAAAGAAAATTTATCTTCAGTAAAAACATGTTTCGTAACGTTCTAGCTTACTCCCCCTCCCCCAATGTGTCAAAACATGTCACAATTTGTCGAGCCCTCCCCCCCTGAAAGCGTTACGTAATTTATGAAGTGATAGAACTGGTTCTAGACCAACGAAGTCAGTCGCAGCACCAGCTCTAGCCAATTCGTCCGCCCATTCATTTCCAGTAATACAGGAATGACCAGATACCCATAGAAGGTAGATAGCATTTGAAAGGCTAAGTTCTTCGATTTGAGTTCGACATGCGATTACTAATTTCGATCTCGAATCTGCCGAACTAAGTGCTTTCAGGGCAGCCTGACTGTCAGAGCAAAAATAGATTCTTTTACCGCAAATTCCCTGTTGAAGTGCTGATTGTGCGCCATACAGAATCGCAATTCTGCTTGGAATACGGTACAATATTTACCAAGCGAATGAGATTGGTTTAATCTCATTTCATGACAATAGACACCAGCACCGGCTCGGCCCTCCAACAAAGAACCGTCAGTATAATAAACTACGTATTCTTCAAGTTGTCGCTCCATCCCGCCAGACAGCCATTCCTTCGATTCCAAGTTCTTCTACATAACGTTTTGAGTCGAATAAGTTCGGTATTCCACCATGGTGTTCCTCTAGAAGCACGCATAACTCGAAGCGGATAAACCTCTTGGTATGCTGCTACTATGAGTGAGCTTGTTTTATCCACGACCTCATCCAAGTCACTTGGAGAATCAATCGTCGGAAGATACCCATTAAACCTAGTCGCCAAGCCCGCTTCGTAGAGGAGTTCGTGGATTTGGGATTACGATATGTGACGATATCTAGCGGGACGTTTAAATGATCAAAGACGTTATACTTATGATCATATAACGACGGTTCGAGCTCTTTTGGTACGAGCCAGTTTGCCAACTCATGTGTAACACCGTCAGAGCAGAGAGCTACATCTAACACCTCTTCTCTGCCAGCTCGTGCAAATGTTGGGCGTTTTTCTGCATTAAGTATGTGCAGATTTGTACTACTTAAGTATTCAATTAATTCGATACCTCTCTGTGTGTGCGTATTGATAATTGAGCTGCCCTAAATTATGTGGTGGGCATTTGCATCACTGCCGATTATGAGAGGAAACCCATTTCTGCCACAGTATGATACAACCCTTTTGAAATCATCAGAAAGTTCATTATGCAGCGAATATGCCGAACAATAGACGTATTTCCTGTTTATGTTATCACCAGTCATATTTACCGTGACAGCACAAATATCACGAGTTGTGAGGTCGGATATAAGACATGCGTCAATAGCACTATTCGCAAGTATAAATGCACGAGGCATTTAACGTGGATTTGTTATGCCATTTTTGTTGAAATCTACGAAAATGGGGTTAAGTAGCTTTCCAACATAGATGTTTCCTTTATGGAAATACGGTTCTTGAACCAAAGCTATGGAAGCTTTTCCTTCCTGCACAAGGCGGGATAGGTTCATAGCTGCTGTACGTTTATGCTGAAGATTCATTTGTGCCACTCTAACCATACTCGATTACAGCACTACACATTTCATCATCAGCACTTGTACGGCAATTAGAAGATACCAAACACGTTGGCTCATAATCGCCTATAGCGAACTCCAACATGGGTATTAGGGACATGACCATCATTTGAATCCAACGATTTGCGAAGAAACAAACGTCCACTGTGTCAGAGATTCATTTAACACAGCAAGTGTTGTGCGCTTGAGATTTTATATGGGAAATTGCGGTTTTTTCTCTTCAAAACGGTATATCTCAGGATGCGCTCATATTATATTGGGACGATACGTGTTTTTATGTAAAAATATCTGAGGAACGCGATGGCATTAAAATTTTCAAAATTAAAATATACGTATTGAGAGAAAAATTAACTTTTAATATTTAACTGAAAAAATTGCATAGTTGGCAACGCTGTCGGCAAAAAATAATATTTTTTATAGACTCCTTGAACGATTTTCTTCAAAAGCCATCTTGTGGTTTGATTCTAGAGTAAATAGAACCGGAGATATGATCAAAAGAAAATCAAGGGTTTTGGCAATTTTCCAAAACGGGGGGTGCTCCCATGATCCGAGGGGTGGCTCAATTGACACAAAAATTTGGATTTTCATATATTGGCCCTAGATGAACCATTCCTCCAAATTTTGTTCAAATCCGTGAAGGTCGATTTCAAGTTTGCATCTTTTTTTGATCACTTCGCGTGGAATGACCCATATTCATATTTTATTTATTTTTGCCTTCTTCTGTAGAAAGGCTATGCAAACACTCTGAAAGCAGACTTTTCATTCGTCTCGTATACAATTCGACTCATTTCGTCAAGGTCGGCAAAAGCCTGTGTGTTTGAGTATATGTGTGTGAGCAATAATTTCAAGATTATGCAATCACTTTGAAAATTGATTTTTAACAGAGGCCCGGAGGACTGAGATTCATATACCATTCGACTCTCTTCGTCGAGTTCGGCAAATGTGTGTGTGTGCGTATGTGTATGTGTGTATATCACCAACAAATGCATATCGGTTTCTCAGAGATGACCGAAGCGGTTTTCTTTAACTTATTTCTAAGCAAAAGGCATAGGTTGCTATTGAATTTAATTCTGATTCGACATTCGGTTCCAGAATTACTACTTGAGAAGTGCGGTCATACTGTAAATCCCCATATAAACTGCTACCACCTAAATTTCTTACATAGGAAGCTCTTAGCATGCGCCAAAATAAAAACTGCCTCTGTGCTCGTATGTGTGACAGTTTCTACGGCGAATGGTAATGCCTACGTCATCAAAACTACGTTTTATAGACTGACTCCGTTCACTACCACTAATAGTTTTGACACATGCTAGGACCTTGTTTAGAGGGACGTTTGGTACCACCTTGTTATCTAGATGATGCAAAACTTATTAGAATGAGTGTGAAATTATTAAGATTTGCAGGCCCGTAACCGCTTTGATCACATTGGCCACCACTTGCCAATGCTCAGAATAAATTTCACACCTATTCCTCAGACAATTCTTAACAAATTTCCTCCATCTTCCAAATTTGAAATGATTTATGCAATGCTTCAATTTGCTGTCATTAGATTGCACCCCGATCTGACTTGACAGTTTCGGTGATCCAGGTTGGTTCTGGATTTTAACAGTAGTGTGTAGCGGGGGGTTTCTACCCCACATATCGTACAACCTTAATAGCGCTCCTCTCCCCCCTCGCCGCCACCAGGGGTGAAGCCTCTGAGTTGTAGGTTTTTCATCTCCCTCACACCCACCACCGCATGACAAAATAAACTAGCAAAAATACACCATTGAACTAATGCTGATTAAGCAAATTAAGTCTGATATTGTCGATTCTCATGGTAAAGAGTCTGTCTTTGCCGTGAGACATGTTGGTACACTCAAAACTCGGCCATAATACCTTTACGGTAATAAGAAAACATGCTCTAATAGCAAGACGGGTAATACTAAAATGGTTCCAACGAAAAATTTCCTAAACGGCAACACCAACACATTCATATCCTCTCTGCGTCGCACTCCTGTTTCATCAATTCTTATACAATAAACATTACGCGTCGGATTATCTAGAAGCGTGTAGCATTTCGCTTGTCATTGTATTGCGCATCAAGCAAAGCGAACACACTCGACTCCTGCCAGCAGAAGACAAAATATTAGTCCGTAAGATTTAAAGCCTGCTTCTAATGCGTAAGTAATTTCATTACTTTCTGTACTTAGTTATATTCATGAATATAATTTTGCTCTGTAAACTAGTTCCTGATTCATAGTATATTGAAGACGATTAGATATTCAGATCCGTGAAATAGTTTACAAAACCATAAGATACCACCGATCGATTCCACTTTCATGGTCTAGTTTATATGTTATCCATTTCTGTACGTGCTCATTTATTTACATGAGCTATTTCACGAATCTCAGAAGTCTACATGCAAAAAAATTGTTCCTAAAAGCGTGAATAAAGTGTCATGAATTCTGGAACAACCACGATTTCACGTTACTAAAACAGGACCATGAACAAAAATCATGGATTTTATAATTATGTTCAATTTCCCTTCAGTAACGCCCTCGTAACACTTTTATTAGTGGAAATATTTGTTTTTGTTTTGTGAACCTAACTCATGTTTCTCGCCATATCATTACTGAATCGATTTTCTGTACGTGAACTAGTACACAACTTTAAGAACATTATTCATAAATCCGAAGGATTCATTATGTTATTCATAGATTTAGGAACATTAGCTCACTAAATCAAAACAGTCTAGATACTTTCTAGTGAACTAATTCACGAAACTCGGATTTTTTGTGAATCTATACAATCTACATGAACTGATTCATGGTTCTTAATATATTAGTCACGATCCAATTGGCTCGAGAAATAGTTCACAAAATCATCATTATTCATGTATTCATGAACTGGTTTATGATTTCCAGCATAGTAGTCCCGACTTACCATTCATGGTCGTGAAATAGTTCACGAAATCATGAAATAATATTCATGAACTCGTGAACTGGTTCATAATCCCTAGTATACTAGTCACGATCTACCATTCGCGCTCGTGAAATATTTTTCATAATCATACAGTATTCGTGAACTGGTTCATGATTCCTAGTATAATAGGCAAGAT
The DNA here is from genome assembly GCF_030247195.1 of Topomyia yanbarensis. Lineage (NCBI taxonomy): Eukaryota > Metazoa > Arthropoda > Insecta > Diptera > Culicidae > Topomyia > Topomyia yanbarensis. Next base: position 336,139,364 of record NC_080672.1, on the reverse strand, counting down.
TTACCATTCGTGGTCGTGAAATAGTTCACGAAATTATAAAATATTTTTCATATATTTATGAACTGAAAGTCACGACTCATCATTCGCGCTCATGAAATAGTTCGCAAAATCATAAAATATTTTTCATGTATTCGCGAACTGGCTCATGATTCCTAGTATAACAGTTACGACACACCATTGAAATAATTCACGAAATCATCAAATATTATTCTTATATTTATGAACTGGATCCTAGTACAATAGTCACAGCTGACCATTCATGGGTTCGTGAACTAGTTCATGATTCCTAGTACTTGACCTAGGATCTATCTTGCGTGCTTGTGATATTTAGAAGATAACCCTAATCATTTTCAATTTCAACTATGTCATATATTTCCAGCTGCTAGCGACCACGAAGAGTCATGAGCAGTAGATGCAAGTAAACTATTGAGACCTAGAACATCATTAATCATTTGATGAGGTTCAGTGTGGTGTCTCGACAGAATATTAAAACTGCGCTGAGCACCAAAAATACATTATAGAGTCACAAATCGTGTTCGTGATACAGTTCGTGGAACAAGATCCTGTTTATTAGCCACATATTTATGTTCCTGTTTAAATTGTCGCGATACTCCGAGTACAAAAACCGATAATAATAAAACAATAACAGATCGCGATAAGATGAAGAGAAATTACGAATATCAATAATAAAACTGCTGATGTCAAGAATATCAGTCACAATCATTTCACTTGTCAAATTCGAAATTAAATTAATAGAATAGTATATCATGATAACGTGCAAATAAATATCAAAAATCGTGACTAAGATCCTGAAATCATGAACATAAATCACTCTACTCGTGACTAAAATATCAAGATAACGTGAATAAAAATTACGAAAATCGTGGCTCAGATCCTGAAATAATGAATATAAAATACAGTACTAGTGATTAAAATACCAAAAATCGTGCCTAAGATCTTGAATTCATGAACATGAATCACTCTACTCGTGACGAAAATATCAAAATAACGTGAAAAATTTTACGAAAATCGTATCCAAGATCCTGAAATCATGAATATAAAACACATTACTCGTGGTTAAAATACCAAGAACCGTGTCTAAGATCTTGAATTCATGATGTTCAATCACTAAATATCACGATAACGTGAATAGAAATTATGAAAATCAGGACAAAGATCCTGCAATCATGAATATAAATCACATTGCTCACACAAAAATCGTGACTAGTATCCTGAAATCATGAACATGAATCACTCTACTCATGACTAAAATACCACAAAATAAACATTACGAAAATCGTGTCTAAGATCCTGCCATCATGAACATAAATCACGCTACTCTAACAGAAAAATCCGATAACAAACTCATGAATAAAATATCACGGTGACTTGATGATAAACCACAAAAATCGCGAATAAGCTGCAATCATGAACGCCATTTAACTGTTGGCTGTGTACTCCTAAATTATGAACAAGGATCACAAGAAAACTTAAATATGTCCAGGAAACAAGCACAGTAACCCTACCAAACATTCAAATGTAATGCCATGTATATATTCGCGAACTAGGTTTAATGAATACGACTTTTATTATTCATAATTTTGGGAATTTGGTCACAATTTTCGTGAATCCTCCAGTTAACGAAATCACGATCTTGATTTCATTAATTTATGAACGGATTTTTTCCGTGTATTTTTGGGTCCATTTCTGTTCGGTGAACTGATCCCTGATTCATATATTATTATATTATTATTAGTAGTTACAGTTCACCATTCGTTCTCGTGAAATAGTTCATGGAACCATAAAATTAGTATTAACTTTCATGATATCGTTCATGTAGCATGATATTTAGTCTTAATACTTTCGCATTTCGGTATGCACGACCTTTCTTGCATGGTCGTGGATAGGTTCACAAATTTTGAAGATATCTTTAAACATATTTTCTTTCATGCAAGTCATCTCTTAGTTCAAAATTTTCACATGACTTATTTCACAAAATTTGCAATACAGGTAATCTTCGATACAACGTACCCTCGATATAACGTACCCTCGATATAGCGTCATTCGATATAACGTACATTTTTCCTCGATATAACGTACATATTTTTTAATTTATTTTTCAGGGCCAAATTTATCTCCAATTACGCATGTATTCCATATTTTAAGAATTCAGTATGTTATACACAATCTTAAAACGTACTAATTGGGCTTCTAATGAGCATGTTAGGAATTGGCTACTTCATTGAAGGTTACGAGAGCGATTTTTTTTACAATTTCATTTGCGTATGATCGTGATTTATTAAAACCAACCTTTTATCTCAATAAATAACCCAATATCAGTAAGGGAGCCCGAGGCTAGTTGGCGGTTGGGGTAAGTTGGCGGAATCCCTTTTTCTCCGTTTCTATTAGACATATAGCACTGCCTCTCGTTATGTACCTCAAATTATGTGAAACCCATTATCCAATGTGTTTTGGTTGCAAAACATTTTGTATTGTGGAAGTTCTGGACGATATTGTGTTTTCGAGCATACCTAGTAAATTTCCTAAATTTTAAACACTGTGTTATTTAGGGTGATGGCGGTACTACTCGCGGGGCAAGTTTGCGGTACTATTCACGATGCGAAAATTTTTATTTCTGGAATTCACTCCAAAGTAAGAAAATCTTTTTCTTGTGTATCTTGTCAATGCAGGAAACATTTACTTCGGCTAGTCACCTGAAGAATTTCGAAAATTTGCTATTGCTTGCTATGAAAATTTGCTATGGAGTACGCGTCAATGTCAATATTCCGGGATATTGAGACTGAAATATAATAGCAAATGTCGATTAATATACAGTTTTCTTGAAAAGACATTCAGCATGTTCCAAAAGGACCCATGAAGTATTTGATTCTCCATTTGATTGCTTATTTTATGGTGTATCTATACATATCGCCAACTTACCTCGGGGCCGGGGTAAGTTGGCGGTTTTTCCGCGTCACATATTTTTGTCTCTAAAAATGGAGACAATGCATCAAACATTTTAATAAAATTCGGAGATGTTGCCAACAGTCTGCCCTTCCATGCCACGTGTTCTATTTTGCAAAATCTAGGTACATCAAAGCGGTAAAAAATGAAAACTGAAAACACAGCCAACTAGCCCCGGTCTCCCCTAAGTTCTAACTGAAAACTAAAATTGATAATATTTGTGTGACCATTGTTGGTTGGTTTCGGGACTGCGGAATCTGATTCTCTGGGCCGAATGACAACGTTTAAGATCCACGGCATGCTATGCCACAAAAAGAATGAGAGGACAACTGTGCACGCTTCACGACCGGTTTGGGGTATTTAGGAAATCGGTTAGCGGACTGAAATATATCTTCAGAAATTCTTGAATCGTGGATACTCTATTCTAATGATTAAAGTTCATAAATTGCGTTTATTGTATGAGGCGCTGACGGTGGGAATATTAAAATCACTTTACAAGCTTAGACAAAATAATAATTAATGATTTAATAATTAGGAAAGGAGTCAGAATAGAGAATATTTTCGGAGCTAGAGATAGCGTAGTTGGTAACTCGATTGCCTTATACGCTGCTCACCTAGGTTCAATTCCCAACCCCGCACATAGTGTTAGAGATTTTTCTAAAGAGATTACTCAAACCCAACAAAGAGGCGAATGACCCTAAAACTAATGTTAAAACCTCTAAAATCAAAATAAAAAAAGAATATTTTCAATAAATTTAATTCATATAAGCAAAAAAAATGATTATGGCATCTTTTTTATGGATCTACTATAATTTTCTTATTAGAAAAGTTGTTTCGCACTGCTAGGTAGGTGAGATTTTCAAAATTAGTTACGCGTTATCAAAATTCTACAAAATAAAGTACCATGAACAACAATTCTTTGAACATTTTGCATGCTTCGATATAACGTACAATTCGATATAACGTACAATTTTTAAACCGAGATGTACGTTATATCGAAGTTTACCTGTATTATTCATGGATTCATTTTTGTTTCATGAATTGGTTCATTTGATAAGACTCAAAAAAACGAAAGCTGCGCCAAGTGCCAACAATTCAATAGCGTTTTGCAATTCGCCAATCGATTACACTTTCATGATCCAGTTCTTATTGCCACTTCACTTTATATAAAAATCCGATAGATCAGAACCGATCCTCCGATAATATAAATAGAAATTACGAGAATCGTAATTCAGTCTCATTGTTTCACGCGAGAAATTCGATTATAAGATCAAAAGCAAAATATCACGATAACGCACTGAGGTATTAGTTAACTCGTGATTCAGATAGTAACCTCAAGTATACAATAGAACGATTTCGCACAAAGAAATTAGGGAAACCGTGTCTTACTTCCCCCCTAAACAATATACATAATTAAGTTCTTGCATAATTAAGTTCTTCATACAGGAGAAACAATGATAGCCATAATCTCAACCAAACGTTTGAATATAGCTCCATATATTGTATAGCGTGTACTAGTTTTTGTAGAAACACAAATAGTCTCATAAATTCGAGATGGTATATTCATAATTTTAGGAGTTTTTAGATACATGATATGCAATTGCATGCACTATCGATATACGATAGAGATTCTCTAAGTCCTGAACAACTGTATTATTTTACCTTACCACGAGGTAAAGTTATTAAGCTAAAGCCTAGAGAAAGAATACCAACTTCATGAAGAACAGGCCAATCACATTGTTTGTCATTCTTCATTACTTTCTCACGTCAAAAAAATGCTATCACCAACCCTGTGTCTTCCAGGGACGATCAAAAAATTAATCGAATACATTCAGAATTCCACCACACATCTGTTTGTCTGGAAAACTCAATGATCCTAACAACCTGCTATGAGATATCGTCCATCTATTCCGACAACTCACTCCTTACATACTTGCAAGTCTCGCGCACAAGACACTCACAGTCTGGCATTTCGTCGACAAATGAAATTAATGAAAGTCGCCGAGAATTTGCATGAAACATAAACATTTTATGTACCAGCTTCTGAATTTTAAATTGCATGCTTAATAAATATCTCTTAATAAGATTAAAGGATTTGTATTTGTGATATTTAATGAAAAAGTCATGTTATTACCGCGTTGAAATCCGGCTCTATTTAACCCGCGACGGTCGTTGATGTAGTCGAAGGGGTGCAAAATAACGACCGACTTCTGTCGTACGCGAATCATAAACATAATCATAACTTCGTCTCTCGAGGCGGCTACATCAATATCACCGCACGTTCATATTAGCGGATTTCAAACCGCAGCATTGGGCTGGGATCCCCACTCGCTTCATCAGCGCAGAGCAACAGCCGAAAATATGCGACGAATTTAATTCGTTATGGGCGCTTTGGTGTCGATTTTTCTGACAGATTTTTGCTGCCATCAGAGAATAAAAATCTCGTGTCATAAAGTAAGAATATTCGCCTCTGCCGGCTGCTTCTCCCGAAAGAGAAGAGGTGGATGGTAAGGAATTACTAAAGCTGTTAGCAAATTATCCATTTGGGCGCGGAACTATCGTATAGGGATGTTTTTATGCAAAAAGATGAAACTTTTATTTATTCCAAATTTTCCTATTAACCAAGTTTCAAATTCCTGCATCAATCCTATAAATATCGAAACTTTAGAGTCAAACTCAGTATTCAATCCTTGTTCAAACCAATCGACACATCTATATGATGTCTCAAGGAATCTGCGCTTTTTTAATCAAACTTAAATCGAGTGGTTCTAATTCTAACATAACGTGAGATCTCCACAAAACTCCTTTTCCTTTTTGTACGAGTATTCTAATGAGATCATTCGCATGTCATTCAAATCTACATTGATGTGTATGCAACATGTTCACGGTTCAAAGAGATTGCCTGTTTCCGCGGAGCCGCCATCGATTTGCATAATTTCCAGGCTAAGAACTTGATTATGCAGTACCTACCGCTCAATCCGCACACACTAGCGATTCTCTTGTTCGGCTCAATGATATCATTTGGTATGCTGCTGATAAAGAGTTCTGGCACACATAAATAGTCATACTCAAACACTGATAGTAACCTCATAAAAACAGTTATCCTGCTGTTTTTGCCGGGGCTTCGCAGGGTTTTTACTTTTCCTGCATCCGAAACAGATCATTCCCATTTCGCCTTCTTCCGTCTCCGGACTCATTTCAGTACCATCGCAAAATGCCGCCAGTGGCGTAATATTGTGACTATCCGCATTCATCAGTTATTACTGGCGTCGTGGTACGCCAGCGGAACTCGGCAAAGAAGCACGCCCTTCCCTTGCTGCCGACACACACTCACACCCCCATACCAGATTTTGTCGTTTCCGTAGACTTGTTGATCTGTCAATAATCGTACGCGACTGCCGCTGTAGCGAATGACGACATCAAGATATGCAAATGAGGATCGAAATGAATACACGTTATTTATGGGCGGCTGCTACTGTGTGGCTTCCTTGATCCTTTTAATCCTTCTGGTATGCCGCAGTCGAAGATGGGAGCGGCATTTGCTGAAACGATTAGTTGAAGTGCAGATTTGTCAGGAGAACGTTTTTTTGTGGTTGTACTTAAAAATTTGAATGACAACAGGGTTGGAATATCATCGTCAAGTTATTGGGAATTATCTGGTTAGGTGCTGTGAATGTTCCGATAAAATGTTCTACCTCTTTTTGTTGTATATTTTTCTCAGATGTTTTTTCAGATCAGATTTATTTAATATATTTTTTTCTTTCCCATATAAAGAAAGGCTATGCAATCACTTCAAAAATCGGCTTTCCAACCGAGCCCCAGAGATCACAGAAATATTTCACTCGATTCGGTAGTCGAGATAGGAAAATGTCCGTGTGTATGTGTATTTTAGAGAGGAGAAAAAAATGTTCAAAAACACCCTGTGCAGGAAAACAATATACAAAAACCAACAACTCTGGGAACAGGTTGGGGCACCCGCTAAAACAACTTCTATTGCACGGAATCTGATTCCACCCCGCATTACCTTTCGGCATTACTTAGTGGGGGAGGGGTAATGTGCATAACACACACTTCAATCCAACTACTTAGTAGTTAGTTACTTCAGCACCCCCTGAACACAGGTGACACAGTTCACATATTGTATAAAAGGAAGATTTAGTAAAACGAATATCGACAAAATAAAAAAACTAAAAATCACTTCAAATAACGACGGTTGATTTCCCGTAATATCACTGCCACAAGCATGGCAGACAGTTACAAGCACCTCCTCTTCTAACCAATCAGTGAGACGACCAACATCTATTATAAATACTATTCCTCGATTCAATTTTCCTAGATTATCCATTGAATTGTAAAACAGTCACTCCTATTGATTTAGTCCTCAAGCCGATGGTACGCCACATGGTTCATTGTATAAAAAGCTGTGCTTTTCGGAAAACGGATTCCTATACCGTCTCTGATGTTTATTGGTGGCCTATTACATGGTTCTTCTGTCGTCAACTAGTTATAATAGGTACTTTATTTGTCGAACTGATGGTAAGATTCTGGGAATTGTCAACAGATGCCAAATTTCAATTTAGTAAAGACACACTTGATTCATTATCGATATCATTTCTGTAATCCAGAAAAAATATATAATGTTTACTCAAACGAGAGAATTGTTGTGACCATGATGGTTCCTTGTACACAATCTCATAATATTCCTTTATTTATAGCAACATTGTCAATTAGTAAACCAGATCACGAAACCAGGTATTTTATTTTTCCCACCCTATAGGCACTATCAGCTACACACTATGACAGTAAAATTAATCTTTAAAGTAGTCATAAATTGGGAACCTGTCAGCACGGATACAACGCCATTGCACATATAATTTAACTACGTAAATAATTAACTCGAGTATCGCTAGATGTGCGGCTGCGGAAACGTGGCACTGCTTTGGATGGCATCTACCCGCAAGCAGCGGACTCATAGAACTGCACCCACCGACTGCAGACAAACGGAATACCGCGTGCATCCAGCCCGACAAAAATATTCAAATTACGCAAGAAATCGTCAATATGCCCTACGGTTGTCGTGGGGGCCTGGTTACCTGCTGGCGTTGCACCGTACGCACTCATTGAAGTATGGTACACGCAGCGAATCGTTTTCTTATGCCGAGCGGTGATGGCAGCGGCGGATACCATGCAGTGCCATCCATTCGTAGCTCTTTGCGGGATTAATAATTAACACATCAAAGAAGCAATTATCCAGCGACATCCGGTTTGAAGTGGAGGAAAAATTGCAATTCGTAGGGCTTTTGTTTGGTGGGGAGGGTGTAATTAAACAAAGGCATACTGTCGACATTGTTGATGTGAAGTATCCATGCAAACAATGTTAGTGCGCTGTACGTGATATTCAACTGATGAGAAATTGTTGAGAATAATATGCACAGCTCCAACGAATCTTTAATTTTGCGTTACGCTAGAGGTAGCTAAATGGATCGTTTCAAGACGCCAAAATATTGAAATCATGTAAAAACCTTGTGTTGCAGCTTTGCCTTATCAGTATCTGGCGAAATAAACTAGGGAATCAATCTCAACTTATTTTTTTACATTTTAACGACATTCAATTAGTTCAATTAGCTAGAGATTACTGAGTAGGGAAAGTTATGAAAATTAGAGCCATTGTACTCAAGTGAGAGCAAGGATGTGAAGTAAACAGATCGGAAAACTAGAAGTTGCAGGGGGTCATTAGAACAGACTTAATATCTTACGGGCTTAATTTTGTCTTCTGCTGATGAGGGTCGAGCTTAGGCAGCATAACTACGAATCACTCGTATCCACCAGCATGTCCCTTGGCATAGACAGACTTGTCCATCTTTACCGTGGGAACCGACAGAAGAAAAGCCACGCAAGATCACCACTGAAAACCTGTCGACGATTAGCATCAATCAACTTACGCAGGAAGATGAAGCTTCTATAGTATTGGTTCAGCAACCGCACTTCCAGAAAGCAAACTTCCATATTGGAAAGTTACTTAACACTGCCTTCATTGCTTTCAACAAGACTGGCATGACTAATCTACGGGAAATGCCTAGTGCTTGCAGTCTTGCAAATAAGGCAATTGACGCGTGTCTCATGCCAAAGCTCACAACTCGCGATATCTGTGCAGTCACAGTTGCTTTGACTGTTGGTAAAATAGTATAAGCATATCTACCGCATAGTGAATCATCACCTTCTGATGATTTCAAAAGCGTTGTAACGTGTTGTAGCAGAAATGGGAATTCGCTCATAAACGGCAGTGATTCAAATGCTCATCACATTATTTCGGACAGCGCAAACATCAATCTGAGAGGCTCTGAACATAGCTATGGAGTGCATAAGTAGTACAAATCTCCATATTCTAAACGTGGTAAACCGACCAACTTTTACGAGGTCTGGGAGAGAGGAGGTGTTAGACATAACGCTTTGCTCTGAAAGAATTTTGGTTGAGCTAAGAAATTGGCAGATTCCAAACTGAAACTGAACCGTCTCTATCCGATCAGAAAAATATATTTTTCGATCATTGTGACGTCATCCTCAATATGGTAACATATCGTAAACCCAAGCTTACAAACTGGGACCTCTTTTTGGAAAATTTGGCGACTAATTTTATAGATATTTTCCAACAATTATTCAACTAGACGACTTGGATGACGTCGTAGAGACGACATACTCGTTCATAGTAGCATCCTACGAAGAAACTAGTCCATTTCGTACTGTTAAATCGAATAGGAAAATCGCTCCGTGGAGGGCTGAGCTTAAAAGAACGAAGAAGAATGTGAGAAGATCTTGGAACCGGTGTCACGGACGAAAAAGATGTTCTTAATTTACTCTTCGACTTTCGACACTTTCTAGATTTATCGAACCGGGCCTGAACAATGTTCACAGACCTCTTTCTGGTGGTTCGGACTCTTGGGCGTTAGCATGCGCATTGGTTACCTCTGAAACGGTCAAGTGGGCAACTGACAGCTTTATCTCACACAAATCGCCTAGAAAACATGTCTTGTAAAAGATTATGCTTACCAGAAATAACTGTTACATTTATTCCCAAAGGGGGGCGCTCAAGCTATGAAGAAACCATGAATTTTAGGCCTATCAGCTTAAGTTCTTTTTCCTTAAAGCTTTGGAACGGATAATCGATCATCACATCAGGAACGTTGGTTTAGTTGAATATCCACTGCACAAAATGCAACATGCATATGAGTGTCAGAAATCCACGATCACTCTGTCTCACGATGTTGCTTACAATATTGAAAAGGCCTTCTCGCTCAAGCAAACTAACTTGGGTCTGTTCCTAAAAAATAAGAATTTCTTCAGTTATGTAGTTAAAACCCAAAAAAAAAAATTTCAACTGGTTCAGTATAGTTTATCAAAAACATGATATTTATTCTTCAAAAAACGTCAAAGACTGTTGGAAAAGGGGTGGGCCCTTATATTTTACTTCGGGGGGTGTGGCCGACTTGCTGCTGGAATGTGGGTCTTCGAAAGCGGAAAGTAACTTTCGTCGTCCAGCACGAACGATGCCCCGCAGTAGTTCTTCGTCATACACCGGTACTGCGATTTCACGATCGCTATCTATTCGTCCGTGTACTCGGGGTACCGAGTCTTCTTCCCACAGATGATATCCACCATCTTGAGGGTTCGGTGAATCAAGGTATGGAAGCAGTGATATTTTCGACCGGCATCACGCAAACTCGTTCCGTCCTTGTTGTCGAACAGCTTCCATCTTCTTCGTCATTATCTGCGCCGGAAGGCCGGAGCCTACGCGTGCAGAAATATTGAAAGCGGAGCCTACACGTGCAGAAATATTGACAATAAATCGATTATTGATCAATATATTGATCATGTAGAAATCAAATGGTATTGAAAGATTGAAGCAGTCTTGTCAATATTTTTTATTGGTAATATTCTTGTCCCGTGTAGGGTCCGCTTAAAATACAGTATTCAAATAAAAAAATGAAAGTAATGCACGCAGAAACACATTTTTGACAAAATTGCTCTTGTATCAAAATATTGCAATTGGAAGAGAAAATCATATGGATTCATACACCGAACACAACTGCAAAGCTTTGTTCGAATCGACAGTGGTCATATTTTTTCATTCAGTATGATTGATAAAAATATTTTAAAAGTTGATGCTAGGAAAGCTTTTTTATTGAAAGCTTCTCCATGATCCAAATACACTGAAAAAGTTTCATTAAAACTTCAACCATTAAATGGTTGACATTTTTTGATGGGAAAATACGAATAACTTTTAAAAAGAGCATAATTACACGAATTAAATATTTCTTTTTGGAGCAAAATTTCAAATATCTCAAGAACTATCGCATTGAGGAAAATGTGTGTCAAATGAATTGTGATTTGAAATGACACTTAGCATGATATTCTGAATTTTATTACAGTTTTGTATGTCAATTGGGATGAAACATGTAAAAATTTATTGTTAGAAAATCATTTTTACCGATTAGTTCTCCATCATATAATAAAATTGAAAATGTTTCTTTTATCGTTAGGTTTTTGTTGACATAATATAAAAAATAGAAAAAGCCTATTTAATTTTTTGCATAAATTTCTGTTTTTTATGAAAAATGACGCAACATTTTTTTTCAGTGTATATTTTTTTCATGCAGAAGCATTTATTCCCCGTAACTCATTCTCAGATAGTTTTACGGTTTAAAATATAGTAGTCGGACAAAACGGTTTTGAAAGTAATGCACGCAGAAACGTCTACGCCCTTTTGAAAAATTGCTCTTGTATCAAAATATTGCAATCGCCAAAAAAAATAATAGAACACCGAACACAACTGCAAAGTTTCATTCGAATCAGCGATGGTCATATTTTATTGTCAGCCGGTTTCTCATGAAGTTCCTTTTAAATGCTCTAATACCCCAACTTGTCGTATTTTTTCAGGAACGACTTATTTCACATATTTTCTCATTTGACACTAGACTCCCGCTCCCTTTGCTTGAAATTTTTAAAATCGGTTCTATGGGAAAATATGGAGGAAAAATATATTAAATGCTATAACTTTTGAAGTAGCAATCAGAAAATTACAATTTATACCTCACTTTAAAGGAAATAACCTTAGTATTTGAATGGCTATATATCTGTTTCAAGAAAAATAAGGGAAAGTGGGTACTGGGTCATTTTGGCCCCAAAATCCTCTATTTTGTATAATTTTTCTGCTCCGTGATGCAAATCATACATATTTTGCAGTTTTTCTAATGTGAAAAAATCTCAGAAATCTAATGGAAACTTTCTGACCTTTGTTCGAATACGAGAAGTTGGGGTTATAGCGTCTTTTGTTAATCATATTAAATTTTATCATTTTCTCGTGCATATGTCTCTATTATTCTTCAATCAATTTTCATAAAATGTAACTTGTTGAACGTTCTTCGGAATACAACAAAAATAGATTCGTTTTCGGTAAAATTCAGAAACATATTTTCTCATAGAACCAATTTCAAAAATTTCAAGAGAAGTGGGCGGAGGTCTAGAATTGTCCAAATGATGTGAAATTTAGCATCTGAGCTTACTTTGACATTTGTCACAATATGAGAGGGGGGAGGGGCTTTTGAGAATCCAAAAAAAAAAATTTTGCGATGTCCTAGCGTACAGCAATAATGTTTTTTGGAATGTTTTATGATGATCCAAGTCCGCTATTTTGTTGATACAGGTATAGTTATTAATCGCCCTTGAAGTGAGATATTTTCTATGATATTTGCATTTTTTCAAGGTATGAAAAACAAGATAAATTCTTTAGAAATGTAAGAGAATTTATTTTTGCAACATGTACACTCGAAGTTATTGACTGGTGTTTGTGAATGACCCCTTAAAAGCTTTTATTCATAACTTCTTTAATATCGTAGTTAAAGCTTCACTATATTAAGGAAAATTGTTTTGCAGTTTTGATCACCGTTTGTGGATGTTTACATGCTATGATTGATGTGTTTCGGTGATGATAAAAATAAAAACATTTCCGTAGTTAACGTTTCAGCTTACTATATTCAGCTATCTTCAGAAATTTTAACCCGTTCACCTCATGTTCTCACTGTGGCTATCACGTTCTAACTGAGTTAGAACGTGATAGCCACAGTGAGAACATGAGGTGAACGGGTTAAAATTTCTGAAGATAGCTGAATATAGTAAGCTGAAACGTTAACTACGGAAATGTTTTTATTTTTATCATCACCGAAACACATCAATCATAGCATGTAAACATTAAGGAAAATTGTTTGTCTTATCAAGATACATATCTTTCCAGAAGATATCATCATCGGTCAGTCACTTGCGACTTAGAAGTTATAGGGTAATTTTTGGTAAAATTAGCAAAGCTTTTAAAAGCAATAACTTTTGAACGAGCAAAAACGGTTATCTAGCTCTAAATGCAATTATATATGCTAAACCAACACTATAGAATTCAATAGAGTTCACTTGTCTCTCGTTGTCTCCAGTAGAGTTATAGATTATTTGAAAAAACTATTGTTTTTAAAAAATGTCCAATATCTTCGAAAAAAACCGATATAAGAAAAAATATGCGTTAATCAAAATTGTGTAGTTGAAATTACTTTGTAAAATATATGAAACTCATAGGAATGATAATTTAAAAGATATTCACAGAAACATAATTTGTAACGGGCTATAACTTCTTAAGCATTTAAAGAAAATACCTCGTGTATTCAGTAAAGATATTCGTGAAAGCAATGTCCACAAATTTTCCAAAAACGTTAGATCAGTTCCTTTACTAAAAAAAAAAATCAGTTGAAAATCTCAGGATTAGGAGGATTATTCACGGAAATCATAGCAGTAAATGCCAAACCTTGCTATTTTTGATGAGTAGTCCAAATACACTATTGATGAAAACTCAGCCGTTTACCCGTTAACAGCCAATCATCGTTTGAAACACTTTATTTTTTCAAAAACTGTCAAGTTACTTTGTTGTAATATAGAACTTGTTAGAATGATATTTCAAAAGTTATATTAATGAAGTGGCTTTAAGGAGGTCATCCAAAAACAACCAGCAATAATGTGGAAGATATTAAAGATAGGTATTTTGTGTCTTCAGCAAAGTTATTGGCAAAACTTGTTCTACAAGTTTGCCGAAGACATACGGTGTTAATTTATGCATTTGCAAGAAAGTTAGTAAAGTAATTAATTATTAAAATAACAACACCATATTAAAGGGCTTATAGTGTCGACAAATCGCTCCAAAGACGTCATTGACCCAAATTTAACGATTTATGCGTAATTAATAGAGCGCACGATTTTGGCAAAAAAAACACTGCTAAATTATGTACAATTTGGTTTCTGACCTTACTTTGACATTTGTCATAATATGAAAGGAGGACAAGTTGAGGAAAAATTTTGCAAATTTTGCCCATTTTGCCAAATTTGAAAAATTGAATCAAAGAAAAAAATCCGGACCTGGCCTTCGTCCGAACACCGCAATTATTGGAAAAATATACAAACATGTCGCCAAACAAAGGCGTATATAGAACAACTGAGCCGTATGATTTTGAAAACTTTCCTACATTTTTCGAAACAGTGGCATGCTGACTAGGGCTTTAACCGGCTACTGTAAACTCAATTATCAAATGGGGACTATTCAGCGCACTGACTGAGTCATTTTCATGTGATCTTTGTGAATCCTACTACGGAACCTCGTATCATCTGATATGCAGCAGTAACGCAATTGCGATTTAGTTTTCGGTCGTCCTAAGATAGACGACTGAAGCTCAGAGACATACCAAAGTTCCTTATCCACTGCGGTAAAGAATTTCAGAATTTCTCGCATGCGATTTGGACTACTTGCGAGTTCGACTCATCAGCTGTTTGTTTTTGTGCTGTCATTTTTCCTACCCTTCTAATCCTACTTCCTCCCTCATCTTTCTCTTTTCTTCGTTCGATCAGGGAAATGACGAGAAGACACTGCAAGGCACAAATCCCCGACTACACACGGGGAACGTGCCATTTAAGCCAATATATTCTGATTAATTTTGTTCGGAATACCCACCCACGAGCAAATTCCACGCACGGCTCAGCCCTCTCATCCGTTTTATGAAGATTGAAAAATCTTAATTGGAAGTGGAATGCAAAAATAAACATTGGGAAGAGCCTTTATTGGATCACTAATTCATAATTCGGGTTATCAGACTGTTGTTAAAACAAACAAATGATAGAACCAACCACAAAGAGGAAAACTCCACAGTCGTGCTTCCCATGCCACAAATTGCTTCACAGGCGCGATCATTACCAGTGTGGCACCTTTATCCCGCAAACAACAACAGGATACCAACGAAGTTTAATCGCACAGATTCAATAAATTACCCACTATCGTGCTAGACAACTTCATTAGAAACCACATCTCGCCGACTCTTTTGTATTTCCCCGACAAACCGACGGCAGCCAGTCATCCACCATCGCTGCTTTATAGAGGCAGGCAGAACAGAAGGCTCACCAGCAATAAACGTGTACCTTCTACTAACCTCATTAATTTTAAATTGAAGCATTAATCTACAATTAAATTAGTACAAGATAATGATGGAGCATAGCGCTCAATTCAGTGCCTGATCCATTGGAGTGTATGCTGATGTATATGCCGGCTGTAGGGTCTCAATCATAATGCTTAACCGTCACGTCGCGTCAGTTGGATATAGGAGCAGATGGAAACTGGAAAATTCCTCATTCCACGATCCGATTTGCGTCGTGCCGGTTTATATATAATTGAGTTGCATTCCCCCGGAAAGCCCCTGAAATAGAAGAAAAACTAAGAGTGGATTTGCCTTCCTTTGGTACGATGTGCCATACTACATCATTCATTAAATATGATGAAGATCCATCGTCGCAAACAGACTGGCAGAACTGTAATCTGGTGAAGTAGCGTGTATACCTACCAGCAGAGCCACACGAATCCTCTACTTCTGCTAAAACCGCATCACCGCCGCCGAGGGTGAGGCGTTGTTGGTATGCTGATATGTGATTTATTAGAAAATGAACAGCCACCGAGGAGATCGTGTTTTTTTTTTTCATTCGAGAGTTCATCTTCCTCTTTGACGGTCCACCATGGTGTGGCGAGAGTGAAACGAGAAAAAAAAGGAGAAAGCCTTTTGATGGTACAATTAGTGCCTGTAATGATGGACGGAAAATGTGTATCATTAGGGTATTCTCCTGATTACAAGCAACGTGGCAGAACGGTACTCGAGACACTGATAGTAGACTGCCTCATGGGCAATGCACTGTTTCGAATGAGGGTAACGACTGTAACTAATTAGATTTTTTAAATACTGCGAAAGAAAAAAATGTGTAATAACATCTGTAGAGGAACAAGCAAACCAAAATTTCTCAAACCTACGAATTAAACCCTACGCTAACATTAACATGTAAGGTCGTAAATAGGTAATGGTATCGAAACTACTGTCTATTAGTTACTACTCTGGTTTTAATTCAGGATGACTACTTTCATCGTTCCATATATACGAACAATTTTAATTAAACTAAGTCATTTTTATACCACCAAGCAAAAATAGTTTAGGGCCAAGCATAATGTTTTATACGTTCAACGATCACAGCAAAATCCAATTCCGACTGTTAGCAATGTGATCAACGCTAACTAACCTTCTACCATAGGGGAAGCACATTCCAATAGTACTTTTACGCGCTAGTGAAAGTTTCTACCATTAGTGCTCTATTCTAAGCGAAACGACTGTCGTTAATTGGTTATTTTGAAAGATTTGCGCTCCATCAGAGAGCGTACCCGAAGCACACAATTTATAAATTAATATTAAGAATTTAAATTACCCCCAACCGAGAGCATAACTCATTAACATCTGGTGATTGAAATATGCAGCGTGTACGCCTCTATTGTGTGGTAGCAGGCTGGTCCGTCTTTAATTTACGGCCTCCTCCCCCGTCCACAAAAAGACACCGTATCCGAATCCAATGACACTCACTGCTACACGGACCAACTAAAATATTGCGGAGGATAAACCAATTGTCGCATACCATAATTTTTGGTTCAACAAACTCATGCTTCATTAGTCGCAAAAAGACGCTTTAGTTGCTGCTTCGCGAAGTTACACGTGACCGAAAAGTCCCATTAAACGCTGCCAGAGTGAATGCCGAGCTGTCACATGGGCCAATAAATTTGTAAACAAGGGTGCTGTTTGGCTTTTGCTTTCTTCGGAAATATTTATTGATGCTGACACATTTCCCTCCCGCCGAAGTGCTGCCGGGTGGTGGCAGCATCCGCGCTTACGGTTGCGATTTATCGTGTTGTGGTCGCTCTGTTGCTCCTGAATAGAGTTTTCCACTGGAAATGATTCTGAAAAAGGTCCCTACCTCTATTCAACTTATTTGGAACACAAATGCATCTAAATACGTCCTAATTTTGATGTAGTACATTCCAAAATGAATTATGATCGCATGGTGTAAGGAATTTTGTTAGGGAAACCCTGTACTGTCCATGAAACTTATTACGAAGAGCAAATACCCTGAAAGCAGTCAGCACTTCTTCCCTGCGATGGTGCTGTGTTCAATTTACCTAAAATATATCGCTCGATTTCCCCTAGTACACTAAACTGTCATTCCTCATACCGAGCGTCGCGCCAGTTTGCTGGGCAATAATACCTTCATCGAAAGAAATTTGATTAAAAAGCACAACATCATTAATAACGTTCAGTGAAGCTGAGAAAATAAATGGAAATTCTGTTCCGTTTTTCCGATTTCGGTACCGATACATGGCCAGAGCTGCCATCTGCCGGGACATCCATTAGTCTAAAGAGAGAAATCGTTTCTAGCATGTCGAGATTCCCTTTGGAGAAGGAAACCAAGAACGATGACGACTAATGCTTATTTGGCAGAAAATTGTTGAAATAAATGCATGATGCGATTAAAATTGATCACAATTTGCAATAAAGTGCAGTTACGACTTGTGTGGTTTGACAATCGGTTTTGGTTATGGACACTATCTTCTGATAGGAATATTCGCTTTTGCTTGTTGGAAGCCTCATTCAGTACGTTAAATGTTTACCTAAGAAGTAGGGTAGACCTTCTAAGCATTTGTTTAGCAAAACTTAAATTTTAATATATTCAGCGGTGTAGCCAGAGGGGCCTTGGGGGGTTAAACCAATAAAATTAGTTGGATTGAAAACAACACATTAATCGATGCTAATTAAATAAAATATTGCACAATAATAATTTTGGTAGGATGTTGTCTGATCACTACATTCCCAAGTAACAATTGAAGTTTTATAGCACGCTACAAGTGCAATCCAAGTTTTATTAGTTTCTATATAACTACCATAAAACCTAAATTGTTACTTGGGTTGAGAACCTACTATTTTAAGTACAGTAAGATTCCGTTTTTGGCGCGTTCCGATTTTGGCATGCTCCCAATTTGGCTCACTCCGATTTTGGCAACAAATGGGTTCCGTTTTTGGCAACATTCTTGTTGTACATAATAAGTCTTTTAAATATGTGCAATATATATTTTTTGAATCAATTGACATTACATTTGACTTTATTTCGAAACATGTGAGTCATATTAACCCTCAAAGTCGCAAATCTTATTTTTTGTTTTAATTTTGTTAAAATTGTCTCATAGTTTCAATACATTGCTGTGATATTTTTAAGATGATTTTCGCAATGTTGTGTATTTATGTAAGGTTATGTATTTATGTATTTAAAGGTTAACTATATTTTACACTATACATGTCGTATTTAATGATTACAATAAGTATTGAAATGTATTATTTATGTATATTTAGTTACAGTGTAATTAGTGTCTGACAGAATCAAATTTTATACTAAGACCCAGAGCCTGAGTTTTCAAGAGTCAAGTACAGAGGAATGCGCTACACTGCATAATAAGATTAGTTCTGGAGAAAATTTTCAATTGAACCTTAGTAACATTGCGAGCCTCTTTCTCTTTCGATTAATTTGACGTCACTACAAAACTCGGCATTAAATTTTCAGTACATATCGAAAACTAACCATAGTGCGTCCCAAAGCCGTATTTAAAAATACAAAACAGCTGGCTCCCAAATAATTTTTTTCAGCTTTATGATGTCTTTGGTAAATTTGTTAGTTTTTTTCCGATTTTTCAAATGAATGGAATTAGGGTGGTCCTTGTGGTTAGGGTGTTCAAAGTATCGACTGTTCAAATGTGTGAAGTTTACCTGCGCAATGCCCTACAATAGAATAACACAAAGAAATTGAGTTTGCTGAATAAACGAGGCTATCTATAATGGTTGATTTGTTATGATTTATTTTTAAGATTTGAGGTAGGGTAGCTCTTGAAAAATCGGGTTGCTTATATTCATATTCTTTTGATGTGTTAATTTTTAGCAAATGCATTGTTCTAGAGATTTTAGGTACATTCATTGGAGCACATTTTTACCGCAGCACTGATGTTTCAATCCCTTTTGTTTGGACAGTTGCAAATGATTTTTACAACAAAAAGTGGTTTTCTTCAAACCTAAATATCTTCAAGCATTGCAATTTGATTTTCAATCTATCAATTCAATATGAAAGACAAACGATTGGTTAGCTATGGTGAGTTGATAAATTTATTTATTTTTTAAAAGAGCAGTGTTTTTTTAACCAAATTGTTCATTAATTTTCAGAAAGAAGAGATAACAGCCCCAGAAGCGAAATCAACACTGCCATACAGCGAATTGTTTGAGTTTTGACGTCCAGTGGGCCGAAGAAAAGCGATTCGAATTAAAGGATATGTTACACCTCCGTCATGAGGGGCATTGCGCTCGAGAAATGCGCGAAGATTGTGAAAACTCTACTGAACGGCGCACAGTGTCGCCTAGCCGTACAAAACCTCAAAAATTTATTTTGGGTTTTTCAAGACTTAAAATTTTTCTCTGTTTGTAAACAAGTTGAATAGAGTCTTCCCAAAGTACTAAGTCTTGAGGACAAAAGATAGATTTCTTACAGAATGTCAAAGGTGAAATTGATGATCAATTCTCGAAAAAACTGTGTTCAAACCTATGATATTCAAATGAATGTATCGTTTTAGTTAAGATTTCGATTAGGTTCGAACTGATTTCATTAGTAAGGTTATTCGCTGGACTTATATTCGCCATTCGATTTAGTCGGTACAAGGCTTTCTTCTCACTCACTCTTTCTGAAGAACAAATAATAAATCGTGCATTAAATTAAAATTATAATGTTAAAAGTGGCTGTACTTTTTTCGAAACAGTTCGGAAAGATCGCTTGTGGTTCAAGACTCTTGAAAATTAGTGTACTTTTCGAAAATAAATGTTTTGTTTTGCCCCTTTCTGTTCCGAGATATAAAAAAGGTGATTTTTCATAATATGTCTGCAGGTGACGCATGGTAGTTTTTGATTACCCAGGGTTCGCTATATAATTTATAAAAGTCTCTTAGAATTATCAACAATTGAAAAAATGTGTATTTTGCTAAAAGTTCACTAAACCAATTTTTTTGAAAATGAATTGTAAGATAAGAATTTTGAGGTAAAAAATAATAAAAAATTAACATCAAATATGAATTCAGCGACGTAAAATTACCCCAATTTTCATCAAATTCGGACCCCTTTTGAGGTTTTGTTCGACTTTTGTATGGGAAGTGATCACTGTGCGGCGACTGAATTTGATAAAAACATGAATAAAATTGAATTTTCTTATTTTTTCTTTCATCTCATTCCATTTCACACATGATTAAAAATCCTTGAAACATTTTTGAAGTCGTAGATTGAAAATCCAAACTTTAAAAAAAAGGTTACATTTTTGGCACGGTTCCGGTTTTGGCAACCGAAAAAAATAAAATTGTTGCCAAAAACGGAATCCTACTGTATTATGGGGTCTTTTGGAAAATTGAGGGAATTGGTTCTTGTAACATTATTTGATTTTGAAGATATTTGAAGGGACAACGCTACGAATGGGAAGCACAATTTGAAATTTATAAACATAAACTGCTCACCGAAAAATTGCATACAGTTCAAAATGCATTTTTTGAGCATGCGTTGATTTGAGACAAAAACTCAGTACGCATAACACGACCAGGGCAGTAAAATTTCATTTCATTCAATCGAAACTGAATGAACGCAGCCAATCAGTCGTTTACGGTAGCATTCATATTCATTTAACGCATCAGTTGCTGTTGATCTGAAACTCGGTTCATGGCACCTCACTCACCATTGCTTTCAAATGAGTCGCAATTCATATTCAACGTCCTTCGTTTGATCCTCTCAAATGAATAGATCCGCTTTCAATTTACCCAGTGAGCACCAGTCAAGTGAGATCCGGGTAAACCTAAGACAAGAAGAGACAACTGGCTTCCTATTTTTGGTTATCTTGCCTTTCTTGTGCCCAATAACAGATGAGTATATGCAGCTAGCGAGGTTAGCAGTGCAGCCAATTTCTATGTCATATTTAGATATGTTGCTATAATACACATAATAATGACCGTTTTATTAACACAAATTTCGCCAACATTTATCTGGTACTAATCAATCCAATATTTTCATCACATACTACATGTTTCTAGCAAATTTGACCAACATAACCAAATTTTGCAAGAAAAATATAATAGAGGTGAACGTACTACCAAATAACGTTTTTCATTGCAACCAGTTCCAATAAGCTGTTATTACTAGATTCATTATTTTTCGTCTGAAATCGGCGAATTTAAGAAATTTTGAAAAAGAAATATGATAGCCGCAGTATGCTATCATAATTGTACGAAGCCGTCAAATTCATTGTTTAAATTAAATATGTAATTCAGCCATTTTCTTTGCACCTCTATCAATATTTTCCTGTACACAATTCCGATGACATGGTAAAGGGGTAAAAAACTTCCACACTGGTTCTATAGGAACACATTACGAGCACAGTCTACAGACACGAGGATTGTCGATGATCTCTTTCAGAAAAAAATTCGAAAAGATTTTGCTCGATATGAATGCTATAAACAGGTTATATCGAAGGTGGGTTTATTGATTTGAGATAACCAATAGTCACCATATTGAATTGATTCAAAATGTCCTGAATCATCAGTTTCCGTCATCTACTGACCATCCTTGCAACAGCGATATAGATATATATATATATATATATATATATATATATATATATATATATATATATATATATATATATATATATATATATATATATATATATATATATATATATATATATATATATATATATATATATATATATATATATATATATATATATATATATATATTGATTATGCTTTTCACTTTGGTGGTTACCGGAAACCGCCATCTTTGTTTTCAAAATGGCCTAAATTAATAAATTGCGGTATTTTATGACTTAAATGATACTCATATCGATAGGTGTTTTAAGTGTTTCTTGGAAACAAAAGGCCGCTATCTTGGATTTAAAAATGCCCTCACCTCCTTTTAAATGGTATCCTTGTTGCCCTCATCTCTGATTTTAAAATGACTTTAACCATTGTGCTTGAGCTTGACCTTGTGTGACCACCCCTGGCTGCTACTCCGTTATCGATCTGGACTAGTTGGAGGTGCACAGGGAATCAGTAGAGGGGGGAACATCTTTCAATGTGGGAACATCTTTCAATGTGCAACTCCTGGTAATCCTAAAGTGTTTATTGATCAAAACTGGCGCCGGCCAGGCCCGAACGTAGATCGTGGAAGGATCGTTAGTCCGATACTTGCTTTTGCTAGAGGCCGTATATACTACTGCGCACTCTATAAGTATCACGGGAGCAGGATATTTGATAGTAACTAGACATCGACCCATCAGCTCATGGGCCGAGAACCAACGGCTTTACTTCCCTTCCGAAGGAAGATTTTTCACTTCAAGTAAATCGCAACGACCTCGGCTGTTATTGAACCCAGACCAACTGGGATGGGTGGCTGTCACACTTACCACTCAACCAACTACGCCTTAATTTAAAATGACTTTAACCATCGATTTCCGTTATCTATTATCTTGGACCTTTAACGCAAGGTTTTACTGTATCGATTTTGTTGGCTATTTTCGGCAAATTTAAGACTAAGAGAAACGAAAGCAATGATTTTTTTTTTAAAGACGGATAGGTATTCTAGAGCGAATCAGTTATAAACTAAGGGACCATTCATAAATTACGTAACGCTTTTAGGGGGGGGGAGGGGGTTCGACAAGTTGTTACATATTGTGACATAGGGGGGAGGGGGAGTAAGCTAGATCGTTACGTAACATGTTTTCACCGAAGAAAAAAATTTTTTTTAAGAATTGTTACGTAATAGGGGAGGGGGGGGGATAAAGAAATTTATGACAATTTGTTACATGGGGGGAGGGGGGAGTCAATTTTGGCAATTTTTGCGTTACGTAATTTATGAATGGTCCCTAAGAGCGGAAAACTAGGACTAGGCCGGCGTCGGCGGTAAAACATGATGATGAGTTATGTTCTACCATAGACCATGCGGTAGACTTGGGTGCAACGCCCAACTCCTACTTAGCAGAAGGCAAAGAATTCTTCACATTTCCTTTCGATCATGATCATATGAGCCTGCCTAGTCCTAGTTTTCCGCTCTAAGTTTATAACTGATTCGCTCTAGAATACCTATCCGTCTTTAAAAAAATTCATTGCTTTCGTTTGTCTTAGTCTCAAATTTGCCGAAAATAGCCAACAAAATCGATACAGTAGAACCTTGCGGCAATTAAAACATAGTAACATCTTTTCTTTTTCATATCCTCCTGATTTATCAGCTTCATCGAAAAAATGACAACCTCACTCATACAGAGAAAAAAGGTTCCTAACTGTATCCGTCCTGAGTTGGTTCGTCTTATCATAGCCTTTACCCTATGTATTTATTATCTTGGTCGGAGTTATTTTCATCTAAGTGAGTGTTCATTCATATTCATATGGGAGTGGTTCATTGGAATGGTTCACTTCCAGCTAGATTGAATATTGAAAACCAACCTCACATTAGATGAGACCGTGCTAATGTGAGGTTAGTTTTCAATAGAAACTAAACGTTAAATGACCAGAGCCTGTTATTCAATTGACAGTGAACTCTGAGTGACTCAAACGAAGACGGCAACAGAACTCAATTGATATAGTGGTGGTATGCTTGCAGTTTCACTTGAACCGAATATTTTCGTTTGAAATTGATATTTTACCGCACTGAACACGACAATAATATATTGAAAAGTAGAAGGAAACGATGAAAAAATGACGTTTGTCGTTTTTATTTAGCAGCATCGTTGTGATAAATTTCGAAAGTCAAAACAAATCAGAAGTAAAGCGATCAAATGCCCTTTAAAATAGACGAACAAACGACTTATTACTAATGCTTTGTGAATAATATATTAAACTTTTTCATTCAGTACATTATTTATGAAAAAAAAACCTGTTTTAATCCACCTAGCGGTGCAATTGTGCCTTTCTCATTTCTCTAAACTATGGCACGGAGGCTTTTTATGTTCAACATAATTGTTGAAATGTCCATTACTTTCTTAGTACACTTTGCACTTATACACAATGGCATGCCAGCCACGAACTTGATGAGCTACGTGTCGACGGTGAAACACTTGAAAAAAAAATATCATACTCCATTAGCCTAATCAGCATTAGATCAATGTTATCTGCTTGCTAACTCATTTTGTCATGCGGGGGTGGGTAAGTGAGGAGGGCGAAAGTCCCATGAACGAACGACTCCCCAGCTTAAATTGGTATGCTTTGTGATATAGTGGTGGTTTAAAGATGATGGGGTTGAAAGGGAAGGGTATGAGGGCTGGATGGGGTGGTGGTCTAAGGGGTGATTTAAGGAGATTTTTAAAGGAGGAGAGTGCACAGTAGAGAGGGGGTGTAACCCCTCTCCGTAAACCATCAACTACGCCCCTGTTAAAATCCAGAAACCTTATGAGAGTCGAAAAAAAAATTTGGCCGGGATTAGGTTGACGTTTTTCAGAGTGATTGCATAACCTTTCTATATGAGAAAGGCAAAAATGTGCCAAAATCCAAAAAAGTGAATCGTCGTCAAATTTTTTTTCGAGTTTGCATCAAATCTCGACGTTTCATGTACCTTGAACACATTTAGCATCAAAAATAAAAATTCTATTTTTAATTTTTCCTATAGTTTATATGAGAAATTTCTGTGTGGCCGCACTCTGAAACCCGTAATTCCGGAACCAGAATTCCGATCGATCCAAAATTCAATAGCAGCCGATGGGAAGGTTGCACCTTTCATTTGAGACTAAGTTTGGACAAATCGGTCCAGCCATCTCTGAGAAAAATGAGTGACATTATTTGACACATACACACATACATACACACACACATACACACACATACACACACACATACAGACTTTTTCCGATCTCGACGAACTGAGTCGAATGGGATATGACACTCGGCCCTCCGGGCCGGGATTAGGTTGACGTTTTTCAGAGTGATTGCATAACCTTTCTATATGAGAAAGGCAAAAACTGAAAATCCTTTGAAGGTGCTATATATGTTTTGCTGGAGCAAATTTTTGTTATTACCATTTTGATTTAATATAGCGTTTGGAATCATATTCAAAAAGAAAATTGTATTTTTGACTGCAAATAGTATGAATTATAAAAATATGTCAAAAGTTGTGGTTAGGAAACAAAATTATTGATAGCTTCTCCAAATACACTGAAAAAGTTTCTTTTACGTCTTTAAAACGATAAACATTAGATTTTTGACGTTTTATAATTGGGTAACGCGAATAACTTTTAAAAAGGGCATAATCACACGAATTAACTGTTTTTGTTGGAATAAAATTCCAAATATCTCGAAAACTATCGCATTTGGGACGATATTTGTTAAATACATTTTAATTTAAAATGAGACTAAGAATTATATTCTGTAAAAAAATCACAGTTATGTATGTCAATTAGTATGAAATTTAAAAACATGTATAAAGTTACTGTTAGAAAAACTTTTTACCGATAAGCTCTCCATCATACAACTACATTCAAAATGTCTCTTTTCTCTTAAGGTTTTTAATGACAAAATATAAAAAAATAGAAAAAATGGTTTTTTTGCAATATAAATTTTTAACACAAATTTTTGTTTTGTGAAAAATGATACAACATTTTTTTCGGTGTATATTTTTTTCGCACATAAATATTCATTCTATGAAACTCGTTCTCAGAAAGTTTTGCTGTATAAAATACAGTAATGGAACAACATTTTTTTGAAATCATTGCACCTAGAAATGCTTACGCCCTTTTAAAAAATTGCTCTTGTCTCACAATAATCTTACTGATTGTGGAAAATGTTTAGTCTTCCATGACGATGAAATGTGTAAAGTTTCATAAGAATCTAAGATGGTCGGTCAGGATTTCGGTGGAATTCCTCTTATTTAAAAAAAATTTACTAATTTTGTGAAAATCACTCCTACAACATTCTTTGTAGGATTTGTCATTTTTAGACTACAACCATTTGAAAAAACACGGTAAAGAAAGTCTGACCCTTTTCAAAAGATAGTCTAGATCATTTTTGAAAAAACAAAGTATGCAAAGTGGCTTTTTGTGACAAAGTTCTCATGTACAGAAAGTTTAATTAAAATCGGAGAGGGTGCTGCCAACATTTGTTCGAGTTATCGCGAAATTCGTCTATTGCAAAATATAATGAAAAATGAACATATAACATATATAGCCAATGTTTAAAGACGAGTTTTAAGTATATCATAATATTTGGTGACTTCATATCTAAGAATTAAACAAAGGAATTTTATACTTAAACTGAAGTAATATGGGGAATGAGTACAAAACGACAACACGATAATGAAGGTAAAAAACTCAAAGAAGGCATCACTTCAAACCAGCGTGTTCTAATTTTGCATAGCCCCATTCCAAGAACAATGTAGCAGTTCATCAACGTAAAACCACGTAAATCCTGCTAGCAATTACGTCAATCAATGCAGTCGAGTCAGTCGCATCATTGTGTACTCATTATATGAAGTAATTTCCCTATAATTCCGCAATTTAGCGCTTCTCGATAATCCTTCCCCGTTCAGTTCTCCGTTTTCCAAGAGTTTCGAGCAGCAGACAAATAGTTACTCACCTTCACCATTTCCCCCTTCCGATCGTTCCATGGTGTCACCGATTCTTCTTCTTCTTCCACGAGAAGTTCAGTAGATTGATGAGGAGCGCGTAATTTGCGAAAAACTAGGTATTCATCCTCCCGGAATGGCATGTGCTGCTTACGGTAACAGCAGCGCAGGTATGAAACACTGTACCACTGTTTAATCGCACAAGCACGCTTTTAGTGCTCATTACCCTGTCTGGGGATTCTTCAGTTTGCGGTTGCTAAGCATCGGCGGATGACCCGAGCAGAACATATTCTTTCCAGCATTCAATTATTGCAAATTTAATACGTTCAGTTGGTGCGCCAAACCTGCGTCTAAGTTAGTTTTTTTTATCATTTTTTGATATACGCTGTACCATTATTTTTCAAGTGCTGTCAAAAAGCTCCATATTTGTTCTGCACGATAAGTTTTCTTGACAAGTACGAGCAAACGATTTAATTTTTCATTAAGACCATTTCCATTCGGGTATACATCTCGTCATCAGGATAGAACCCCCGGACGACACTGATTACGCTGCTCCAGCAGCAACCATTCCAACTCCTTCGCCTAGCTGTCTGCCTGCCTAGCTGACTGGTTGACTGGCGCGCTGGCTGGCTGGTTGACTGACTGGCTTGGCTAGTTGGCACGGATGACGATAATAACGATGCGACATAAGTCAATCAATTACGTTTAATTTTGCCTTTTGTGTTTCCTATTGCTGCATCTCACGCCACCGCGAATCGTTTGGATTGATGTGCCTGGGAGATGTCCTGTGTATGGCGAATCTGCGAGTGTCATTCGGCTTTTAGTTTGCCATCGTCTGGCTGGCAGTCAGCTCAAGCGTCAGATAGCATTCTATACCGCCTCAGATCGTTCGCCTTGCTGCTGTGTGGCTGCTAAGCTCTAGAGTTAGCAAATGCTATTGACAGCGTATTTTATGGTTTCCGCCAGCAGTGGCAAGAAATACGCGCAATTTGCTAATTTGATCGAAAATGCGGAGAATAGCGTTTTTGTAAATCTTGCTTTGCTTTGCTTTGCATGTTGTGTTCAGAAAAGCTTTGAGTGTCCACGTAAAAGCATAGTTGCAATGCCAATGTTTACAAATGACTTTTTCAAACAATTCGTTCTAAAAACAATGAAACATCTTTAGTCTGAATGTAATAATGGTGAACACGGCTAAGAAGCACACAATCACCCAGCTAGTTGGAAGAAACAAGTTTTTCCCGAAACTTTCTGCTGCATCACACCGGCTACAACTAATTTGCATAATAACGAGTACCATCATTAATCAATGAATTAAAATATGCAAACAGTTTCTTCTGTTGCCAACGTACAATCTACTGGCTGGAACAGGAAACCTTTGCATTCTCCTGAACGAAGGAAAATGTAATGAAAAATGGTTCTGGATAAGTTAGGACAAATCTTTCGGTCTCACTTATCACGGGTGCAAAGCAACGCCCATAACATCGTCAGGTTTCATTTGCGAAATGAGATCTAAAACACCTGCTACTTATTTCACACTGCATTGCTAATAAGGTAAACGCTGCATCTGAATCCAGCGTTATCCTTACATAACCAAAACTAAACCGGTGTGAGAGCCCTAAACGTAGTGCTTCAAGAGTTACACTTCCACTAGATTTTTAAGAATGTAGACAAACACAAACAGTACCTACTGAGAAGCGATAATCAATTGCTGGATTTCAGTGCAAGCACTTCAAATAAAAATAAAAAAAAGATCTGTTGAAACGCGAAAAACGAAATGACGAAAGCACCCGCACCATGCAATATAACAATTGATTTCCTGAAAATCATACTTGATGGCGTTCACGTCACTTTTGCATATATGGGCAGCAAAGACCGAGAGGGACTACATACGTACAAAATGCAGAAGACTTCAAATCGTGACGAAAGTCAAAATACGGTGGGGAAGTCACGGGCCCGGAAACTGCACAATCAGATGCTGATGAAGCCTCGTCGTCTCATCGTGGATGATGACACTTACGTTAAGGCGGACTTCCAGAAGCTTCCGGGGCTACCGTTCTTCACCACCCAGCAAAAGTTAGATGTTCCGGAGGAAGTAAGAAAATTTCAAAGTTTGCCAATAAATACATGATTTGGCAAGCGATCTGCTCATGTGGCAAACGATGTGCGCCGTTCGTGACTACCGGGACTGTAAGCGCGGTAATCTATCTTAAGAAGCGTCTGCTTCCTCTGTTGAAGCAACACGAGAGCGCTACGATCTTTTTGCCGGATTTAGCTTCATGCCACTATTCAAATGTTTTCCTGTAGTGGTACGAAGCCAACGATGACACTTTCGTCCTCAAGGACATGAACACCCCCAAACGCACTGGAACTAAGGCCCATCTAAAAATACTGGGCAATTATGAAGCAGGCCCTACGGAAGCATCCCAAGGAGATACAATCTGAGGAAGACATGAAGAGCAGCCAGATGTTGTACAGAACCTAATGAGTGGAGTTAAGCGTAAGGTGCGAGCGTACGGTTATGATATTGAAGTCGATTGAATCGGTCCAAATTGATGTGGGACACCCTTTAGCAGCAGCTGCGCTTCTTACATTTCTTATAAAAGAAAGATATATGTTACTGTATTTAAATTGCCGCAAAGTTCTACTGCATCAATTTTGTTAGTTATTTCTGGCAAATTTAAGACTTAAAGATACACAAGTTGTGAAATTAAAAGACGGATGGGTATTGTAGAGCGAAGCAGTTATAAACTTAGAACGAAAAACTAGGACTAGGCAGATCCACATGGACATGATTGAAACGAAATGTGAAGAATCTTTTGCCTTCTACTCGTAGGAGTTCGGTTATAGGCCAGGATTTGTGAAGAATCTTTTGCCGGCGTGGCGGCAAAACATGATGATGAGTGATGCTCTCTCACTCGGGTGGAACGCGTGATGCGGAAGATGGCAGCATGGAGCCGGAAGATTTTCGTAGTCCGTTACGCGCTGCATATACCCTAGCGCGTGGCATTCCTCGACGAAAACTCGATACTGTTGATGCAAGTCAAAATTGCGAACTAGACGACCTACTACCTGGTGAAAACAACCCAGAGCGGTGCGTGTCGACGAGGTTAGACAACACGTTCTGCTTCAGTAGTAGTCAAACTACGGACCGACTTTCATCGTTGAGGGTTACTGTGCGACGTAAGTGTTCCTAAACGGCAGTTTCTTCGACGGAATAGCACGTAGAGACGTTGTCTTCTTCAATAGATCAATATCTTTCCATTAGATTAGACGATACACGGCGTTGACGGTGTCAACATTGGCAAAGATTGGAGCAATCGGCTGAACGCGAGAAGACCTTTCCGACACTATCCATCGTTCAACGGAATTCACGAGTACCGGAAAGTTGTTGTCAGGCGGAATCCGACCAGAGACCTTGAACAAGTCGAAGAAAATGTCAGCTCCCAATATGTGATCGATCGGATTTATATTGCAGAATGACGGATCCACTAGCTGTATACTTGGCGGAATCTCTCAAGCTGAAGTATCAACGGAAGTTGACGGTATATAGGTAAATTGACGGAAGAACTAAAAATTCCAAATTGGTCGAATACCTTTCTATGGGAGAGCTAATTGTAGAGAATAATTTGTGCCGGGTATGTGTCAACGGTTGACTAATGCCAGGATTCGGAAAATGGACCTTCTTCCTCTACGCTTTGATTCGCTGGAAAAAAATACAATGACGAAGCAGCATCCCGAGCAGAAGAAAATAAGTTCAGAATACCAGATTCAGGTATGCTGTACCCAATACTTGAACACCACAGTAAGGTATAGAGGAGCCTTGCATAAGAGGTAAAATACCTGAAATAATAACTGATACATGTACTACGAATAACTAGTTGATAATTCAAACTAGTTATTATAATACGAGTTATTATAATACCTGAATAATAACAAAACCATTTCAACCTTCCAATAACAAAATTCACTGTACGGAGGTACTCAATAAGGTATTGATTTGGTATTTGAAAAAATCACTAGAATACATAAATAATACTTAAATAAAATATTATACATCGTTGAGGCATTAAGCAGGTATTGAAGAAAGATTCTTCAATACCTGCTTAATACCTCAATGAGGTATCAATAATCAATCAATACCCGGTTTTGGTATGATACCAGAAAATAGTATGATCGGATTATTGGTCAGTTATTTTCTCCTGCTCGGGATTCGCTACCGGGATTTAACAGCGCACGTGCTGTGTGCTCGGTTCCACCGTCGTTGTCAACGATGACTACAGCAGTAGCTAGTAGAATTGCCTTCCGCCCTTTACTAACGAAAGCAAAACTAGCAGACTCGACGGTGGCTGACACCGATGCAGTGGGTTGAGTGCTGGTAGATGCAGCAGGCTACTCATCTTTGTAGTTAGTTGTCTTCGGACCTGAGCTGGCTGGTGGTTGGCTGGAACAAATCTGAGTATGATGTCTGCCCCGACACTACCGGCAGGTACCCGTTGACAGTTGCAGCATTGTAAATAGCAACTGGTCGTGGAGAAGGTTTCTTATCTTGGCCGAAAACAGAGATATCTACCACACTGCTGTTTTGCAGTACGCTGAATGAACGATGGCAGGTCCTTGAAAGAAATGGCTTCCTTCACAGTAGAACATTCCTACCGTCTCTCCTCGTCGTCGGGTCGAGGCGAATACTCAGCATCCGAATTAACAAAATATTCCCGAACTGGATCTTCTCCCCTAGCTATGGTAAGTTTTAACCAATTTAGAGCACTTTTGGATGTTTCGGATTCACGAAATCAACCACTTCTAGAATTTGTGACATGAAACCCGACGAAAACATCTAGTTCCTGCTAATCCGAATTTCACGAGGGATATTCCAGTACTGGGATACTATTTGTAAATTTTGACATAATCCTAGCGATAGAAATATCAAAATTCTTGGAATTGTCTCAGAAGTTTATTTCTTATCCTTACTGGATCTAATGACGACTCGACCTCGGAACTGTCACTGACGGCCTTGTGAGTACGTGCTCCGGAGAAACCGTTCCAGGGTAAATTCATCAAATGATCCCACAACCATGAACCAAGAGGTACATCTTTCTGAGTCAATTCCAAAAATGTTGACGCCCATATTGCCAATATTCCATTGAAATTTACAAATAACATCCCAGTATTGGAATATACCACCGGAAATCTGAATTACAGGGAACCAGATGCATTTTTACAGATTATAAAAGAGGTTAAGTTCCTGAATCCAAAACATCCAAATGTGTCCAGTTCGGATAAAAAATGCCAGAGTTATGAGTATTTGATTTTGCGGGTACCCGAGTACCCTGCTGGTCTGTTACGGAATAAAAAAAATAGAAGCCCTGCCTCAAGCCGGCGTATTACTTGTTTTATTCCCCCAAAATCTATGCTTTATGATGTTCTAGGATGTCACAAAGTATCAATTTCCAGCTTGGAAAAGAGCACTGGAATTTCATAGATTTAAATCTGCAAAGGGGTAGGTACACAGTGGCTCATATAACGCTTGAATGCGAGCATGTGAACAGAGCCGTGGCTTCACCTTGCGCACAATGATTAATATTTAGGGTAAAGGGGTATGATACGCCCCCTCTAAGCAATATTTCGACGTTAAGCACCAACATCTTTGCAGCAACTAATCTAATTTATTGCAATATTAATTATAAAATAGTTCCCACTTATTTTTTTTATTAAAAGTCTGCATATAAAAATATTATTACACATTTTTCAAAGATGCTCATTCTAGTTTCTCACCCAGGGCAAAATGCCCCCAGTTACAGTATACTGTAGGGTAATTTCGGAAGAGATGCCGCGTCGGGTGAGATGCTGGACGCTTTATATCTCATATATAGGGTCACTTTTATTCGGAAATATGTTATAGTGAGCTTGTCCTTCGAAGAATTACAATGCTGGAGATGTAAAATAATCCTCATTATTAACTCACGAAAATTTAATTAACGATTTTCGGCACTCCGTGATGCAACTGTATCACGGCGTGCCGAAAATTTTTCAGTACCGCATTACAATTTCGTTTTTTTAGTTGTCATTTTTTGCTTGTCTCTCTATTAGCCATCTTTCAATTTCATAGCATTCGTTTCTCTTAGTCTTCAATTTTCCGAAAATAACTGACAAAATCGATACAGTAAAAGCAAGGAATTGTTGAAACTCTGATACTCTCCACCGTATGAACCCTAGATAACGACATAGTGTCCTTGTCTAGAATTGAGCCCAGATCCACTTGTTGTGAGAAGCTCTCACGTTTACCACTCAACCACTGGCACCGTCAAATTAAAATACTTGCTGCAATATAAATGTACTCTCAACAATACGCTCCCATCTGTATCAACTTTTTTAAGTCGATCCCATTTCCCACATACTACATTAAAACTCTAGCTCTGAAACTCGCATTCCTGAATCAACCGCGCGTAGCGACTGCAATAAATACTTCATGATGAATGATGCTAATTTTATGAAAATCATCGCACCCCGCATGTTGTGAACCGATGAAAAAGAATAGGAATAACAAATCTGTTTAATATATGGTTGTTTGAAATGTTATCATCAGCTTCCGCCTGCTTGCTACCCACCACCAGAGTAGACACAAATCCACAGTCTTGAGCTCATTTGTCACAAACTGGTTGTTTAAGCGGGTGTTTAGGTAGATTTACGGCTTCCGAAGATTAGGTGTTTAATAAATAACGTGAATCGTACTACATACTGTACTAGAAAGAATATATTTTGAGCGGCGTTCATAGCATATGTTAACCCATCCCAGCGCTTTGGAATAATTTAAAGAATGATTACTTGTAAAATTACTCTAATAAAGCTGATTTTTTATTTCTTGATGCATATCCTTTCCTATATAACATCGGATATGTTTTGAGAGATTTTGAAAAACTAGTTACATATACCAGAATTTAATATTGAGTGATAAGCACAAGAGTGAGTAGGGGCGTGAAAAAGATTACGGTTGTCCACAGAAAGCGAGGTAGAGGTAAAACGAAAGTTCACGTGAACTTTGCATTATAAAAAATAAAAAGGATGTTAATCTAACTCCTGTCTAACCACTGTGCATGCTAAACATGGTTTCGAGGAACTTAGTTGGATGGAGTTAAAGTTATCCATATTGTGGATGTTATTAAATGTATACGTGTATGGAAAGCGCCATCTTTTAGCTATATTTATTTTTCAATAAATTTAGCATAGAAAGCTATAGAAAATTTAATTTTTAAACAAAAAGAGTTAGTGCATAATTGTCTTCAAAAAAGTTGTAGAGAAGAACATTTGCTTACATTCTGCTGAAGACATCTTTTCTCTGTCGCTTATAGTTCTCGATTTATGGGACGTTTTCTATGACGAACTCATTAAATTCAAATTTTTAAGTCTAACAAGAAGAATCCTTTAGAACCCGTTCAGAAGTTATACATTGTTGAAATCTTTGTTTGTGACCCTCCTAAAGTTGCGTGAATAACTCACTGAACGAGTAGGCGCTGGTGAACAAAGATCCATTCGGTTGATTTTCTGAGTGGGGCGCACTCAGTGTACTGGCGCGTCTGTCGGAATGTTAATACCGATACTGAATGAGTTTCTAACAGGTCGTGTACAATTTCATCTCAGTCCGGTTTATCGAATGAATTCTAATTTCAGGATATGGAAGATGAAGTAAAAAAAAGATGCCCTTCAAGATATACATACCTCATCTTGCGCATTTTTGCGGCAAAGAATTTATAGGGCTTGTTTTTGTAAATACTCTTATGGAGACGCCGAATAGCTTATAAATCTTCTTAAAAAAGTTACCCAAACAATTAGTTAAAAACACATTTTTAGCCATATAAACCAATTTGTACATTTTTTTTCACAACTTTGTTGGACATGATACATTTGAACTGTTTCTACGTGCTGGTGCGAAGTTTGGACACCGGCATGCAACTGCTGGTGTACGTTCGACGGAAGTACCACTGTTGGCTGGCGGCGTATTGTTCGATCATTGTACAACAAATAGTACAACATTTTTATCCCTAGAACGTTGCACTTGCGCTTTACACCCTAGAACGTTGCACCGGGGTACAAACGTACCCCACGCGTTTGATCGCAATTCTTGCAGGTAAAAATGCAAACAAAAGAAATGTATAATGCATCATTTTCTTCATTTTTTTAATTGCAAAAACAAAACAAACAAAAAAATGAAAAACTCGCTAAATTCTACTTGCAAGCCATTGTTTTGAAAAACTATAAAGAATAAACAATAAAACAATAAAAATCAGCAAAAATGAGAACGATTTTTTTCTACTTCAAAATTAAATTAAATTAATTGAATAAGTGATTAAAAACGATTTTATAATACTGATTGTTACTTACGTAGTAAAACAACCAGTATTTAAACTGGTATTATCACGAGTCACATCTCCGCTGACATCACAAAACCTGACGAAACTCTAACGGCAACCGTACACTAGGGTACAAATGTAACCCACACCAACTTTGACACCTGCTTCTACGAAGGCTATAAGCAAACTGGCTATACCACCTTTTCCTACTCTCACTAGGAACTCTAAATTGAATTATGGTTAGGATCCCAGGTCAGTAAATGCCAAACTCTCGTGTTCACACGGCTCCAAAGAAGGTGTGGGTTACATTTGTACCCCAGTGCAACGTTCTAGGGATAACCTTAGGTTATTTTTCTTTGCATTTAGCTCTAATTTAGCAGCAAGATTTGTTTTTTATTTGTTTTTTTTTTGCTTACTTTTGTAACGCTCACTCCGCATGCATATAATTGACATTATAGATTGATCCATCTCATATTTGAATCATTTTGCCCTCTAATTTCCCACCAAGTCTACTTCTGTCATTCCCGTCTTTCCGTCTTTCGCTATCAAAAAGGTCGATCTTCTTCCCCAATTGCCATCCCAATTCCCACCCCCTTCCACCCCTTACGTCAACCAGAATCGTGTCAAAGCTTACCAAGAAAGATCGACTGGCCGCAACTGCGCAACGAAAGCACAGATTGCTATCATGCAGGCTACACAAGCAACCGCTGACAAATTAGTTATAACCTACCTACATATTCGCCTCAAACATTGAACCTAAGCGAACGGTGTACAGTTGGTCGGTGTTAAATCAGACCGGACTAAGTGACAAAATATGGATTTCGAGATAAATGGCCTTAAAGTTTGAATCGCAGTATCCTCTACGTTATAATTGGAAATTATTTTTTGCCATAATTCTTGTTTATGGTTACATCTTTCAAATGTGGAAAAAGTTGAATGTAGCTGAAGAAATTCTTTATCCAGTGTTGTCATTATCTCATTTTTTGATGTTTTGCGACTTAGTCCGGTTTGACTTAACACCGACCAGTTGTACAATGCTCGAATCAAACAGCTGCATGTACTGACACACATGTCCGTACACGAATGGTATATACGCACAAAACAAAATGAGTCAACGCTGATGATAATGAGTAGAGCGAAAGAGACATCTAGTACCACGACGCTATTGGGATTTTCGATTGATGTGCACCGGTTCAGTGAAGTGTACTGGTTTTACATTTTCTAACAGAAGTGTCAATGGGACATACCCAGTTTTCTGCACTTCTGCTAGAAAGTACAAAAATGGTGCAGAGCCTGATCGAGAGTATCAAGACTAGGGCTGCCACCCCTCCGGTTTTCGGGAGCGGTGTCCGGGCTTCCGGATTTTACACCAATTTCTCCGGGTTTGGTGGGAAGAATCATAGTTTCAATATTTTTTAATTAATTGATTCTTTACAAAATATTTAAAAAGTCTAAATTAACTATTACTCTGGATTTATTTTGCCCGACTAACCCTTCGTTTCAAGGTGGCAAAGATGAGTTCACGAAATATTGCTGATTTTTTTTTCACAAGCCACTGAAAATGAAAAACAAATAAAGTTTACTGCAAATTAAGGAAAGTAATATTTCACTATATGCTACAATTGAAATTTTGCATTCCACTAAGTCGCTCAAAATGGTGTAAAAAAGTTATTTTGCTGCAATTTTACCAAATCACTGTTAGTGGTGCTTATCACCAGCTGCACCAAGATTTGTTCTAATCCAACTGACTAGGTCAACATCAAACGGTGTTGTTGCTACTCCTGCAGCGACCAATAAC
Organism: Topomyia yanbarensis; assembly: GCF_030247195.1. Lineage (NCBI taxonomy): Eukaryota > Metazoa > Arthropoda > Insecta > Diptera > Culicidae > Topomyia > Topomyia yanbarensis. The sequence continues at coordinate 336,102,201 of NC_080672.1, read as the reverse complement.
TGTGAGTTAGGGTGTGAATTTTGCCCCTTTGTTGCGACCTCTGGTAATGAATAACCGACACCATATAGTGCTTCCCATGTGATGCCGCCGCCCTGCCTTCTTTGCTCTCCTTTTCCTGTTAGTTTAGGAGCAATGCATGTTCGACTTATCCTCCACAGCGAGAGTAGCTGGTGCTTATGTATTATTGGCACTTAGTCAGGGAAGTGAAATACTACAACAGATTAAACCGATAAAACCGTTCTCAAACGTGAAAAATTCACATCTTTACTTTAACGTAGCGTTTCTCAACCTTTTTCATACCAGGAAACAAGACTTGAAATTTCAATCTGCACTCGGAAAATATATTTTTTTCTTCGCGGACCCCCAGCAACGACTTCACGGCCCCTATGGGTCCACGGACCCCAGGTTGAGAATCACTGCTTAAACGTAGTAATGAAAAGCGATTAAAGTGCTCTAAAATGCCGAGCAATCGCTTTGATTCCAATTTCTGTCTCGTTCCACTCAAAATCCACCAACCTTCAGGTCAGTGAAAATCTCCGGGCCAAAGCCTCCGCAGAGGTGGCAACCCTAATCAAGGCAGTAATCAAGGTGATGATAAAGACGTAAATGATAACGAGATAGACATGGATGACCCCGAAGATGTAATTTGCTAGAAAATAAATATTTTCCCTCCGCAAAAAAAAAGATCTATGCCGCAAATCAAGCGCACTGTAGTTTGACAGGCTAAATGAAAATGTCATTTTCATTTTTTGTATTTTGTAAATATATTAAAGACCCGCGGCTCCTCTAAGCTGGCGTGTCAAATAAACGAATTAAAAACAATATTGTTGGTTAGAAAAACTCATGATTATTTTCAGTTGAAACTGTGCCTAATTTGCTAACACACACACATACTCCGAGCAGTATCAAAAGCCTACGTCGCAGGGGACTACTCATTGTCAGATCCACGTAAACAATTTCTTTGAACTTCCTTCAACCTGCCAGTGAACAATAGTTTATCATTACATCGCTGTCCCAAATGGCTATATCGCAGTAAAATGCTTGAAAATAAATCCTCGCTAGCTGGAAGCATTTTCCAAGCGACGAGCCAAAATGTCAGCATATGCTTCCGTGCCTGACTCCAGATGACAGATGAAGGGATCTACATATATTTCCTATATGTATGTAGGTATTTCGCGAGGGCTACGGACGCGATGCTTTTCCCGGATGGAGCTGAATTGAAAAGTGAGTGGAAAATGCGCGGCTTCTTTCTGTTGAGCTTGTTCGCTACTTGATTGAAACTGCTATAGCATGTGTAGGGTACTGAACCCATTTTCTCTCCTATTTTTTATGTCACCGTGCCTATTTTAAGCGACTATCATCTAGTTTAATGCATTGGCTCTAATTTTATTTTTCAGGGCTCTCGATTCGATTTATCACACTTCTATTATTACACTGATTCGAAGGAACGACGCAACGATATTGGTATTAATTTGGATGTATTCCATCAATTTGAAGATTGTAGGCGACATCTTAACAATGTTAGAACAGGAACTTCACCCTATATGTAGGAAAAATTTTACCACCAGCATAACGTTCAGCGTTCACGGAAAGCGTATCGTTACCTCTGGGGCATTTTTATTGCAGAAATAGGGTATCACTTTGGCAGTATATCCCTGCCCTTACAATGTTTGTTGGCCGTGTCGAAAGGGCGCGAAGGAAAACATTTCAATTTTGCGTTCATTAGGTATGCAATTTATTCTGAACTGGATTTCCGGCCGCCCTAGCTTTTTGTCCTCGTTAAAAGTGCCGAGAAGAACTACAACCTGCGGTTGTTTAGTTCGGTAAAATAAAGAAGATGGGGAGGGGGCTTTATTTCGATACTGATGCGTTTGCCTACCTACCCGAGCAAACCTAAAGGGAATGGACAGCCAGCAGCGTGAGGCGTTGTTTGGCAAATGATAGGAAATAATTCATTTTTATAGAGGCCAATTTTTCTACAGTTAATTTATGCATTCGTATCCGAGTCTTACACCAGTCGCTCAATTGGTGTGAGCTTTTGGGAATTGCTTTGCAGCTGAGGACGACCGACCGACCGACGACGTTATGAAAGGGAAGTTCGTCGATCATTTGATACAATGTGTTGAATTATGAGCAGACATTAATTTCTTTGGTTCCGCGAGGAAACTCAATGATGTGAGATATTTTTTACGTACGCGATACATGATATTTCAATTACGCTTTCAATCATCGAAATTGTACGCAGAACAAAATATTAGTCTAGCTCCACGTGGAATTTATTTTGGGTCGCTCCAGTTGTATTTGAAGTTTTCCCAGAAAAGATTCAATCAAGCAACCAATATTTCCAAAACCTTTTTTCGCTTTCCAAGATGCCATGCTTTGAAAACAATTCCTGATAAAGACACATTCTTATTCTTATACACCAGTACGACAATCACGTCCCGTGGGATTATGAGATGTCTCATCAAATTGAAGCTCCTCGTATGGCACGTTTGGGCCGAAAATCCTTCCAATGCGAACACGACAAACAAGCCCGCTTCAGCTCGACGATCTGTCCCATAAATCATTTCACGCATGCCGGGTTTTTCGCGCCTTTTCGAGCACTCTACGAAGAAAAAATAATACAGAACGTATACCTATAGGAATTTATGTGCGCCTCTGAACACTCACCATGTACATTATTCTTCTGTACTGCGAAGACAGTTTTTATATTTCCTCCAATTTATATTCAAATCAAGAACTACACTTGATAACTTCTGGTCCTGTCAGTTTGTTGAACAAAACGGCCCATTCCGGCTAGGCCGTGGCACATATGGTTGTGAAGAAAAAGGGCACCATTGAGAAGTGGCGTTTTTCTTTCCGAGAAACAATGCGATGGTAGTCAGTGTTGCGACTCGGAAAATCTAAGCAAACGAACCATTTCGTTTTGGGAATATTAGATGATGAAATTTGTATCGAAATCGTAAGCTGTAAAGTAAAGCAATGCCTTAACACTACATATCTATGCCCCTGTTCTTCTATTCTAATGGCCCAAATGAACATTGAACCAGGCCTATCTAAACAGTACGAAGATGGAACACGTAATCATCTGGGCAGAAAAAATTATTTTTGTTTAATGTTAATATAATTTTTTTACTACCGAAGTGATTTCAGTATACTTGACTAATAATATTTTTTTAATGATAACTTGTCAAATCAGCCCTGAACAGACTATTAATGCACAATGCATTTTTTTTTATTCTCTATAAGGAAAACATTGGGTAAAATCACTTTTGCGCGTAAGGGCACAAACCTTTAACTAAATCAGTTAGAAATTGCGTTTCATGTATCCGTTTATGAAGCTAGCGTCAATCAAGCGCTAGCTTAATATACTGACACTCAGAGCCTAAAATTCTCATACCTATTCAATGAACGACGAAATTCAGAGAATTCATCTTCGTCCTTTCCTTGCCTCTTTCGTCGCTAAATGCATGAAAAAAAATAAAACAATAAAGGCGATGTCCGCTCCTCTCTCGATTCTACGAAAACGAGTAGCAGCAGCAGCGACTTTCGTTTTCCAACGACAATCCGAAATTTCAATTTCGTTTTGATGCATGCTCAGTAATTTGTGATTCTCATTTATTAAATGAAATTAATGCAATGTGCATCTAATAATGCAACTAGAACATAGTTAAAATGAGAAATATGCACACCGATCAGGCTTCCGTCTTACAATACCATCTTTAGCTCGCAAATCTACAGAATCAAGCATCGACAAATAAATATCATTACTAGTGTATTTTCGTTTCCCCAGCAGTAAGCTCAATATCGAAGTTACCAATATCATTCTGAATCTCAAAGCGAAAACGAGCGTGCAGAGAGAATAATGAAAACGCTCTGCTACATGCTTACTTTGTCCTAGCCCGTTGTCTCATTTTCGATTTCGCAAAGTGCCAGTGGTATGGAAATAAGCTTCGTTCTTTCGTCAGTTTCGCCTGATTTTGGCAAATGAAAAAAAAAACATTTTCCGACTCTGCTGACACTAATAGCGTTTTCGTTTTTTGTTGGTGCTAAACCAGTGCAATCCGAAAAAGAGATAAACTGATTACATCCAAGATTGAATGAGTGTAGCACCAACTACACCGGTGTAGTGCCCTGTAAAAAACGAAAATGCCATAGGTTAGTGTCGGATTCTAATGGAACGAAGTCGAAACGCGAATTTCATGACTAATTTAGCCTATTGATATTTTGTTATCTTAAAAAAGGCATCAATCATTTCCTAGGATAGGGTGATCATACCAAGCGAGTGGAAACGCAGGACAATCTAAGAAAGAGTACCCCCCCTTCGCTACTTCTCAACGTGTGTGACGATACTCTGCCAGACTGTCTTTCGTGAGAATACGCAATTCGGACACTTCTTCGGATTTATACACACGCGATTCTTTCTACACCACAATCAACAAGGTTTCAAGCAATTGTTGAAGAAATCTAGAGAAAATTTTCAATAGGACGTAAGCTCTCACCTCTCTTTGTTTACTTTCTCTTTCGTTTATTACGACGTCATTACAACACTTTGCACTAATTTTCCAGTACATATCGAAAGCCGACGGTTTTTACTAGAATATTGTGCAAAGAGTAGAGTAGTAAATGTTGAAATGGCCGAGTAATGAACAGAAGAGAAAGACCCCAAAGAGAATCTCTCATTGTTACTTACGTCCTATTCTAAATTTTCTCTAGAAATCTGCATCTCAATTGAGCGAGCGAATGTGATGAAATACTTTCACATTGTTTGCGAAGGAGCGCCGAAGAATCTACATACCCGTCATTGAAATAACATTAACAGTCCCAAGTAGCCTCCCTAAGCTATTCCTGATGTAAAACTAAATACCTGGCAATCTCTAATGAAAATCATTACCTCTTGATCTGTGAGCTAAGATCGAAACAAATACAAAAACTACCATTATATCAAAATTTCTTGATTTTAATATTTGTCAAATCGTGGTTAACTCCATCAAGAGCGGCAGATAGGTGGGTGTAAGTAATATCAGTTTAAGCGCGACGTTCCGTACTACCTCTTATGTAGGATGTTTCACATGGCAGGTTAATCTCTGAAGTGACTTCATTATCACCAGCTCCAGACGCGCTCAATTAAGTTATTGCATGATAGTTATTGTTGTCTCAGTTATTTTCCTTTATGAACTGGAAACATGTCCATGGATTTCCAACAAGATAGAAAAATTCCACATGTAAGAGATGCTCGAAAGATTTTGTGATTCGAGTAATTTAGGGTTTTGTTTCTCGTACTCTGCTTGAGAGATAGTTTACATCAAAGTTCACGTTGACGTTATGGTGTGGTCGGCCGTAACTAAGGGATTCCATGAGAAACCGGCTGACCGAAAAACATTGTGTTCGGTTTACGAATCTGCATGATTGTCTCTGGCAATTGCAATATTTTGATACAAGACCAATTTTTCAGAAGCACGCAGACTTTTCTGCGTGACTAACTTTAAAAAAAAATTGTTCGAAAATTGTATTTTGAACAACAAAACTAACTGAGAAAGATGCGATAGTTGTCGAGTTATTTGGAATTCTGCTCTAACAAAAACAAATAATTCGTGTAGTTATGACCTTATTAAAAGTTATTCGCGTGTCCTACCATAAAATGTCAACAAACTAATGTTTATTTTTTTTTTTTTGACGTAGGACTACGTCTTTGTTTTCGATACAGGGGTGCACGTTGCAAATTCTACAAAAATGGTATGTAACGAAAAGTGGTCCAATTTTAAACGCATATAATTCAGCCATCTCACGATAAATTTTCAAATTTTTTGCGCATATCGCCCCAAAATACTTCTAAGAATAGATTCCAATAGATAAACCCAAAGATTTTTGATATCATGGCATTAAAAATTTAAATAATGAGCAACCTAGTCAAAATATCGCGCATTTACACACAGAAGATAGCGCTTCCCTAGTCCAGCACGACAGATTTGTGTACCTAGCGCGCTACGCTTCTATGAATGACGTCATCATCGACTATTTAAACGGACGGATTTCGCCGAAACAGCTCAGTTGAGCGGCTGGCGAAGCAGATCACTGCGCTGTGTGCTTTTACAGCCAGTGTAGCTGAGTTAGAAGTCCGTTACATTGCCTGTGAAGGCACGCTACCCAGTGAATGCGAATGAGCTTGTCCGTATGCTATCTTTTGTGTTGTGTTCGTTTCCAGCACACTTTTATGTATAATTATTCGTACACAAAATAGTTTGTACATGCAAGCTCCATTTGCAAACACGATTAACATAGTGTCGTGGTATTAGTTGTCTCTTTCGCTCTACCCATCATCATCAGCGTTCATTCATTTTGCTTTGTGTGCTTGGGTTTAATGTTTGAGGCGAATGTGTAGGAAGGTAGATCAAATTTGTTACTAAATTGCACAACGAAAGTTTATTATTTACGTTCGATCAATTCATTGATTCATTTCCCCATCACGTGATTCATTTCCACTCAGCCTATAGTATTTTGATTCTACTAATAGGTACATACTACAAAGCCTATTTATGAATGAATACACTGCCACTTGAAAAACCGTTGCAAAAACGCATCTTGTGCATATATAAAATTGTTTTCGATTCTTGTATATTTATAGTTTCGATATATGGTTAAGACCACTGCATTCGCTATATTTGTATACGTACTTTAGGAAAGTTATAATAATGGCAAAATGTAACTAGAATGCTTGGTCTATACATGAAATATTGTCTAAAATTTGATTTTTCTTCACTGGTCCGGGTTTTTTACCAAACACAATCGAAAAGTTTTTACAAGCTAATCTTATTCTATTAAGATTTAGTTCGAGATATTAGTTCGGTCACAGTTTTCTGTCTTTTTTCAGATCTTCTTAAATAAGTTTAATCGGATTCGATCACCTACTACAAATGAAATGACCAGATAACCAAGAAGGTTTGGTTCAATATGTAACATTCGATGTTGATTGGTTGTGCTTAAAGTATACTTAAGAAATGTATTTGATTTATTGTCACTATAAATGTACTAAGAAAATAAATATTTTACATTAAGTAGTATAGTCCTACGTCTACAGCTCGTGCAACCCCATAGGGCTGCCCATTGTAGTTTTTTCACCGGTTTTTGATGACCCGATTGTCACCATCATTTCCATCGTCTGCATCGACAATGGTTATGCGGTTGCTTCCACGATAGTCTTCAATTTGTCAGCACTCCTTTCAGCTGGCGTCCATCTATTACATCGTTTCAATCCTCTACGTACTTGAGCCATCTAGCCACTTTACTCGAATATTCTGAAAATTATTGCAAGATTTTTAGCTCCCGATTCGAAAAGCCATTTAGCTCAGATTCTCATGAGCTAATTAAATCCCAGCTTTGTCGCGATCTGCTCGTATAGTCTCCGGAAGTGAACTCACCTTACTCAGACTGAGAGTTCCCTGGCGACGGAATTTCTCCCGATACCCGTTTCCTTGAGCGGTAGTTGGATTTCTCTCGGCACCGATGTCCGTTTAGTGAACCGATTAGCCCCGGCCGTGGACCTGGCTTACTCAACGGGCACACCGATAGATGGTATGGCACCAATTTTCACTATAAGTAACTTATAAAATATTCCAAGAAAATCACGCTATTGTGTGCTAAGTGCTTAAGGATGACTGTAATTTGTAATCTAGTGTTCCGAGCTACATGAAATTTAGCACAGATATTTTTGAAAATTATGATTTTAGAACATTCAATTTTTTTTGCTTTTTCGCTGATAGTAAAGGCTATTGGTTTTAAAATACTTAGACCAGCCGTGATTGCATGAGTTTACATTGCAGTAGTTAGCTAAGTAACCGTTTGTTTTTTAGCAGAAGGTTTTGATTACTGACTCGCATATTTCTATTTGCAAAGCCCCAGTTTGAGTGCCTTGAAATCACTCAACACCTTTTTATTCTTTTCCAAATAAAGGATGAGAACAAAATTATCGCAACACTTACAGTATGCTGTAAGTTCTGTCCCATTGCAACCCATTGGACAAAAATTGACTAAATTTAGCACAGTTTCTCCTTGAAGTGGATTGTTTACATCCTGTGAAATTCGACGTTGCGGCAAGGAAGGAAGTGAGTCGATTGGAGACACATGAAAAAAAAATGTTAACGTTAACGTGAAAAACCTGGAGCTGCCCCTTCATACTTTGGGTAAATACTGAACATCTTTTATTCAACCTATCAAGAGTACTGAAAAAGGTTTAAGAATCGGTTGACATTGGAAAGACCACCACGGAAATGGTATTAAAACGGAAGAAGCATTGCAAAAGATGGAGGGAATAGTTAAAATTAATTTCATTCCAACGCTAGAACAGCCTGATTTCAGGGTAACTTCAACCACCGGTAACAGGGAGAACTGTCATACATACAAGGCATAAAATGTCCTAAACCACGACGAATGTCTGGCAACTGTACCGTGACCTGCGCTTGGAATCTCCATACGGAGATGTTGATTAGATACAGTTGCTGCCTGATGAATGATGAAACTTATGACAGAGCTGCCTTCCAACAAATACCAGAACAGAAGTTTTATACCAAAAATGATACCTTATTTGGCAGGCAATTTGCACCTGTGGAAAGCGAAGTAAAATTTCCGTCACAAAATTTACCATCAACGGTGAAATTTATAAAATGGAATATCACCAAAAACTATTTTCCATTGCTGAGCATCGTCCATTTGAAATCCATTAAGGAAGCGAGAACTCAGGCAGACATAGTACAAAGTAAAAAAATATATGCTTAAGATGTGGTTAAACATTGAGCAAGAGGTACCAGATATAACTGTACAAACTCCTATGGGTGCCGTAAAGCGAAAGTGTGGAGAATTTGGTAGTACATTCACTGTGTTGCAATAATTTCGTGTACGCCCTTTAGCATTTTCAATCATGTTGCTAGCAGCAGCGTATGATCTACCTCTGTACAATGTAGTACTGCGGATGCGACGATGTATCGTTTCGAACCACCCTCCATCACTCCCCATTGATGGTAACCGTCAGACAGCTGAAACTAGATTTCCACTCAGGATAGATACGCATTTCCAGGCGAGAAGGTAGTTGAATGGTAAACCAATTTTCTTTTGATATCCGGTGTCAATCAACGACGAGCTTCACTTGATTGGACTCGGGACATGTTTTGATGCGAGCGTTTGACTTGATGGGCTGAACCGATTGGAACGATACTGTTGTCAGTATTGCATGTAAATTTATTACAAGACAACTCCAAAGGAAATGCGTGGGAAAAAATGACAACCTTAATGTACTAGGCATACTACAAATTTCCATTGGCAGGCAGATATATCATCGACAGTACGAAATATTTACGATGGTTATGTAACCCAAGGGGAATCTTTCCTGTCAAAGAACTCTACACTATCGTCGGCATGTGTCTCGCGAGCTTCTTGTTGTTCTTGTTCAGTTTGTAGGATGTGGTACGTTTTTTGAATGCTTGATTATTGTCAAAGAAGATCCCATCTCTTGTTGGTGAAAACCAGTTGGGGGGAAATTTTCCAATCGTGAAAATCAGGCCAAACAACAAATCATGGAAGACGAATTGGATTTCAGCGCACCGAAATGACATTGATAATAAGGTTGGAATCAATAGCGCAAACACACGTGTTCAGAATGGCAACCACATTCGTCTAATATGAGATGTGTGTAAAAGAATAGAATTTCTTAAATCGAGTACAGCAACCTCCGCGGCTTTAGCGTTTTTATTGATTGCATTGGTATCAGAAAGATTACTAAATATTGTAGTCTTTAATATTTGTTACAATGTGCAATTAACTCTCACCTCACTCTTGTTGCTTTCATTCAACATTTCATCAGCTACTTAAAATATTCCACAATGATAAAACACTGCGCAGTAGTGAATCACGAAACATCGGACAGCAGCACATTTTTGGTATCACCTGCCCAGTTTCCCCTGCACGTGGCAGCTTCCGGTCCAGTAAGTACCATTAAACTCATCTTGTTACATATCTCAGCTTAATGAAATTCCGGCAGTATTAGGCCAGCAATATTCGAAAAATTTGAACCCACCGGATCACCAACGCAAACATTGCGACCATCCCAGTTCATAGCCTTGAACGAATTCATGATGAGAATAAAATCTAATCTGTCGGTAAATTAGATTTATTCGTGAATTTATTTACTCCCCTTCGAGCCCTGCGCTGGCTGATGTGCTACCAAATAATAGCCATCACCTCGAGTTAGAAAAGGATCCAACAGTCACTAAGGGTGTGCCGGCGCGGCGTTGCAAAGAGTCCACATTGAACACGTTTAGGTTGGTGAAGGCAATAAAAATAAGAATGACCAGGTTATCAATTTTGCACCATCTCAGCAATTCCGTTGATGGATTTCGGGAATTGAGTAAGGAGATTGATTTGGTTGTTTTTTCCATTTATCCGTTTAGTCTCGACATCAGCGGATTCTTCGAACGGATTTTCGCTCCCTCTTTCACTCTCTCTTTCTCTAGTGTTTGTTAATACAATTGGGTTTATTATCAATTCTATGGTTCAACCTTAATTTAGTATGACGTTGAGCAATTCTACGAAAAGAAAATTTACGACTTTATTTTATGACTTTCATGAGCTAACTGCAAAACCCTTTACACTTTCAAGAAGTATTGTTCCCTGAAATTTCTGTCGGGGTAATTTAGAATATATCAAGCAAAAATTTTCCTTCAAAATCAGACTCCCGCCGGGAACAGTATTACGGTAACACTGTAGTGTAATCTGAAACTTATTATAGCAAAAAAAAAACGCTTTTAATCCACCTAACAGTGTGATGAGACATTTCTTATAACTCTTATCACTCTCTTCGGATATTATATCGTTTGAGAACATTTAGAACTTGATGTTTCGCGATGTTTTTGATAACACATACTACATGGGATAGTGGCAGGACTCAGAGAATCGCTCAAATCGGCATAGGACAACATCAGTGCTAGAAATCTCAAACCAAATCAATGGGAAAGCGAAAAAATGGCCCATAAAATAGACATTCCAACGAATTATTGTTAATGCTCTGTTAATAAAATATCTAAATTGTGGTGGGAAAACTGAATTTTCCTAAAGGGGTTATTTATTTATCATTCGCATGTATGAAAAAAGCCTTATGTTTACATTTGTGAGTATTGCCCTTTTAACAAAAAAGCGTTGAAATGAAATCGCAGCTCCTGATATCACGTTATCTCTGAAGTGCATGCGTGCATAGTTCCAAATTTTACTTCGATATCGACTTTTTCTAAAGGTGACTTCCCAGTAGTATCCTTGATTTGAATTATTACCGCTACTCCTAATGCCAAAGAACAAATAAAAACCTCTCGAAAACGAACCGTTTGGGGAAATCATCATCATTACTGGAATTTTCATTTTCACGAAACTTTTCGATAGCCTTCCGTCACTTGCGTTAATGCACTGGGTGCACAGTGCTCCGAAAATCTAGCGAAATCGTCTTATGGCGCCAGCGGGTCTAATTCAGAGCTATCTGCGCGGCGAGTTAAACACTAAAAATTATTTTCTATTCCATAATTTTCAGATCAGCAATTCGAGAGATCGTACTCACCGCAAGCCATGAAAAATAGACTACGTTGTGAAGCGATGGTCACTATTTATTAAAAAATCACGGTTAAATAAAAAATTAAACTATTAAAAAATTTCAAATAGTTAATTTAAAAAATTTCAAATAGTTTATAATTTTCACAAACTTATTAGGAAAAATTGTTTAATAAGCTTTCGTAATATTGTGTAGGAAAAAAGCTGAAAATTTCAGTATTTTCTCTATCTGCAACATATAAACCCTTAAGTATACCAATTAGTTGGTATACGAATAGGAATAGGTTCGCCAAATTTTGGAAGAAGTCTATAAAATAACCTCTTGAAAGCTACCTAAAAATTGTTGTAGTTCGATGCAATAAAAAAATCATATTTGGCAATTCATATTTGGCTGATACAATTGGGGTGTCAATGTATTATAATAGATATTGCATTTGTGCTTGTCTCATTTGTCCAGACTACGATTCCATGGCTGATTATGTTCAATACAATGGTGGAAATGAATATTACATGTTCAGTACGATTTGCACATACATACAATGGATCGACGGCCACGGTCTTGAGATACTATGTGATACTGAAACATCGCTTGAAACCAAGGGCGGATCATGGAGAAAGATCCGGGAGGTCCAGGTCCTGCCGAAAATTTTCAACTTGTTAAGAAATTTTAAATTAATTTTAATTTTAAAGTAGCAACCCCTCACTGCATACTCCCTCCGGGCCGGTATGATTGACGATTTTTAGAGTGATTGCATAACCTTTCTATATGAGAAAGGCAAAAATGTAGGCAAAGTCCAAAGAAGTCAATTTTTGTCAAACATCTCAATGTTTCATGCATTTTAAAGTCATTTGGCATCAAAAATACAAATTTGATTTTGAAAATTTTTCATTTCAGTTTATATGAGAATTTGCTGCGTGATTGTACTCTTTAACTCGTAACTCCGGAACCGTAAGTCCAATCAATAACAAATTCAATAGCAGCCGATGGGAAGGTTGTACCTTTCATTTGAGACTAACTTTGTGCAAATCGGTCCAGCCATCTCTGAGAAAAAGAGGTCACATTTTTTCCCACATACATTTGCTGCGTGATTGCACTCTTTAACTCGTAACTCCGGAGCCGGAAGTCCAATCAATAAAAAATTCAATTGCAGCCGATGGGAAGGTTGTACCATGCACACACATACATACACACACAGACATCTTCCGATCTCGACGAACTCAGTCGATTGACATATGACACTCGGCTCTCCGGATCGGGATTAGATTGACGAATTTTAGAGTGAATGAGAAAGACAAAAACATTTTTAGCAAATGTTGAAAGTTATGCATTTTTTTTGGTGAGCAGTTCTATGTTTCATAGGCATTAAATCAATTTTAACTTCGCTTCCTATTAAATAAAGACCCTTATTACAATACATTTCTACAAAAACGAGATCAATTTGAAAATAAATCTGAGGATTATGATTGATTACAGAACTCTGGAATTTTCTATTGGAATGTTTTCAGGCAGGAATTTGATATTGATCCAATTAGACAACTGTGAAATCAAGACCAATAGATCAGTTACATATCAGGACCCCATTCCGACAATTTATCAAAAGTCCTAATGATGTTAACAACAACAGGTTATCAATCCACGGATCAGATAATTGTTATTGTAATATTGAATTAAATCAGTCTGCATCAATAAATTTTCAACTTCAATCCAATATTTTTTTTGGGTGTTGTGGGGGGGGGGGGGGGTGTTGTACGGTGTTAAACCCCAAAACCGTCTCTTGGCTACGCCGTTGCTTGGAGTTATTGTTTTCGCTTTTCATTTTCAGATATGTTTCAGATCAATCCGATGGTTATAAGTGAGAAAAATTGCAGTCAGAAGGTTCGCACAAATGAACATTTTTGTACTGATAAGGTATCAAGTTCCTTCCAGACAACTTGGAAGTGTTCGGTGATTATTTCTAGCGGTTGTAGATAGTAAAATGAAATACTAAAGTCGTTTTATCGAAATAATGTTTAGCTTATTTCAATGGATTATTACTATATTGAACAATAAATGGGCGACAAAGAGTAATCAACAAACAACAAGCCATAACTTTTAAAGTATTCAAAATAGATATTTAAAGTCTTTAGTAAAGTTATTCGCAAAAGTAAGAGCTACAAATTTGCTGAAGACATCATTTCGATATAATCGCTTCCAAGAAAATTTGTGAAAATATCTCACTTATAGGGGAATTAATCAGCAAAAGCACAATTCCAAAAGAAAGGCCATATTACCTCCATTAAATTCTCCGAAGATACTATTGACCTAAAATAAGCCGTTTTGGCGTTAATAATAGATTATATGTTTTTGGTTATATTTCTGGCAATGGGATATTAGACTGGCCCAAAATGGCATAAATCTCGAAATCAAAACCTTACCCCCCAAAATGATAGTTTGGGTCCCCAACAACCTTTCCTGAAAATTTCAGCTCATTTGGTTCACTGCAAGGGGTTCCGCAAACTGCTCAAAGTTTGTATGGAAAAAAGAGACCAAATGTATGGAGAAATGCATCAGTTTCACATTTTCAGCTCTAGGTGGCGCCGTAATCGATGAAAGTCTTTCGTGTGAAAAAATAAGAATCTTCATGTAACAATGAGTGGACTCGTGAAAACCGGAGGTCAATCTGATAACAGCAGACAAAGTTATAAGCGCGCTAAGTTTAGGGTGTCATGTGCTGCAGTTGGGGTGGCTCTGTCGAAAGTGCAAAAAATCCCTTGCTTATGAACGCACGAATTACATGAGGTAGAAACACTCGATTACATGGATTACAACTTCTAATAACTCAAAATGCGGGCTATTTGGAAGAGTGGTATCTTCGGCAAACTGGACAAGTATGTCAAGGGCTTTCCGGTAAAAACATGAATAATTCAGAATTCTCTCACTAGGTGGCGCTAGGGCGGCGGAAAATGCCCTATAGTTTTTTTTAAATAATGCTATAGCTCGTGATCGGGAACACTTGGCCGACCGTAGTCTTCTGCAAAGTAGATCATAAGGTCAAGGGCTTTTCGACAGAAAACAGTTTAATTCAAAATTCTTCCTCTGGGCGGAGTTAGAGTGCCTGGAAAATTTTAACACTCTTTCAATTTATATTAGGCTATATCTCGTGATGGGAATCATTTAACACTCGGAATACCAAGGGGGTAAAAAATGGGAACGCTTACTTTGACCGGTCATATCTCAGCCGTTACATAGTCGATTTTAAATCTGTCTTCACCAATAGAAAGGTATGTCTTTTGTGAACACGTCGAATTAAAAAAAAATAGAAGAATAGAGTTGTCTACCGTAAGTTACAGTAAAAAGAGTATAACAAAGTCAGTGAGAAAAAAAATGGGAACGCTTCTTTGACTTGCCATATCTTAGCTGTTTGCTCACCAATTTTATTTCTCTCTTCACCATTGGATAGGTAAATCTTTTATAAATCAGTGAATAAAGAATGATGGAAAACAAATTTGTATAACCGAAGTAATTGTAAAAACAGTAATTGAGAGTCAGTACAGACGAAGTGAGTTTTCCTGTTCAAACAATCGTATCTCGACCGTTTGTCAACCAATTTCAATTTTCCTTACACCAATGCAATCCATAGAGCTTCTAGACTTGTAATAATTGCAATAAAAAGTAGATTTTCAAGAATTACTATACTTTTCGAATTTTTAGGAGATAGGATTTTTACAATGTTGATTGAAATTCTTTGCGGCTTGTTAGTTTTACGGTTTGAAAATTACCTGTTTACTCAATAGTTCTACATATTATACTTGGATATTATTATACCAAAATGTTTGCACAAACGTGGATAAACACAATATTGTATGTAAGTTACTAAATAATAGAGTGTGTTAGGACGATTCAGTAAATACGAAGAAGTTCAGAATTTTAAAATATACGTCATATAACTTTAAATTTGAAGCGATGACCTATACATTTTAATACACCAATCGGTTGTAATTTATGGCGGCTACAATTTCTGAAAAAACACATTTTTATATTTTCTCAAAAAACAGCCAAAAGTACGTAGAAGTACAGAAATTTCATTTAGTTGGCAAATAACGTCGAATTCAAAGCGATGGCCTATACCTTTTTATATACCAATCGATTATAATTGATTTTGGTTACAGTTTCTGGAAGAACAATTTTTATATTTTTTCAAAAAATAGACAAAAGTACGTAGAACTACAGTAATTTCATTTAGTTGACAAATAACTTCAAGTAATTAAAACTATCACCTATGCAATTTATACACCAATCGATTGTAATTGATTTTGGCTACAATTTCTGAAAGAATAAATTTTTATATTTTCTCAAAAAATAGCCAAAAATACGTACAAGTACAGAAATTTCATTTAGTGGGTAAATCACGTCGATTTCTAAGGGTTGATTTATACTTTTTTATATACCAATCGATTGTAATTTATGGCGGCTACAATTTTTTTGAAAGAACACATTTGTATATTTTCTCAAAAAATAGACAAAATACGTAGAAGTACGGAAATTTGATGTAGATGGCAAATAAGGTCAAATTCAAAGTGATGGCCTACACTTTTATATATACCAATCGATTGTAATTGATTTCGGCTACAATTTTTGCAAGATAAACTTTTCATATTTTCCCAAAAAAAACGACAAAAATACGTAGAAGTACAGAAATTTGATCTGATTGGCACAAAACTGCAAATTCAAAGGGATGACCTACACTTTTTTATACACCAACCTATTGTAATTGATGGCGGCTACAATTTCTGAAAAAACACATTTTTATATTTTCTTAAAAAATAGCCAAAAGTACGTAGAAGTACGGAAATTTCATTTAGTTGGCAAATAACGTCAAATTCAAAGTGATGAACTACACCTTTTTATATACCAATCGATTATAATTGATTTTGGTTACAATTTCTGGAAGAACGATTTTTATATTTTCTCAAAAAATAGACAAAAGTACGTACAACTACAGTAAATTCATTTAGTTGACAAATAACTTCAAGTATTCAAAGCTATTGCCTATGCAATTTATACACCAATCTATGGTAATTGATTTTGGCTACAATTTCTAGAAGAACAATCTTTTGTATTTTCTCAAAAAATAGCCAAAAATAGGTATAAGCACAGAAATATCATTTAGTGGGTAAATAACGAAGAATTCTAAGGGCTGATTCATACTGTTTTGTACACCAATCGATTGTAATTGATGGCGGCTACAATTTGTGAGAAAACAAATTTTATATTTTATCCAAATAAATAAATAAAATTTCCGTACTTCTGCGTATTTTTGGCAAATTTTTGAGAAAATATAAACAATTGTTTTTTCAGAAATTGTAGCCGCCATCAATTACAATAGATTGGTGTATAAATAGTGTAGGTCATCCCTTTTAATTTGCAGTTATTTGCCAATCAAATCAAATTTCTGTACTTCTACGTATTTTTGTCGTTTTTTAAGAAAATATAAAAAGTTTGTCTTGCAACAATTGTAGCCGAAATCAATTACAATCGATTGGTATATATAAAAGTGTAGGTCATCACTTTGAATTTGACCTTATTTGCCATCTACATCAAATTTCCGTACTTCTACGTATTTTGTCTATTTTTTGAGAAAATATACAAATGTGTTCTTTCAAAAAAATTGTAGCCGCCATAAATTACAATCGATTGGTATATAAAAAAGTATAAATCAACCCTTAGAAATCGACGTGATTTACCCACTAAATGAAATTTCTGTACTTGTACGTATTTTTGGCTATTTTTTGAGAAAATATAAAAATTTATTCTTTCAGAAATTGTAGCCAAAATCAATTACAATCGATTGTTGTATAAATTGCATAGGTGATAGTTTTAATTACTTGAAGTTATTTGTCAACTAAATGAAATTACTGTAGTTCTACGTACTTTTGTCTATTTTTTGAAAAAATATAAAAATTGTTCTTCCAGAAACTGTAACCAAAATCAATTATAATCGATTGGTATATAAAAAGGTATAGGCCATCGCTTTGAATTCGACGTTATTTGCCAACTAAATGAAATTTCTGTACTTCTACGTACTTTTGGCTGTTTTTTGAGAAAATATAAAAATGTGTTTTTTCAGAAATTGTAGCCGCCATAAATTACAACCGATTGGTGTATTAAAATGTATAGGTCATCGCTTCAAATTTAAAGTTATATGACGTATATTTTAAAATTCTGAACTTCTTCGTATTTACTGAATCGTCCTAACACACTCTATTATTTAGTAACTTACATACAATATTGTGTTTCTCCACGTTTGTGCAAACATTTTGGTATAATAATATCCAAGTATAATATGTAGAACTATTGAGTAAACAGGTAATTTTCAAACCGTAAAACTAACAAGCCGCAAAGAATTTCAATCAACATTGTAAAAATCCTATCTCCTAAAAATTCGAAAAGTATAGTAATTCTTGAAAATCTACTTTTTATTGCAATTATTACAAGTCTAGAAGCTCTATGGATTGCATTGGTGTAAGGAAAATTGAAATTGGTTGACAAACGGTCGAGATACGATTGTTTGAACAGGAAAACTCACTTCGTCTGTACTGACTCTCAATTACTGTTTTTACAATTACTTCGGTTATACAAATTTGTTTTCCATCATTCTTTATTCACTGATTTATAAAAGATTTACCTATCCAATGGTGAAGAGAGAAATAAAATTGGTGAGCAAACAGCTAAGATATGGCAAGTCAAAGAAGCGTTCCCATTTTTTTTCTCACTGACTTTGTTATACTCTTTTTACTGTAACTTACGGTAGACAACTCTATTCTTCTATTTTTTTTAATTCGACGTGTTCACAAAAGACATACCTTTCTATTGGTGAAGACAGATTTAAAATCGATTATGTAACGGCTGAGATATGACCGGTCAAAGTAAGCGTTCCCATTTTTTACCCCCTTGGTATTCCGAGTGTTAAATGATTCCCATCACGAGATATAGCCTAATATAAATTGAAAGAGTGTTAAAATTTTCCAGGCACTCTAACTCCGCCCAGAGGAAGAATTTTGAATTAAACTGTTTTCTGTCGAAAAGCCCTTGACCTTATGATCTACTTTGCAGAAGACTACGGTCAGCCAAGTGTTCCCGATCACGAGCTATAGCATTATTTAAAAAAAACTATAGGGCATTTTCCGCCGCCCTAGCGCCACCTAGTGAGAGAATTCTGAATTATTCATATTTTTACCGGAAAGCCCTTGACATACTTGTCCAGTTTGCCGAAGATACCACTCTTCCAAATAGCCCGCATTTTGAGTTATTAGAAGTTGTAATCCATGTAATCGAGTGTTTCTACCTCATGTAATTCGTGCGTTCATAAGCAAGGGATTTTTTGCACTTTCGACAGAGCCACCCCAACTGCAGCACATGACACCCTAAACTTAGCGCGCTTATAACTTTGTCTGCTGTTATCAGATTGACCTCCGGTTTTCACGAGTCCACTCATTGTTACATGAAGATTCTTATTTTTTCACACGAAAGACTTTCATCGATTACGGCGCCACCTAGAGCTGAAAATGTGAAACTGATGCATTTCTCCATACATTTGGTCTCTTTTTTCCATACAAACTTTGAGCAGTTTGCGGAACCCCTTGCAGTGAACCAAATGAGCTGAAATTTTCAGGAAAGCTTGTTGGGGACCCAAACTATCATTTTGGGGGGTAAGGTTTGAAATTCCAAACTTTGCACTTTTTTCATACAACCTTGGGCCACTCTAATGGGATATGATAAAAATCTTTCGTCCGCATTTAATGTTAAATATCTCTTTTGGCAATAGTCTGATTTCTACAATCTATAGCTTGTTCGAAAGGTATTCGTTGAAGCTGTCTAAAAACATATAAATTGTTAATCTATATTGTCAATTTCGGCAGATAATTTCAAAAAACTGCAAAAAACGCCATTTTCACGCATTCAAACATTCATATCTTGGAAACTAAACATTAGAATCAAAAACAAATTAATAGCGTTCATACTGTTTTTTAGTTCTTTCATTTAAAATTGGTTTGGATAAGCCATTGCTGAGAAACACGAATGAGAATTTGTCCGTTACACACACACACAGACACACACACACACAGACATTGTCCCAAATCGTCGAGCTGAGTCGATTGGTATATAAGACTCGGCCCTCCGGGCCTCGGAAAAAATCTTGAAAGTTTGAGCGAATTCTATACATTTCTTTTATAAGAAATGTAAAACAGGAAAAACGGTTTCATCTCCAGCACTATGCAGATTTCGCAGCTGTTCAATTTTCCTTATCCTAGATCAACTTCTCCCGTGCAAAAACTTTTCCTTGTTTAAAATTGTATGGTCACGGGTAACGTTGTGCTTCCCTTGAATGCATTAGTGGCGTTTACGCCATTTTAATTGATTTGCTTTCTTTATCGCAGAAAAAACACAAGATACAACAAACAACAAATTATCATATTGATCAATGGCGCTTACATTGCTCTTGCCTCCAAGGACATTGAAACAACATTAGCAAAGACAGGAAAATCGCAGCAAAAAATTGCCGCGAGAGACACAGCACGCCAGAGCATTATCTAACTTTTTCCGTTCTGGTCCCACCGATCGGATCAGAAACTGAAACTGTAAAGTCAGATGATGGACGGATCTTGTGCAAATCTGGTTGAAAAGGTAACAAAAAAAATGACCGGAAACATAATTGAATGCGCTTCAGGCGCTTCGCTATTGTTTAAACTTTTATCAAGTTTTCCATGTAATACCATGGCCACTTCCGTTTGCGTGGCACTGTACCATATTTTGCGTCGTTCGATCAACTATTTCAGGCGATAGGATGCAGGCTAAATGAAAGGTAAAAAAAGGAATACTTTCGTTTGCGTACGTGAGGTTCATTCTTTAAGTGGATAGTGCAAGTCTGCCTCGTAAAATCACAAACAAAGTAAGCATCACACACTTCTTTATATTCATAGGGATAGGAAATAATGTTTTTTGATACCGTGTAAAATTTGGTTAAAGGAGGACATTGGACCGAACGAACCTTGGGCCGAATGGTAAAGAAATAGAAAGTGAGAATAGAAATTATTACCTGATTTCTTAGGCTTTTTTGGGACATTTAGAACTTCTCGGTTTTGAATAAATTTCGGCAATTTCAGTAGACGAATCTCGTCATCATTGGCGTAGCTAGGAAGAGTTTTGCTTTTATGTTGTTGCAGTTGTTTTGATTAAGGAAATTAAATTTTACGTATTACTATTATATTCCAAAAGTAAGGTTACTGCACCCTAATTCAAGTTAGCTCCTCTATTCATCCAACCCATTTGAACACATTAGTTAGAGCTGTGTCCCCAAGCATCAATCAATTTATCGCACGCTACAAGTGCAATCTAAGTTTTATGAGTAGCTATAAAACTATCATAAAGATAAAACCACAATTGTTACTAGGGTCTGCTATCTCTATTCAACGCATTAGCTCAAATGGTAGGATGAATATGCGTACGTTGTACTCGACTTTTCGCTTCGCTCAAACGCGAGCATTTTACATTTTCCAATAGATAAACCCAAGGATTCTTGATACTATGGCATTAAAAATTTATATTATGTATAACATAGTTAAAATACCAAGCATTTACAAACAGAAGGCTGCACTTCCCTAGTCTGGCACGACAGATTTATGTACCTAACACGCAACGCTTCTATGAATCACGTCATCATGGACTATTTAAAGTTCAGATTTCCATCTAGGTGGTTCGTCATTCCAAGACAATCTCGTCAATGATTATAACATCGTTTCAAATTCAAAGTTACAAAGATGAAAAGATATATATTTTGTGTCACCTAAAACAAAAAAAATCAGCATGTAGCCAACGACAAATACCCTGAAATAAAGATAAATTTTCATCATCATCATCATCGAACAGGCTTAGTTGCCTGTTGAACGTCAGGCAGAACAGAGCAATGAGGTATATATAGGTGTGGCAGAACACACGGTTTGCTAGTGTTAGCAGCAAAAATATGTAAACAATCCAGAAGCACAACGGGTCGACGTCATAGCGGTCACACGATTCAATGGGAGCGGAACGACCGCTATGACGAAAGCAAGTCGATTTATACTGTGATCACTCACACCACTCATGTAAGATTCATCTTACGAGTACCAAAGTGCCATCTTTGCCAGATCTGTATATACGACATTGAGAACAGAGCACTCCGCTGCGTGCTTTCACAGCCAGTCTAGCAGACTGATCAGTCCTTTACACTGGCTGTGGAGGCACACTACGCCGTGCCGTTTAACAGGCGACTGAGCTTGTCCGATCAACCACCATACTTTCTTTTGTATCGTGCTCGTTTCAAGCACACATTTCATGTACAATCTCTAAAGCACTAATTCGTATAAAACGTGCACAAAATCGCTTGTACAGTCGAACTCCATGTGCTATCATGGTTAACATAACGTCGTGGTACTAGTTGTCTCTTTCGCTCCACCCATCATCACTAGCGTTGACTCATTTTGCTAGGTGCATATTTTCCATTCGTATACGGATACGATGTTTTGACATAGCTGTGTGATTCGAGCCCTGTACAACTGTACACCGTTCGCTTGGGTTAATGTTTAAGGTAAATATGTAGGTATATTAAGTTGTTGCGGTCACATGCGTGTATGAAAGGCATCTGGGCTTTCGTTGCGCAAAGCGGAAACTTTTTTTTATTTGTATTGTCATCTCCATGCAGGCTAAGGAGACCACGGCTTACATATACAAGGCTAGCTCGTTAGAGTGTAAACATTTGACGAGTCGGCGTCATAGAAATCGTCGGCGAAAACAATGAGAAGAAATTCATGAATTGAAAGATCACAAGGAAGCTATGCTGATGTCTGGGAACAGCAAATTACGGTTAGATATATTTTCTATGGAATGCAGTCAAATTCCCAATTTTCGCTAATAATCACATAGATGCACTAATTATTCACCGTGTCTAGTGTAATTGTGGCGTAATTCACGTCAAGAATCTGTTGCACTTTTTTCTACCGTGAGAGCTTACACATTGCAAATTATCAACTATCGAGAAATCCGTTTGGTTATCTTAATTATTTCTCTGACGTCATTGAAAAATGTCAATTCGCGGAGTAGCAAGCCTCGTTTCTGAAAGCCGTGAAGAAGACGAAAACTTTCTTAGCAACAAAATCACGCGAATCGATGGAAAGCGCAACGAAGATTTATTATTTACGTTCCATCAATTTATTGATTCCGCGTGATTCATTTCCACTCAACCTATACCACTTTGATTCTACTAATACATAGGTACTTCAAAGCATATTTATGAATGAATACACTGTTAGTTAAAAAACCGTTACACAAACTGCATCTAAATCCATATATAAAATTATTTTCGATTCTTGTATATGTTTTGCTTCGTTGTATGATTAAGACCACTGCATTCGCCAAATTTATATGTGTACTTTAGCAAAATTATGATAACGTCGAAAAGCTTTAACAATTTTTTCAAGGCTCCCATAAAGATTTAAAACGGTTCCAGATATCAGTTCGGGTGTCGATCGCAGTTTTCTGTCTGCTTTCTTCAGACCTGATGAGCAAGACGGTTTGGCTCAATATGTATCATTCGATGTTGCAGTCCTACATCCACAGTTCGTACAACCCTATAGGGCTGTCCCTTATAGTTTTATAAAAATACAGTTTTGTGTCCTGGACACGACCACGGTGATATTAAAAATGCAGCATTTTTCACGAGCGTGCAATGAATTCGCGAATCGAATGAATTTCAATCTACCACAAAAAATCCAGTGAACATGAATTTCAAACTAAAAAGAACACCAGCTCAAACTGATGCTGGGAGTGGATTACCGTATTTTATACAACAAAACTATCTGAGAACGAGTTACAGGAAATGAATACTTCTGTACGAAAAACTATATACACTGAAAAAATGCTTCATTTTCCACAATAACAAAAATTAACTATGTTAAAAATTTAAATTGCAAAAAACCCATTTCTTTTAATTTTTTTGTCAACACAAACCTAAAGAGAAAAGAAACATTTTGAATGTAATTCCATGATGGGGAACTTTTCGGTAAAAAAGTTTCTCTGACAATACCTTTATAAATGTTTTTAGATTTCTTACTAATTGACATAGAAAACAGTAATTTTATGACAAAATATAATTCTAAGTATCATTTTAAATCAAAATTAAATTAACGAAATGCGATAGGTGTCAAGATATTTGAAATTTTGCTGCAACAAAA
This sequence comes from Topomyia yanbarensis, assembly GCF_030247195.1. Taxonomy (NCBI): domain Eukaryota; kingdom Metazoa; phylum Arthropoda; class Insecta; order Diptera; family Culicidae; genus Topomyia; species Topomyia yanbarensis. The sequence continues at coordinate 336,078,372 of NC_080672.1, read as the reverse complement.
AGAATTATTTCGTATAGTTATGCCCTTTTTCAAAGTTACCTCATCATAAAATGACAACAATCTATTGTTTATCATTTTAAAGACGTAAAAGAAACTTTTTCAATACATTTGGATCATGGTGAAGCTTTCAATAAAAAAGTTTCACCAACAACAACTTTTGACATATTTTTAAAATTCAAAATACAATTTTCTTTTTAAATATGATTTTAAACGCCATTTTAAATGCTCATAACAAAAAATTTCTGAAATGTAGTTTACAATATAGCCTTGATGTCAAAAGGAAAGTTACAGTAAGTATTATGGGCAACTCATTGTTATTGATGGAGAAGTGCGAATAACTTATGAAAAGGTAGTAATAAAATAAAATAATTGTGTTGCTAAAACAAAATTAAAAATATCTCGAGAACCCCTACATTTCAGAAAAGTTTTGTTAAAATCATTTTGATTTAAAATGGTGTTTAGAAACATATTCCAAAAGAAAATTATATTTTTGACTGCAAATAGTATGAACTGTAAAAATATGTCAAAAGTTTCTGGTAGGGAAACTTTCTTTATTAAAAGCTTTTCCATGATCAAAATATACTGAATAAGTTTCTTTCACATTTTTAAAACGATAAACATTCGATTGCTGACGTTTTATGATGGGGTAACGCGAGTAACTTGTCGAAAAGGCATAAGTACACGAATTAATTGTTTTGTTGGAGCAAAATTCCAAATATCTCGACAACTATCGCATTTTGGAATATTTTTGTCGAAAGTATTTTAATTTAAAATGATACTTTGTGTTAAATTCGGTAAGAAAATTAGTATAAAATTTAAAAGCATGTATAAATTTATTGTTAGAAAAACGTTTTTACCGACAAGTTCTCCCTCATGCAATTACATTCAAAATGTTTCTTTTCTCTTTAGGTTTTTGTTGACAAAATATAAAAAATTAAAAGTGGGTTATTTTGCAATTTAAGTTTTTAACTTAAACTTTTGTTTCTGTGAAAAATGACACAACATTTTTTCAGTATATATTGTTTTTCGTACAGAAGTATTCAATCTCTGTAACTCATTCTCAGATAGTTTTGTTGTTTAAAGTACAGTAATCGAACAAAAAAAAATTAAATTAATACACATAGAAACGTCTACGCTGGAGATAAACCGAACACAACTGCAATGTTTTGTTTGAATCGACGATGGTCATAATTTGTGGTCGGCCGGTTTCTCATGGAATACCTCATTATTGTTCTGTCAAAATTATGAACTACTCCTGAACGTTACGTGACTCGAAATTGTTTCCCCATTATATCGAACCTGAGTGAAGTGCTGAATACTTTTCATACATTCAAAAAAGTTCCAAGCGTATCAAATGATGAAACAAAGAGAGCGGTAGCGTATGCGAGTGATACAGTTCGAAACAAAACTGTTCGAAAAAATAAATCAAAAATCTCTACTGGGAATGTGATGTTTTCCGTTCCAATTCCACTTTGAAAGTCCCATATAAAATACTACGCTTCTGAACATGCCCTAATGAACTCGATCGATATAAAATATTAATGCAAACTTGTGATAAAAACAAATCAGTGCTTTCTCTTGGTAAGATGGTATTACTTTTGGGTTGTCTATCAAGATTCGTTATAGATTATCACTCAACTTTTTAAAAACAAATCAAAAGAGAAAAATCTCAAACTAACCCCCGTCTCTCTGTAGGCGTATATTCAGTTGAGTCTGCCCGTGCTTTAGAAATATCTACAAAAACATATTGTTAGATACCATAGAGATAAAAAAGGTACCTCATATATCCGAAATATGAAACGTGTGTTTCAATAGGTTCATTACCCTACGTACTTACAAACCGACGAAAACATAAACATAAAAAATAATTATTTTATTCCAATGCAAACTCTCAAGCAGCCCATACACGTCGTAGTTTATAGTATTGAACGCAATCAAAAAGCATCCACTTTTATACCATCCTATGATACCGTACTTACACCCGAAAAATTCGTACATGATTTGACTGTGCGCGAATTAATCTCACCAATGACTGCCGAACATCCATAGCGTCTACCGCTTAGTATTACTTCCAGACGTTATGTTGATGTTGCTCGTTTGGTATGGGGTAGGTAAACAACAACTGATTCAAACAGGCACTCGGTACCTCTATTTATAACTTTTCATATTCGATGGAGCTACTTATGTGCTTCCTAGTGACGGCTCTGTCTGAAATAGCCTCCTCGTTGATGACCCTTTTTCGTGTACTTTTCAATTTTACCGATTTTCATTTACTTTTATCGCTGAGATATTAAATTATTACCAATATTTAAGTTAGGTGTTTCTGATTAGGCTGATGTATATTCATCTATTAGTAGCGGAGTTATATGCGTGCAAGCCCTACAAAGTTTCGTTACATAGAAGATAGTTTAGATTTTAGAATGACACCTAGCCACAGATAGTGCAGTAAGATATTTTTAATGTCAAAATCGACGATTGCTTATACTTGAATGAACTAATTCTGATATCGCAATATTTGATAAATCTCTTCTGCTGTTAAAAAACTATAAAATTTAGATTCTGATCAAAATATGAGTCTCTTAAGTTTACAATAAAAAAAATATATTGAAGAGAACTGTCCTTAAGAAAATTTCCTAAATTTCGTTTTATATCTCGATGTGCTGCATTCTCGTAGGCTTCATATTTTTAAAAAAGTTGTTTAAAATGACCTTATCAAGAACTTTGCTGAAGACACCAAGTCTCTTACCATTTTTGAAGAGTAAGTGCTCCATAATTACATCTAGGAGAATTAATCATTAAAATAATTACCTATATCAAAAGATGCGATTGGTTATGTTGGCAAACTTTTTCGAACTTATTAAACCTTCAAAGAAATTATATGATCCTAACTGTTAGAATAGTTTTCGAACATTTATTCCACTTTAAAAGTGCACATTGTTTGACGCCATTGTCATAATATACAAGAAAATAATCTAAAGAGGTTTGAAAGATGTTCCATATTGATTCTTCTTATTTATAGACTGAATTGGCATCTGTTAGACTAATTATGTTTCTGAACTTTCAATAATTTAATATCAAACTTATAGTGCCCATTTTACCCTAGTAGGAAGGAAATGAAATGCGCACAAATTGGCATCAACAGTTTTGCTTCGTTGATAGGAACCAAGATAATAACACAAACGCCCATAAAACGGCGAAATAAAAAAGACACATTAAAAAAATATTCTGGCGATACTCTTTTTATAAAGAAGCGAATAACTACAGGGTTCGTCCCTTGCAATTCTTTAATTCTGACCTACTGTGTGCAGATCAAGTCAAATACGTTGGAGGTATATTAAGTTCAGAGTCAAGAAATCGCGCATGACTTCTGTCGGATAGTGCAGGTGAACTTTTGGAAAGACCTGCGGTCTCACACCTAAATGTAATGAGATTGGAACAATCTCACTCGCTAGGTAGATACTGTACTGTATTCCAAGCAGAAATCTTCGCTATTATGTGCACGGTACAATCGGCCCTTCAACAGAGCTTGTCCGGCAAAATTATAAACATCCGCTCCGATAGTCAGTCTGCAACCAAGGACGTTAGCTCAGACAAATCTCAGGCCAAACTAGTTATAGCATGCCGAACCCAATTCCCCACTATATTTTATAAACAAATCTTGTAGAACTCAAAATTTAGAGGTATTTAAAAAATAATTTATAAAAATATGTGATTAAAATCGTATATTTTCAACTAATGCACTTCTAAAAATCCATCAACTCTGATATGATGATACTATTCAATATTATACGCTAATTAGAGTAAAAATCAACAATCATATGTGACATTTTTCACTTTATGCTATATATGATCTTTGAGCGGAAACTAGACTACATAAGCTTGATCAAAATGTAGTAATATGTGTGCTTCAATAATTAGATTTAAGCTATTTTATCAATATTGAATGAAATCGATCTAAGAAATTTTCAACTTCAATCGTTGCGTATTCTTTCTACATCTTCAAACCTTTTAGCAAATATGTAACTAAATTTTACATTGAAACAAAAAAAGGAATCCGAAATTACCCGAAAACTTCCACGCCTTACTGAGCTGAAATCTTACAACTGACGAGTTTGTTCAATTCGTATCAGCATATTTTGCTCGGTTTGTATCGTTATTAATATGAATGAAAGTATTCTAATCATGAAGTTAAACATATTTTTGTTCGCCTTTTATGCAAATGTTATGTTTTGTTGTTTGCTTCCAATTTCGTTCACACCACTCACAATCGCTGGCGGCCCGTGACTGTACAGTGTTGTCCAATTTTCCGCTAAATATCACGCACCAGCAAATCAGGACGAAATAATAAGTCGACCTGCTTTTTGGAAGAAATGAAAATTAGTTTCCGCTTCCTGCCACTGTGTAGGATTAACTGATTGACAGACAGTTTTCCGCCATTCACCCGCCCCTGCCAACAACGATAGTGACTGAGCCAGCGGGAAGGACGTAGGGGAAGGATGTCGGAAGCACGGCTACGGCTGGCCCCTACAATGTGCAACAGAGTTATTACTCGTCCAACTCGAGCGAACCTAATTGAAAAATAATTATTCGTGTCGGTTCCCGCGGGTTTTAAGAGTTCTCCGGCGGCGAACTGGAGTTGTATTTTTCTGTCCGTGTGAGAAGGATCTGAAATATGCAAATCTCGCTGCTTCTGTTGTAAATTACTAGCCGGGACTACTCACCCGCTACGGCTATGCTATTACACCAGGTTGAGTCACTATCGGTCTACAGGAAGAGCTTCCAGAAGGTGAAAACGTGAACGGAAAATGAGCACCGCAACTCCAGTGCGAAAGAAGCGTCTCGTTTGTGACCGTTTCTCGTGTCTGCGTGGAGCTTGAACTTCGTGTGAACGCTACAAAACATGTTCATTATCCGAATAGAAAATCTGACAATATAATTTCATAAGTTGCTAGGAACATAAATTAAACGACACTCGAACCTAGCACCGCTCCGTGTTAGCGATCGATGCAATACGAATTCGTCAGGAACCGGAACACAGTATTGTTATGGAAATGTTGTGAATTCCAATTTAGCTGTTATTATGAAGTAGGATAATAATAACGACATTTTAAATACCTTTTTAGTTGCCTCGTATTTCTGTGCAGTGCACAAACTGAAGATTGGAAAAGGACAAACGTATTTCGAACTGGGTAAGCATTGTACAATCGAACGTTATACAAGCAACATTGTTTCAAGATTCCTTGTCATGAATAATTTGTATGTTGTTTGAATGAATATTACAGCGATAGCAATTTGTGTCCTGAAGTTGCGGGACGTTGGCGAACGATAAGGTTTGGAAACCAAATAGAAAAATTGCAGAGCTAGTTTACAAGACATTTAAAGTGGGATTTTCTTATCCAGTTGTGAAATCAAACCACTGACCTCTAATCGCAATCCATCCGGACTTTCCAAACATACATGATCATAAACAGTGCCGAGGAAAATACCCTGTTTCAAGAGATAAGACTGAAGTCATCACCACCAACACTTATCATCAGCATCAGTTCGGTCCGGATTTCGGCAGTACGTTGGTCTCACTCCATTACATAGCTCACCCAAAAAAATGACCGGTCATTGACGGTGTTGTGTTGGTCATTTCTCTTTATCAACAGCACCGGCAAAACTGAACTGACGGGCAGAGTGATGCGATACCACCGCCGTGCGCTGGGCTGAATTGTGCAGATATTACACCACTATTGTGGCATCGGTTTTACGACCCACTTAGGAATTCGCATGTATCCATGCAGAAGAAGCAAAACCCTGGAGCAGCGGATTTCTGTCAAATGAGGAGCCAGATACACTGCAATCAGCTTGCCTTAGCACATCGTTCTAATCCTGCTGGAAGCTATTTGGGTAGGGATTTGGTTGGGAAAGGTTTCTTTTCATCCACAATTCATGGAGGCATTCGGTGCTCTTACGTAAGGACTGCCAGGATCCACAGATACTGCTTTTATTAAATAAATCGTTCGACATTAAGATAAACAATCGCACATGAAGCTAAACGAAGGGAACATGATTCTAGAATGAGAAATTGAGTGCAGTGTTGTAGTGCTAGAATCGGTGACCGACCGGCAGGGAGGTTGAATTTCTTTGACATTCATTGAAAACTCTTTGCTAATTATTTAATATATGATTTTTCGGCGAATACAAACGAAGAAATTCTTTCACATGTGCATTCGCAAAGCAAACTAAAACACAAATACCAAACTTCACTATTGTACATAATTTTTTATTCGATAATATCGAATTGCACAGTGTTTCACAATGTCATTATCGTGATCAAAATTTAATAATTCCCAACTCGTTGATTTTAAAGATTTTAAACATTCGTAGAAGTTTCTAGGCATGAAAAAATGCATCTCTTGAAATCAGAAGTTAATTTTATTATTATTATTATTTATTGTTTACGGATTATATATTTATTTCGTTTACATGGCCGTTTGAACTGTTATGTAACTGGACAGAAGGAAACACTGCACTCTGAACTTCCTTTACTCAAATTTTCAAAATTTTAATGATGATGATATGAATCCTAGTACAGTAAGATTCCGTTTTTGGCACGTTCCGTTTTTGGCATGCTCCATTTTTGGCAACAAAAAAGATCCGTTTTTGGCAACAAATGGGTTCCGTTTTTAGCAACATTATTTTAATAATAATGTTGCGTTGAAACTATAACTAATAATGATAAAAATTAACCAACAATTATTAGTTATCAGGGATAGCAGTTTGCTTTTCTCGGCAAAAATTCGTATTTTGTACCGCTTAACAACAGATTCATAAAGGCATCGTTTATAACTCCATAAAAATTTATTATAAAGACTGATACATCTCTCCATAAAGGTAAAGTTGGTTGAATCTATTTTGAAAATAGAGACATAATACCTACAACTTTCAGTAAGAATAACGTTTTGACTTAATTTTATCAGTATATGGACTCTATCGCCAATAACGCCACATATACTGGTACTGTGAGTGTGACTATATAAAGCTTTTGTATCTTTTTCAAAGTGCTTTGCAATATTGTTTTCTATAGCTATACAGAAGACCATATTTCTAGCATCCCACTTTTAGGCGGATTTATCACCTAATGCTTTCCATCAGAAGATACATTTTCATCGGGTTTAGAAATTTCTTCAAATAGTGGCATATCTTCAAAATCAATGGTTTGAGAGATTTCCAATTTTGATAGTGAAAATGACATTTTGAATCACTGTCCATTGGTACCAGCTGGAGAAATTCACCAATGGCTAATTCCTGGCTCACGCGGACCCAGCTCGAATACCGCCAACAGTCCCAACTAAGCACGGTGGAGGTGGAGTGCAAAAAGACGATTATTCGCTTGCGAAACGGCATCGCCCAAATGAGAAGTGATAGCCACTCGAACGGACGAGCGAATATTAATCCATCGCAATTTTTTATGCGATTCCAGCCAGAAGATATCCGCGCTAACCATCGAGGAGTGGTTTATGGTCCTTTGCTCCCAATAGATGGAAAATCGTTGCACTACTTGTGAAGTGTTTTATGGCGACCGTTTGTAGCTAGGGGAGATTGCCGGAAAAGTTAGTTTTGATGATATTTACACTTTGGCTTTGTTTCATATTTTTCATCGTACACGCTGCTTGATCCTGCTGCACAGCTGAAAATAAATGGATACCGTAATCTGTGTAGTCTCATCCGACGGTCGGCGAGGAAAATTGGGAAACAAAATGCTGAACAGAGCACCATCCGATAACGGGTGTGATAGTTTGTCTTTGAGCTTTTCTACATGGGGACGCAACGCACGGTGGAGATTCTATAGCTCTTTGAGGAATGGATTGAGTCAGGTCGTTGTTTGTCCTTTGGATATAGTAAATCCTTTCATGTTTCATGAGTTTTAGAGATGGTCGTAGAACTCAGCTATTGAGCAAAAATGTGTTCGTTTCAGCAAAAGAGTGTGTTTCAATAATTTAGAACAAAAGTGTTCACATATTATGTTGCTTGATAGGGTATCTGTATGATCAAATAAAGTACGTCTTAGTTGAAATAATGCATCCGAACAAAAATATAAAACTTACAAAACCGTTAATAACTAGTCATACCTTCAGGAACAGTAAGTTTTTGACGTTAGGAAAATTAACAATCTACAGTACTAGTCAGTATTATAGCCAGTTTTTGTGACAATCAATAAAATTGTGTATAAATTAAGGATTATAAAACGAATAATAAAATTTCCAGTTTAGGTCAGCAAGTGACGTGAAATTCAATTTGGTTAAAAAATAATTAATGCTATATTTTTATTCTGTCCAAAAATTTGTTTTTGCGGATTACTTTGCTGGCAAGTTGTTGATCTGGCAGGGAATCTGCAGCTGTAGCCGAAAGATTTTGATTTAATGCAACCAAACAGAGTATGAAATTGGCGCTCGTTATCAAGACAAGGAGTTTATCGCACATGATTTCATAATAGGCTTACCGCTCATATGTCTGCTCAAGAAAAAAATCAAACCATGCAACCAACAATAAACGCTAGATTCCTTAGAAATATGGCACTTTCAAATACGTGTATTTGCTTAACCTTTTATTCAATCGAATGATTTTCTAAGGATGAAACAAAGGCAATAAAATTTAATTTTGCGAAAATAACTGAAACGAATTATGCATCATTATTTCGAAGAAATCCACACACTTTTCTGTTAATATTTCATTTTGGCCTGCTGATTCTTCATTCAAGCAATTTAGCTGGAGACTGTGCTCTGCATCTTCAATTCCCGCTTAATTATCGCAAAACACTAAGCTAATAGACGAAGCTGAGGACAATTTGGTGGATTCTGCTCTTTTGAGATGAACTGGACTCCATTGATGTACCATTGTAGCACGTTCTTGCTGTAATGACAGCTGACTAAGTCTGTCCAAAATGTAACGGACCGTCATGGGACTTAATGAAGAATAACGTGCGTTTGTTGAAGAACTGAAGTCATCGTTTCTGTTCGCTCCCGAAATTATTAATTATGTCATGGTTTCTCAAATCATATTACTGTGCGACAAAGTGAAATGTGTTTGGCTAGTGACGTGCAGTTGAGGGAATATGAAGTTTTGAACATTCTGGCCCATTTTCGATATAATTCGGAGATTTGTCAAGGGCGAAAAAATTGGCTGAGACGCCATACTGTGTTTACGTTCAAGCCTCCTTGCAATGTATATTTCAAAATGGAGCACGAATATACCGTGTGTGAGAATTTTAAGTGATGTGATATATTTATGTAGTGTTGTGAAATTATCTTTGTTTTACGGCAGCTGTGGCATCGGTGAGACCAAAATTCTCACATGGAAAACACAAAAGGGAGTATTTTTTCATTATTTTATTACCATCAGAGGGGGAACAACTTGACAGCTCCTATACAAATCGTTGAAACCACTTTATTTGGGTCTGTGGGTCTAAAATGGCGGATCAATTTGAATTCAAGAACAATTTCTAAAAAAAGCGTAAACTTGTTCACAGTGAAAATTTTCTTGTTCAATTTTTTTACTTTTGATAATTCATTTTTGAAGACTTTTTGGGTTGGTGTTGTTTTGTTATAAAAATGCATCTTTATTCCGATGCATTATTTTTAAATGGTTCATGATTTTTTGGAATCATCAGCATACATACAAGCGGCGCTTATACTAGTTAGTGAGCACCTTTATTTTGTCTTAAGATATTAGGTAGTAATATTTGTATTGCAATGTAAAAAACACACACAATGATACTGGACTGTTTTGCTCCCTCTCCGCTAAAAAATGAACTGTCATCACTTCTGAATTTCGTGGAAACCTTTGCACCGTACATGTCGCAGCACCTATCAGTTAGATGCTATACTGTCAGAAATAAACAGATGAAGTCAATCCTGCCTTTGTTAAAAGCGAAGTGAAAAATGATAATCACAAAACTAAATGTATTTAAAGATTAACGACAAACTTTTGAGAATTGTCATATGCGGAAGATATTTCAAGGGCAATGGGAGAGGAAAAAGTTCACACTAGAAGCGCACTCAAATCAAATCATGCATTTTATATTTTACATTCGGCACAATTTGTAATCCTTAACTTGTTAGTATTTATCTTAAATTATTACGCTGTTTTGAAATGATCATCTTGATTATCTCTTCCGAATGTAAATAAAGAAAACAAGTTCGTAAAAGACGTCACGAAATTATTTTCTCGCATAAAAATTTACAGTATCGCAATTAGTGGACGGCGTTCTAAGGTGGCGACATCATTCGAAACACGGTGGTTTCAAGCAACTTAGGCTAAGCGTCAAGTTGCGGGAGGGTTGATTTAAACCCATTTGAATGCTTTGGTCGTTAAAGGGTTAATATAAACATTAATCATAATAGTCAATCTCATCGGATAGCAGAAATGGTTGATAAAACTAGTAAAAATCACTAATTTTTCAGTAAAATGATGTTGTTTAGGCAATTAATTTGCAAGGAGATTTATGAGCTACAGGGCGTCTCCATATGGGTATTTTCAAAAATTTAGATATACCAACTTCGGCGCAAAAATGCGCAAGATGAGCCATATATATCTTGAAACTATACCAAATTTTGAGTCAGATTCATGATAAGTGAACCATGGGAGACCATCTCAAAAATTGGAAGACGTATAAAGATAAATTACTGATATGATATGAAGCTTTTTAATTGGATTTTTTTGATGCAGAACAAACGTAAATCAGTTTTGCACAAAAATCTCCCATCTATAGTTTAGCATATTCATTTTCCTTTTCAATGAACTGAAAATTGCTCCAATTGGCTGTGTAGTTCTTGAGATATCGCCATTTGAAACTCTAAAGTACTAAAAATTCTAATTAATTGAATTGAACAGAAATCCTCGACATCACTTGCTTCAACGACATGTTAAAAATTAATTTTTCATCCGATTATAGTAAAATTTTGAGATACCTTTATTCAAACTGAGAGAAAAATAAAATAAATATTTACAAAAGAATAACAAGACATTGATTTTTGGGGTTTTGTCACTCGTCGTGCCACTGTGTGACGCACTGAACGAGCAACCTCTGGTGCCCTAAGACAATTTCGCTAGATTTTCAGAGCAGCGTGCACTCAGTGCACTAGCACGACTGCCGGAAGGTTAAATGAATCAAATGAATGAAATGAATCAAATGAACCAAATGAATCAAATGGATCAAATGAATTAAATTAATCAAATTGATTTCATGAATCCAGTGAATACAATGAATCAAACGAATGAAATGGATTAAATGAACAAAATGAATGCAATGAACAAAATTAATAAAATAAAAAATAAATGAAATGAATAAATAAAACAAACGAATCAAATAAACAAAATGAACTGAATTGATAAAATGAATAAAAAGAAGAAAATGAGCAGAATAAAATGTATTGAATAAAATAAAAAATTAAAGATGTTAAAAGGTTATAAATAAAAAATTATGTCGAATACACTATTTGGGTCAAATGAGTAAAACTGAAAAAATCAGATTATTAAAATGTAAAAACTGAACAAAATGTACGAACTGGAGAAAATGAATAGAATGCATAGAATGAGAACAGTGAATAAAATAAGTATAACGAAATGCACGAAAAGAAAGAACTGATCAGAGTGAATCCAAAGAATGAAACGAATACAATAGATAAAATGAGCGCAGATGAATAAAACGATGCTGAATGAAATAATTAATTAAAATGCAATGTTAGTTAAAAAAAACATTTTTGAATAATTTGTATTTGTATTTGTTTATTAACAAATTTACGATAACCTGTCGACATATGCCTTAACTCGGGTCAAGGAAGCAACATTTTAGATTATACACGTAGAATAATGAAAATCAATAAACCGGATTGAACGAATTTGAGAATCATTGCATCAGAAAGTTATGAAATGTTTTTGAAAATCCCATCTTCTGAGAAAAGGCTAATTAATATATCCTTTTATTATTTCAATTGCTTCCATCCTTTTATTGTTTCAGTCTTTTCGTTTCTTGTCGGCGCTGTTTTAAGATTATCTAGGGTCTCTACTTTATTGATTTGCTTTGGAATTCAAAGTTTACTTTTTGGTCGCATACACACGAAAAAAAAATTTTTTGGTGCGGAATAGAATATGCTGGTCCAGTATTTTAAAGCGCAATTGAGTGTAGGAAAGTGAGACAAGGTCACATGTGCTTTCAAGCCCCTTGAACAGAGAGCGACAGAGGGAGAATGCGATTCGTAAATGAGACAGGTAGATATTTCAAAGTTTTTATTTGCATTAAAATAAATGGTGTGAAGTGTCTAGGCTATGTCAATTAGGGTTGTGGTACCGGTAATACCGGTACCGAAAATCCAGGGAATACCGACCGATTTTTGGTACCGTAATACCGGTACTGAACAAAAGCCAGTACCTGTATTTTCGGTACTATACATTTTTTATGACAAATATGTTAACTCTGCAGGGGGGATCTGTTTCAAAATATCGGCCTGCAAGATAACGTTTAACTATATTAATTTGCCTTCTAGATAAATCGTTGAGATAACGCCTTTGTGTGGGAATGAGGTGGGGCCATTATCATAATAATTCTAGAAGTTAAAGTTTTATTATCGACATTCTGATTGGTTTCCATTATTCACTGGGTGGGGCGTAATAAGACTATGGTCTAAGTCATGTCTGTATTTGGTTTGCTCTTAAACCTTTATCTATAAAAGAACGAACAGCGATTTAGTAGCTAACAGTTTTAGACTTGGTGAGCTGCTTCAAATGGGGCGATTTGTAATTATTGGTGATCGAAAAATTCAGCAAAGCTCCATAGTTTACAGGAAAGCAAGGAGCCTTGATATGTACTAGAGAATAGTAAGCAAACGACATAAAGGTCGAAACCAATTTTCAGAAAAGCAAGAGAGGAAATGCGATTAACCTGCTCGGATTTACTGCCACGCTCGCTTTGATTTACTGTTATTAATAGGGTTTCATACATTTACCATCTGTTCAAGTCGACGAAAGTCGCACCACTTAGCAGTTACTGATTTCAAAGTGGCCTAGATTTCGAAATAAAAGAAGGTGCCCTATACGAAAAATTTCTTCTGTGAAATGAGTCTTGCCATTCCGAAGCAATTAAAAACAATAAACATGTTTTTTGATCAGCACAAATCAATCATCTGAGAATAAGATCATCAGTTTGAGCATTCAATTTCAGTTTGAAACTTTTTTCGAATTTTTTAAAAAAATATTCGGTTACCGGTACTTTACCGATACTGAGGGCTTCAGTACCGTAGTACCGGTTCTCGCCAAAAAGGGTCGGTACTGCGAACCCTAATGTCAATAGCATAAAAGGCGTGCATGCAGTTGATTACAATGCAATCTCATTCCAGTCACCCTTATAGCTTACATATTGTTTCGTTCGGAATTATCGTTCAGGAAATATGGATAAATAAGTCCCATACAACCCAATGCGGTGAAAAAGAAATGGTTCGAACTATCAGGATGGCAAAAATGTACTCAGATCAACTTTCTGTCCAATGCATAAACTCTGACTGTAATCCTCGCTAATTTACTTGTACAATACGGAAAACTCGAAATTTTTTCATCGCGTTATTTTTCATTACGATGCAATTAAAAAATATGAAAAAGGTTGAACTATATTCTTCTATACACTTTGTAGGACTTTAATCAAAGAATTTAAATACACTTACATTTATTATGCAATCACTTTAACAATAAGAAAAATCCTGTAGTCAACGATGCACAAAAGTCAAATCAAAAGTTGTAAAAACACACTTTTTGTCGTTTGAGCATCTCAATGTAGACTAATGAAATGCCGTCATACCACCATTATGATTATTTTCGATGCTCTACACGACAACATTGATATTAGGTCGCGTAGTGCTTCTGATTTTCGGCAACAGAGAGGGGTCGGGTTTACCCAACGGTCGGATTTGCCCTACCTTACCCTATGTTTCATTAAAAATGCAATAGAGATACGAATAGTTTAAATAACGCACGTGAAATATCTCTTTTCAAAATTTTCATCTTCAAACATCCATATTACCCAGTTAAGTTAAATATTTTTCTAGATAGCCATAAATTTCCTTAATTATAGTGTATATACAAGCTTTGAATAGAACTGCATTAAATTTGAGTTGATGTATTTTTCGATTTCTGGTCACCTGTCTACCTATAGTGCAACGTTTCGAAGGGATACTTGTTTCATCTCGAGGGTGTGAACATTTGAAAATAGTTACAGTTTTCCCATAATGTTAATATTTTGCAAAGTTTCTCAGGATATTTTATTTGCGCGAGATGCTCTCTTCTACACTAAAATGCAAAAAACTAGTTATAGGGTAACAGCACACAAAAAATAGTTTTATTTTCTCAATTATCCTATATGTTCCTTATCCACCTGTTCTTGAAGTCAATTGATGTCCAGGTTTAGATCTCTTATCTCTATCTTTTTAAGAAGTTCCCAATCCCCACCGTCGTTGCAAAACCTGCACTAACAGTGAAGCCTTTGGCCCTGCTACGTGAATTTCCGGAACCCTAACACTGGCCTGGAAACCTGGCTCAACATAGTTCCCACGGGTCCCAGAAGGACAGGCCATCGTTCCGGCTCTTGGTGTTCTGGTAGTGATCTCCTGTTCGTGAAGAGGTTGTTTGTTTTCTTTTCTTCTCTGTCATCATTATCTGCGCTCTTTATCACGCTCCTGACAAATTGCCGTTTTCCAGACTTAATTGTTGAATCCATTGACCTTTCTTGCTAAAAGTGCCGGACTGTATTTTTAGTCTTTAAAGCGGTGTTCAATTTTCAACCATTGTTTTTTAATGTTTTTTATATAGCGAATTGTAGTTTTAAGGTAGCTGTACAAATTTTCATAAAAAAACTATTGTTTCCCCTTGTATATATTCCTATTTTTTTAGAATAGTAAAATCTCATAAAAAACTACTGTTCCCTCTTTTGTATATTGAATTGTATTCCTAGTTTTAAGGTAAACGTCATTTTCTTCCCTTTAGACAAAAACATATTTCAAAATTGTATTATTGTAAAATGTAAAAAAAAAAGAAATTACCACCTTAAGGTAATGCATTCGCCTACCAAATAAACGAACTGATTAAAAAAATATTTGCGCAAGATAGCTTTTCTGCAAGTTGACTCAGGCGACGGCATTTTGTGTATTATGTATTCGTCAAAAGCAAAAAATAGCATATAGCAGTAAACCTACAACTGTGTCCGGATTTGTTTTAGAACGACCTAAATAAGATTCAAATATACATAAATATTCATAAGCCTCACGGTAGTGATTTTATACCTAGAAGTTACTTTCAGTAGATAAGAGTTTTTGATATTTCTCAGTAATACCGCAATATTTCTTTAACTTCTGATTGGTAGAAATGTAATTATATTTATTCATATAATTTTAGTAGCATTTCAGTAACTAGTACCTATAACTCAAAAGTATTTTCATAACCAAACTCAGAGCATTTAAATTTGCCATAATATCCCTAATATTGATTTTCTATACCGCAATACCGTGTGGTTGCGATGCGAGGCACATTCAATGTGAATGGAGTTAGTAATGAAATTTTGATTGTTTTGACTCATAAGGTATAATTGACCACCATCCGCATCTCGGCAGGGAGCTGAAAAAGAATCAAGGAATTTATCTACACCACTTCGAACGAACCTCTGTCCAGCAACTCTTTTGCATTCCATAAGCTCTACTCCGAATTCTCCCCTTGGTACAATGACATTTAAAACAAATCTTCAGCAACCGTTACTAGCATACCGTCATAACTTATATTTTAACGGCCTACTAACCCTCACAATTTCGACCAATCAGCCTGTTATCCAAATCGCTCGGGTAAGTGAAAATAATTTACACTCCCTATAATCCCCACCGTTGACACTTGTTCCTTTTCAACCCTGTTGGTTAGTGGAGCATGAGTTGAATAGGTATTGGTGTTGATTCAAATTTAACCTTTCAACTTCAGCTCGAAAAATGCTTTCCTCTACCACCCTTCTGCGTCATATCTTTCAGGGCCATTTACGCCCGAAACATGCAACCAAGCGCGGATACCTCCTCGGTAGACGCAACCCATAGACGCACCGAGAAAAGATTCGCTTCGGATGATAAGCTAAACTGTTCGCCCTTCTTCTCAGCCTGAAATACTGAATAGGTTTGTTTTTCCTTCCTACTTGAGCTTGAGCTGAAGGAAATTTTCGGCGCTCTACCGTTTTGCGTGATAATGATTGCGACAAAGCTGAAGTCAACATCTGCGATGTTCATTCTATTATGTGGAACGCACGTAAGGTTTTTGATCGATCTATTCAAAACAAACTTCTGAATGCATTAGCACTTCAGCAAAGATACGACGGTCTATTTATAACAGGCATTTGGTCGGAAAACACACAGCCGAAGAATATGTAAATGTTGCAAAGGCGATTTTCTCTCAAGGATCATCTCATCCGCCTGAACTGTCTTGTTGAAAAATATTATCCGCTTTGGCTGAAAATCTATACGCAGATTGTGGCGTAACAATTCGCGAAGGGTGACACTGACGAATAGCGCGTGCAAGCAATGAGGTTCTCCAAATAGGAAAAACCTGTTTTAATCCACCTAGCGGTGCAATTGTGCCTTTCTCATTCCTCTAAACTATGGCACGGAGGCTTTTTATGTTCAACATAATTGTGGAAATGTCCATTACATTCTTAGTACACTTTGCACTTATACACAATGGCATGCCAGCCACGAGCTTGATGAGCTACGTGTTGACGGTGAAACACTTGAAATAAAAAAATATAATACTCCATTAGCCTAATCAGCATTAGATCAATGTTATCTGCTTGCTAACTCATTTTGTCATGCGGGGGTGGGTATGTGAGGAGGGCGAAAGTCCCATGAACGAACGACTCCCGAGCTTAAATTGGTATGCTTTGTGATATAGTGGTGGTTTAAAGATGATGGGGTTGAAAGGGAGGGGTATGAGGGCTGGATGGGGTGGTGGTCTGAGGGGTGATTTAAGGAGATTTTTAAAGGAGGGAAGTGAACAGTAGAGGGGGGGGGTGTAACCCCTCTCCGTAAACAATCAACTACGCCCCTGTTAAAATCCAGAAACCTTATGAGAGTCGAAAAAATTGGGGGATTAGGTTGACGTTTTTCAGAGTGATTGCATAACCTTTCTATATGAGAAAGGCAAAAAAGGAAAAATAGGAAAAAATGTGCAGGAAATGGTATGGATGAATACCAAATATTCACGGTCTACTGCCGGGGAGCATTGAAATTGTGATGTTATCATTTCGATCTTCCTTATTCTTCTATCTTTGTTAGAGAGCAGCATAAAAAGCAGATTATTGCATTCCCCACCATACACGTACGCACTGTCGGAAGTATTCCAGTAGCGGGGGCAAATTCAATCGTCTCCTATAATAACAGTACATATCGAACACTTCCTTTTCTCCGAGTGGTTTGCCTGTATCGAAGAGGACAAATGGAGTGCCGCACATGCTTATTTTTCCGATGGATTATCCACGTTCGATGTGCGTATTTTATTTCCTACAATGAATTAATCTTCACAATTCACGGATAGCCTTGCCCAGTGGCCTAAAATGCAAAAAACCCGTTTTAATCCACCTAGTGGTGTAATTGTGCTTTCTCATTTATCCAAACTACGATTCCATGGCTGGTTATGTTTAATATAATGGTGGAAATGTCTATTAGATATTCAGTGCGATTTACACATACGTATAATGAATCGACAGATACGACCTTGAGTTGCTAATTGTGGACGCTGAAACTCTTGAAACCAACGGCGGATCCAGGAGCAGGGCTCGGGGGTTTGAACCCCGCCAAAACTTTTCAAATTGTTAAGAAATTTTAAATTAGTTTCTAAACTCAAAATCATTTCAAACCAAATTTTTCACTGGTTTTTCAGACCCACTAGGAAAATTTATTCTAGAGGAATTAGAAAATTTTATTCGCGTAAAGGGATACTTGATGAGGGAAAGGCGGTTTAGGGAAGGGTGGTGAGTGATGTGGGTGGGTATCCCCCTAACTACGACCCAGTTAAGATACAGAAAACCTATATGTAAGTCAAAAAAATTGAAGTTGACGATGTTCAGAGTGATTGCATAACCTTTCCATAGGAGAAAGGCAAAAAAGGAACTTAATTCGTTAAACACCAAAATATCATATTTATTCACAGGGTGTTTTTGATGGAATTGAAAATCCAGTATGAAAATGCATGGTATTTGGGCTATACTTTACATTATTCAAAATGACATAATAACAAAAATCTATGATTTTATTAATTGGAATCTTGCAAAAATTTCATAAATGTATCATTGAGTGACTGAATTAGTGAACTGTTTCCGAACAACCAAAACTTAATTATTGAAGAGGCATTTCGAGTTCCTCTCATCAGAATCCGACATTAACTTAGTGACACCGTTCTGAGTAACCCCTAGCCCTGCGTGATGTCCCGCAAGAAACGGAGTTCTGACTCAGGAGTATAAGTTTTGTGATGTTGGTCCGAAGGTGATAAAAAAGCATTGCTGAAAAAATTCAATACGCTTTAACTCGAGAAAATACACTAAACTTGCAACAAATTATCGATCATTTCATGTCAATAGTTTCAGTTTCGGGTGTATATCGTTGAATGCAAAATACATATTAGAAATAGCCTGGAGCTACAAAAGAAAACCAGTAAGTCGTTTTGAGCGCTCGATGGTTCAGTTGCATTAAAAAGATCTTGGGCTCCAGGAAGAAATCCACCAGGCTGAGATCGCAACTGCCAGCACCTCTCCTGCTTCTAATTCTGTAATCTTTTCATTCACACTTGCGTGAATTTTGTGTTGTAATTTTATAGCATCAATCTTACAGAGAAACAGTGCAACGGCAACCCTTCGCATAATATTTACCAAAGTCGGCTTCTCTTTGAATTCGCTAATTTGGTAAGGGGATTTTCGGGAGGGCCGCTTTTGATAATGGTTTAAATATTTCCAACTCATTAATATTTAAAACGTGTCGAATAATCTGAGGTAGGGTAAACAGGTCTAATACGCCCCCCTTAAGCAAAAATAGCTATATTTCACCATTCGACGCTATGATCTTCTCACTAACTACTCTAATCTATTGTTATATTAGTTAGAAATTAGTACCCGTTTCATTTTTTATTAAAAACATCCTGATACAAGTACAATTAAAATTTTTTCAAAGATGCCTAAATTCTAGTTTTTTCTTTCACCCTGGGCAAAATGCCCCCGGTGAAAGTGTAATATGCCCCACAACAAGAGGACGGTACGCCCCACAGCAATCGGTGAGTATGCCCCACAACAATGGGTGGGGCGTTTTGGCCGGTGATGAGCTGTTGTGAATACATGAATAATTCTACATACACACATAGTTTTAAGCCAAGCTATAAACTAAGATAGTAACTATAACATTCTAGTAAGCTACTTGAAATAGTTCTATCGAATCCGACTATTTCTAATTGGTTGTAATGCTTTTGGAAAAAGTGGAAGCTTACATAAAAGTAGCTCTTTTGAAACTTTTGTGTATTTTGTTGTTTTGCAACATATTAAAAATACCAAACTAACTTAGTACGTTGATTTCATGAAACGATACTGTTATCAGTCATTTTTACTTTTTAGATAATTCAGGAATCCTGGGAATCGAAGAGGGGCATTTAGCCCCGGTGGGGCGTATTATTTCCTTTTACCCTAATAACATAACAGGAATTAAATATTGGTTTCTCGAAGAGACACGAAACTTTCGTGGGTTTATTAAAGGGGAAGATCATGACTATGTTTTAGATTATGTGGTTGAATGCTAAATGTTTCAGGATACTCAGCATATTAGTAAGTTGGAAAAAACAAATCAGTTCACATTTCCTATACAAATGTAATAGTTGTCTCTCTATGACAACCGAGAAGATCGAAGGTTTCTCTTTTGAAGTACGTTGCCAATAATCGGATAATTTCCCGCAATAGGCAAATACCTTCACTTATATAATGAATGATTTGTCATTTGTCATATGGTAAATACACAAAAAGTTACCCTACTTATTGGATTTTCAAGACAAGGCTCGGTTTGGTTTTCCACTTGAAATCTACTCCCAGCCCAGTAGTCTCTAATTTATGTCCGGTCGGGATACAAAAGCTCACTCCCACCCACCGACCCGCTTTCTGCTTTAAACGCTTAGGCAAACAAAACCTCAATAGCGTGAACCAATATGCTTATAAATATAGAAGCGAGCAGTAGGTAGTAATCTTTTCATGACGGTCGACGTGCGAGGCTTGAAATTATACGCTACTTCAGACGCCAATTTTCCGGACCTGCCAGCGTTGTTTGCTTCGTTCGTTCCAAAGTGCGTAGCCGCTATTCCGCCCGTGCGCTGCTCTTGAAGCCTAGATACGTTGTGCGAACGGAATGGGTGAAAGCGAAAGCAACCTATTCCGAATTGCACAAACTCAATTGAAATAAAGTCTCAATTAAGTATTTAATGCCCTGAATTATGTTTCGCCACTTCTTGTAGTATAGTTACAACCCATTCACCGTCCAAGTGCCGAAGCGGAATCAGGACTCGTACAGTACGATGCTGGGTGGCGAATAGGAATGCGGATTGAATAAATTTCGAGTTGGCTCACTCCATCGAGCTGTTCGAGTCTTGACTGTGAACACAAGCGAGGGAAAAACTTCAAAGGAAAATTTGTAACGTTGTTGCGTGGGATATTGGTGTGGAAACTGCCTTTTTCCCGTGTAGCAAACATGGAAAGGATTCGTGATTTAACAAAGTGCCTATACCTACCTTAGGCTACCTGTATTGTCGCTTCTAGATAATCTATATGTTTACAGAGAAAGAGGATGATTTTTCTAAAAACCCATTGAATTTGTTCGATTCCTTCTGTACTTATTCTTAAATGACTGTTGATGGAAGATTTCACCACAGTAAAAAGGCGAGTTTCACTTAGTTATTGTGCGTAAGTTTTGGCAGGATTTTTGCCAACTCCTTTTCCAGAACGGCTGACACGATTTCCATAAACATACACTTTAATGAAAGGATATGAGTTAAAGAGTGCGATCAAACATGAACTTTCTTGAATCTTTTACCTTTCTCATATAGAAAGATAATGAAATCTATTTGGAAATCAAGAACCAAAACCCAGCCCGGGGAGTCGAATGTCATATACCATTCGACTCAGTTCATCGAGATCGGAAAAAGTCTGTGTCTATGTATGCATGGGTAATTTGTAACCTCATACAATTTGCCCAGGGATGACTCAAGTGATGTGCACAATTTAGTTTCAAACGAGTGGTTTAACGTTCCTATAGGCTACCATTGATTTTCTTTGTCGATCGGTGTTCCAGTTCCTGAGCTATGGGTTGAAGAGTGCGGCCAGACAGTAAATTTTCACAAAACTGGTACCAACATGACATAAATATGATGCAAGCCTTATTCGAATGGGCGCAAAATTTCTTGGATTTACAGGTCTAGATCCCTAAAAGGTAACCAAAATCAATTTGGCAACATTGGATACCTACGGCGGTTGTTACCTTTCATTTGAGCCCTAAGAGACATAGGTATAGGTATTATCCGTAAAGTTTATTGCAATTAGTGTGATTAGATTCCGTGGTAGCAGTGCTGCCAGGAATGGCTGCATTAATGATGAAAAATAAAATTTTCATGTATTTTCGTTATCTCGAATTTACGTTACACTTATAATTCGGTCTTTTTCGGCTACCTTTTCCATGCAATTTGACTAGTGCCAAGAAATATGCTAGAATTGGTTTAGGGATCGGAAGGTAATTTTTGATTAACTTGTAGTACTACGAGAGAAGCGCCTATCTTTTTCTAAATAGGTTTTGGCTGTATCGATTTTGTTGGTTATTTTCGGCAAATTTGAGACTAAGAAAAACGAAAGCAATGAAATTGAAAGACGGATAGATATTCTAGAGCGAAACAGTTATACACTTAGAACGGAAAAATAGGTTTTTGGATCCTATAAATGCCTTAGAAAAAAGCTGAGCAAGTCGATGGAATCTCGGGAAATTTTTTTTTGAAGAAAATCCATTTTGTGAAACTTTGACATACCAAAACAAGCAAGCACTAAGACAATATTGAACTAATGCTGATTAAGCTAATTTAAAATTATGTTTTTTGTTTCGAGTGTGTCAGTATGCAGCTCATCAGGATCGTAACTGTCGTACGTTTGTATATACGTGCCAAATGGAAATGCACTATAATAAACATTTCAACAATTATATTGAACGTTAGCAGCCATGGAGTCACAGTTTGCATAAATAAGAAAGGCACAATTGCAACAGTTGGTGTGTTCAAATAGTTTCTATTATATAATTCGTTTATTTGACTCGGTTTAATTCTTTACCGAAGCCGAGCTAAACGGGCCTTTCATATATTTATGTGGTGTAAAAAATAAACACAATAGAACAAGTTTTAATGGTTGTTTTGCAGATCTCATGCGCGCCACTAGCATTTGCGCGTGGAAACCTATTTAAAAGGTGGTGAAATATTTTTTTCCTCAGCTGCTGCATTTTGGGTGTAGTTCATTTATATCTCGTAAAGTACACTTCCGTGTCATCATCGTAGTAGCTGCCTTTATGTTCCCGAACAGGTGTTCTTCATTACAACTTGCTCGTTAGGATCACGAGTATAAACTTCCTCCCTTATGACACTGGCTGTTGATTTTGAGGTACTTGACGCAGCTTCTGCAGTTGCCAATATTACCGGTACATCTACCACAAATCTGACGACAATTTCTGGTTCAGTTGATGGCATTCAAGACTGTTGATTAACTAAAATTTATTTCCGTTGGTGAACATTACTCAGTGCATAGTGGTAAAGAATTCAAATTTAGCAAAAAAAAATAAGTTTTTACTAAAACTAAACAAATTAGCCTTATTATATCCTTCGTAGTTTGTCAGCACTTTCTTGTTAAAACAACAGGGAAAGTGGTTCAGATTTTGTCGAGATTAAAAAATTGATTGTATAAGGATTATTCCGCGCGAAGTGATCAAGGCACGTGTAATCGAAAAAATATGCTGAAGAAAGGATTTACTCGAATTCAACTTGGTTCGTCTGCTAGAGCCCATCAAACCACCAACTATCAATTTTTATATAAAGCTGATAAAATCGGGAGTAGATAAAATGGGGGGTTGATAAAATCGGGTGCTGAAAAAATCGGGTCTTCATTGAAGTTTCGTTCTCACGATGAAAATTTACACTTTACAAGACTTCTATTATTTTAAATAGGGGGTAGGGTAGTTCCAAATTTATAAAAATCGGAAAATTTGCTTCCTAATGGTTTGCAGTTTTTCAAAAATGAAGAAAATACAGTTTTAACCAACTTTATCGATGAACCTGGGGCTCTATGTCTTGTACTTTTCATTTTACAATAAATTGACCAAAAAATTAGGGTGTAGAGTTTGCCTATCCTCTGCAGCGTAACAGGAAATGGATACATTCTCACCCCAAAACCACCATTTGACATACCGGGTAATAACATCCTACATATGTCCTTCGAAATGGATTCCATTTCCTCCAAACGTGACACGAATCTTTTAATGGCCACTGTGCAAGCTAGAGGTGTCAGATCTTGTAGATGAATCTCGATTTTCCCGTCATCCATGTGCATAAGGCTCTTGATTATAAAGTTGTCACACACAACCGCTTGGTTTAAGTAGGTGTAGCACATTAGGCATAAATACGTACGGCATACGGACATTAGGTATACGCACGTTAGGAATATTGGACATTAGGCATAATGGACGTTAGGTAAAATGGTCGATTGGCATAATTGACGCGTGGCATAAATTATCACATTGATGTATTATTTCAAGAAACCCATTTTTACTGTGATGGCCCCGGGTGGTAGGTGCGCTTTTGAACTTTTTTGAAATTGTAGAATTACTGTGGAAACTGATCAAACTCGAACAACATTTAATTCTGGTGTTATACTTCTTGCTCAAATAAAAGAAACAGACCGAATGTTTGGCATGCGGACACTCGGTTTGCGTTAATTTCTCAACGTAGAACCGATAAATCGCACATGATTAAAACAGGCTCAACACTCCAGTTTAAAATTAATATCATTTGTACTAAGGTATGAATACTCACATCAACTTAGATTAGTTGTTACATACATGTATGGTACAATTGTCCAAGAATAAAATATATCGTCGCTGTTGTGCTATCTTATGACAAGCGCCATTTAGCACATTTCGAGAAAAACGATTTTTAAAGTTTGAGATTGAATATCTTGAAACTTATAAATGGTAAAAACAATTAAAGAAGACAATTAATGCTTCAATCTATTCTGTATTAAACTCTCAAATATCACGAAGTTCGGTTGACTATGTTGCGAGTTTTCACTATAAATGTAAACAAAAGTCGCACTCACACGTGTCGTAGGCGTGTATTGATGGAAAAATTTGTACACCGTGTCATAATTGTGCATGGAAAATTTTCCATAGAAAAGAAGCATCAATTATTAACTTTTATTAATATCTTCGGCTTTATTTGGCCTAGAAGCAATCGATGAGATGCATTTTGAAGGAAATTGAGCAAGCAATCTAGAAAAAATAGTAATTTTTAA
Source organism: Topomyia yanbarensis (assembly GCF_030247195.1). NCBI lineage: Eukaryota > Metazoa > Arthropoda > Insecta > Diptera > Culicidae > Topomyia > Topomyia yanbarensis. Next base: position 336,053,759 of record NC_080672.1, on the reverse strand, counting down.
TTACAGTGTTGCCAAACATGAAATATTGCCAATTTAAAAGTAAAATTGCATATTTCTCGCAATACATGTATTTTTATTTTAAAAATTATTATGCCATTGTGTTCCTCAGACATTTTCACATATAAAAACATCTAAAACTTCTACATTACTTAAGCGAACCCCAAGATAAAGTGATTTAAAGCAAAAAACTGACAATTTCTCATCACTTTTTTCGCTATATCTCAGTAACCAAGCAAAATTTCAAAATTCTGAAAACGCCATTTTGTAGAGAATTTTCAGATTAGTAATGTTGCATATCTAACTCAGTTTACCCCAAAATGGCGTTTGTCATAAGATAGCACAACAGCGACGATATGCCTTGAAAAACAGCTCATGAAATAAAGACTGATGTATTTTTTATTCATTCAACGAGCACACGAATATTACTGCTTCTATATAGATTACTTCACATATTATACAATTCAATTATTATATTCTAGGGGCCATCAAATATAGAACTACGGAAACTGCCTCATACGAGGCAGAGTTTTTTCCATGTACTGTGACGAGTTACCGAAACAAAAAGGGTATAGTCACAAACGTACGAACCTAATTCTGAGACTGCAAATATCACTGCAAATATTGTCTTCGAATAAGTAATTTTCATACAGACTAAAACATTATACTAACTAAAACCTATTTTCAATTTGGGTATTTCTCTACTTAAATTAAAGTCAAAATGGTGAAAACGCTATTGAAGCGCTGGCAGCAAAAATCTACCGGGCTATTCTAGCCGTACTGCGTGCGATGAGTAGAGCGCCGAACGAAGTCTATGCTTCGCAGAGACCTACCAGGAACGTTGAAGTCCAGTTAAGCAAGAAGCAAAGGGAATCGAACACAAAAAGTCGTTGCAAAAAAACTCTTCTATTTCGTACTGTAGGCAGGTTGATAAGAGCACAACGATGCGCTTACGGTGGTAGTTCGAATCGATTTCGCCAAGGGATACCAGACGAAGCTCTTTTGCACCAGTTCTATACTAGTAATGTGTACGATGTGATACGGGGCCCAAACGATAACTCCATATTCTAGAATGCTGCGTACCAGACTGATGTACAGTGCTTTCAGGCAGTAGACGTCCTTGAAATCTTGGGTGTTTCGTTTGATGAGTTCTAGTACTGCATAGGCTCTAGCAGTTACTGCATTGAAGCGTTCGATGAAACGTAGCTTACGGTCAAGTATAACACCAAGGTCCTTGATTGATGAGCAGCCCTCACTGCATACTCAAACGTAATTGGCGAGAGTATTCGTGTGGATGTGATTATGTTGCATTTCTGAATGTTTATAGTCATTCCGTTTCTATATCACACCAACTCATGATCCTATCTATGTCCATCAGAAGTCCACAACAATCTACCAGATTTTTTATGACGCTCTAAAATTTCAGATCGTTTGCGTACATCACCTTACACGATGTCAATTCGCTGCAATTGTCATTCACAAAGAGCACGAAGAGAAGAAGTACAAGGTTACTCCCTTGAGGTACACCCGATGTGATGTCGAAAGGGTCTGAGAGTACAGTTCTAAGTCTCACAGACATACAGCTTATAAGTTAGAAATGTACTTGAAACAAAGCTGTTCACTTAAATGAAGATAGTATTCAGCTCATCCATGAAAAAATAGAAAGAAAAACTCTACACTTGTGAGAAATAAATATCATGGCATTTTCCATTTGGCAGTCTCTAATTATACGAAGGTATGATATAGCAAGGCGCGATTTTTTTCTTACCCGACAAAAGAGCATTAAGTCAAAATCTCCACTATTCAGAAATCCTTGCGGTAGCTTTTGTATCTTTGTGGATTATGCCTTGCGTCTATTATGCCTAACGTCCATTCAATATAAATATAGATAAAATTCAATAAATAAAATTATCGGTCAGGAGACAATGAGTTCATTTATTGAATTTAATAAAGTTTATTTATTGCTCCATAAAAAAATTGTTTCCCTTTTTAAAAATTATTTTATTAAAATTAGAACAGAATGATTGAAATTAAAACTGTTTTTATTGAAAGCAAAAATTTATTGTTGTTCTATTAAAAAAAACCTTTTTCAGACCAATAAGTTTGTTGTTTGAAGTAATAAACAATTCATGATTGGATTCAATAACGCATATTTTTGGTTTAAATAGGTTTATTTTTTCTGCGTGTATGCTCACTGTACTTATGCATAACGTACTTACGCCAAACATCTCGCATCCGTTTTAAGCTGTTATGCAGAATTAATGGTTCCACCTCGGCCAATTTGTTAAACACTGTCAGAACTGTATGTATCACATGGAACTAGAGAAAGGTGATTTAAGTCAACTTAAGCGCCATTCTCACTTGCATTAAATTTCCACATCATGAATGCTCCGTCTTATGCGAAAAGACTATTACGAAGATCAATAGCTACTGTGTTCGGCCGGAGCGCCTCATCTTGCTTCTGCGACTCACTCATCTGGAAATATCACCACGACAAAAATTTGATAAACAGTTTCACTTGTTCTTTCGACAAGGTACACAATATAAAAGTTACTGTTTTGTCGTTCTCTTCGCGCTGGCACGGACAGTAGCTGAAAGCACACTGAGTACCGCGCCGTTATCTCTAGTGGTTGGCAATAGCAATAGCAATCTTCTTCGACATTTTCTCACCAAACGTGATAAAATATATTTAAGAGTCGCCGAAATACATGTTTACAATTTAATTTATTTTTGAGATTAATTACGTGTCTGAACTGATCATCCTTCTATTGCAGTCTACTATAAAACTCTGGCTTTGTAACTTATCTATCCAAAGGCAAAACACAAGCCTCACCTTCAAAAAAAAATCTCAACTGTGACTATAACACAATCAGGTATACATGGACCCACAACTTTTCTATGAAAATGTACCAAGAAAACCATCCTTCACTAAATATCATTACTAGTGAAGCAATGAGAAAGCAAAAGGCTGTGTCTTCCGTGGAACAAGAAGAATTCTTTTCACAGGCTGATTGTTCGGATAACGAAAACCTCTTTTATTGTTTCATGGCTTCAAAGAGCTCACCTACGTTACTTGTTTTAATTAGAATAGATATATTGTAACCATGCCTTGTTGCTTCAATTCAATGGGATCCTGAGGCATTTAACTGCTTCCATTAAAAGAAATTTATGGAAACCTGTTAGTTGATGGAAAGAGCATCAGGTGATCGTATTAGAATAATACTTTCGCATTAATTGTTAGCTAAAACAATATCTATTACGTTTCAATCTAACAAACCTTCAACGTAGAGCATGGTTAAATTTATCCCCACGTACCAAAAGTACTTGTATCAGTCAAGTTTCTCCAAAATTGCCCTCCCCGAAGTCGCGTGCAATTAATAAAATCTCACACACGAAAAGTGAGTTCGGGAACGTGCGTTGCTTGAACAAGACATTACCAGGATTCTTTTAACAACACGATTCGAGTACTTACCCACACCAGCACTATTAATCATCTGGAAGCAAATTCTCACCAGGAACAGCTCATTTTCATGAAAAGCACTTTAGCTGCTTTTCGTTGAAAATGTCTATCCTCATTTGTCTTCAACAGCCAACGCTGCTGTAGCCCTGCTGCATAGCGCGGGAAAGTGAGTCAAGCTATTGAATACATGTATCGCGCAAGTAGCTTTCTTCACATAATAAGAAGCCCATATACAGATACACAATACAACTTTCCACTTCGGTGAAATTGTCTTAATTTTCAAGTACTAAGAATTACTCCGCT